>NC_137081.1:42527105-43127105 GCF_951640355.1 Cnephaeus nilssonii
ACGGAGCCATCCAGAGTGGACGGGAGGTTTGGGTCACCCCCTGCGACAGAGGAAGCCAAGCTTCCCGCCCGCCCTGGCTGGCTGCTGAAGGAGGGGCCTGTGGGTGGCGGCCACAGAGCCAGCTTGCGAGCGCGGGAGGCTTGGGTCGCCTGGGCCGGCCGCCGAGGGAGGGGCCTGCAAACGGCCCTCAGCCCCTTGCCCAGGCCAGCACCATCCCCAGTGGGGAACCCCACCCCAATGGGGGCATGGCCAGCCTGCAAACTGCCCCAGCCCCTTGCCCAGGCTGCCCCGCCCCCCCAAGGGAACCCCCACCCTGATCCAGGACACCCTTCAGGGCAAACCAGCCAGCCTCCACCCGTGCACCAGGCCTCTATCTATACTAATAAAAGGGTAATATGCTAATTAGACTGGGAGACCTTCCAGGAGACCTTCCGGACGTTCTTCTGGACAAAGCCATGGTGGTGGGGCCGAGGTAGAGGCGGTTAGGGGCCAAGAGGGGAGGGCAGTTGTGGGTGATCAGGCTGGTTGGGGGGGCCATTGGGGGTGATAAGGCTGTGGGGGGGCAGTTGGGGGCGAGCAGGCTGGCGGGGGGGGGCAGTTGGGGGTGAGCAGGCCAGTAGGCAGAGTGTTTAGGGGCAATCAGGCAGGCAGGCAGGTGAGTGGTTAGGAGCCAGCAGTCCCGGATTGCCCACAGGGATCGGGCCCAAACCGGCAGTTGGACATCCCCCGAGGGGTCCCAGATTGGAGAGGGTACAGGCCGGGCTGAGGGACCCCCCCCCCCCATGCACGAATTTTGTGCACCAGGCCACTAGTCATTAATAATAATGATGACAATAATATCTTAATATATTCTTTGAACATTGTTAAATTTCATCTTTTCAAATCAGCAAGGGTTCCCTTGGCAACAAATTATGTCCTCTTCCCTAGTGGCATGATTCTGGTGTGAAAGTTATATGATGCAAACTAGCCAAAAGTTATTATTTTTAAATTAATCCTCATCTAGAATATTTTTTCATTGATTTTTAGAGAGAGTGGAAGGGAGAGGGAGAGACACACAGTGAGAGAGACACATCGATTGGTTACCTCCTTTGGCTACCTCCTGCATACACCCCGACCAGGGCCGGGGATCGAGCCTGCAACCGAGGTATATGCCCTTGATGGGAATCAAACCTGGGACCCTTCAGTCACGGGCCAATGCTCCATCCACTGAGCCAAACCGGCTAGGGCGCCAAAGATTATTTTTAAATGAACCCATCATTTCCAAATAATTTGCAACCTACTTCAGACCTATATATTTCTGTGAGAAAGGAACAAAACATTTTTGCTAAGCATTTAAAAACAAAAATGAAAAATACAATTAAAACTATGGTTGTGATTGGAAGAGAGAAATTGTGTATACATGGTCCCTGCTTTGGATGGGGGGTTTAGGAACTGTTCATTTATTGGACTTGCTACTTTTTTATTGCTTCCTTTAGTGTTTGCTTTCCCATTTCAGGAGAGGTATAGTCAAACTGGGTGTTAAATGAGCCTGTCTGCATACACACACACACACACACACACACACACACACACACACACACACACACAAACACACACACACAAACACACACACACAAACACACACACACAAACACACACACACACAAACACACACACACACAAGTGCTATATCTTGGGGAAAGATGAGCATTGTTGTTTGTAGCTTTTATGAACTGAACATTTGTATTCCCCTTCCCCTCCACTCCCATCACCCAATTCATATGTTGAAATGGTATCCCTCAATGTGATGGTATTAGGAAGTAGGGCCTTTGGAAAGTAATTAGGATTAGATAAGGTTGTGAGGGTTGAGACCTTAAGAGGGGGATTAGTGTCCTTGTAAAAGTCAGGGGAGAGCTACCCTGTGAGGACTTGGAGAGAAGTCAATAGTCTGCAGCCTGGAAGAGGGCTGTCACTAGACCTCGGCCATGCTGGTACCTTGATCTTGGACTTCCAGCCGACAGAGTCCTGAGGAATAAATGTTTGTTGTTTGTAAGCCACCCAGTCTGTTCTGTTTTAATAACCCAAACTGACAAAGACAATAGTCTTAAACTCACTCAAATCATACAGGTGGAACTAAAGAAATGATTCCATATGTTTTTAATTGATTTTAGAGAGAGGAAGGGAGAGAGAGAGAGAGAAACATTGATTGGTTACCTCTCGTATGTGCCCCAACTCACAACCTAGGTATGTGCCCTGACCAGGAATTGAACCCACCAACTTTTGGTGTACAGGACGATGCTCCTTCCAACTGAGTCACACCAGCCAGGCCACGATTCCATGTTTTTATAAATAACTTCAGTTTTCCTTGCTTGAATCCAATTAAATTATTCACAAAGCATTTTCTGGAAAATATGAAAATCTGGAATTCAACCTTCTTTCTCAATTGTGGGCTTGAATAAGCAGGAGAATGGACTAAAAATGCTTATAATCTATAGTGGCTTGTTCTAGAAACATAGAAGAGAAGAGCACACATTAAAAAAAATTTTTAAATATTTATGAAACACTGTTTCTATTATGTACATTATAGAACATTTGGCAAATTGCAGTAAAACTAAAAGTAGGAAAAAATTAAACTTAAGTTCCATCTTCTAAGGACAAGCACAGTTAATATTTTGAAATATCCCCTTTTCTTTTTCTAGGATTAGGAATAATTTTATAACTCAGAAAGTTCTTATAGGAATTAAAAGCTATTAAGTCATTTCCTTGCTAATGTATTAACAGTTGGTAATGTATATTTAAAGGTAAAACATAATGAAAGGACATAGTATAACTTTAAGTCAAGATCTCTGTTATGTTGTACTTTAATTAGCTACAGAATTTACCTTCCATTTGGGATACGTACCACATCAAGAAATCTGTCTTCAAGGGATAATCTGAACTGCTGAAAGAGAGACTCAAAGATGTTCTTCACAGAATTACTTACTGGGAAATTATTAGCTCATGATGTCATATCTATATGATCAAATACTGCACAGCTATTAGAATTATGCATTTACAAGGACTTAAAAAAATAACATGGGAAATGGCTATGAACCAGTGTTAAGCAAAAAAAGCAGGTTTCAAAGTGTTATGTAAAATATGATCTTAATTATGTTTTTACAAAGTAGAAGAAATGTGGTACCAAAACATGTCCTAAAACACAAAAAGAGTTGTTACATCTGAGTGCTGGGATTGCGAGGAAATCTGATTTTTCTCTCTATAAAATTCTGCATATTCAAGCATGCTCTACAATGAATATGGATTTACTTTATAACTGTATTTTTGAAAGTAAAACCAAGAACACAAACTATTCCCTTGCCCCACTTTCTGGGAACCATACTTGGAACACAAAGGAAGAAATTAATAGCACCAAGCATCCCGTCCTCAGAACATTTCCTGTGTTTCTAATCACATGGCAGCTGTTTGCTCCATAATAGTCTGCTCTGAGTTTTATAGAAGCCACATTTTTTAATTGAGTGCTTTGAAGAGACTTAAGAACCACGTAGAAAGCAAAGTAGGGGGCCTCTCACTGGCAGCTTGCTTGTAACACAGTTTGAAATGCTTTTCAGGGATGGTAACAGCACCCCCCCGCCCCCCCTACCCCGTTAGTATCTACCTTTCTCAGGAATCAGCGGCTCAGACACAGGGCTCCTGGAAGCCTGGGCATAAAAACCACTTAGGGAGGACGCCCCGGGGGACCAGTGCGGGCCTGGGCGGTGCCCTCCGCACTGGGCTCTTCCTCAAGGCTGGGCCCTTCCCAAGCTGGCTGCAGCAGGCCTCCAGAAGCTGGCCCCGCCTCTCTGTACTTTCCTCCTGGAAGGTGGAGCCTAAAAACCGCACCCAGTTCTGACTGTGCAAAGGCCTGATTTGGTGAAGTCTCATCTCGGGGCTGGGCCTGCCTTGCCCTTTCCTGTTCACTGTGAGATTTTCCCTGAGGGCACAACAGTGGCTTCAAAAGGCCTTTCCTTCAATTATAAAACCCCCAGAAGAGGAATTTTTCTCCGCTTTGGTGGGGGCAGGTGGTCAAACAGAGGGAGGCTCTTGCACCACAAAGTGGTATTAGTGTAACAGAAGAAAATACTTTTCTCCCTGGGCTGGCGGGGAAGGAGGAGGTGAGTGGGATCGTGGAAGAAAGAGGCCTTCAAGGGCCTGGTGGGACATGCGGGTTTTGTGACATCTGTGATAAGATGGAAATCATCTGATCAATTTGGCAACGTTTCTTCAAAATAAGGAATGTTGCCAAGTCCCTAATCGGAAGAGACACTGGATGCTCTCCTGGTTTGCTTGGGCACTGGTATTCAGAAGGCAGGATTCAAGGGCTGGTCATTTAGGAATCCTTCCCTATCCTATATAATAAAAGGCTAATATGCAAATTGTCCCCTCGACCAAGAGTTCGACCGGCAGTTTAACCAGGAGTTTGACAAGGGGGTGGGGCCAGCCTGCCAACTGACCTCGACCCCTCCCCCTGGCCGGCTCCCCTTACCCCCATCTTCCACACCCCCCCCCCCCAATTGGGGGTGGTGATTGGGGGTGGGGCCGGCTGGCCAACCACCTGTGGCTCAATCCCACCAGTGCACAAATTGGTGCATCAGGCCTCTAGTTACAATAGGAAATGAAGAAACCACAAACCACCAACAAAGAAAACAGCACTCTGTCTGTAGGAGAGGAAGCCGGCACTCCTGGACATTGAGCTATGGGGCTGATGCATTGCTCCTGCTGAGCTACAGCAGCAGTTGCTATTGAGGGGTCATCGATAATTCTTTTTTTTTTTTTTAAATATTTTATTGATTTTTCACAGAGAGGAAGGGAGAGGGATAGAGAGCTAGAAACATCGATGAGAGAGAGACATCGACCAGCTGCCTCCTGCACACCCCCAAACGGGGGATGTGCCCGCAACCAAGGTACATGCCCTTGACCGGAATCGAACCTGGGACCTTCCAGTCCGCAGACCGATGCTCTATCCATTGAGCCAAACCGGTTTCGGCTCATTGATAATTCTTAACAGATCAGGCTGTGCTGTGAGTGGAGGTAGAGGCTGGGTTCCTGCCCCCACAACCCCTGCCCTCACTAGCTTGCTCTAGCCCTGTTCGCTGGAGTCTTTCCTTATGCCTCCCCCCACCATGCCTTCCATCAGGAATCTTCCAGAAAGACCCACCTGAAACCAGGGGAAAAACTATAGCTGCTTGGCCCCTACCCCACCCCAATTGGCAGATCTCTATCCTTACCCCTTCTCATTTCCTTGCTTCTCTTGTTTGTGCTCACAACCAGAGCCAGCTCAGTTCCTCCAGTACCAGAAAAGGGCTTCCCTGAGTGAGTCAGAGCCCCACTTGCCTTTCTGTTTTCCTCATTCAAAGGAGATAGGGAGCCCTGGCTGGTGTGGCTCAGTTGTTTGGGCATCATAGTTGTCCTGTGCACTGGGGAGTTGCAGGTTTGTTTCCCAGTCAGGGGATGGAGCAAAAGGCAGCAGTTGTGCTCTCACATAGATGTTTCTCTATCCCTATCCCTTCTTATCTCTCTAAAAATCAGTAAAAAAAGGAGGTAGGGAAAAAGACATTAATTTTAGTTTCAAAATGAAATTTGTTTTAAAGTATTTTTGATTATAAAAATTAAGCATTCTCGAGGAGAAACCAAGATGGCGGCATAGGTAAACACCTGAACTTGCCACCTCGCACAACAACTTCAAAACTACAACTAAAAGACAAAAGGGACATCATCCAGAACCACAGGAAGACTGGCTGAGTGGAAATTCTACAACTAGAAGGAAAGAGAAAAGCACACTGAGACTCAGAGGAGGTGCGGAAGGCAGAGGTACAGAGGCGTGCGAGCAGAGAGGGCTGGCAACTGAGTACGTGGCTGGCTTTTTCAAGCCAGAGGGAGACACAAGCTCCTGATTGCTCTGAACTCCAGTTCCAGGCGAGACTCTGGGGACCCAGACTCATACGAGGAGAAACTGGACTGTCTGGCATCGGGCGGAACTCGAGGGCAGCTTTCTCTCAGAGGTGCTTGCAGCAATTACCGCAGGACACTGAGACCTGGGGGCCTCTTAGGGCAGGGCTGACGGGAAGCCATTGCTGTTTGCTCTGCCCTGAGACTCCGCCCCATCCAAGCTATGCACAGAGGCTTTTGCATATGAATGGCCTGGTCCTTTGAAATCTAAACTTACCTATCAATCTGCAGCTGAGTCAGTGCGGCCCAGAACATCCAAAAGAAGGCCCAAGGCCCCATAACAGCTTGCATTGCTTCACAGCTGGGCCTCATCTAGGCACCTCCAAAACCCAAACAAAGAAGAGGAATCAGCAGATCTCTCTGTAGCTCCTGCTGGGTGGCCTTAGGCAGAGGCTAAATTAGCACCTCCTTGGAGATCCAAGAGCCAGTATACCCAGGGGTCAGAGTAGGACCATCCAGATTACAACTCCTCAGATCCATAAGGGACACACTCAGGGGGCAGACTCAGTGAGCACCAAAGCACCACTGAAGAAAGTCTTGCCTCATAAGGGTGTCTCCAGCACAGAAGTTCTCCCATCATAGATACAGCTGATTGTCACAGCCAATTGGCCTGGAAGTCAATTCCTCCCAGTGATACCAACAACAATCAAGGCTTAACTACAACAAGACTGTGCACACAGCCCACAAAGGGGTGCACCAAGAGTGTCCACCTCAGGTAACTGGAGAGGCTAAGCCACTGGGCCACCTAGCACACAAAGCCACTCTATCAACACAGGGAAGCAGCCAAAATGTGGAGACAAAAAAATAGGTCACAAATGAAAGAAATGGAGGAAAGCAAACTACTGGATATAGAGTTCAAAACAACAGTTATAAGGTTTTTCAAGAATTTTCTAGAAAAGGCCGATAAATTTAGTGAGACCCTCGAGGATATGAAAAAGGACCAACTAGAAATTAAGCATACACTGGCTGAAATAAAAAATAATATACAGAGATACAACAGCAGACTAGAGGATCGCAAGAATCAAGTCAAAGATTTGAAATACAAAGAAGCAAAAAACACCCAACTGGAAAAGCAAAAATAAAAAAAGAATACAAAAATATGAAGATAGTATAAGGAGCCTCTGGGACAACTTCAAGCGTACCAACATCCGAATTATGGGGGTGCCAGAAGAAGAGGGAGAGCAAGATACTGAAAACCTATTTGAAGAAATAATGACAGAAAACTTCCCCCACCTGGTGAAAGAAATAGACTTACAAGTCCAAGAAGCGCAGAGAACCCCAAACAAAAGGAATCCAAAGAGGACCACACCAAGACACATCATAATTAAAATGCCAAGAGCAAAAGACAAAGAGAGAATATTAAAAGCAGCAAGAGAAAAACAGTTAGTTACCTACAAGGGAGCACCCATACAATTATCAGCTGATTTCTCAACAGAAACTATGCAGGCCAGACAGGAGTGGCAAGAAATATTCAAAGTGATGAATAGCAAGAACCTACAACCAAGATTACTCTACCCAGCAAAGCTATCATTCAGAATTGAAGGTCAGATAAAGAGCTTCACAGATAAGAAAAAGCTAAAGGAGTTCATCACCGCTAAACCAGTATTATATGAAATGCTGAAAGATATTCTTTAAAAAGAGGAAGAAGAAAAAGGTAAAGATAAAAATTATGAACAACAAATACATATCTATCAACAAGTGAATCTAAAAATCAAGTGAATAAAAAAAATTGATGAACAGAATAATCTGGTGAATATAATAGAATCAGGGGCATGGAAAGGGAGTGGACTGACAATCCTCAGGGGGAAAGGGGTTTGGGGGTGTGGGAAGAGACTAGACAAAAATCATACACCTATGGATGAGGACAGTGTGGGGGTTAAGGGCATTGGGTGGGGTGGGATGGGAACCGGGTGGAGGGGAGCTATGGGGGGAAAAAAAGAGGAACAACTGTATTAAATCTGAACAATAAAGATTAAAAATAAATAAATAAATAAATAAATAAATAAATAAATAAATAAATATTACGCATTCTCATAATAAAAAAATTGAAAGAATACAGAAGAACCATGAGAAAAAAGGGAAAAAAAGAAAAAGAAAAAGAAAGAGATCCACTTTAACCCCTAATATTTATTGGTCACCATGATTAACATTTTGGTGAACATTCTTCCTGTATTATGAAGTGAATTATATCCTCATTACTTGCTTTTTTACTCTGCTGCTCTCCCCCTAAAAGACACTCATTATTGTCTATATTTTCAAATGGGAATATACTATGACTTCTTTAAAAGTATTTTTTAGAATTCAGACAACTTGATCATTTGTTCTTTAATCTGTTTTCTTTTATATTCAACAGTGTGTCTGAGATTTCTTTTCATATTGGTATATATAGAACCACATCATTATTTTTGTGATTGTATAATATTTCATTGTATGGTGTACCTTAAGCTATTTAAAAACGCTCTTTATAGATATTTTATTCACTTTCAACTTATATTATTAATAGTACTCTATTCTCATTATTAGTAATAATAGAATAAAAATATAAGGAACGGTATTTGTAGACTTTTCCAATATCTCAGTTACATAAATTTCTAGAAGCAGAATCACTGGTTCAAACATATGCACATTTAGTATCGCGACTTATATTGCTAAACTGCTTTTCTATGAGCTCTTTTACATTTTGATAAACCCCAATAATGGGAAAAGTTTTTGGTGCCTTAGCAACTATACTCTTGTGATATGTTTTAGAGCATACAGAGTTGATTTATTTTCCTCTGAAAGACAGAAGTATATAGCTGCCTTTCATGCAATATTTGTAAATAAACTAAAGTACATGCTTTGGCAAGTGGGCTCACCTTTTTGGGGCTCTGGATCTCATCTGTGTAACTGGGCCTGGGATTAAGTGCACTACAAGATGCCTGACATGTTTCAGTTTTATAGCTTTATGATGTCAGGGAAAAAAGCAGCAGACAAAATCTTACTATTGCCTGCCTTACTTTTTATATTTTATTTTTTCAGTGTTCCAATTGGAGTCTTATTTTAGTTACAGCTTAATTGGGAATGATTAACAACTATACAATGTTAAGCCTCCCCATCCTATCATAAAATTGTTATTGGATGTTATTTCTTCATTAAAATGGCCCAGATGAAATGGATTATATCCTTTTTTGGCCTACTATCTACACTCCTCCCTAAGTCCCTAATACAGGGCTCTTTACCCCCAAAGTACCTGCCTAACTCCTGATAGTATACATGTATATATATATAAATGAGTGTACATAATGTATATACAACATATACATATATGTTTGCATCTGAGCAATACATGCATCTCATTGCATCTTACCAGTAGCTTGCATAATGACAGTGCTGAGGCATTTTGTTAAACCTTGGTTGAGTGGCTGTTCATAGGAATTCCACTGCTTATGCCAATTTCACTCAAGCAGCCTTTCCCCCTGACTTGTATAGACCAGTGGTCGGCAAACTCCTTAGTCAACAGAGCCAAATATCAACAGTACAACGATTGAAATTTCTTCTGAGAGCCAAATTTTTTAAACTTAAACTTCTTCTAATGCCACTTCTTCAAAATAGACTCGCCCAGGCCGTGGTATTTTGTGGAAGAGCCACACTCAAGGGGCCAAAGAGCCGCATGTGGCTCGCGAGCCGCAGTTTGCCGACCACGGGTATAGACTATCTTACTCAGTTTTCCAGCTTCCTTGTCTGGTGGGCACTTTGAACTTGACATGCCTAAACCAGAGCTCCTTACATTTCCTACACTTTCCTATACCTGCTTCTCCCACAGTCTCTCCCATTTTGGTAAATGGCAACTCTATTCTCCCAATGAGCACCTTGGTCATCCTTGCTTTCTCTTCTCGCACACTGGCCAATTCCATCTGTTCTGCCTGCAGGCATGTCCAGTGTCTGGTCATGTCCCACCTCCTACAGTGCTACCATGGTCCAAGACCCCATTGACTTTCACCTGGATAATTATATGAACCTTTAAAGTGGGTGCCCTGACTTCACCCTGCTCTCCTCTGGTTTGGTCTCCACAAAGCAGTCAGAATTATTCTTTTTAAATGGCTTTATTGAGGCATATTTATACACCATAAAATTTATCTGTTTTAAGTATACAATTCAATGATTTTTAGTACATTTGTAGGAGAGGATAGTGTAACTATCACCAATATCCAAGTTTTAGGATATTTCATTTCTGTCACTCCCAAAAAATCCCCTATATTCATTTGCAGTCAATTCCCATTCTTAACCCCAGTCCCAGGCAACCACTGATCTGCTTTGTCTCTATAGATTTACGTATAGAACTCAGAAGTGAGGGCCCACGCAGATAACTAGCACTATCATTTGGGAGTGGGACTCCAGGCTCAGACCTATGTCTTGGTGAGCTTCGTTCTACTAGAGCCAATGTGGCAATGCTGAGTGGGGACATGAGAGACCAGATCAGGGATTTAAAAAGACATGTAGTACATGTACACCTACTTGTAACCTGTCCATATCTCCTTTGATCCCCAGTCAGCAAGCAATGAGGGTTCAACCGGCTGATTCGAGGGCCTGAAGAACCCAGGGAGGTTAAACAGATAAGCAGGCCAGTGTGTCAGACATCAGGGAGTGGTAGGGACTGTGGTGAATCGGAGAGCTCAGGCTCTGTTCCATTGTCGCCCTGGGGGGATGTAGGCTCAGGGTTTTGCCAAATCTTCTGACTTGAAGACAAGTCTGAGATTTGGATTCTATGTGAAATCTTCTGTTTAGAAAATATTGGCAGCAAATTAAAACAACAACAAACCCCCTCCCACAAAACTTTGTTTTAGACATTGCACCAAATACACTACGCAGACAAACAGGGCATGAGGCTGCGTATGCACCCTCTGGCAGGGTGGAATCTCTTGGTTTGAACAAAGTTGTTCAATTATGCTATATCATAATGCAGCCCATCTCCAGTCTATATGTGTGTGTGTGTTTTTTAATCATCACCCTAGGATATGTTTTATTGATTACAAAAAAATCCTCACCCAAGGATGTTTTTATTGATTTTTTTTTTTTGAGAGAGAGAGAGAGAGAGAGAGAGAGAGAGAGAGAGAGAGAGAGAGAGAGAGAGAAACATTGATTGGTTGCCTCTGGGGATTTAACCATAACCTTTTGATGTTATGATGCTCCAACCAATTGAGCCACCCAGGGCACCAGTCTACATGCCTCATGGTGTCTTTCCCCTCTAAGACTGCAGTCAAAATCTTGTTTTTTCTGCATATAATTCTCCTTGTTGCTGGATTCCTAGACATGTATTTGGAGTTGGCAAGCAGTTACTTAGAATTTCTACTCAAGTGCTTTTTCAAAACAACTTTTTAATCAAAAAGTTAGATCCCCAAGATTTACTGAATACCTGGTTAGCCTGCAGTTCTATTACAAGCCTAGAGAAAAATGCCTGTAACTGTTGGTTTACATTCTTATTTGGTTTTAAGGACAGACAGGGACACAAGAAACTAACACCGGCTGAAATAAAGAGGGATAGAGAGAGGTGTTTCCGGTGAAATATGTCTGGCCCTGAAGACTGCAGGGACCCATGGCTGCAATGGGCACAGCCAATAACCTAGCTGGTCAGATGTGGACAAAAAGAGGTTATCCCACAGTCATAGGAGCTGAGAAAGGTGGGGTGATATCTAGAGGGAAGACTCAAATTGTCCTTTCTGTGGACTAAATGAGGCAACTAGATCAACACAGAGCAAGAATGCTACATAACCAGAACAAAAGTCCTCCATTTCTCACAAGAGAGGGAAATAATGTTTAAACTTTGTTACTCATAGGCACTTCATCTCTTCTAGGATCCTTTTCTGGGGTAAGGATGAGTATTAAAGAACATATCTGCTTTGTCTCCATGTTTAATTTTCTCTTGACCACAGCACTAGATACGTTTTCTGGTGATAGTTATGGCAGAGTGGTAAGGACTATGGGTTCAGGAGTTGATCATATTTCCCTCCAGATAATGGCTCTACAGAACTTACTAGCTCTCTTTTTGAGCCTCAGTTTACTCATCTGCAAAATGGGTATCATGTTGATGTGAAGATTAAATGCAATAATCCAAGCTCTGTGCCTGGCATGTAGTAAATGCTCCATAAATGTTAGCTGCGATTGTTAGTACTATTAGTATTACCACTATTATTAGGGTTGAAATCAGGAGGTCTAATTTCATTTATGCCAGAGATGAAGAAATTGAGCTCAGAGGTTCCTCAGTGTGGTCTCGCAGCTGGTTCCTAACAGAACCAGCAGTTTAGCTTCTGGAGCTCTTTCCTCAAACTCATCCTCCTGGTGGCTGAAGTCTCTGCCAGGTGGATATATTGTGATGGTGTTCCCTTTGGAGTTTAAAGGGAAGGAGATAATTTATAATCTCCATGGGGCCAGGGACCAAGTCTGTCTTGGTCTCTTCCATATCCCTAGTGCTACAATATCTGGCATTTAGCTGGTGCTCAGTAAATATTCAATAAAGGCATATGTGCATTACATTAAGCACGACTCAGGAAGGAGATGACTATAAACACATTGCAAGTGGAAAACTTGCCACCCACGAGCCCTCACTTCTTCTCTCTTGGGAATTCTTTCTGGGTATATTTTCTCATGTCTCTCCTGTGCTCATAGAACTGGTTAACAAGGTATAAGGTAATTTACATGAGGGGCCATTGCATTCAGCCCTCACATTCCCTCTTTCCATTTTCTCTCACTCTCTTCTCTCTCCTTCTCTTCTCTTTCTCTCTCATTTCTTTTTCTCTACGCTCAACCCTTTATCTGTTTTTCTGTTTAACCAGGATAGGCCAGGTGATGTTGCAGTCATTAACAACCTCTAAATTTCAGTGGCTTAATGTAGCAAAGTTTATTTCTCATTTAAGCAAAATTGTCTGGAGATCTGGGTGACAATCAGGACAAATGCTTTCCATGTGTTGGCTCAGCATTCCCAGCATCTCCACTCTTAACAGCCTCTCCATAGCACTCAGGGCTGCCACTCTCCCTGGGCTGAGCATGGAGCCCTTGAGGGCTCGTGTTGGTATTCAGTACTCCACCCCATGTCACTTCTCCCTACTCTGTCATGGACTAGCCACATGTACCCTCCCAGGACTGGGAAGGGTCATTCCTGCATAGACCTGCAAAGTCCCAGGAGGCAAGGAGAACAGGATATAGATGGGCCTTAGAGGGCTCTACCACAATTCTTTTTCTAACTCAGCCCTTCGCTTCATATGTTCTTTCTTCTTTTTTACATATGTTCTCTTCTTTCCTCTTCTCTCCCTCCCATCCTTCACCCCCTCCCTGTTTCTGGTGTCTTCCTCACCCACCTCACTCTAGCTGCTGTCCTGTGTCCTCCCACTCCACACAAGCAGATGCTGATCCACAATGATGCCGCAACTCTCTGGTCTGCTTGACATTGAGCTTCTTGCCTGGGCGTAGACAAAGGCAACAGAGTTTTCCTCCTTCTGGGTTCACTGGGACTTATGACAAAATCCTCCTGTTGTCCCAAACGCTTGTTTCAGAGGCTGAAAAGACTCAAAAACATGGGAGCCACCGGGCAGCCCCCAAAACATTCCTTTTCCCTTCAGAAGTCAACCCTTTCCAGAACCCCACCGATCCCAGCACATGGCTCAGGGGAGCTAGGTGTGCATTTGGAAGAATGTGCATTTGATTCTGTGCACGGTACCTAGGCACTGTCAAGATACGGTTCATTTATCATAAGGGGTGATCAGTTTAACTTCCTAATAGCATCAAGGTGTCCAGGTGAGTGCTCCAGATGGCCACAAAGGCCTCCCAGGGCTGCGAGTTGAGACGGAGCCTGATTTTTCACCACATTTGAAGAGATGAACAGAGCTTGTGTGCAGACAGGTGGGAAGCACATGGCAGAGGGAGCCAGGTTGCCTGGCTCTGCCATCGTGTCTGTTAGGTGAGCCTCTTTCCTCTGAGTGTCACAAATCGGGTGGTTGGACAAAGGGAGCTCTGAAGCAGTCTCTAGAGCTATGATTCTCTGCGTTTGGCCTATCTTGCTTGCCATGGAAAATAATACAAACGGTCAGGAATAGGGTGTGATATTTGAGGACTCAAAAGGGCCCCACAGTCTCATTGTCCCCAGAAAAGAAGGAAGAGAAATAGGGTGAGGAGTAGATTTGGGTGCATGGAAACCTGAGGTGTAAATATGCAGCACCAGGTGGAGGGTGGATGACCTTATACATATTAATTGTTTATTTTCCTCCCAAAGTAGATCGGACTATCTGGTCAGTTTTATTCGTTGTAGCCCCCCTCTCCACTCTACCCCCCCTTATAAAAATTTTAGTGTCAGAAAATGCTGAGGCTGGAAATACTAGGGAATGTAGGACCAGCTTGTTGAGATATTTAGTAAAAACACATCAGCTGCCAGTGATTTCCCCCAAAGTTGAAGGTTATAATTTTTCTACTCTTCCTAAAAAATAATGGTCTCTTGGAATGTGCAAGTAAATTAGTCAGACGGTGTCCTGAGAATTGGTCTCTGTAATACATCCTGGTCTCTGAGAAAGAGCTGCAGTTGTATCATGGATTTTAGAAGTCTCTGAAGCTGGTTCAACTAACATATTTGTTAGTCTAATAAATGATATTGCTCTTGTCAAGATTTTTCCATATAGCGCAATTTAATAGAGGAATCAATAGTTTCTCCGACATGACAAAAGGGCCTGGGTGTGCTTTGATGGGAGACACAAAGTCTCTTGTTGTTCTAATAAAGCCAAAATGGAAAAAAAAAAATAAAGTTTTTTCTTCCCTCTTTCAAGTGTATTTTTAGGAAGCTAAAATATACACACCACTTTCTCTAGGAAAATATTTGTTTATCAATATTTTCTCCCACAGTCTTTTTACTCTGTTATTACACATGAATATGCATTTTGTTTTCATCTTACTCCTTCCCCTTGTTTGATGAGTTGTCACTAGTACACGTTTCTTCAGGGGAAAAAATAAAAATCTAACTCAGAAGATATTTTGATCCATTGGGTCTATGGAATATTTCCCTAGAAATCTTTTCAGAAATGTTTTGGGCAAACATTGGCATCTACCTACGGTTCTTCTCATTATAATTTTTTAAAAGCCCTGAACGTGGTTTCGTACAGTGAGAGGCTGTCTCCTGCAGCAGCTCCTGCGTTAACCAACATATTAAGGAGGTTCTAAGGTTGTAAGTACATCTTCTGGGCTCCACTGCCATAGGGATATCTTCGCTGACTTTAGTTAATGGGTTAAACAAATCTCCTTTGGAGTTGTGGAAGCTGCTTGGAAGAAAACTACTTTGGTATTGAGAATATTAGAACATCTGTGTGTCTCTTCCTCAGCCAAAACATTTAGTTTTTGCCATGGAATGTGTTATTTGGAGGATGTCTGATTTTCATGGCTATGGGTTCTACCTACTGGCAGAAACAATTTGCTGACATTGTCCCTTAGCAGTTATCCCCAAATAACACCATCTTCAAATATGAACCCAAACATGGGTCAGAAAATGACTATTGGGGACAATTTCTATCAAACTGATGGGAGACTGCTCTTTGAAAAGCTTACTAGAACAGCTGAGATTATTGGTCATGGCTATATCTTGAGATAGAAATAGTCTCAGAACATTTCCAGAGAAGACAAATGAGTATATTGATGTGTGTTAGGGGAACTAAAATTGACTAGAGAGATTAGTTGTGTTGAGAGCAGTGGTTCTCAACTTGAGTGTACCTTAGAATTACCTGGCGGGCTTTAAAGAATACCAGGATAGCCCTGGCTGGGTGGCTCAGTTGGTTAGAGCGTTTGGTTCCAGGGCAGGGCACATACCTAGGTTGCAGGTTCAATCCCAGGTCGGCATGTATGGGAGGCAACAGATTGATGTTTCTCTCTCTCCCTCTAAAATCAATAAAAACAACAACCATATCCTTGAGTGAGGATTAAAAAAACAATAAAAAATACAAAATAACCAGGGTTTGGCCTTATTCTAAAGATTCCTGATTCAATTGGTCTGATGATTCTGGTGGGTAGTCAGGGCTGAGAACCATGAGTCTACAGCAGTGCTATTCAAAGTCTGGCTCCTTGGCGGGCAGTGGCAGTACCACATTGGAATTTGTTAGAAATGCATGTGGGAGTAGGACCCAAGAATCTAGATGTTTTTGTTCCAGAAGATTCTGAAGCTTCACCCATGATTCTCAAATGTTAGCATACATCAGAATCACTTGGAGGGCTTGTTAAAACAGATGCTGGACTCAATCCCCAGAGTTTCTGACTTAGTAGGCCTCGGATAGGACTGAGAATGTGCATTCTGACTGAGGTCTTGAGCCCACATTGGGAACAGCATTGGTCTAGATTAGGCTTGGAGACTTGGACTGTTTCTGATTTTGTGCAAATGCAGCTGTTTTTTAAGATGCTAGGATCTCAGTTCTAATATAGATGGACTCATGGAACTAATTGCTTTGGCCAGGACATTCGGCTCCCTTTTCCCAGCAAAGCTGCAAAGGCTGGGAGAAAACTCCCAAAGTCAAGGCTATTTTGACTAAGACACTTTGCCAATTTATCGAAGTAAAATGAAGTAACTGGAAAGATTTCCCCCTTCTCTGTGTTGATTGGTTGTTTAACTGTATTAGGCACATTGTTGGAAGGTTTTGATTGTCAGACACACTTCATAATAGAATCTGTTTTTGTCTCAGTGATAGAAGTAGAACATAAACTAATATCTTTAGGTAAATAGAAGTAACACTTTTATTTTTCTATTTCACGGATGAACTGGATGCTATTTAAGACAGGGGTGCTCTCTATATATTTGGGATAGAAGTAGGGGAGGGTGGTGGGTCCTCTGCCTGTCTGCAGAGAGCAGCCCTTCTCGTACTCTGGCCGATTTTGGCCACGTGGGAATACTGCACAGCATTGGCCAGACCTTCCGGTTTGAAAGAAAAGTCAAGAACACGACTTTTCTTCTGAGAAATGTTCTGATCTTTGAATGTGGGCAACAATTTTTTTGAAACATAAAAAAACTTATGCTGGCCAAATAAAATGTGCTTGTGGGCAACCAGTTTGTGACCTCAGGGTGCCTTCTCTAAGTCTAACATTCCACTAAGAGTCATTCAAAATAACTCCTATTCAAAGTAACCTAAGAAATATACCCAATTCCCTGGGTTTGCTTTCTAGCATTGTGATTCCATGGGATGTAAGGGCAATAGAGAAAATGTTATTGCACACTTTTTAAAAAGGATAACTTAACTATCTCAGGCTCCAGTTTATGTGGTTCCAGATTTCAATGTAATAATCATCCTTGGTATAACATGTTTCTTTGGAAATGAAATTTGGATGCATTTCAATTTTTAATGCATGGAATTAGTATGATGGGGGTTGGAAAAGTTTCAAACTCCATAGAAGAGTAGCCACAGAAGAACATTCAAAGCAATAACTAAAAATCTCAGTGGTATATGCTTCAATTATTGGATCTTGGGTATTCAGGGCTGACTACATTTTCCTGCATATTGAATTATTGTAGCATTAAGTTCCTGTAACATTTAGGAAATAGATGGCTGAGAAGTGACTGAAAAGAGAAATTTAAAAAGCAGGCATCACATCCCTTTTTATTATGTTTATCTGTCCTCTCAAGGACAGAAGAGGCACTTTCCATCTGTTTAAATCTGGGGCTGGCATATCCAGCCCTGAGGTGTGGGAGGGTTTGTGGGTTTCCCTGGCACACCTGACTTTGCACTGACCCCCTCAGACCTGCCATTTCATTAGGGAAATCTGCTCTTATACATGCTCATTACTATCTGTGGTAAAGGTTTTCTTTGCTCTCTGCTGACTTTGTTGATAGCTTTGTAGTTGGACATTGAAGCTGCCGATAACATGGGGAGGCATGGACAGAGCATAATGGTAGCTCTGAGGTAACCCCATTTTGTTCCTGTTGTGTGTTGAATTTCAGTTTTTATGGCCTCTGAAGATATGATTTGGTATGTGCTGGCTGGTCGACAGAGGGAAAATTTCCAGGAGTAAAATCCAAGGTTGTTGCTATTGCTCCTGGAACATAAATATAGAGTAATGGTTAGTAGGATTTCCCTATGGTCCACAACAGTGTATGGGAAATAGGATTCATCTAAGATGCTCACATCTGGCTAATAAGAAAGTGGTATTTTATTTCAGTCTTGCTATTTCTCCTTGTGTGTTTTCTGTCTTGAGGTCTCTATGGAGAAGATGGAATTTGTATGTTTTTGGCTCTGTAGCCAAATGCCATCTAATCTCTCCTTAACCACGCATAAAGCCTTTACGAACACAGATATACTGGAGATCTATCTGCAGTCGGGCAGGGGTGCAAACATGTTGCAGCTTGGAGACCAAGCATGTGCATACTTGCCTGATGTAATTTTTGTACTTTGGAAAGTAATTGAGAAAGGGATAGGAACAGGCCAATCTTTAAGTGAGTCATTTTAGAAAGGAGAAAATCATTATGGAAATGGAAAAGAAATATTTTAGATTCTGATTCAAGTCGTGGTATGAGTTTGGAATGTTTGAATCTGTTCAGCGAGGGCCAGAGATGGTTTCTTCAGGAGAAAGGCATAGGCTCATCAAAGCTGGCCTCGGCCTCTGAATTTGGTGTCATAGGTAGACTCAGTTCTGATGGATCTTCTATGGGGTGGCTGCTTAAGTGACTGACATTGATGAAAATTCTAAGCCTGGTCCACGTGGTGTTGCAGAGTGTGCCAAAGTTAATTTCTTATTTCTAGCTATAAAATTGTCTGCCTTTTCCTAACCTCAGGATCTTAGTCAGTCCTTAACAATCTGGTCATTAATTGCTTTATTTATGAAACTGAGGTTGATAATACTTGCCCTGCTGCCTCATGGACTTTTGATAGTCATTTGAGATAATGAATCTAAAAGTGCTTTTCAAATTGCTCAATAATACAGCGAGGTAGGGAGTTGTTTGTCAATCTCTACTACAAGGATGACCCACAGAACTTTCCAGCCTAAGTCAAAAGGTTGTATGTGGTAGCAAATGTCCCTAAGTACGTAATTTAGGAGCACTGTCCCATTGCAATCATCCTCGTGGTCAATCAGATTTGAGTTCAAATCTTTGCTTCACGAACTGTACAACTCGATGTTTTTTTGAGCCTCATTTTCATTATCTGTAAAAATTCTACAAAACCTACCTTACATAGTAATTTTGAGGATTAAATGAGACAATATGTATGAAAGTGCTTATAGTTAGGTTCCTATTACTATTAGATGCTAAATAAGTGTGGATTTGATTCACTGAGTCGTACACTGGTAATAGTATGAAGCATGTGCAACGTATATAAGGGCATCCAAGACACTATGAACCACTTTGTTGGCCCAGCTCACTTCGAATAAATCTGAAGAAGACAGAATTCAAGGCCTTCTGTATAAGTAGGAGGCTGGCTAAAAGGTCCCTCCTCAATAAATACAGCACCCGTAACCGTGTTATCCCTTCTGGAAAAAGCATTGCTTTTTTCAACCACCTCAATGTCCTCTTTTACAATGCAAATATCTCTGCATAGGAAACACATGAATAGATTATTAACCATTCGCTCTTCAACATGAATTGGTTGAGCTTGAGTTAGAGGACCATTTTAGGGACAGGATTAAATTCTAAGTTTAATGACTAAGGGGAATAGTCAATGTAGTCAAATTATCATCACATTGCCCATAAATTCTACTACTTATATGATTTTGGGTGTATGTAATTAAATAACACAGTTTTCCGTCAGCATTGGAATATATGACTGTTTTTAGATGAGTACCAGATGAAATATTTGACTTGTGATTAGTGTTAAGGTTATGTGAAAAAATATTTTTGTTTTTTAGGGTACATAGTTGAATTTAGTCCATTTAAATGTATGTTTGATGTCACTAACTGTGACAAAATTTACTGAATGGAGTTAGCTGAATACACGTAGTCCCCATAGTTGAATGGACCCCAAACAGGTTTGTTTTGAAAGGGAAACAAGATAGAGGGATAGATCTGCATCTTGGGCCATTGTCTAGAGAAGGTGGGTCTGGGAAGAGCATCAGTAATGAGAAGCTCTGGGGAGAAGGGGGGAACAAGAGAACACTGGGAAAAAGGAGGGTGAACAAAAGGCAAGATGTTTTTAAAGGTGTATGCCTAGTGACTACTATATAGGTGCTCAACCAATAATTGTTAAATGAATAAATAAATTATGATTTTCTGCAGAAAGTTTATCCAGTTTATGCCCTCATCAGTGAATATAAGAATGTTTGTTTTATAGCACCATTACAAGCATTAAATATTTTTTAAAAATTTGTGGCAATCTGATAGAGCAATATATTACTTCATTTTTGTTTTTAATGTGTATTTGAAAGAACTGGTGCCAGTCTCTTCTTTTCACAGAGTGGGACAGGAAAAACTAGCTGACTGCTTGATCCTTCTGATTTCAACCACCTCAATCCATCCACTGTGATGTCCATGACTTTCTGTGACAGTCACTTGCCCTCAGTGGGTTTGTTTGATCTGGGCTGTCCCTTAAAAGCAGCGGTCACTTGGACTTGGTCTGTTTAGCACTGACTTTGCCCTGAGCCAGCTTCTAGTCCTGACCAGCTCTGTACCAGGAGGTTGCTGACATCTCCCTTAAATAAGGTCTCTGCTGAGAACATGTGGTATATCCACATCATTGTGCATTCTCAGGACCCTCTCCCACTCTCCTTTCCTTCTCTGCACCTATCTAACGTCCATCCATCTGCTGCTGGCTCAAGCCCCAGTTCCTTTTCCTATTGAATATATGATACAATTGACCAAACCACTTATTCAACGAGACTCAGTTTCAAGTAAATGACATAGACCCGTGGTCGGCAAACTGCGGCTCGCGAACCACATGCGGCTCTTTGGCCCCTTGAGTGTGGCTCTTCCACAAAATACCACGGCCTGGGTGAGTCTATTTTGAAGAAGTGGCATTAGAAGAAGTTTAAGTTTAAAAAATTTGGCTCTCAAAAGAAATTTCAATCGTTGTACTGTTGATATTTGGCTCTGTTGACTAATGAGTTTGCCGATCACTGACTTAGACAATAATCAGCATCTAAGAAAGGGTAAGTACATAATAATAAAAATAGGGTAGATACATAATAACAGCAATAGTAGAAAGAGTCAATGGGAATTTCATCAGGACAGCTTCATTACTGAGATGAAGAAGAATCACAAACCCAGGATTCAATTCAATGAGTAGGATGTTGGAGGTATAACAGCTCTGAATTCCAGTCTTCCAATTAGGGACTCACCACTAGTCCTATGGAAAACAGTTTAATCTCTACATCTTGGTTTTCTCATCTGTGAGACCAAACTCTGAGCTGGGTTGCCTGGATTATATATCCTAAGGCCCTGCCAAGTGGCTAAATTGAAGGACTGATTTAAAGGAAGTAAAAAAGAAGATAAAAATGACACCACCCAAAGAGAGTCCATTACTCAGCTCAAGTTGCTCTGTTCTGAGGAATTAGAAGCCATGATCTATGATTTGAGTATAACTCAGGGAACAATTTTGGTCTAACAACTTCAACTGTATTTACAACCTTTCCCCCACTTCAACCCTCTGCTTTTTACTCTATAAACTTCCTCCTTTATGTCTAAAGAAATTCTGCCTAAATTCCTCAAGGGTCTGACCCTTTCTGAGCCTTAGTTTATGTTCTTTTGTTCTCGTACTTGACATGATCTCAAATTGTCTTGTAAAATCTTGCTTCTGTTCCCTTCAGAATTTTATATTCCTCCATGAGGCATTCTTTCCCCCTTCCTTTAGAAAAATCACTGCATTGCTTTGGTAACTTTTTTCTTTTATTAATATAGATAAAAATTTCAAGTTCCTTAAATGATACAGATTGCCTTTTCTGGCATTATTGCTGTGTACAGAATAACCTAAAACAAAGTTATTTGAGCAAAGTTAACATTTGGCAAATCTGTATTAAACCCAGTAATAGCCGTTGGAATGTTTAGAGAGGATTGCTTAGAATGAAGCTGATAATCTGCTCTCGGGGAAACGTAGGGAGTCTGAAATGGCAGCGGACTGCTCAGCACAGTGTTATTATTCTCTGATCAATTCATGGATGTAAGCACTGCGTCAATAGCACTTTTTTTCATTTGTTCATTTATTCAATAGATGTTCACTATCTCAGGGGCAAATGGGTAGAGTTTGTTTCCAGGAAAAGATGAACTGTGCAAAAACTTAAAAATAGCAGTTATTCATTTAAGAAATATTTTTGAGAGTCTGCGCTGTGCCAGACTCTGTACCCAGAGCAAGGGATACGAAATACCAAGGCACAATTCTTGCCCAACGGAAGTTCAGTGGGAGATGGACGAACCAATAGTCAATTATAAGACAGTGTGACACGTGCTCTGACGGGGTCAGGACTGAGAGAGGCACCTCACCTCTTCGCGGGTGAAGCAGGGGTTGGAGAGGAAGACTTCCTGGAAGAATTGATCTTTCAGGCAGGGCAAGCGACATATGGAAAGATGGAATGTGGGATGAGAAGGAAGGTATCATATGAATGTATTAATGTCCTATTGCAGCTGTAACAATGATCACAAATTAAATTTCAATTTCCTTAAGTGATACAGATTACTAAGTGGTTTAAAAACACAAGGATTCTGGAGGCCTGAAGTCAGAAGTGAGGCTCCTTGGAGTAAAATCAAGGTGCTGGGAGAGCTGTGTTTCTTCTGGAAGCTTTAGGGAATACTCCAGTTCCAGCTTCTAGAAGCCCTCTGCATTTCTTGGCCCCTGGCCCCTTCCATTTTCAAAGCCAGTAATTGTAATCCTTCCCCCACTACCCTTTCCCCCAATCACTTGTAAGAACCCTTGTGATTACATTGAGCCCTCCTGGATAATCAAGGATAATCTCCCCATCGCAGAATCCTCAATATAATCTCACCTGCAAAGTCTTTTTTGTCATATAAAGAACATATCTACAGGTTCTAGGGATTAAGATGTAAACATCTTGGGGGTGGGGTGATGTTACTCTTCTATCTTTCTCAACAAACAAAGGGCATTTTGAGGGGAAGGAGAAGGGACCCCAATCTGAAGTTATTTGAATATACTTTGAGGGGTTCAGTGCATAGTCTTAAAGATAGAAGAACAACTCGCCGAAACCGGTTTGGCTCAGTGGCTAGAGTGTCGGCCTGCAGACTGAAAGGTCCCAGGTTCGATTCCGGTCAAGGGCATGTACGTTGGTTGCGGGCACATCCCCAGTAGGGGTTGTGCAAGAGGCAGCTGATCGATGTTTCTAACTCTCTATCCCTCTCTCTTCCTCTCTGTAAAAAATCAATAAAAATTTATATATATATAAAAAAAGAACAACTCAAGTCTAAACCACTTACCTTCTTATACATAATCTGAATTTCATGTTACTCCTGTGAAACCTCATTAATGGCCCCATTCAAGAGAAGAACAACCATCATTTGACAGTTCTTAAAGAAAAATACAAATTAGGGCAGGGTTATCTCCTATAATGAAGCTACATGAAATTATACCTTAAGAAATAGTGTTGATTCAGAAACAGTTAAGTTTTGAGTAAAGCCTGCTGCTGACTCAGTTTACCTTGCTTAAGAATCGCCTATTTCAGTTTGCTTCTCTTCCTGCTATTCTCTTCATATTTGCAGTTTAGAGTAGTAACCTGCAGGTGTGCCCCTTTATCACCTTCCCTGTCACTGAGACCAAATTGGGGAGCCTTGTGCCACCCCTGAATCAGCAGAGGCCTGCCCCACCGGTGTCAGCTGAGCCTGACCCAGCTGCTCTGTCAGCTTTGGCAGCAGCAACGACCAGGGCATTTCAGGTCCTGCTGAGCTCTCTGCAGTGCGGAGGCTGGCGTGGAAAGGCTGGTGGACGCTTGCGCTGATGGCGTGGGACACGGATAAACGCCGTCCCAGAGCTGCTATGCTGTCTGCTCTTGGTGGCTGAATATGAAAGTTGAGCTGCTGCAGTGGGTGGGAGGGTATAACTTTCTTATTTTGGGAATTAAACTTAGAGAGTTGATGATGAGACTTTGATAGAAAAGTGACTGATGAACTGACTCAAAGTTTCTAATACGTTTGCCTTATAAGTGTTTTAACATTTATTACAAAATATTTAAATTCATATCACATTTACAAACCAATTAGAAAAGAAACTCCAAAACAAAGGAAATTTTAGACATCATGAATTCTTAAGACAGTCTTTCAAGCTAGGTTAAACTGCTCACCAGCCAAATGTGTTTACCAGTGCCCCATGGTGTGTTTGATGCTGGGGGACTTCAGAGGTCTGTGTAAGTATGGAGCCAGTGTTATTTCTTTCCTGTTAGAATTCCAGATTTGTTCCTACATTGGCTTGTCTTGGGTCCTGAGCCCTTTCTCTACATTCTATTTAGGACCCTGAAGTTGCTGTGGTGGGGCAGGAAAAGCTTGAACTCTGACGTCTTGGACCCAGAGCTGAATCCAGCCTCTACCACTTGCTCATTGTGCAAACGTGAGCCAGTCACATGGTTGCTGTTTGCTGAGCACCATCTGTGTGCGTGACTCCAGGCCCCCTCACATCCGGCAGTCAGCACAACCTCCCTGTCCTGTTACAGATGGACAAACAGAAAGTACACACACACACTTAGTCCTCATGGCTCTTGGGTGATGAAACTGGCTCTGAATCCAGGGGTTTCTGATGGTTTTCTTCAGGGAGAGGGGCTCGGCAGGGGAAGGTTTTCTTTAGAGTGAGGGCTCGGTGGTGCACAGTTGGGGTGGCTATGGGCCCCCAATCCTTCCTTTGGGAAAAGTTCTATGTCATCTGTTTGATCATTAAGAATTTATTAGGAAAAAGGTTTGGAGTTAAAAAGTCGTTTGAAAACAATTACATCTTAATTTTATTGTGCCTTTCTCAGTTCTTTAAGCTTGTAGAGACTCTTCATCTGTAAACTCAGGGTAATAATAGTACAATCTTTATAGAATTAGAGGAAAGAGTAAATGAAGTAAAACGAGTGAACCATCTAGTATAGGATGGGCCCTCCCACCCCAAATGGTTCTCTTCCCCCTTATCACACAGAGGTTTCGCATCTACGGTATGGCTCAATTGTGCCTGGGACACAATTTGAACCATTTACTCAGACATTTTTGCATTATTTACAATAATGGCTACTTAATTCGATAAACACTAGTTTAGAACCAGCTGTGTGCCGGGAAATGTGTTAGGTCTGTGGCCAGAGCCGCCGGTGGATAGGTGGGTGGGCAGCCATCTGCTATGGTGGCTATGAGAGTTGTCTCCTTTGGCCCCATACCACTCTGAGGAGTGTTATGTCTGAAAAGCCTCCTCTGAGGATCTGTATCTATGTCTATGAATAAATATTAATCACTGTTACTATCTCTATTTGTTAAAATATATTATTTTAAAAAATGCCTTTTATTATTATTTTTAATTTATTATTTTTTTATTGAATTTAATGGGGTAACACCAGTCAATAAGAATATATAGGTTTCAAGTATATATCTCCACGATACATGATCTGTATATTGCATTGTGTGGCCTTGTGTTTGGCTCTCTTTTCAAAATTTCTCACTAGAATTCAAAGCCATCAAGAGAGGCAACCGTTCAGTTTTTGTGTTTGTTCCCTAAGAGGGCAACTATAGAGAAACCGAGGGTAGATTTGGATGAAGGCCTGAGGTGAAGGAGAAGGATCAGTGGGGAGGCAGAGCAGCTCTAAGGTCAACATTTATTTTCTCCCTGTCTCGGTCAGAGTGCGCCTGAGCCAGTGGTCAAGGGGCTAACATGACACAGATTGTGTTCTCCGGGTCTTGGGCCTATAGCTCTGCCCTAGGGATGCCTGTTGGAGTCTGTCCACCGACGCAGGTGGGCTTTCATCTAGGAAAGAGGGAGATTCAGGCCAGTGAACTCGAGGAGACCAGTTGATCAGGTGACCAGGGTAGGGGAAAGGGGATGGGACAGATTAAGAGTAGTGAGTCAGGGACCCAGGGCAAATTGTAACTCCCACAGACATTGAGTTTGGGGGGATAGGGTGAAAATACCAATTTCAAATAGCAACTTGCAAACCTACGAAAAGACTGACTTAGTTGAAAAAGACCTTAAGAGTTTTCCTAAGTTTGGTAATAATGAGGAGTTAGCCTACTTCTAGGGCTGCCAAAAATAAGTTGTTCCACGAGCAAAAAAGGCCAGGTAAGAAAAGAAAGGTAAGAGATTATTTAGAGCAAGACATCTCTTGAATAATGATGTCCTGAATGAAGAGAGAGTCCACCCTTTACCAAGAGGCTGGTCTGGCCAAGAAAAGATACTAAGAAACTTTTCAAGAGACTGGCAATGAAATGAACAATGACAATCACAAATATTGGCATGTACCAGGTGCTCATCAAAACCCTTGGTACATAAGAGCTCACTCAATCCTAATAACATCTGTATGAAACAGCTGCTATTATTATCCTCATTTTACAGGTGAGCTGAGGCAAGCCAGGTTAAGGTGCTTATCTAAGGTCAGTGGTGAGGCCAGAGTTCAAATTGAGAGCCTGATCCCACAACCCATGTTCTCACACATTTGCTTTCTCTCTACAAAGTACACCAGGAGTTTAGAAACAGTCCTATGAGAAGCTAAGTCAGGAGCAGTGGTTTTTAACTGGGGCCAGACCTCCTGGAGTGGTAAGCAAAAGTTAGTGTGTCTGGTCTGGCTGGAGTGGCTCAGTGGTTGAGTGTTGACCCATGAACCAGGAGGTCACAGTTCAATTCCCGGTCAGGGCACATGCCCGGGTTGTGGGTTTGATCCCTAGTGAGGGGCGTGTAGGAGGCAGCTCATTCTCTCTCATCATTGATATTATCTCTCTTCCTTTCTCCTTTCCTCTCCGAAATCAGTAAAAACATATTTAAAAGAAAAAAAAAGTTAGTGTGTCTGTTAGTGTAGGTTTTTTTTCCAAAAGAGTAGAAGAACATAGTATTGGTCCCTTTTCCAGATAAATCAATGACCACAAATAAGTAAGAATTCCAAAGGGTTAGAGGTAATTCCTGCACACCACCCTCCTAACCAAGGCCGGGATTCTGGGAAGCCTGTTGGGCTATGGAGCTGAGGCTGACTGCCTGGTACCTTCAGCTGGACCGCCCAGAAAGTGTGTTTCCAGGGGCTCAGCTGTCTGTCCTCGTGGGAACTTTGGCTGGGAGGGATCATCCCAGGGTAAGCATTTCATTAGCCAGGTTTGGCTCAGTGTATATTGACTAGAAGATGAGGCCTGTTAAAATGGGAAAATGTCACTGCACTGGAACGTTTTTCTTTTAAGTGCCATTATCCATGACTTCTACTGAGGGAAAAAGCAAAGCAAAATCCTTATATTCTGGGCACACAACTTGTGCAACTTTCTGGTGACAATGATTATAACTTACCTAGCTTCATAATAGACCTATCTTATCCATAAGACACAATGTAGCTTAAAAATCAGAAGCAGTGCTGGGGGATTGGGGAACAGGGCATTGTTCTTATTTTCAGATCAGATTTTGTATTATTATAAGTCATTTTCCAGACAACTTAGACTAAGCAGACAGAGGTTCTCTCTGTGAAGATCAGTATTGTCACTGGACCTGAGCAGCAAAGAACTATATATTTTTTCTGCCATCTACACCTAACAATGAGGAAGAGTGATGAATCAGGAACAACTGATGTATTAGAGCAGGGGTGGGGAACATCTGGCCCACACGCCGTATAAGGCCCGAGAAATCATTTGGTCTGGCCCTCCCAAGGCATTAGGGGTGAGTTAATGAAATGTTTGACCAAATATAGCAGGCTAAGTTTTAAATTAATAATTTTGTATGGCCCGAGAAAGATTTTATAAGTATCCAAATGGCCCTTGGCAGAAAAAAGGTTCCCCACCCCTGTATAAGAGTCACCTGACCTGATTGGTGTCTGAAAAACTACCATTTTGCTTTGGTAGAATATTAGCATGGCTTTCAACACTCTTAATATTAGATTTCATTAAGATATCTAAATATCCTTCCCACCATGAAGTACATTCTACAATCAGAGTCTGATATCAAGATCGTATCTCTTCCTGTCCCTCAATTCTTTCACTCTGGTTTTAAATCCTACCTCTGTCATCAGTTACAATCTCATAAGCCTTAGTTTCACATCTTTTATATAGTTTCTATTTTTTGTGCTTAATTTATTGATTATATATTTGTTTGTAATTCTTTGTGGTTATGACAATTTTGGCCTAATCTATTTTGAGGCCATGAGTGTGTTCAAGTTTAGAGTTGTATCTTTGTGGTGAACTAAACTTATCATTTTGTAGTATATTTTTTATCTTTAGCAATTCTATTTGTCTTGTATACCTCTTCCATCCTTTTACTTTTAACCTTTTATATCCTTATGTTTTAGCACATTTCTTATAATCCATAAGTGGCTGTTTCTTAAAAAAAAAAATAGTCTTATTAAAGGCTAATCAACATCCTTGAACCAAACAATATAAGAACCTTTGAATATTTTAACTCCCATCATCTTTCCTGACTTACTGGTACATGTTATTTTATCATATACTAGTTGCCCGGTGCATGAAATTTGTGCATGGGGTGGGGGAGCTGTCCTTCAGCCCAGCCTGCACCCTCTCCAATTGGGGACCCCTTGGGGGATGTCCGACTGCTGGTTTAGGCCTGATCCCTGTGGGCAGTCAGACATCCCTCTTGCAATCTGGGACTGTTGGCTCCTAACCACTCACCTGCCTGCCAGCCTGATCTCGCCCCCAATGGCCCTCCCCTGCCAGTCTGATCTTGTC
The DNA here is from genome assembly GCF_951640355.1 of Cnephaeus nilssonii. Classification (NCBI taxonomy): domain Eukaryota; kingdom Metazoa; phylum Chordata; class Mammalia; order Chiroptera; family Vespertilionidae; genus Cnephaeus; species Cnephaeus nilssonii. The sequence continues at coordinate 42,555,805 of NC_137081.1, forward strand.
CCCAACTACCCTCCCCTGCCGGCCTGGTTGCCCCCAACTGCCCTCCCCTGCCAGCCTGGTTGCCCCCAACTGCTCTCCCATGCTGGCCTGATCACCCCTAACTGCCTCTGCCTGTCTGATCACCCCTAACTGCCCTTCCTTGCTGGCCTGATCTCACCCTCAACTGCCCTCCCCTGCCAGCCTGATCTTGCCCCCAACTGCCCTCCCCTGCCGGCCAATTTGGTTCTGATTGGTCAGTTTCTATGCCAGTCAGCATCTCTGGGCCTATCTCCAGGCCTGAACAGAGAGGCGGGGCTGATCAGCAGCCCCTGCAGAGGTCCACGGCTGCTGGCGAAGCCCGGAGAGAAAGAGAGGCAATGGCTGATCAACAGCTGCCATGGAGTCTGTGGATCAGACCCTGCCTCTCTCTTCAGGCCTCTCTCCGGGCCTGATCCGCAGCCCCCTCGGCAGCCCCCATGGCAACCCAGCACTGACTGCAGGACTACTTCCAGTGTTATATGTTAGGATTTTATTTCAACTCCTTTTTGATTTGGGCATTACAGTAGGTGCTATGTGTACTGCCTTAGTTCCTCTTTCAGGACTGAGACATAACTTCTGCCAGCTGCTGGGATTGTTGGTGTCTGATGGCTCTCAAGTGAGTCCTCACTGGGAAATCTCCTTAGCAGAAGAGAATGACTCTGCCCAAAGTCATGACCCTCCCTGGAAGCAGTTCATATCTAAGCCTGGTCAGTGTGTGTATGTGTATATGTGGGGATAAAGGCCCATTTACGTAAAGGTGGAGTTAACTCTGATGGCCATTCCAGCTCCAGAGCTCTCTGTGGGATCAGGTGATGTTTTGTTGTGATTATATCACAATTCAACTTCTTTCGCTACCATTTCTACTTCATTTACTCCCCAACAGGCATGGCCTGCTGCAAAGCTCTTCCTCAAACTTCACATAAACCTTAGATTCATAGTCAGTCATTTCCCAGGGAATCCCACTTGGGTTAAGTGTTCATGGCCAGTGTTCATTTAGACTTACATATTTTCCATTTTATTTGCAAATAATTTCTTCCTACATCTGGGATTAATTTCCTTCTGCATGAATTATATCCCTTAAAATTCCTTTAGACAGAATATGCTTAGTTAAAATCTTCATGTTGCTTTGTTCTGAAAGATAATTTTAATGGGTATGAAATTCTACATTGATAATTATTTTCTTGCAGTTCATTGAAGATATTATTCTACTATTTTCTGATTTTTATGGTTGCTATTGCAATTTTAGATGTCAAATGAGCTGTCACTTATTTGAAGGTAATCTGTTTTTTTCTTTAATCTGCTTTTCAGATTTTTTTGGTCTTTGATGTTCTGCAGTTTCATTATTTCTACCATAGTGTGTCTAAGGGAGGATTTATTTGTATTTAACTTACTTTTATTTCCAGACTGCTCGAGATGGAAGTCTTCTGAGCCTCAATTTTCACTTCTGTAAAATGGGTAATGATGATAATTTCTGTTTTAGTGTCTGTATCTCTATAGGAAGAGAAATGTGGTGGCGACTCAGAGGAATGGTTTGCTTAACCAGGCTGTTCTTTCAGCATTTCCTTCACTTTACCAACCTTCCCAACTCTTGATGTTGTAAAGCTAAAAATAACATACACTAATAATCGTGCCATCTGGAGGTGTGGTGCACCTGTTCTCCTTTTCCCTCCCAGAACACGTGTACTTAGCTACAAAAAGGGGGCTGCATTCTATGCAGTTTGGCAGAATGATAAGGGAAGACATTTGCAGAATTTGAACCCTGAAGTATTTTTAACTGAAATAATGAGAGTTTCTGTTTTGCGTAGCCAGCACAAAGGAAGTACTTTTCCAATTCTACAATTAATTTGATTCATGCAGATAGCTTATTCTTTAAAATACATCTAGCACTAAAACTGAAATGATTGTCTAAACTACAGAATTATACAGATTACTATTTAACAAGCTCTTTAGTTTATGGACCCTGTACACTCATTCAGAAGAAAAAACGTTTTTTAGTCATATAACTTTTAAAAGTCTTTGCAATATTTTGTCAGCCACCCATATTTATTCGGCACCTTTAGGGCTTTTAGGTGTGGAGACTAGATAGATACCCAGAGCACAGAAGTAGTAAATTTGTTCTGCTTTCAAAGAGTTTCATAGCATTATTATGCTTTTGCTGTATTTATTCTTCAAAGCTACTATTTTTTCCTTTCCCAATGGTGGGCAAGAGGGCATTTCTCAGCTTCTCCTCTTTAAGTCTCCCATCAGAAGGCCCTCAAGGTGGAAAATGATGTATTCCCTCCTGACTGTAAGTAAGTGAGCAGTCCTGGGCTGCCAGCTGCCTGCTAGAGTGATTTAGCCACTGTATGCCTGCACCGAGCTCAGAACATGAGTTGGGCAACAACTGGGTCTAAAAATAGGTCTGCAGCCACATTCCGGTCACCATGCTGTGGGCACATCATGCCCTGCAGCCTTTCAGTAGGAGCACGGCAGGGCATGTGGGGCCACCTTCTGTATCTGCAGGCCTCTATGGCAACCATTCTCTGTCATATCAAGTTTCTTTTTTCTTTTTTTTATTAAATATATTTTTATTGATTTCAGAGAGGAAGGGAGAGGGAGAGAGAGATAGAAACATCAGTGATGAGAGAGAATCATTAATTGGCTGCCTCCTACACATCTCACACTGGGGATCAAACATGCAACCCGGGCATGTGCCCGGACTGGGAATCGAACCGTGACCTTCTGGTTCATAGCTTGACGCTTAACCACTGAGCCATGCTGGCTAGGCCATATCAAGTTTCTTATACAAGGCACGGCACACAGAGAACCATTGTTGGGATACTGGTGATGGGCTGGCGGAGTTATAACCAGAGACAGGGCTGTGTTTGTCAGTCCTTATGCAGGAGAGGGCGGAAAGCCTGCCTTTCTTCAGTGATCTTAATAGACACGTTCCCTGAAAGCTTCCGAGGCTAATTGTGGTGAAAATGTGCCAGGTAGACCCTGTTCATGCCAACCATAATTAATAGTGTTATCGTCTTCAAGGCCATAATGCTCATCAGTTATTAATTAGCAATTCATTTTGTTGAATAAATAATACTTATGATTGATGATAGAACTTGTAATTGGGCACTAGAAGTGGCCCTCCTGGGATTGGCTCACCAGCAAATATTAACCACGACGTAGTAACAAAAAACACAGAGATCATGCCGGGAAATTCACAGTAAACAATTGTGACACAGCCAAGGTGTTCCTTCGCAATCGGGGACAAGTCCGTCCTGAGTGTTGGATGTTTTTCCTGGGCCTGAGTGTATTAATTGTTTCTGCTCACAAAGGGGGTTTCCTATTTTCTCTGAAGCTTGTAATCAGCCACCTTATTTTTCTTCCCTAAAAAGCAAATTGTTCTTTGCTAGACATTCTATTGACTTTGAATTACTCTTGTGATAGGTTCTTCTGAAGTATTGTCATGACACGTGCACACAAACTTGAGGGGAAAAAAAGTGTTTTTACAAAAAGGTAATGATTGAAAATTTTATTTTAAATGATTCCTTAAATTGAATTCACTTTAGATTAACAGATTTTCCCGCCCAATTGATTTTCTGGCATCCATGCAGTCATCTAGAAGAGATAAAATGGGGGTTCATTTAGTCCCCAGCTCCAAGGAAACTGAGAGCCTGGCAAATTGAACCAGCAAAGCTTCCTTCTCGCCTGCTCGGTTGGAGCAGGACAACCGGGGCCGGTCAGCTGCTGACCAGATGCTGCCTTCAATTAATATTCCAACCCTCAAAGACATTTATCGCTCACCCTCCAAAGCAGAGCAGCTGAGTAATAAAGGGAAACACTAAAGCCGTTTTTTTCAAGAGCATTTATAATGGCTAAATTGCTTGAAATAAATTAGCACAAAAAATAAACATAGTTTGTATAGTATCTGTAAAACAAATTCCTAGTCTTGGGAAAATAGACAAAGTAAGAGCTTGCGTTTAACAAGCACATGCAATATGCTTCATTAAGACAGGGCTGCTTTTTTCTTCTTCTCCAATTTAAAAAGGGTTAATAAACTCCAAGATATCATTGCCAGTTAAACAGGTCCTGCAACATTTTAAGGGAAGTAAGAGGCTACAAAGGAGATAGTTAAAAAGAAACCAAGAGACTGTGTTGTAATGCTAACAGGCAATTAACAAACTCATGGGTGTTAATTATCTTCATACTGTATCATGTTCAATTAGCTTAGTCTCTGCAACAAAGGCAACGATGAACAATTGCTTTGATAGGCGTACAGTACTTCATTTGTAGTTAATCGGTTTAAGCCCTCTGGTTGCTAGGTTACCTCCGTCTCTAGAGGTAAAAAGCTGTACAGATGCACTATGTTTAAATGACTACAGAGAACTGTTTAAACTCAAACCATGTATAACTCTTTATTGATTTTTCACAGAAGATCTCAGCTCTGATGATAAGGTTTTGATATATTTTCCTGCTACAGCCGGTTCCTTGGAGTATTGCAGAAAAAAAATCTGTCAATATGCTTCTATTATGATCTCTTGATCTGTGCCTATAAAAACCTTTAGCCGCAGCCCTTATTATAAATAATGGAAGAAGCAATATCTGATTTTTTTCCACACTGTATTACATGAAGATTTTTTTTTTCTTCATTGCCTTTGGATCCAAATTACAGGACTTCTTTCTGTACCCATGCTCTAAAATAATAAAGAAGAAGTTCCAGCTCTAATTAATTTGATTGACTCTCAGCAGGACAGGATCAGCTGTAGCATCATGAACTTTAACAATAACTACCAACTGATGGGCAGTTCACATCAATAAGACCATCACTAGCCTCTCTCTCACCTGTCACCAGGCGGGGAGTGAGCAATAACCAGCCCCCCACAGATGCTCCCCGCTTAGCGCTTTCTGCCCTATTAGCAATTTATAATGGTGATCAAGAAACAGTCAGCGGCAAATCAAGACAACTGTCTGGCTGCCTGTTTAATTGGCCTTGTTTGCTTTTTGATAAATGGCTCGTGACTACTATAGGCCCCTGTATTTTGACTTTTAATAGGCCACAGTGATTAGACTACCAACAGATACTAGGTCAAAACTGAGGAAAGGTGCAGAAACTGTTAATTAATATCAATAATAGGCAATTATTAGTTAGACAGAAGGACCTACTAGCTGCGTGCTCTAATGGCTCAGAGCTAACTGGGAGAGAAGCTCTGCCAAATTAGCATCACTGTGTATGCAGACTGCATGGTGGATCCTAGCAAGCATCTGTTATGTTAGAAATTCAAATAGAATTTCTGCCTTTGGAGTGAGATTCGCAGAGTCAGCAGTCCCTCGTGGCCGTTTCAAGGCACTAACAATACCCTAGTGACTGGTGTCCTTCCAAATGGGCTGTGTTTCAGGCGAAGAATTAAATTGCACCTTTTCTTTGGGGTTGTGCCGTTGAGGATCATCAGGGGGTCACTGTTCTTTGGCCAGCAGAGGGTGGAGGAGAAGGGTTCACATGGAAGCCATACTGACCTTAGAGGGAAGTGTAATGTGGGCCCTGCATGGAGTTTCTATGTTTGTTGTTTCATAATTAGCACCAAAAACAGGGCTATGTCCAACATGTCACACATGCTATATATAATCCTCACAGTATGATTCTTTGTTATTCATTCCTTGAAGTGTGGATGTTTGGGTGTATGTAATTTAAAAAGGCTGATAGTATGTTTTGGAGCATAAAAAAGAGTTAAGATGGAGTAGCAATTAACAATGATATTACAGGAATCATAAATACTATTCCCTACACTTGTTAATGACGTGAAGGTCACCTTGGGAAAAATCCAAATGATAGTCGAAGCATGGTAGATTTGGAAAGAACTTAGGGATCCTTAAACACAACTTGAGAAATGAAGATCCAGGGAGGTCAGGACACCTAGTTAGAGTCACCCAACTGGTTCAGCGCATGGCTAGAAGGAGACAAAGGTTTCTCAGTTTTCCTGCCTAGAACCCGTAACCTGACCTTGCTGCCTCCCTAAGAAGCTATGGGTTTCTACCTGTGACTTAGTGTCTGGTAGATATTTCCAAAAAGTATGTTTGAAATGTAAGTGTGAAATATATGCAAGAAGTGCTCCTGCCAAAGAAATGTATGACATTTATGAAATAGCATGTTATCAAACATACTTTATTTTTAGGATTAAAAAAACAACACTTGGTTAGAAAATTCTAAAATCTACAACCACCTCTTGAGATGGTTCATATTTTAATGTCAGGCACAGATTCTTTTTAGAAGGGTGAATTATAATTATGTTATCCCTTATTTTATTTTGAGCTTGTTTTCTTATACACCTTGCTTGAACCAAACAGGGCAAGGATCTGTGTGTGGTGCCCTTTTCTTTCCCCACCAGAGGACTGACATTTAAGACCCATTTGACTAAACATTGTCAAGATCTTTAAAATAAATTGGTGTGTGTGTGTGTGTGTGTGTGTTTGTGTGTGCACTCGCGCGCGCAGCATGAGTGTGCAAACATGTATAGGGTCAGAATCTACTTCTTCAAAATTGAAATTGAACTGTGGATTATAACTAACTGCAGTTTTCTCCCTTTTTCATCCTACCTCCGCTACCTCCCCCCCCCCCCCCATACACTCTCTGCCCCAATATTAAGGTAATCTCTTCAGGCTGCATCTTTTCCCTGATTGTGCTGGACCATTAATCCTTTTTAGTATCACAGTGTCAGAGAAAATGGGGCTACTTTTTCATCTCTATTCCTGCAAAAATACTTTGAAAATCATCTGGTTTTAAGTCTATAAGGAAACTCTATTTATGCTTAAAAATAACATTTTCAAATAATTCATCTCTGAGAATAAAATCTTTTAAAATGATGGAAATAACACTTTTTAAAATTTCACCCTTTTACTCAACAAAAATATTTGTTGAGCCCTGGGCCAGGATGTAAAGGAATCATAAAGATAATGATCATCATAGTACACTTACAAATTATTTACTCCTACCATGTGGTCTCTTTGCTAAACATTTTATATGTCTCAGCCATTTAACTTTCATAGCAACCCAGTGAAGTAGTTGCTTAAATACCCATTTTAAAAAGGAAAAGATGGAGGTTATGCAAGTTTCCATTTAACTTAAATTTAAATTTTAACACTTTGCAATTAATATAAACTCTTTAACTTTTTTGAGGATTTAAAGTATTCCCCCCATTCCTCTGTATTAAAAATATACTAGATAATATGTTTTAAACAAAGTTCAGGAAGCAACAACACTGTGGTTCATTTTATAATTTCTTCAGGCATTACCTTTTTTTTTTTTTTAAAGCTAGAGAACATGCATAAGTGTCACTGTGGCATTTTAAACTTTAATATTTCTGGAGTGAGAAGAAACAATATATGTATTTTAATTATTAGGATTCAGTTATTTTATTCCTGTAAATTTAACATGTTGTGGCATTTGCTGCTTAAGATGTATTCCATTATTTTATTTACCACAAAGAAATAAAAATATGCTACCAACAAAACTATGACACAATGCTTTCTAATATTTTCTTTTGGGCCATCAAAAACATGGGTGATACTGCATTTCTTTAAAAAGCGCTTCATTCTTACCTCTGAGATTTTCTTTTATGTCAATAGCATCTATTCAGCAAGTTTTGACATGGGTACTTTTAATGTTCTCATATGAACAGAACATGACAACTCAGTCAGGACTCAGGCTAGCTGGTGATTATAGTATAATCTGGATTTCAGAGATGTTAAAATGTACAAAAAATGTATACCTTATAATCCATGAGATGTGTTAGAACACCCATCAGTTATCTGTCAGTGTCCAAATATACATAGTTATATAATTTTCAGGTAAGTAAATTCAGTAATTAATTTCAGCATATTGAGATGACATGTGGTCACAAATGTTTTTCTCATAGCAGTGTTTACAGACAAGTTGTTGATAGTGTGTTGTCTAAATGGTGAATATGGTGAGAAATCCTGAAAATTTTCTTCACTATATATATCAGTAGCTGGATAGGAGACTAGTAAATAGAGTCTTCGGGTTTTTGTTTTGTTTTGTTTTTCCGCGCGTGTGTGTGTGTTTTGTATTTGTTACTAAGATTGGCCTATGAAGTTTTTATGAGCCAAATTCTACATGTGGCCAATTATGCCTTTAGTGCTTTAGTTGTACCAAGAGCACCACCATGGCCTATGAATGGAGGAATTTTTCTCTCCAGCTTGTTGGCGCCAGGACCACTGGAAAATTATCCTTAGAAAGTGTGAAAAGTTGAGGTCTTGGACTTAAGTGGGCTTCAGAGTGTGTGTCTATAAGGGGGAAGGCCCTAATTCGATCGGCACCAATGAGCCTCATGTGGGCATCAGTCTCTGGTTTTGGTGATGTGCTAGAATGTGTAGAACCTACTATTGCAAAAGAATTTTCGGCTTCATATTCTGTCTAGGACTAGTCCTATGGCACTTTATTCTATTTTTTTCCTCCTTGGCAAATGTTAGTGCTTGGATAGATTGACATTTATTTATTTATTTTAAAAATGATATATATATATATATATATTGGTTTCAGAGAGTAAGGGAGAGGGAAACATCAATGATTAGACAGAATCATTGATTGGCTGCCTCCTGCACGTCCCCCACTGGGGATTGAGCCCGCAACCCGGGCATGTGCCCTTGACTGGAATTCAACCTGGGACCCTTTAGTCTGCAGGCCAACGCTCCATCCACTGAACCAAACCAGCTAGGGCTTAAATATATTTTTTAATTTATTTCATAGAGGAAGAGAGATACAGAAACATCAATGAGGAGAGAGAATCATTGATCGCTGCCTCCTGCATGCCCCACACTGGGAATCGAGCCCATAACCCAGGCATGTGCCCTGATTGGGAATCGAACCGGTAACCTCCTGGAAGCTCAACCACCAAGCCACACTGGCCAGGCAACATTGACATTTATTGAGCCCATTTCCATTCATGCCTAATGTAGCCATGACTGTTAATAAGAGGCTGGTAGTCTTCCTCATGGGAAGTAACATATTAGTGAAAAGCCAGGGTTTTGCAATCATGCAGGCCTGGGTTCGAATCTCAGTACAGCCACTTATTAGCTGTATGATTTTTGGCTCAGTTTTCTCATCAGTAGCATGGTGGACTATGATACCTACTTCATATCTGTAGGTATCTGAGAAAATGTAAGTGACACTCTTTGTCTCATTACTAGGTCTAGTAAATACACAATTGATAATGCTCAGTGTCATTATCATTACTATTATCAATAGGCTCTGTCATGCTGTGGGGCACCTGGACCATAAGAGGTCATGACTTTTCCAGAACTCTTTTCTATGAATGGGTAACATTTTCAGGAATCATTTCTTAGTGATCAGATGGGAGTCCACTGCTTTCCCAATACCCTCCCCTTGTTTGGAGTCTGGCTCTCCAAATGGGCACCTGTCTTCTCCCCCTACACCTAAATTGTATCCATTTACAATGTTCTGATTAGTTATGTCTTGATCTATTATTGATACATTTCTGTGGATGTGTCTTTTTAAACACAGAATGGTCAGATGAGAATTAGATTGGAAAATGTCATCTTAGGTCCTACTTTCTCATTGCCCTTTTGACAACTAGCTATGCAACTTCCATCATCAGTAAAATATTTTCTCCGTGGTGCTATCTCATGAGGCAATCACTCATCCTAGTGAGTATTTAGTGAGCATCTGCTCAGTGCCATTCTGGGTATTAGTAACATTCCATGATTCATCTCTAATCTTTGTGATAATCTTGCAAAAATATTATTATTCTCCCCGTTTTAGAAATGAAGAAAGTAAAGCTTAAGAATCTCAACTGTGTTGTTAACCTGTGTGATTTTGGGTAATTTAATTAATTCCTTTAAGTCTCAGCCTCCTCATCTGGAAATTAGAGGGGCTTCTAGTTGCTGCCTCACAGGCATGTATGGATGACAGGAGATGATGCATATAGGGTCCTTGACACAGTCACACATGCAGTAGGCACTATAAGAATGTTTGGTGATAGGACTTGTCAAGAGGCACATAGCTAGAAGGGACAAGCTAGATTTTAGTCCAGTCTGTCTAGCTCTTTGAACATATGCAAGAAAGCGCTTGTAACACAAGTGCAAAGTGCCCTCTGAAGGCCCTTCTGTCTGTCATAATCCTGGAAGAGGGAGTAGATGCCTCCCTCTCCCTCTCATTCTTGGGGATTTCTCTTTCTCCTCCTCTTCCCCTCTTGACTGTTATCTGTTCTCCCAGGCCACACGGGCTACATGGGAGCACCGTAGGCACTGGAGGGAATTTTCTTTCTCTTAAAGGCTGAAGGCATATCCTTTTTTTAAAAAAATGTGGTAAAATACACATAACTTAGAATTTGACATTCATGACATTTAGTATAGTCCTAATGTTGTACAACCATCACCTGAAACTATCTAGTTTCAGAACATTTTTATCATCCTTAATGGAAATCCCTTACCCAATGCACAGTCACTCCACCATCCTACACCCCATGGCAGCTACGAATCTGCTTTCTGTTTCTATGGATTTGCCTGTTCTGAGTTTCATATAAATGAAATCGTACAATAGGTGACCTTTGGTTTGTCTCCTTTCACTTTGCATAGTGAGGCTTGTCTGTGTTGCTTCCCTTCTCTATAACAGCTCCAGGTGGACAGTGAGGAAAGATTTCCATTATTTTCAGCAAGTCCTCTTGTCCATTGACTCTCACCACCATCGTGGCCAGACAGCTTTACTATGACAAAGCTGACTATGTCCATAGAACTTGCCTGCCGTGCACTGGAGAGCATCTGTAAGCCCCTCAAATGCGGCGAGTCAGCTTGTGAAAGAAAGGTTCTCCGCTGTGATGGCTTGTGGTCTTTGCTTCTGTAGCCTGTTCTCGTCCAGTAGCAGATTGTGTTCCTTTTAGAATAACAAGATATTAAGATGTCTTGGAAAGGGCAGAGCTTTATCCCAGCCTCACTCATGATTTGTGTAGGAGCCTCGGCCACCCCACATACCACTTAATAATTTTATCTGGAAATGAAGAGCTTTGATGCATCACCCAAGCAGGGCCTGGGAGAGGGAAATAACAATTCACAGGGCGTTCCAAGCCTAAAATACTACCCAGTAGAATAGATATTTTTATAATCAGGAACAATGGGTTGCCAAATTACAACATACCACAAAGTACATAAAATTAAGAGTTAAGGGGGGTGGGGTGGTTACTAGTACACAGAGAGAATGGGTTGGGTGTTGAAATTGAAGTCTCTGGTTTTTTGATGCTTGTATTTCTCACTGCAGATGATTACACTGGTATATTGGTTTTATTAAAACAAAAGCAATAGCAATCCAATTACACCAAAAGGGCAAGAAGAGTTTAGGTTGTGGGTAATGCCAGAAGGCAGGACTGGATAATCTGCTGATTTCTTCTCTAGTCTCATAATGCAGTGTGTCTGAATCCTCTTTTAGCTTTTTGGGGTTTTGTGGGAAATTCCATGACAGGAGGCAGGGCAGCTTATCAACTCTTTACCTGTCTTGATTTATGCATATTTTGCATAGTGATTTCTGTTTGGAAATTAATTTACAGCAATTGCAGGTGGCAGAAAGAGCTTGTTTCAAGTCAGGATTTGAAGTGGAAAAGAAAGGACCTCATACAAAGCTTTCTTCAAAGCAGGTCATGATGAGTGAAGGTGTCTTGTTGGGAAAGAAAGGAATTCCCCACGGACCCTGCCTTCTCATCCGGCTGACAGCTCTATTGTAGGTATGGTGCCTCCTAGCTGTCAGTCATTTGAGGGAACCTCTGACTCCAAGACCTCCCTGGGTTATTAAAGGAGGACGGCATGCATATGTCAGGCTGATGATGGTGTACATGACATAGAAACTGTCACAGAGCAAAGATGGAGGAAACTGAGCACCTGGCTCCCCAAAGTGGCCACCAAGTCATGCCTGATGTCAATGTCCCACTAGAAGGCATATTGCCTGAGGGTCAGAGGTAGTGGTGTGTGTGTGTGTGTGTGTGTGTGTGTGTGTGTGTGTGTGTGTGTGTAAAGAAGGAAGGGGTGGAAGAAAATATCTTAATAGGATTTTCAGTTTTTCTTGTTTACTTCACACACACAAAATTCTGAATTAACACTTCCATTTATGTGCTTGATGTTACTGCTGAATAACTATATAGAAGGATTTGACATCTGGAACCTTACTTGTTTCTGCAGCAGTTGGTGAGCTGTTCATTAGTGAGAACTAAAAATGCCCAAATAACAATACCCAGGATTGTTGCTCATCTATACTTTGAAAACAGACATACATGTCTCTACATTTAAATATACACGTGCTTTAATCTTACTTATTGCCTAAATATGGAATTGAATTCAAAATAAATCCATCAGGAATCTGTGCTTAACAACACATTTAAATAATCATCAATCTGCACCAATAACTCTGTAATGATTTATTGTCATTTCAGTGTGCAAAACTGAAGGCTCTGTTCAGTCCTTTGGAGTTTCTTATCCAGGCCCCATAGGTTTGAGAGATTCAGAGAGTTTTCTGTGTGTGCTGTAATCTTCTCCAGTGGTAGCTCATTCTAAAGTTGAATCTGTTCCAGGTGTAAATATTTGTTAATGAGTTTTGAAAGCCAAAATAACAAATGATGCTTAGAAATCTTTTATAACAGGCCTAGAATATATTTTTAAAGCAATTTAAAATATATTTTCAATATATGTGTACAGGTACATAGTTCTGGAGGACAAATTCATTCATTCAATAAATAATAAGGTATGCAAAGTAGATGATGTTTAGGCATGATTAGATTGGTGGGCTACTCTTCAAATTTAACTGAAGGGATGGGTGTTTTAAACCTCATGACGGATGCGTGGCTTTGGACTGCATTGAACTTGATTACATAATGTGCTAAAAGGGGATGATGGAATCCCTCAGAGATCTGGAAAGTACATGAGCTTCCTTCTCAGCAGCTTCTGGACAGAGAGAAGTTCTTTTCTGGGAAGTTTTAGATTTACACATTTTGAGGAAATAGAGTTCAAGAAAATGGGTTTCATTTTGAGATCTGTTCTAGGACTTAGAGTACTTAAGGACTGGGAACAATATTTATCGTGGAAAGATGCATAAAACGGTGTGATTCTTAAAAAAAATCTCGAGTATTTCCAAAGTAAATACCTTATTAATACAATATGTTATTTTAATTTCTAATGCCCATAAAAATGTTTTTTTTTGAGAATTTTTTATTAAGCTTTGCTAAAAGAAATTATATACTCAGGTTAAATTAGGAATATGTAATCCAGTAACACTGATTAAAATGAAGTTTATTCCGGCTGGTGTGGATGGTGTTTCTCAGTAGCTAGAGCGTCTGTCCGTGCACCAAAGGGTCTTGGGTTTGATTCCCAGTCAAGGGCATGTACTTGGGTTGCAGGTTTGATCCCCGGCCCCTATTGGAGCACATGCAAGAGGCAACCAATCAATGTGTCTCATTCACATCGATGTTTCTCTCTTCCCCTCCCTCCTTCTCTCCTACTTTCTCTAAAAATCAGTGGAAAAAATACCTCCGGTGAGGACTGATAACAATAAAATTAAGTTTATTTCTGAAAGCTATTAACTATCAATGACTAGCTTGAAGATACTATTAATAACTTAGATATATTTGTCTAGTAAGTGGAAGGATTCTGTCTGATATATTTAATTTTGAGACCCCTGGTACCAAGCATCTGTGAGGGTTTGATCAAGGAAGTAGACTAACTTTGAGTGACATGAAAAAATAAATTTGTTATAGAGATTAGACCTGACAAAACATGAGGACTGATGCAATCTATTTTATACAACAAACATAACTTCCTAGATGGCATTATATAAGCTTATTTAGTCTTATGTTTGATTTGTTTTTCAATATTGTTTTGGAAGAAAAAGCTTTTGGTTAATTGAGAAAAAGAAAGTCTAATTCTCCTTGTTAATATGGCTAATCATTTTTTCATTCTCTATTTATTTTTATCCATTTGAAAAATATTTGCAAAGTAGTTGATGAACATCTGTTACAGATGAAGTAGTCTATAATAGTTAATGCCCATAATATATTTATTAATTGTTTTCTTGTTTATATCTCTATTCCTAATGCTAGCAATTTACTTAATTAAGGATTTATTTATTGATCAGTATGTTATATGGAGGTCATTTTTATGTTTAAAGTTGAAACCTTATAAAGTGTAGACATAACATTTGATGTATAAACCAAAAGATGTGTTATGATATTGCTATTCTTTACCCTACTATGAATCTCATATTAGATTTTTTTAAGACTATTGACATTTTTTTAAAATTTATTTTTATATATATTTTTATTGACTTCAGAGAGGGAAAGGGAGATAGAAACATCAATGATGAGAAAGAACCATTTGATTGGCTGCCTCCTGCACGCCCCCTACTGGGGGTCAAGCCCACAACCTGGGCATATGCCCTTGACCAGAACTGAACCTGGGACCTTTCAGTCCACAGGCTGACGCTCTATCCACTGAGCAAAACTAGCTAGGGCTCCTATTAGATTTTTTGCTTATTTGTTTTAACCAAGTAACGAGGACTGTCTCACATAATTCACTAAAATGTAACATTATGTACAAGGCACTGTGTTGGGTGCTGGATCATGGTGGTAAAACATAATGGTTATGTTATATCCTTACATTTTCTAAGTTGTCTTTGCTTCCTCCCTCCCCCCACTACTGGATTAGATTTATTTGTCCAGATGAAGTGCAGTATAAACTTATTCCCTGTGCATGCTCTGGTAACTGACCTGCCCAAACTATACCAAGTGGGTGCTATAGTGGTTTTGCAGTCACTTAACTAAGATGGAACTACATTTCCCAGAATCCCCTTCTCTGTATGGTTCTGGGTCGGGGTCAGCCACCAGAGAAATTTACTTGAGATTTGGGAGACTGAAGTGAAGTACCAGCCATTTTGCTCTAAAAGTCAGTGTAGGGCGCCAGGCTCTCTTGTAGTACATGAACATTATTGCTAATCTATCTGCATGTTCTAATAGTAGTAAGACTGAGCTCACAGCTTCTGCTAGATCTCTTCCTTCAGCTCATCTGAGTCCTGGGATAGGCATGTGTGAAGGACACCAGGTTCTTTTTCAGATCTTCTGCTTCATCAAGGATAGAGCTGATGAGAGGCAGATAAAGATTCTAGTTTGTCCTCCTAGGTTCCAGTTTGTCCTTTTTCTTTCCTGCTTCATGACCAGCTTTTCATCCTGGCCGCTGGCCTTGCTGACTTACCGCAGTTGGTTTTAGGCCTATCACCACATTTCTATAAGCTTTTTTCTCAGCTCTCTCAATTGCATAATAAATCCCTATTCCATATTACTCATAGTGGTCCTGCTTCCTTGATCAAAGTGTCACTTTATCTTGGGGGTTCAAAAATCAAATGTCGCCGAAACCGGTTTGGCTCAGTGGATAGAGCGTCGGTCTGCGGACTGAAAGGTCCCAGGTTCGATTCCGGTCAAGGGCATGTACATTGGTTGCGGGCACATCCCCGGTAGGGGGTGTGCAAGAGGCAGCTGGTCGATGTTTCTCTCTCATCGATGTTTCTAGCTCTCTGTCCCTCTCCTTTCCTCTCTGTAAAAAATCAATAAAATATATTTTTTAAAAAAATCAAATGTCCCGGAGGCCACGTAAGCAACAAAAATACGTGCAGCAGATCTGATGTAAGATAATTTATGCAGCCTTCTCATTCTGTTTTTCTTTTTCCCATTTTTGTTAGAGGCATGGAATCAAAGAAATATACCTCTATAATAAGAAAAACAACAGCATGAACATATTGATAAATGACAACTGACTCTTGGCTGAGTATCAAGGAGATGATAGGGAGAGGTGGGGACTGCCAAGCTGGAGAGGGTGTACCTCACCAATGGGGAAGCCACACTCAGCTCCAGCTTATTGTCACCATGTTTCAACAGAAACCCAAAACTTAATTCTGAATTGATGTGACTTCTCCTGATTTTTAATGTGATGACTAATTACACACACATGCATGCACACACACACACAACTATAAAGGCCATCCATTGGCCAAATACACATGTGTAAGTTGTATTTGGCAAGGGCTTCTGCTCTCAATGGGTAGACTATTGGCCAAGACCCTGAAATGAGATCAAAGGGGTAAAAAAACAACCAAGAGAATTGTTGGGGAGGTGAATGACTGAGGGAGGAGGGACCCCCAGTTCTCTTGTGGGGTAGACTTTATAGATGGATACACAAGTCCATGGGGAAAAGGATTTTTTCTCTGTGTATATAATTACCTTATAAGAAATACCACTTTCACAGTAATTTGCATTATACACAGGGATTTCACATATGCTATTTCATTTATTCTCATTTACTATCTTACCTGCTTGGATGTGAGTGGGATCAATGATAAATCACCCTTGGTTTCTGTCCTCAAGGATTGCAGTCCATGGGGGAGACTGATATGTTCACAGCCAACTATAAAATAAGAATGAATGTGATTAAGAATGAATGGTGAGGGGAGGATTTTGACCAGTGGAAATAGGGATGGGGAAAGGTACTGCGTGACACAAATAGTTTGAACAGAGGCACTAAGGAGAATTTGGAGAAGTCAACAGTAAAAGCCGCTGTAAAGAACACATCGGTAGCAAATGCTCTACAAACACAATTAAAATTCATTTGTGAATTCCTGAAACGGGGGAATCTTTAGCCTGCCTTAATTAATTAATGGTCAGAATGTTAATCAGTCAATAGCCTGAATTTAAGTAATCTCAGTTTGAGGGGAAGGGAAGTAAAACAACACCCATTGTCTCTGGTAAGCAAAGAAATACTGCACTGAATCTGGAATTCAAGATCCAGAAATGACAGCTAGATTTATCCAGAGGGAAGATCAAGTGATGTTCATTATGATGATGTCCTACAAAAGGCCAGAGGACAGACAGAAGAAGGCAGGCACCAACGGCTATCAATTGCCAAAAAGGACAACAAGTAATATTTAAAAGAGTTCGTATTAAATAAGTTGGCTGTATTTATATAATGCAGAAAATTTGAATCAAATCTGACTATGTCTCCCTTCTGCTAAAACTCTTTACGGTGTCTTTAAAATTCAGACTCCTCTGTGACATGACATCAAAGCCCCTTATGACCTGGCGCTGGCTTCCTCCTTCAGCCTGTCTATCCCCTGCTCCCACCTCCAACCTCCCCGGCTATGGTACACATTTCTTTTTTAGCTATAAGACACTGCTTCCAGTTGTTTTGATGTTCCACACCTCTGTACCTTTGCACATTCTATTGTGTGTTTTTTTTCCCTTGGAATGTCCATCCTTCTCTTGATTATCCTTCAGAACCATCTCAAAGTGTTCTGTGCTTCCCTGACTCCCCATTAAATCTTCCTCTGCTAACTCTGTACTATGTATGGTGGAATTTTTACCTTATTATACTGTGGTATGATTATTTATATACACGTCTATTCCACGTGTACTATTATATGTGCTGGCACATTCATTCATCAGCTCTTTACTGAGTGGCCACTCTGTAAAACACCATACATTGTGCTGTGAATACAACAGTAAACAGGATAGATCATGTTCCTGGACTCACGAGGCTTGCATTAAAAATGTGTGTTGAACTGAAATGAAGTCACAGGACAGTTTGAACTTTAGGTTCTAATTTTATGCATTGACAAGACATTCACTTTTGCTAAATCATCATTTCAACCTGTTTTAAATGTACTGTTTTGTAATCGTGTGGTCCCACTGTGCTGTTGAATTCCTGACTACTGTACTCAGGGTTTATTCCTGTTATAGTATCTCGGTGGTGGTTGGACTTTTAGGCACTTTGTGATTTTGAAGATCTTGGCTACATTTGGGCTGTCTTTCTGCAAAGGTTTGAATTGACTTTGGAAGAGCTTGGGTAGAGGAGTTCCACGTTCCTAATTATCATCTGCTTATGATGTGCCATTTAAGCCTTTATCGCCTACTGTGCATCTGTTTTAGGTTATTTTTGCTCTTACAGACATCTAGTATGAGTTCTAGGGCCACATTCCCCCCCTTAGACATTCCTGAAACCTATTTGATTCACCCTGTTTTTCTTTTTCCCATTTTTGTTAGAGGCATGGAATCAAAGAAATATATCTTTCAGCTCTGATTCATTCTGGAGAAAGGAGGCAGCAATCTTTCTGACTCTGCCTTCTTGCAAAGCTCTGCAGTGTCAGTTCTGTCTGAATCTGGCACTGTGGAGTAGGGTGCTTCTCACATTTAATGCTGATGTTGGTATTCACACTATGTATTCCCCCCAACCCACTTAACATCACCTGCTTGGCCACATGCTAGAAGAGTATTTTTCAAACCTGTTCATAAAAGTGGCCATGAAATATATTTAATGTCATAACCAGCATTACAGAAATAGGAATTGAGTAAAATAAATAACATCAGGACGCATCATGTGTAGTAAGGCAAATTCTGTAGAACTTGTCATGTAAAGATGCGCATGCTGTGATACATCTTTTTGTAAAGGAGATGGCAAAAAGGTTTGGAAAACAAGGCTCTGACATAACTCATTTACATTTTTGTTCCCTTCCTTCCTGCCATTTTAACTCTGGTTCTGTAACAGGTGTCTTTTGATATGTGTTTAAATTATTTTATTTGGCTGTCTACATTTAATGGACTGAGTACCTGGGCAGATACTTTTCTTTCTATTATACATTCACCTCTAAACCTGAATCTTTTGAGCTTTTAAAGACCGGAGTTAATGGAGTATGTTTATTTTGATAAGACATTTAAATGGTACTCCTTGTAACATTTTGGCAGTTTCCTCCCGTTCTTTGGAAAGTTCTAATTCCTAAATGAGCCTCTTGACCAGGAATCCTTCTCATGGTAACACTGTAGAGGAAGATCTAGGCAAACATTAGTTAAAAACAAAAGCAGGAATTAAAAAAAAAATCCTTTACCCAACATAATCACTTCAACTAGTAATCAAATTATTTTATAGCACATCCAAAATTATGCAGCAGACAGTGTTATTTAGTTGCTAATGATTTCAATAATGCTTATTCAAAAAAAAGGATTCATATACACTTACTTTCACTCCAGACTAACTTGAATTAACTGCTTTGATGCACTTTAGAATAAACAATAACTCTAGAAGAACAAACTATTCCAAAACAAACATTTTAATAGGGGAAATTGAGTTCTTTATCGCATTTTAATATTATGAAAATAAACTTGCCTCTTTACAAGGTTCTTTAAAAGGGAACTAACAGAACAGAAAGTCCCAGGAGAGCTGAATGCAGTGCAAATTTCTGAATGAATCTCTTAGGACTTGTTTTTAATCTGAATATTTAATAGCATGGCATTGCAAAATTTGAATTATGCTACTCAATTTTAATGGTTAATCTGCCTTAAAAAATACACAAGCTTAATTGTGACATACGAAAGCCCTTATTTAGGGTAGATTTCTAATTTGAGTGCTGTCGACCCTGCTGTGTAAAGAGTCTCCTGGGTGCAGAGTGTTCAGAGTGTGCGTGCGCCTTTACATCTCGCCGAGTAACAATTCCTGGTTGCGGAGTCCGCCCCAGCCTCCCAGAAAGCCAGGAGCAGACAATAGATCCTCCCTAATGGAGCTGTGTACTTGCCATCTGTAGGAGCAGCTGCTGGCCCGCATCTGCACAATATGCTGGGACAGGGAGCTCCGCTAATCTGCATAATAAGGAGGAGGCTCATTCCACTCCAGCTAATAATCACGAGCAATCGATGCACTTCATTCCCTCACTGCCGAGCACAACCGAGCGGGTTTCCTGCGCTGGGTAGTCAGGGGTCAAGTGAGTCGGGATGGTCTGGGGCCGAGAAGCCCTCCATTTACAGTCTAGTGCTGCATCAGCCCGCTGGGACCCTGGTTTGGCCTTTCTCTTGAGTCATGCTGACACATGATGCAAAACCCTGGGAATTGGGACAAAAAGACGGTAGCACATTATTAAGGTTGCTAATCAGAAATGCTTTTGGAGCAATTAGTGTATTGACCAATTTGCATTTTAAATTGCCCCCTTTGTGGAAAAAAGGGCAAAAGCAAGTTTTCGGTTTAATTGTGAACTACTTTGAGTCATTTGGTTTTCATTGATTTTTTTTGTATAGCCGTACAGTGCTGAGATCTGACTTTCATTTATTTATTTTTAAATATTGTTGAAAGTCTTACATATGTCCCCTTTTTTCTCCCATTGACCCCTTATAGCCTGCCCCCACCCCCCTGCCCTACCCTATTGTGAAATAAGCACACTGTGTTAATGAATCAAATTTATGTTTATTTATGACCTCAGGATGAAATGACTATATCTTGAGGGCAGTAGTATTGGTGGTAGAAGGGAAGATGACTATTGAAATGATATATTCCTAGAACGGCCCCAAATCACTTTCTTATGAAAGGAAATTCCAAAATAGTTTCGTTTAAAAATCATGTAGTTACAAGTATAATTTGATTTCACAGAGTTGATTTAAAGGTCAAAACATTTGAATTAGGGCAACCTAGATTGAGGACAATATTTTAAATCGCGTTGCAACTTGCCATTATTTATAATGTCTTGTTATAAGAAGTGGTGAGACTACTTTGTATAATTTCTTTCAGGAAAAATATTTGCATAATTCACCACCCGTCAGTGAAGCCCAGGGAAAAGAGCATTAATTTATGGAGATGGAAGACTGGGGCTGAAGAAATAATTGCTTCCACAAGTAAACAAAGCAGCTCACTTAGCATTCATTTCAACCTTTTAATCAACACCATTTGGTTAAATAAGATAGCATCTTCCAGTGTGCTTTAGAAGAAAACTTTATTAAAAGTAATTCCCTTTAGATAGAATCAATATTTTTGTACAGTGATAATACGATAAGGACCTGACATCTCTGGGAAATATTAGTCAAAGGTGGCATGAAATCTTGGTGAGGTGTTCTGCAAAGTGTGTGCTGGTTCCCACCCATCCGGTTGACCAACCCTCAGTGCTGTGATTAAATGAAGAGCAATGTACCAGGTGAGCTGAAAGCATTCATCCTTGGTGTCCTAATTTTAAAGCCCACTTACTCCTGTATATCAAGAGACTGCCTGTATATTCTTATTGTAATAGTAATGGCAGATGGCTCCAGAATGCCTCTGGAAGTGTGGGGACTCCATGAAAATACTTTGTGGGTACAAAGAAGAAAAATGATAATCTGAATTGGCTGCAAATGTAGGGTCCCTTTGTAAAAATATTTAGTAATTTTCCCAGAAATTAGAAAAAAAAGGTAATAGGGGGATAAAAAGCATGAGTTATGGACATAAACTTGAGGACCAGTTGGGGAAGAAAACAAGTTGATAAACTAAATCTCTAGTTAGATTTTATTACCCTATTATTGTCCACACAGTACATATAGCTATAAAAGTATTTGGTCCATTTATTTATTTACTTGTTTATTATATTTTTCCATACTTGAATGGAAGCCCTGAGAAAGTTGGAACATTTCCTGCTATATTCCCAACATCTAATAACAAAATAAATCCTCAATATATATTTGGTTGCATAACTGGTGAATGTAGTTGCACTCTCTGTTACCCAGCTCCCCCTCCTACCCCCCCCCCCCCCCCCCCAGAGGAATAGGAATGGTTTAGGATCTTTTAGGAGCAGTTTAGGAGTATGATTCCGACATTCAGGTTATTTTTATGCCAAAATACAAAATACCCCTAGTTGAACTTGGAAAACTGTGAAACCTCAAACATGCGTCATACCAATGAAAATCCATGGGTCTCCTGATAAAGCATAGCACATTTCTTTTCAGAGTCTCAGAAGATAAGGCCTCCATGTAATACATGCATCTCTGTGCAACAAAAAAGTAAAAGCTCTACTCATTTCCATTTATCTCTCTTCAGGAGTTATGCAACCAAATATTTATTGAGGATTTATTTTGTTATTAGATGTTGGGAATATAGCAGGAAATGTTCCAACTTTCTCGGGGCTTCCATTCAATTACGGAGAAATAGAATAAACAAGTAAATAAATAAATGGGCCACTTCTGGATTGATCCTAGAAGTGTCCTTGAATCAAGTGCAGAATGGAATTAGTCAATTCTGAGGAATTTTTTTCTAGGCCTAAAAACCCACAACATTTGCCAGGCCAATTCTAAGAGAGATGGGCATAGTTTAGGAAGTTGTTTTTAAACAAATGATTTATTCATTTATTTTACCCATTTGTCCATTCATCCCTCCATTTAATGTTATTTCAGTGCTTACTATGTGTCATGAACTTCTGTGGGTGTGGAAGCACTAATGAATGGTTCTCCTTCTGCATCCCTCTTTCAGATTCTAGGAGGGCATTCTTGAGAAACTTTCTGCAGGTGCTTCTTTATTTGATCAATATTTGCTTGGTATATATTTACCATTCTTATACTTTTAACCTAACTTTGTCATTATAGTAGAATTGGTTTCTTTAGACAGCATAGTATTGGGTCTTGCTTTTTATTCAATTCTTATTATAAGTAGAAAGAGTACACTCTAAAATGATGATAACAAGTATAGTACAGCTAGGCCGGTGTGGCTCAGTGATTGAGTGTTGACCCTTGAAACAAGAGGTCACCAGTTTGATTCCTGGTCAGGGTACATGCCCAGGTTGTGGACTCAG
The DNA here is from genome assembly GCF_951640355.1 of Cnephaeus nilssonii. Lineage (NCBI taxonomy): Eukaryota > Metazoa > Chordata > Mammalia > Chiroptera > Vespertilionidae > Cnephaeus > Cnephaeus nilssonii. The sequence goes on from NC_137081.1 coordinate 42,578,414, forward strand.
TCCCCAGTAGGGGGCATGCAGGAGGCAGCTGATCGATGATGTTTCTCTCTCTCTCTCTATTCCTCTCCCTTCCTCTCTAAAAATGAATAAAACATATTTTAAAAAAGAATAGTACAGTAAATACATAAACCAGTAACATAGTCATTTATTATCATTATCAAGTATTATGTGCTGTACATCATTGTATGTGTTATACTTTTATATGACTGGCAGCACAGGAAGTTTGTTAACACCAGTATCACCACAAACACGTAAGTAATGCATTACGCTATGATGTCAAGACGGCCACAACGTCAAGACGTCAGGATGGCTGCATTACTAGGTGAAAGGAATTTCCAGCTTCATTGTAATCTTACGGGAACACTGTCATGTAGGTGGTCTGTCTTTGACTGAAATGTCATTATTCGGTGCATGACTTGTGGTTACTTTTTGAGAGTTGCAGCAACTGACTGGCAATGAGGAAATTGGGAACAACACGCTGGCTGGAATAGTTCACCAGCGGAGCAAAGAAATAACCGCTCGGTTTTCCTGTTTGTGTAGACATGACCAGGAGACGGTGGGGCTGGAAAGAAAGAGCTTCCCGCCTACTTTGAGACGTGCTTATCACAGAGGACCCCTAAGTTTATTGCCCAATCTAGTTTCCTTGATCATGTGGAAGATCCTTCCGCATTCTGACTTGAATGCTGTTAGTCCTTGTCCTGAGCAGTCTGGTGAGTTTTGTAACTTTTCTCTATTTTCGTACATCTTTTAGGGTGAGTCTGGGAGAAGTTATGTCAGGGGCTGCTAGCCTCATGCTTTTTAAAAACAGAAACTTCTTCATTTACACAGGAAGTTGTCTTTGAGGTAGTTCAGGCCATGTAGTTTTTCTGTGAAAAACCAGATAAACCCTTCTTTATTACTTAATTTTTTAATTTAAAAATTATCATAGAGTAAAGTGAGCTTTCCCCCATTTGGTGTACAGTTCTGTAAATTTTAATATGCGACACACTACACTACCACAAGTATAGAACATTTCCATCATACCAAAACACTCCCTCAGGCTATGGCCCCAACTTTGCCCCACCCCACCCCCTAGCAACCACTGAGCTGTTTCTATCACTATAGCTATGTCTTTCATGAATGTCACATAAATGGATTCATATACAATATAAAACCTTTAGATACTGGATTCTTTCACGCAGCATAATGCCTTTGAAATTCATCCACATTGTTGCATGTATTCATAGTTTCTTTAAAATTTTCTTTTTTTTATTGCTGGGGAGTATTTTATTATCTGGATGTGCTGCAGTTTGTTTACTCATTCCTCTATTGAAGGGTATTTGCATTGCTTCTGTTTTTTTGGCAATTATGACTAGAGCTGCAATAAACAAGCAAAGTTTTTGTGTGAATATAAGTTTTCATTTCTCCAGGGCAGTGGTCGGCAAACTCATTAGTAAACAGAGCCAAATATCAACAGTATAACAATTGAAATTTCTTTTGAGAGCCCAATTTTTTAAACTTAAACTTCTTCTAATGCCACTTCTTCAAAATAGACTCGCCCAGGCCGTGGTATTTTGTGGAAGAGCCACACTCAAGGGGCCAAAGAGCCGCAAGTGGCTCTTGAGCCACAGTTTGCTGACCATGGCTCTAGGGCAAATACTCAAGAGTGGGATTGCTGGATCACATGGTAAGTGTATATTTAGTTTTATAGAAGCCACCTGTTTTCCAGAGCGAGTCTACCATTTTGCATTCCCACCAACAATGCATGAGTGTTTCAGTTGCTCTGTATTCTCACTGGCACTTGGCATTGCCAGTATTTTTTATTTTAGTCATTCTAGTAGTTGTATAGTGATATATCATCATGGTTTTAATTTATTTTTCATTAATAGCTGATCAAACATTGTTTCATGTGCTTATATCTTTGGTGAAGTGTCTGTTCAAGTCTTTTGCCCATATTTTAATTGGTTTGCTTGTTTTCATATTGTTGAATTTTGAGAGTTCTTTACTATTCTGAATATAAGTCCTTTATCAAATATGTGATTTGCAAATATTTTCTCCCAGTCTGTCACTTGTCTTTTTATTCTCTTAACAGTGACTTTCAGTGGCAAAAGTTTTTAGTTTCAACAAAGTCCATTTTATTCTTTTTTTTTTATGGGTCATGTTTTCATTTTCATAGCTAAGAATTCTTCAACTAACCCCAAGCCATGAAGAGTTTCTCTCATGTTTTCTTTTCATTGTTTTATAGTTTAATGTTTAATCTTTAGATCTATGATACAGTTTGAGTTAATGTTTGTATAAAGTGTAAGGTTTCGCTTGAGGTTCATTTCTTTGCATGTATACAGATGACCAATTGTTCCAATGCCATTTGTTGAAACCTGTCTTTATTTATCAGATAATAAATATGTTTATATTTTGAAAACAGTGATAATATTTGAAACCAGCACCTTGGACCTTTCAGACATCACTCCCTCAGTCAATAAGTCAGTCTGACAACCAATCAGTTAGGCATTAAATCGTTTAATTACTCAGCAAATATATATGCCATGCCTGTCTTGTGTCTGTCATTATGCAAGGTGCCAGTGTTTCAAAAGGGTCTGGGACATGATTTGTTTTCCTCCCGTGTTTCATGGTCTATTCAAATAAACAAAGTGGGACAAACTTACCATATCAATCTCTGTACAAAGAAGACTCCCTTTGATTTATGTTATAACTGCAAAGATTCTTTATTTAATATCTAATCATCACTCATGTGATCTCCTAACTCTTAAACTTTTGGCTTCTTTTCCTTAAGTCATTGATGTAATCTCTAAACACATAAATGGTTATAGGAGTACACGCTGAGAAGGAAGCTAAAAGTGAACCCTCTTGCTCAGGGAAGTAAATACGTGTTGGTGTGTTGTTGTTTTTGTTTTTTTGGTGTGTAAATACTTTTGGTTTCTCATATATAAGTTTAGATTTTTATACACTGGGTTTTCTTAAAATGAGGCACACTGGCACCAAACTTGCCACTCTTTCCCCAGCTGAGGCCAGAGCAGTAAACTAGATCACCTACATGTGCTGTAGACAAAGGTAGTGCTGAGACCCATGTCAGTAATTCCAGTGATTTTCAATTAACTTGTGATCAGAATACTATTTAGAAATAGGAGGTTGATGGTGTTCCCTAAAGTTTAGACACAATAAATAGGTTGACTTTTGAACCATTGTCATCCACCAAGGCAGTCTCGACAGGATTCCTATAATCATAAAGTTTAAGTCGCCAATAGTTACTTAGGAAATGAGACCTGCAGACTTGCAAAACTAAAATTCTGCCAACAAAGTGAGCTTCAAAGCAAACACTTTCCCAACTGAATCTTCAGAGGAGACTCCAGCCCTTGCTGGTCCCTTAATTGCAGCCTCATGAGAGACTATGAGCTGAGGACCCAGTTAAAGTGGGCTGATTCTTGACCTAAATAAACTGTGAGGTAATAAATGTATGTTGCTCTAAGTTGCTAAAATTGTGATAATTAGTTATGCAGTTATAGATAACGAATGTAAGAGACATAAAGTAATTTTCCCGAAGTCGCATATCAGTCCTCTTAATGATCATCTCATGTAGAAATATCTCCAAAGAATTCACCACGTAGTATTGGATTTCCCATTGAGAAATCGTATTTTTAGAACGTCAGGATTCTGAAGGAAAAGCACCTTGGGAATTTTGTTTGGAGTATGGATTAAAGCACAAATCTTGACTCTTCCTTATTTTTATTTTGTTATTCAGGGAGCCACTGATTCTTTGGATTTAGCCATCAGTCTATTTTCATTATATAGTGATTCTAAAAGGTACTAAGGCCAGGCAGGAAGGCATTTATGGTAGGTCAGCTGGGGGCTATTTTAAACATCTCAATGCCAACCAGTTTAAAAGAAAGATAAATGTGGTTGGTGAATGTGGTGAGTGAGCTCTTTCCCAGAGGTGCCTGTAATAAGTAGTGGTTTGGCTTTTTTTTTTTTTAACTTAAACATTTTGGTGAGCCATAACTTCAAATCTTTTTAAATTTCTGGCAGGGGGTGGGGCGATCAAACATGCAAATCAACAATGCAATAGCATCCCTGATGGCAACTAGGCTATTTCCCTCTCCTGGGCTAGGATTGTTTTAATGGCACATTATGTGCTTAGAAGAGTGTCATGACCCCTGAATGCCATAGTTACCATCCAAGTAAAAAAAAAAATAAAAAAAAAATCCAATCCTCTCAGAAGGTCTTTATCTCAGGACAGCCCCTTGCTCCAGTGTTAGAAACACATAGAATTATTTTTTCATATACAAGGACATGTTAAGGACTTTTTAATTTGAGGCATCCACAGAGAACCTCAACAGGATGTTTGCTACCATGAATCCCACAGGTTTCCAGTTGCTTTAGTCTTCTGAGATCATGACGGCTTTCTCAGGCTACTGTTTCTTCTGTTAACTTGGATGGGCTGATGTCCCGAGTAGAAAGTTTTAGACAATCTTGATCCCTGGAATGCAGCAAATAAGCCAATAGACACTGACGTGTTCCTGTGGTGACTGGGGGTGTTTTGTGTGGTATATTTTTCTTCACATTTGCAGGTTCTATCCTCCCATGATAGTTACACCCGTCTCCCTGTCTTTCTCAATATACAAGGCATATATTCAAAATATTTGGGTTTGAAGATGAAAATCCTGACATAAAACATCAATCAGTCATTACTCCTATACGCTGTGAAATATTCATGATATTGGCTTAGAGAAAAAACTCTAACCTGAACTATAAATTGACGTTTCCAGACAAGTCCTTTCTGATTAAGAACCATAATAAAGGTTCATTTGCTGGTTAAATTTCTGAGAGCTCTTACTTTTGCAGCTTTGGAAGTGTCCCTAATAGGGCAGAGAATGTCTTCTTGGCCATATTTTTGGCTTCCTTGGACATTTTGGTTCCTAAGATTAAAATTTTATGATGATCTAGTTCCATTTATCCTTGGCATAACTTGAAGAAAGACCAAGTTAAAAGGCTCTTGGAAAGCTTTTATAAGTCATTTTGGATGACAGCACATTCAGACCAAGACTGAGATGAGTTAAATGTAAATGAATCAGAAACACAAGGATGACATTTACCTTTTGAGCAACTGTGCTTTTAATGTGGGACCAGGATGCAGGAAGCCAGAGATAATTCCATTTTGGTTAAGCTCACATGGTGAATGGACATTGTTGAACTTCAAGCCAATTTGCTACTGTGAAGTACACCCAGTAATGTAGGAGCTGAGTGCCCAGGGTCCAACCCTGTGCATTATAGGTGTTCACCTCATTGGTTGGTGGCTAAAGGTCTATGCATATTCAAATCCCAGATTCTGTCTCCCTTTACCAGTGATATGGAGGTTAAGAGCTCTGGAGTTCAAATCCCTTCTCCTCCACTTACTGTGTGACCTTGGGTAACAGTGATGTAACTTCTCAACCCTTAGTTTTTTATACTGTAAAATGGAGATAATGATAAAATAGGAGCCATTACTTAACATTGCTCTGAGAATTAATTGAGGTTGAACATGGAAAAGAATTTAGTACATTTTCTGGCATAAAGCAAGTGTTCAATAAAAACAAGCATTCAAATAGTATTAGGTATTAGTATTGCTGACTTAAACCTTACTATAGTTTATACATGAATAACAGACATTGTTATAATTGTTGTAATGGACCTAGATGGATTATGCTGTCATCATCAGACCATTTGGAAGTAGATTGAAAGGCCTGCCCATGGGGATTATCATTCAGTATGGTACCACTGGCATGTAAGCCCTGGCTGGATGGCCTGAATTGAAAGCCTGGCACCACCCTCCTGCCCCCGCCTGGCTTTAGAACGTTGTGGAATAGCCTCAGTTTGGAAATTTTAGTTAGAATTGATGACACCAGGCTTCATTCAGCTCCACTTGTGAAAACCCCATGACAAGGCATCACTCCACAACAGCGTTCTGCATGAGCCTCTTTTTGTCTAATGTGCACAGATGGGCGGTTCTTTTGTTAGCCAATTATGACTCAGGTGTCCCATTTAAATGTGCATTTTTGTTGTGAGGCAGCCATTAGGGCAGTAAATTCACTGTGCTGCCCACTGCTGGGTGCTCATGGATCTCTTATGCATCACAATACAGTGTTCTCACTGTTGGGGATTTTACAAAGCCAGAAATGCTAAGGGAAGGAAAATTTGGTGCAGGAAAGCTTCAAACTAGTAAAGTAGCATTCATTGCTTCTCACCATCATCACCCCAAGCTTATCTGCCAGCTGGGATTTTCTTGTTCCCCGGAACTAGCTTCCTGCCTTGTAGTAGCCTTTGTGTTCTGACAGTCCCAGGGTCCACACCACCCCTCCTGGTATCAGTCACCTTGTGTGATGGGACAAAATGTTCAGAAGGTGCTTTCTGAATCAGAGTTAAAAATAAATGCTTCCTGTGTCTGTCTACTTGTTTGTAATGTGTGTGTTGATTTTGCACCTGACAGCACCAAAGCCTGCTCTTAATGAAGGAAACATGAGAGGGCTTGGTGGTCATTCAGAGCCATTGTCTGTGAATATGTCTGATTTTGAGAAAAATAGGTCTTTCAGTTCATGTTCTCTTTTGGTGCTAATCAAACATGTTTACTCACTCCTTTTAAGAATTAAGATGGCCCTAGCCAGTTTGGCTCAGTGGATAGAGAGTCAGCCTGGGGACTGAAGGGTCCCAGGTTTGATTCCATTCAAGGGCATATACCCGGGTTGCAGGCTCGATCCCCAGTAGGGGCCATGCAGGACAGGGAAGAGGGCTCACTGAGATAGGGACAAGGAAACCAAACAGTTGGTGACAATAATGACAACCTGGATGAGGTAGAGGCTGAAGAAATAGGCAAGAAAAATGTGTTACCAGGAAAAAACAAAGTATTTCCTTTAAAGAAGAAAATTATTGTAGCAGCGTCTCTCTCTAGGGTTGCGGGAGAACTCATCAGGTGGAAAAGCTGGTTAGTGTGCATATTACATTATACAAAGGGAAGCCCCTTTGGGAAATAGTCAAATTAAAGTGTTCTACAAAAGAGAGTTACAGGAATGTTTAATTTTTCTCCTGGTCCTGAGAATGGTGAGTTTTGTGGTGACTCTGGAATTTAGAAGGACAGTGGAGATCTAGCTGTAGTCTGTATAAAGAAGGGGAGGCGGCCCAAAGCAGTGATATAGGTTGGCTTTTGAGGAGTTAGAAATAGCCTACAGCAGGAATAAGCACCTCAGTTGAATGATGAGCAGAATAATTTTAAGTTGTTTGCTGATCTGTGCTGACCTTTGTCATCTTCTTCTATTATTACAGAATCTTCCATAAAAGTCTGATCTATGTGAGTTGTGTTTTGAGGGAGTGAAAGGGTGGACAGTGTGGGTATACTTGAAATGGGAAGATGAGGGGTGTTCAGGCTTCTCTGGGCCAGCATGGAGGTATCATGTTCAATGAAGACACAGGTGCTGGAAATTCAGGCAGGCAGTGGCCAGCAGAAAGTGAGCAGAGACCCCATGTAGACACAAGAGCCAAATTAAGAGCCAGGCAATAGATGAAAAGCAGGCAGCAAGGTTGACTGGCTCAGAAGCAGATGTGAAAATTAACATCTTCCCTTTAGACGAGAGGAAAGTGACCTCAGCAGGAACTGAAGAAGCAAGGCCCGACTATTACATGGCTAGCTGCCTCAGAAAGCAGCCATTTGGGATTTAGGAGATTTGTAGGTGGTGGAGGCATCAGAACATTACCCAGAGTTAACACGGGAGGAACAGAAGAGGTAGGGGTCAAAGATGGTAAAGGGATGCCAGTTATGCTACTAAGTGCGCTAGGAAGTTCAGGGAGGGTGGTGATGGAAATTTTTCTTTTGAAAGTGGGGTTGGGGAATGGGAATGAAATATGAAGTTTTTAATAAAAGTATCCAAAGGGAGATGTTCAGTTGGTGTCCAGGATCATAAAGGTGGGATCAGGATGGAGGGCCATGATGAAGCTATAGACTTTTTGTACAGAGGAGGGCAGGTGCCTGGAAAAGACCACCCAGAGAGGTCCAGGAGGAGAAGGGAAGAGGCAATGGCAGAGACCTAGATGTCTGCACAAGTACCTTCCATATTGGACACGTTTGAGCTGCTTTTCTTTAAAGCTCTGCTCTGTTTCCTGGACATTATTTCTTTCCTCTCTCCTAGCAGTGCTCCCAGGTAAAGGAACTACAGCTAGGAATTACTTCTTTACCCAAGGGACTTTGTACTGCCTTTTAAAGTACCTATGAATCTTCAGTGAATCAGCACCTTTTCATTAAGGGCCTATTGTGCTCAGGCACTGTGAATTTAGCAATGTGCTTCAAATATTAGCTCTAGCTAAAACTGGTTGCAGTTTATAAATCTACTTGTACTGCTGCTCCTTGCAGAACCCTGAACAGGTCACCTTTGATGCAAATACTGGAGTCACATCCTATCCTATCCTATCCTATCCTATCCTATCCTATCCTATCCTATCCTATCCTATCCTATCCTATCCTATCCTATCCTATCCCATTCTATTCTATCCTGTCCTGCCCTGTCTCTCTCTATACACTCAGCCTGAATGAGCAGGTTGTATTCCACAAGTAAATTTGGAAGTCAATAATTTAAAATTTGGATATTTTCTCATAGAATTAATGTTATAACAACACGGTTTAACTTCTATGCTTTTGGCATAGGCTGTGGCCAGAAGAGAAAACCATAAATGAGGGAAGACGTTTTCCTATTTAAGGCTCTGGGGTTTGCCACCACTCTTTCCACACTACCTCCAAGCTCCATCACCTGCTGTCTTTATAAGCCAGCCATTTGGATGAACTGATTAAATAAATGACTTGACTGGAACCTAAGGAGTCAATGAATTAATCTCTGAGTCTGTTCCAAGCTATCCTGTCTGCTGTTGATTCTTTATACCTCTCTCTAGAAAAAGCCACGAATGGGAAGAGTATTCTAATTTGGAGACATCTATGAGATAAACCAAATAGCAGGTTTAATATTGAGTAGGGCTAACGGTGACAGTGGAGTTACAGAAGTACATGGATGTGGGGCGTGGCTACAGTGTTTTGGACAGGTTCAAGCCTTGGACTGGTGAGAGGGCACAGTCCTTTCGTGGCCACGTGCAAGTCGCGTGGCAGAGCCCTCCCAGCACAATTTTAGCCAACAGCTATAGCTGTAAGCTTGAACCTATGGTCCGAACACGTGGCCCCACGTGCCTAAGTGATATAGGCTGCAAGTAAACAAAGCTTGTTTAGGTGCATGTAGTTGAGTAGGATCGAAACTCACGAGAATGCTGTAAACATCTTGACCATGCCCTTGCTTTGCCTCGTGGCATCTGGCTATAAAATAAAGACACGGCTTATAGTCCGTGGTGCTGTCTCCCCATGAGGAAGCAGCGTCCCACCGAGACCCAGCTTTTGTTCCCTTGTCTGTCTTTTCTAAGCCTTTCAGCCGCCCCCACTCAGGGTCACTGAACCTGGCGGAGCTGGTGCGGCACATAAGGCGCCCTGGGGCTGAGTATGCCATGGCCGTGCAGGTGCACCACACATGGACACTAAAGATCAATCAAAAGTGATTGGAGGAGTTAACACAACTATAGCAGGTGGGTATGTGTGGAAGCTTTGAAGCCTAAAGTCAGTATTTAGATTATTTAGATCAGAGCTGAAGGGCTCTATCAAAAGGAACAATACATTTTAAGTTAATGGGAGAGACATTAATCAATTGTTGACAACTGTACCGGTGGCAGGGAAATAATGGTGAACAAGATGGCCTCTGGAGAGCTTATGATCCAACGTAAGAGGTGGATAAATTCTTGGTTGGGGAAAGACAGGGTGCTGTGGGAACCCCTTTGAAGGGAGCCAGTTCCTCATAGGCAGGAGCCTAAGGTGTGTGGGGGGAGGTTCCTGGAAGAATATGAAATAGCCAGATGAAGAGAGGCAGAAGAAAGTTCCAAGTCTGGAGACCAGAAGAAATAGCACAGTCAAAATGTGGCGATAACCTGAAAGAACTTCATTTTGTTGGGAGTTAGAATGCAGAAAGGGTGGAGAAATAAGCGTTTGGCATTTTATCACTTTCTAGAATTTAGTTTCCTCAAGGGAACTAAAATTTAAAACCATGTGAAAAAATTTACTGAATTCCTGCAATAATGCAGCTTGCTTTACCAAAAATAGAGTATTTCATAGTATTAAAACTAGTTTTCAGAGTAAAAATCCATTTACTTCCTGCCACCAATTGGATTTTTCCTAATGTGAACCTTGCACTGGATCTGGAAAATTCTTATGTTGTTGAAATTATGTAATTTTAAACCTTTAATAAGCATGCTAAGAAACTTTTCTTTTTATATTTAAGAGATCCTAAAACTATAAAAAGCCAAAGAGGATATTTTCATGCTTTCTTATTATTTGTTTAAAAGGAGCAAAGTGGTATTTTCCCCTCTTTAAGTGATCAGACAAACCTTTTACAGTATCTAGGGAAATCCTTTAACCAAACAGGATTGTTTCGGCCCCTTTGCCTCCATCTTAAATATCCAATCCACTTTCTCCCCCCTCGCCTGCTTTGGCATGGTTCTAAAGACTGGAGTCCCGGTGGGAATCAGACACAGAAATGAACTGAGCCCTCAGGAGACAATTTCACTCCCACTTGGCTCTTAAGTAGAACAGACAGGAGGTCAGCTTGGTCAGCCTTCACATTTAAATGAAAATCAAAATGCAACTTCTGTTAACACTTCAGAGAACTCTTTATTGTTAATCACTTGCATTTATTTTTTTATTATTAATTTGTTTTTGTTGATTTTAGAGAGAGAGAAAGGCAGAGGGAGAGAGAGAAACATTGATCTGCTGCCTCCTGCACGCCACATCCTGGGGATTGAGCCCACAACCCCTGCTTGCGCCCTGACCAGGAATCGAACAGGTGACCTCTCAGTGCACGGGACAGTGCTCAGCCAACTGAGCCATTCTGGCTAGTATTTCTAAGTTGTTTTCACATTCTCGATTGGAAATGGGTATATTTACATATAACTTGTAAGAGTTGGAATGGTTCAGGAGGGGAAATAGTGGTGCCAAGCAATAGTTCACTAATGGAGTCCATTGATGGTCTGAAGTTTAGGTATTGCCCAGAATATTTTTTTATTTGAGCTGTGTGCACAAGCATGAAGCTAATTTAATATTCATTTCTAAAATATTTTTAAAATTTCAATATTCAATAACAGAATTTTGTTTTTCTTTTTTGGCCATTTAATTTTTAAATTTTTAATTACAATTGAAATACAATATAATATTAGTTTCAGGTGTATAACCCAGTGATTAGACATTATATAACTTACCAAGTGATCATCCCAATAAGTCTAGTACTCATCTGCCACCATACATAGTTATTAGAATATTATTGACTATATTCCCTATGCTGTACTTTACAGCCCCTACTATTCTGTAACAACCAATTTGTACTTCTTAATCCCTTCACCTTTTTCACCCATCCCCTCAAACCCCCTTCCCATCTGGCAACTGTCAAAATGTTCTGTGTATCTATCAGTCAATTTCTGTTCTGCTTGTTAGTTTGTTTTTTAGATTCTATTGTTGATAGATATGTATGTATTGCCATTGCATTGCCTGTTTGGTGTCTCTGCCCCTTCCAGCAATCACAATGTGGCTTCTTCTTTAAATCCTTAATTGTAGGACTTTACATTTAGCTAGATTTCAGGTGGTTCTGAATGATGGTTGTTATGTAATTTACTTGTAATTTTGATGTGGCAGGATTTACCTATGGTGCCATCTTGACTGGAAGTCTGAATAACAGAATTTTAAAGGAAAAGTATAGAAATTTAAGATATAATTTATTCATAAATATGATTCATACCGAGTCTTATACCATGTTTGTTTGCTCCATTTTCTTTTTTTTTTTTTTTCAATTTTTTTTATTAAGGTATTATATGTGTACATATCTTACCATTGCCCTCCCCACACCCCACTCCCATATATGCCCCCACCCCCCAGAGTTTTGCATCCATTGGTTATGCTTATATGCATGCATACAAGTCCTTTGATTGATCTCTTATCTCCCCCACCTCTCCCTAACCTTCCCCTTGTAATTTAACAGTCTGTTTGATGCTTTACTGTCTCTGTATCTATCTTTTTGTTCAAGTTTATAATGTTCTTTATTATCCATAAATGAGTGAGATCATGTGGTATTTTTCTTTCATTGACTGACTTATTTCACTTAACATAATGTTCTCCAATTCCTCCCAGGTTGCTGCAAATGATGAGAATTCCTTCTTTTTTATGGCAGCATAGTATTCCATTGTGTAGATGTACCACAGTTTTCTGATCCAGTCATCTGCTGACGGGCACCTAGGCTGTTTCCAAATCTTAGCTATGGTGAATTGCGCTGCTATGAACATAGGGGTGCATATATCCTTTCTAATTGGTGTTTCTAGTTTCTTCGGATATATTCCCAGGAGTGGGATTACTGGGTCAAATGGGAGTTCCAGTTTCAGTTTTTTGAGGAAACTCCATACTGTTCTCCACAGTGGCTGCACCAGTCTGCAATCCCACCAGCAGTGCACGAGGGTTCCTTTTTCTCCGCATCCTCGCCAACACTTGTCGTTTGTTGATTTGTTGATGATAGCCATTCTGACAGGTGTGAGATGGTACCGCATTGTTGTTTTGATTTGCATCTCTCGGATAATTAGTGACGTTGAGCATGTTTTCATGTGTCTCTTGGCCTTCCTTCTGTCTTCTTTTGAAAAGATTCTATTTAGGTCTGTTGCCCATTTTTTTATTGGATCATTTATCTTCCTTTTATTAAGTTGTATAAGCTGCCTGTAGATGTTGGAGATTAAACCTTTATCAGTGATGCCATTTGCAAATATGTTCTCCCATGCAGTGGGCCTTCTTGTTGTTTTGTTGATGGTTTCTTTTGCTGTGAAAAAGCTTTTTATTTTGATGTAGTCCCATTTGTTAATTTTCTCTTTAGCTTCCATTGCCCTAGGGGCAGTGTCAGTGAAGAATTTCTTTTGGCATATGTCTGACATTTTGCTGCCTGTGGATTGCTCTAGTATTTTTATGGTTTCCCGTCTTATGTTTAAGTCCTGTATCCATTTTGAGTTTATTTTTGTGTATGGCGTAAGTTGGTGATCAAGCTTCATTTTTTTGCATGTATCTGTCCAATTTTCCCAACACCATTTATTGAAGAGACTGTCTTTATTCCATTGTATGTTCATGCCTCCTTTGTCAAATATTAATTGAGCATAGTGGTTTGGGTCAATATCTGGATTCTCTATTCTGTTCCATTGATCTATATGTCTGTTCTTGTGCCAGTACCAGGCTGTTTTGAGAACAGTGGCTTTGTAATACAGCTTGAAATCTGGTATTGAGATCCCTCCTACTTTATTCTTCTTTCTCAGGATTGCTGTGGCTATTCGGGGTCTTTTTTTATTCCAGATGAATTTTTGGAGAGTTCTTTCAAGGTCTGTGAAATATGCCGTTGGTATTTTAATGGGGAGTGCATTGAATCTATAGATTGCTTTGGGTAGTATGGACATTTTAATGATGTTGATTCTACCAATCCATGAACATGGTATGTTCTTCCATCTGTTTACGTCTTCCTCTATCTCTTTTTTCAGTGTCCTGTAGTTTTCCGTGTATAGGTCTTTTACCTCCTTAGTTAAGTTTATTCCTAGGTATCTTAATTTTTTTGGTGCGATGGTAAATGGGATTGCCTTTTTAGTCTCTCTGTCTGTAAGTTCACTATTGGTGTATAGAAAGGCCATAGATTTCTTGGCGTTAATTTTGTATCCTGCTACATTGCCGAATTCATTTATTAAGTCTATTAGTTTTTTGACGGAGTCTTTCGGATTTTTTATGTACAATATCATGTCGTCTGCAAATAAAGACAGCTTTACTTGTTCTTTTCCAATCTGGATGCCTTTTATTTCTTCTTCTTGTCTAATTGCAATGGCTAATACTTCCAGTACTATGTCAAACAGGAGTGGTGAGAGTGGGCATCCCTGTCTTGTTCCTGTTCTTAGGGGAAATGTCTTTAGTTTTTGTCCATTGAGTATGATGTTTGCTGTGGGTTTATCATATATAGCTTTTATTATGTTGAGGTATGAGCCATCTATTCCCACCTTGTTGAGAGCTTTTATCAAGAAAGGGTGTTGGATTTTGTCAAATGCTTTTTCTGCATCAATTGATATGACTATGTGATTTTTATCTTTCAATTTGTTTATGTGATGTATCACGTTTATTGATTTGCGGATATTGTACCATCCTTGCATTCCTGGGATAAATCCTACTTGGTCATGGTGTATGATCTTTCTGATGTACTGCTGGAGCCGATTTGCTAGAATTTTGTTGAGGATTTTGGCATCTATGTTCATGAGGGATATTGGTCTGTAATTCTCTTTCATTGTGTTGTCTTTATCTGGTTTTGGTATTAGGGTGATGCTGGCTTCATAGAAGGAGCTTGGAAGTGTTCCTTCCACTTGAATTTTTTGGAATAGTCTGAGGAGGATAGGTTTTAGTTCTTCCTTGAATGTTTGGTAAAACTCTCCTGTGAAGCCATCTGGCCCCGGGCTTTTGTTTGCCGGAAGCTTTTTGATGACTGCTTCAATTTCGTCCATAGTTATTGGCCTATTGAGCTGTTTAGATTCTTCTTGATTGATTTTTGGAAGGTTATATTTTTCTAGGAATATGTCCATTTCCTCCAGATTGTCCAGTTTGTTGGAATAGAGTTGTTCGTAGTATTTTGTAACAATCCTTTGTATCTCAGCAGGGTCTGTTGTTATTTCACCTCTTTCATTTCTGATTTTGTTTATTTGGGTCCTCTCTCTTTGCTTCTTGGTGAGCCTGGCTAGAGGTCCATCAATCTTGTTTATCCTTTCAAAGAACCAGCTCTTGGTTTTGTTGATCTTATGTATTGTTTCTTTGGTCTCTATGTCATTTATCTCCGCTCTGATCTTTGTTATTTCCTTCCTTCTGGTTACACTGGGCTTTTCTTGCTGCTCTTTTTCTAGCTCTTTGAGTTGTAGGGTTAAGTAATTTATTACCATTGTTTCTTGTTTTTTGCAATAGGCCTGTAGAGCTATGAACTTCCCTCTCAAGACTGCTTTCGCTGTGTCCCATAGATTTTGGATTGTTGTGTTTTCATTGTCATTTGTTGCCATGATGTTTTTTATTTCTTCCTTGATCTCTCTGGTGACCCAGTCCTTGTTTAATAGCATGCTGTTTAGTCTCCATGTGTTTGATTTCTTTGGATTGTATTTATTGTAGTTGATTTCCAGTTTTATGCCACTGTGATCTGAGAAGATGCTTGATATAATTTCTATCTTCTTGAATTTGAAGAGACTTTGCCTGTGACCCAGCATATGGTCTATCTTTGAAAATGACCCATGTGCACTTGAGAAGAATGTATATTCTGTGGCTTTGGGGTGAAATGTTCTGAAGATGTCAATTAATTCCATCTGGTCTAGTGAGTCATTTAGGATTGCTGTTTCTTTGCTGATTTTTTGTTTAGAGGATTTGTCCAGTGGTGATAGTGGGGTATTAAAGTCTCCTACTATGATTGTGTTGCTATTAATCTCTCTCTTGATATCCTCCAGGAGTTTTTTTATGTATTTGGGTGCTCCTATATTGGGAGCGTATATGTTTACCAGAATTATTTCTTCTTGTTGGATTTCTCCCTTTAGTATTATGAAGTGGCCTTCCTTATCTCTTGTTATGGCATTTACTTTGAGGTCTATTTTGTCAGATATAAGTATTGCTACCCCAGCTTTTTTTTCATTTCCATTTGCCTGAAAGATATTTTTCCATCCCTTCACTTTCAATCTGTGTGAGTCTCTTGTTCTGAGGTGGGTCTCTTATAGACAGCATATATATGGGTCGTGTTTTTTTATCCATTCAGCTACTCGATGTCTTTTGATTGGAGCATTTAGTCCGTTTACATTTAAAGTTATTACTGAAAGGTATTTGTTTGCAGTCATATCTATTTTTGTGTCTGTATTCCTTCTTACCTGTTTATTTCTTCTTTTTACAGTATTCCCTTTAGCAATTCTTGCATTGCTGGTTTGGTGGTGATAAACTCCCTGAGGCTTTTTTTGTCTGCAAAGCTCCTGATTTCCCCTTCAATTTTGATTGATAGTCTTGCTGGATATAGTATTCTTGGATTCAGTCCTTTGCTTTGCAACACTTTGTATACCTCCTTCCATTCACTTCTAGCTTGTTGTGTTTCTGATGAGTAATCATTTGACAATCTGATGGGTGTTCCTTTATAGGTAACTCTCTGTCTCTCTCTTGCCGCCTTTAGGATTCTCTCTTTATCATTTATATTTGCCATTGAAATTATGACATGTCTTGGTGTGGGTCTTTTGGGGTTGATCCTGCTTGGGACTCTCTTTACTTGCGTAACTTTTATCTTTCCCATATCCGGGAAGTTTTCTGTCATTATTTCTTCAAATAGATTTTCTAATCCCTGCTGCTCTTCTTGTCCTTCTGGCAGCCCTATTATACGCATGTTACTTCGTTTCATGTTGTCCCGAAGCTCCCTTAGGCTTTCCTCCTGCTTTTTAATTTTTTTCTCCAATTGCTGTTCAGCTTGAGCTTGTTTCTGTACCTGATCTTCTAACTCACTAATTCGGTCCTCTGCTTCTTGTAATCTACTGTTGAAACTTTCCATGGTGTTTTTGATTGTAGCTATATCACTTTTCATTTCTTCCTGATTCTTGCATAAGTTGTTGATTTTCTCATCCATCCAATGTATAAATTCCATGACCATTACTCTGAACTCCTTTTCGGTCATGTTGCAAGCTTCATTTTCACTAATTTCCTTTCTTGGCGACTCCACATTTTCTTTCCTCTGTGAGTTATTTCGTTTCCCCATTCTGGCTATTACCAGAAAGCTCAAGCTTCTGTTTGCGTGGACCTGGGCCGTGTGCTGTGGGGACTTCGCTCCACCCTAGTTTCACTGAAGTGCACTGACACTAGGACGTGTGGCTGTCTTTGGTTGGTGGGAACCAGACTTGCCCAGGATCAGTGTCCCCAGTGTTCCGTGTGGTCTCGTGTGCACATTTAGAATCAGGGGCCCTGTCTGCACCACACTGTTGGTATGTGCCGAGAATGAGATCCTTAGCATGTGCCAGGAGTCAGAGTTTCCCTGTGTCTGCACCAAGACTCGAGTGTCAAAGTCTCTGTTGCCTTGTGCGGTTTCTCGTTGAGAATCAGGGTCCCTGTGTGTGCACGCACCAACAATTGGGGTCGCTGGCTCTTAGTGTGAATGCGCTGTGAGTCAGGGATCCCAGGCAGCTGTGTCCGGCGTGCCAAATTCCCTGAAGTGGGGCTGCGTCCTGTGTGTGCTCTCTCTACTGAGCCAAACCGGCTAGAGCGCACATTCTTAAAAACCTGAAGGTGAGCCGGCTCAGTGCACTCTCCCAAAGTCCCAGAAGGGGGGCGGAGTCCGTCCTGCGCGCCAAATTCCCCAAAGGGAAGCCCCTCTTAAGAATCTCCGAAGGGGGAGCTGTGACCCGCGAGCCAAATTCCCCCAAATTCCCCGAAGGGGAGCCCTCTGTGCGCACTGACAGATTTCCCCGACAGGGAGCTGCTTCTGTCCTGTGCGCGAGCGCGCGCCAAATTCCCTAAGAGGGAGCGCGTCCCTGTGCAAAGCTCTGCAGCTTGGGCCAGGGGCGGGTCTATCAGTTACTATGGTGCTGTCTGTGCGCGCGCCCGTGAGCAGCTTGGGCGAGGGGCGCGTCTATCAGTTGCTATGGCGCTTTCTGCACGCCTGTGGGCGCTCAGCAGCTTGGGGGAGGGGCGGGTCTATCAGTTACTATGGCACTATCAGCGCCTGCGAGGAGGGGGATAGGCTCTTTGACTCACGGAAATCTGCTGGAAAGTCTGGATTCTTGTTGTTTGTCTGAAGCTGTGATAGCAGTTCTCTGTCCCCAGTGGCTGCAGGGTCCTGGTTTGTGTTAGAAGCCAGGATCCGAGTCTCAGGCAGCTCTGTTTCCCAAGATGGCGTGGTCTCTGCGTCCGCACCAACCGCCGAGAAGTGTCCGCTTTGTGCGCGGGGCTCCGCCGTCTAGGGCTGCCCTGTTCGGGAGCCCCTTGGAAGACCTGCAGAATCTAACTGACCCTATCTCATACACACACACACACACCACACACATCTACACTCTCCTCTATGGGTTCCTCACTCACACTCTCTCTCTCCCTACCTTCCTGCCGGTCGCCATCTTTTCCTCAGACTCGCTCCATTTTCTTTTGTAGCTGAAAAGTCTTAATGCCACCTGTTCTTTGCTGTAGCCTTGGTGGGTTGTGAAGTACTCTCAGCCTCTTGATAATTGCTGCTAATATCTATAAGGGATATAACATGTGCCCAGTATTGTACTGAGTGCCTGACATATAGTCTTGCTGAGACTGCAATAATCCTGTAAGGCAGGTATATATTAATCTGCCCATTTTACCCATGAAGAAACTGAGGCTTAGAGAGTTTGAATGAGTAGCCTACAGTCATGTTCCTAATACGAAGAGGAGCCTAGATTTGACCGGGATGAATTGATTAAATAATCAGTGTCAGGGCCCGTGCTTTTAAAAAAAATATATAATTTTTTTTTATTGTCTAAAGTTTTACATATGTCTCCTTTTTCCCCAATTGCCTCCCCTCCCCCAGCCACTCCCACCCCAGGCAAGCCCCCACCGCCCCAGTGTCTGTGTCCATTGGTTATGCCAGTGGTCGACAAACCGCGGCTCTTGGGCCCACCTGCAACTCTTTGGCCCCTTGGGTGTTCTAATGCCACTTCTTCAAAATGGACTCGCCCAGGCCGAAAACCGACTTCTGCTCATAGGCCACAAAGTTTCAGTCTCACTGTACGTGCGTGCCTGCACGTGGTATTTCGTGGAAGAGCCACACTCAAGGGGCCAAAGAGCCGAATGTGGCTTGTGAGCCGCGGTTTGCTGACCACTGGGTTATGCTAATATGCATGCATACAAGTCCTTTGGTTGCTCTCTAACTTACCCCTCCCCTGCCATTTGTCTCTGGATCTATTCTTGTTCATCAAATTATGTTGATCATTATATCCCACATATGAGTGAGATCATGTGATATTTATCTTTCTCCGACTGGCTTATTTCGCTTAGCATAATGCTCTCCAGTTCCATCCATGCTGTTGCAAATGGTAAAAGTTCCTTCTTTTTTATAGTGGCATAGTATTCCATTGTGTAGATGTACCACAGTTTTTCATCCACTCATCTGCTGATGGGCACTTAGGCTGTTTCCAAATCTTAGCTATGGTGAATTGTGCTGCTATGAACATAGGGGTGCACATATCCTTTCTGATTGGTGTTTCTGTTTTCTTGGGATATAGTCCTAGAAGTGGGATCACTGGGTCAAATGGGAGTTCCATTTTTAACTTTTTGAGGAAACTCCATACTGTCTTCCACAGTGGCTGCACCAGTCTGCATTCCCACCAGCAGTGCACGAGGGTTCCTTTTTCTTTGCATCCTCGTCAGCACTTGTCATTTGTTGATTTGTTGATGATAGCCATTCTGACAGGTGTGAGATGGTATCTCATTGTTGTTTTTATTTGCATCTCTCGGATGATTAGTGACTTTGAGCATGTTTTCATATGTCCTGAGCCTTCTGTATGTCCTCTTTTGAAAAGTGTCTATTTAGATCCTTTGCCCAGTTTTTGATTGGATCATTTATCTTACTTTTGTTAAGTTGTATGAGTTCTCTATAAATTTTGGAGATTAAACCCTTATCTGAAATATCATTGGCAAATATGTTCTCCCATGCAGTGGGCTTTCTTGTTGTTTTGTTGATGGTTTCTTTTGCTGTGCAGAAGCTTTTTATTTTTATGTAGTCCCATTTGTTTATTTTCTCCTTAGTCTCCATTGCCCTAGGAGCTGTGTCTGTAAAGATATTGCTACGACATATGTCTGCTATTTTGCTGCCTCTGGAATCTTGTAGGATTTTTATGGTTTCCCGTCTTACATTTAAGTCCTTTAGCCATTTTGAGTTTGTTTTTGTGTATGGTGTAAGTTGGTGATCTAGTTTCATTTTTTTGCATGTATCTGACCAAATTTCTCAGCACCATTTATTAAAGAGACTGTCTTGACTCCATTGTATGCTCTTGCCTCCTTTGTCAAATATTAATTGAGTATAATGGCTTGCGTCGATTTCTGGGTTCTCTGTTCTGTTCCATTGGTCTATATGTCTGTTCTTGTGCCAGTACCAGGCTATTTTGAGAACTGTAGCTTGGTAATATAGCTTGATATCTGTTATTGTGATCCCTCCAACTTTGTTCTTCTTTCTCAGGATTGCTGTGGCAATTCAGGGTCTTTTTTATTCCAGATGAGTTTTTGGAGAGTTTGTTCTAGATCTTTGAAATATGCCATTGGTATTTTAATGGGGATTGCATTGAAATTGTAGATTGCTTTGGGTAGTATGGACATTTTAATGATGTTGATTCTACCAGTCTATGAACACGGTATATTCTTCCATTTGTTTATGTCTTCCTCTATCTCTTTTTTCAATGTCCTGTAGTTTTCTGAGTACAGATCTTTTTCCTCCTTAGTTAAGTTTATTCCTAGATATCTTAATTTTTTTGGTGTAATTGTAAATGGGATTGTTTTTTTCATTTCTCTTTCTGTGAGTTCATTATTGGTGTATAAAAAGGCCATAGATTTCTGGGTGTTAATTTTGTAATCCTGCTACATTGCCGAATTCATTTATTAGGGCTAGTAGTTTTTTGATGGAGTCTTTGGGGTTTTCTATGTATAGTATCATGTCACCTGAGAATAAGGACAGTTTTACTTCTTCTTTTCCAATTTGGATGCCTAGGGCCCGTGCTCTTAATTTCTGTACATTGCCCTTCTTGAGAAAAACTAACATGTAGAATTTTCCCCACCATTCCGGGAACATGATGTTTTGTGATTTAGAGAAAGGTAGTTACTTTAAAGGGGATTTGATCAAGTAGGTAAGGAATCTACCCTAAGTAAATATCAGTGTGACAGTTTATTGACTTCCTCATGGCGATTTCCCAGAGAAACAGATTCCTGAAGGGAATCACTCATGTAGATGTATAGTATACACTTGTCATTTCTGCAGGAATGCAATAAGACTGCTTTAATTATTACCCCATTTCACTTGTGTTCCTATAAAATGAAAACCTCCCTTTACAACAGCCCTTTAGAGAAGTCTTTATGAAACATTTGGGTCATATTCATGATAATTATTCAACATTAAATTGCCAAAGAAGCTTTATTTTGAAGCTGATGAGTGTGAAATGAATCATTAAGAACATAAGACAAATTTCCATTATAAATGGGAGTTCCCAGTCTTTATTTATTATTCAGTTAAAAAATTGTTTATGATCTCAAGGTAAATTATAAATGAAAAGGCCTTTTTAAATGTAGCTAAAAATTACTCTTTAAAATAAATCAACTTTATTGAGGCATAATTTACACACAATAGAATGCACTGAATTTAAGTATACAGTTAAATGAATTTTGACAAATGTGAACAATCAGGTAGCCACCACTATAATTAAAAGACATAAACATTTCCATCATTTACTTCCTAGTCACCTCCCAGCCCTGGCCCTAGGCGGCAATCACTGATTTACTTTTTGTCACTAGAGATTAATTTTGCCTTTTCTGGAACTTTATATTAAAAATTGTACAATCCATATTAATAATAATTGACTTCTTTCACTCATCATAATGTTTTTGAAATTCATCCATGTTGTTGCATATTTAAGTAGTTTGTCCTTTTTGATTGCTGAGTAGTGCTCCATTGTATGGCTGTATATACCACACTTTATCCATTCACCTGTCAATGAACATTTAGATTATTTCTAGTTTCACTATTAGGAATAAAGCTGATCTGAACATTCATGAACAAGTCTTGTGTTTTCTTTATTCTTATTTGAATGCTTAGGGTGTGATTGCTAGGTCATTTATGTTTAACTTTATGTTATTTTTAGCCTTATATGTTTTCCTAAGTGGTTATACTATTTTACTTCCCCATCTGCAATTTATGTGAGTTCTAGTTGCTCTATATTCTTGCCAACAATTGATATTGTCAAAAATCATTGTCTTTAAAAAAAGGTTTGTTTTTAAATCTCAAAAACAGCCTTTTCAGAAAGCCAACTTTAAAAGCCAAACTTTGTCCATATTGAAAAGGTCAACAAATTCACTCTGTGGCAGTCAATGTCGGGAGAAAAATACTTTGCATCTGCTTCTCTGGAAGTGAGCTGTTGGCAGCATTAACTGAAGTCCCCTGGCTTAACACCAGTGTCAGGAGGTTCCCGAGGGGGAGAAACGGGAGGTGATTTCTTGTTTCCCCAGAGGCATTACAGAGCCACACTAATAACTTAAATGATGGTTGTTCCCTCATATCCAGTACTTGATATGGTGTCCAGATGTTTCACATGCTTCAGAGATTACTGTGGGTTAGCCCTGTCTCCCAAACTTAATACTTGGCTGGGAGAGACCACAGAGTAGGTGTCCAACAAGTAGTACTGACAGGCCTACCAGTTAACATAATAAACACGACATGACGGGAATCCTGTGCCGCCCTGTCATTAGGGTACTGCTCACCACACTGCAAAGCCTTCGCTATTAAGAAAAATGATGCCAATGTTTGGAATGGAAGGGCTAAAATTTAGAGGTAGCTTATGTTTGGCCTACTTTATCTAAAAAACAAAACCTTATTAGTAGTTAAGCTGACTGGTATTGCTTAAGATAGACACAGAATTAATTATAGATTTATGAACTGATGTTGGACTCTGAGAGTCTATTCCATATCTGCCACTGGGGATGAAAGATGCACCCTCTCCTTCCTCAGTGGAAAAGCTAAGTAAACCAACTAAATAATCTGGTGTCCATGTGTTGTAATAGACTAAGTATAGGGTTTCCTGAGAGTACAGAGGAGGGGCACCTCTCACAGATTAAAATCCATTGGGGTAGCTGCTATGGACCAGGCACTGAGCTTGTTGGCACTATCCACCTTCATAGAACTGCTGGTCTAATGGGAAGATGGATGGAAAGCCAGTAAGCAAGTGGAGACTGTCACAGAGAAGGGAGGGAGCATATGTGAAAAGGAGTTATCCTGGTTTGGAGGGGCAGGAAGGGCTGAAAAATGGTGAGTTAGGGCTCTGAAGGATGGGGTGAGAGGAAGAAAGTTCCAGGTGAAGAGAGCAGCACATGAAAAGTACCAGAATCCAGCAGGAATGTAGGCTACTCAAGCATGGTAACAAGACCCACAGGACCAGAGCTCAAAGGTGCTTGTCATACATATGAGCAGTTCTCCAGTGCGAGGAGCAGGGCCAAAATGGAGAGGGTGAGGCTGAATGCGAGGTTGCAGTTCAGGGTGTCGCCTCAGGATTTTTATAAAGAGGGAGAGCTCTGGGTAAATTTAGGGCTGAAAGTGAGTATGAACTAGTTCTATTAGCATCCCTCACCCTTAAATACACTATATCTAAATATTTTAATACTCAAACCTTTTAGCCAGTAAACATCATTTTACTTGGAGTCTTTAAATAAAGCCTCCCTTTCCCCATATCATGTAAGCTAACATTTCTCCTAACACTATTTTCTACAAACAGATCCAGCCATAGCAACATGTGATCTTAAACCATCAACTTGAGAGGGCCATTGAGAGATTGTTCTCCTTTTTCAGAGAAGGCCATGGAGAACTATCTGCAACTGAGCTGGCCTTGAACCCAGGACTCAGACCATTCTTCTCATAGTCTCTGCTATAGATGGATTTTCTCCAATAAAAATTCTTACCAAATTGTCCAGACTCTGGAATTTCTTGACACCATTATTTTGGATTAAGCAACTGAACACATTTTTAACCGGCCCCCTGCCCATTTCAAAATTTCATGTAGTTTACCTGTTTTCTTGCCCAGGACATAGAATAGTAGGCACTCAATGAATATGTTTTGAGTGAATGAATGAAAACATTGACAATGAGCAGATATTGAGAAATTTGGTCTGATTTTGTTTTCTGACTAATACACACCGTCATCTATACTCACTATAAGCCCTTCCTCCCAGTTTGAACTCAACTTTAGTAAAACAACTCTTGAAAATTTAGTTATTGATTCTGAAACCTAAATGTTAGTCCCTCCCCCTGTTCCTCTCCCCTATAATCATTCCTCTTTGATGCTTTTTAGGAATAATAGACTCTTTGTGGCGGGGGGATGCTCCCTGTTTTTTAAAATCTGTATTCTATTTCTCCAAGGGCAGAACAAAAATTCTTCCTGTCTTTCCTCCCAATTTTAACCTATATGATGAAAAAGTGTTAGCTTTATTTGTAATGAACGACTAATCTTGTATCACTTTACAGCCATCAATTCTTATCTATATAACCCACTGGCAGATAGGGAATAGTTTCACATTTGCCTGAGCTATGAGATTTGCTCTCTGGAAAAGTGTTTGTTAATGAAAGGAGGGAAAATTACATTTTACATATCAAAAGTGTCATTGTCCTTGTTCAAAGATCTGCTAGAGTGGAGATGGGAACAGCTCTGACTCCAGAATAGTTGAAGGCAAAGAACACATGCTTTTAATGTTCCTGTAGCCCATTTGGAAGTCAAGTTGGAGAAGACGCCTCAGTGTTTGTACCATTTTCCTTTAAACCTCAGGTGAAAAGTCTCAAATAGGCCTTTGAGAAGGTGGTGGCAAGCTAGCTGGTTCTCCCAGGATTCTGACTAATATGGTTACACATATGGGCTGGTGACAACCTCTCTGAGTCTGGCAGTGCGGGCAAAAAGCCCTGGACTGGGACCAGGTTTGGCTTCTGGGTCTAAGAAGCTTTGTGACCTTGGGAAGGCCCCCTGATTCTTCTGCATCTAGCTTCCTCTTAGGCAAAACGAACAGAGCAAGGCTGCAGCTTCCTGGCCTGTCTCATAGAGCTACTGCGAGGATACAAAGGAATGTGTGGAAGTGCTTTGACAAGACAAGGATTATGTAAATGCAAAGCAGCATTTTGGAGTATGCTGAAGTTTTGGTGGACAAAGCAAGGAGAACTGAAGGGATACATCTAAGAACAGAGCTGGCTGGGACCCTGGCACTTCACAGGTGACTGAGTTGGTCTCAAACTAGTGACCAGGGAGAAATAGCAAGTGTCTCACGTGGACATGAGATAGCCTTCATCCTTTCTGGTCAAAATCATCAGGTAAATGGCACTTAATCTGGCTTCACTCTGCCTCTTTTAGGGTGACCACACACCCACTTTACACCAGCTGTCTCCCTTATGTTCTATAGGTGTCCCGATTCAGATGATAATTATATAGTCACTCTACTTACCAGGCACTTTACTAAACAGTAAGATGGTAAAATACTGAGAAAACTTGAATGTCACAGGATTTTCAAGACTCTGAGGCCTAATAAACACTTATCTTCTGAGCCAGGAGCCAGCTTTTAATGCTTGTCTTTTTTCTGCTGTTTCACAGCTGGTCACTATCAATCAATAGTTCTTGATTCTTTTGTTTAGAAGTCTTCTTCCTCATGGAAGTAGGAAGGAGAGTCTGTTTTCCCAGAGCCTCTGTTCAGAAGGCAAACATCTTGGCCAAGTGATCTAATGAATAAGTGTGAATAAATTTAAAACAAGCAGGATAAGTACCACTCCCACCCCCGCCCCGATATTTATACATCCTAATCATGGGGACCTATGAATATGTTACCTTACATGGCAAAGGGAGTTTAGGTTGCAGGTGGAATTAAGATTGCTGATCTGCTGACCTTAAAATAGAGAATTTATCCTAGAGTATCTGGGAAGATCTAATGTTATCACACATTTCTAGAAAAATGGAAGTGGAAGGCAGAAGATGCAATCAGGGCAATGTGGTGTGAGGACTAATTTTGCAGTTGTTGGCTTTGAACATAGAGGAAGGGGACCATGAACCAAGGAGTCTCCAGAAGTCTCTAGAAGCTGGAGAAGGCAAGGAAGGGAATCATCCCCTAGGGCCTCCAGAAAGGAATGCAGCCCTGATTTTAGCTCAGTGAGACCCGTGTTGGACTTTTAACTTATTCAACATAAGATAATAAATTTGCACTGTTTCAAGGCACTAAGTTTGTGGCTAAATAGAAATACTAAAAATGAATAATAGAAAACTAATGATGATGGAAAATGAATAATACTAAACTAATATAACATGCATCAATCACAAAGTAGCTAATGGATATTTGTCATGTGTCCAGGACTATATTGAAAGCTGTGGGGAAATCTCAGGGACATAGAATACACATAGTCTGCCCTCAAGGAGCACGCTAGGACTAATGCGTGTAGAACATTTAGAGAGCAATTAATGAGTGCTAATTAAGTGCCAAGTATACTGGACAGAAGAATTTTAAGAAAGGGATTTTAGGAGAGTGTATATGAAGGGGTAATGGGTGATAATGATGAATGAATGTCCAACTATGGCAGTTTCTAATTAATAATGATCTCAGACTCCCAAGGAATCTTTTAATCAATGGACTGAATGGCTGTGTGTGGAATTCTACATGATGCAATAAATACTGACGTTCCTCTGGCATAGCATTAGACCCTTTTCTCTTCTCACTCTATATTGTCTCCTGAGGTGATTTAATCCATATAACACACCCAAGCTGTACTGGGTTAAATTGTGAATCCCAAACACACATGTCCACATTCTAACTCCTGGAACCTATAAATGTGACTTTATTTGGAAGAAGGGTCTTTGTGGATGTAATTACAGTAAGGATCTTGCAAGGATCCTGGGTTATCAAGATGGGCCCTACACATAATGACATGTGTTCCGTAAGAGATGCACAGACAGAAGAGAATATGCACAGAAGAGGAGGAGGCACTGTGAACACAGAGGCAGGGACTGGAGAAATGTGGCCACAAGCCAAGAACTGCCTAGGGTTGCTGGCAGCCTCCAGGAGCTGGAAGAGGCAAGGAAGGATCCTTCCTAGAGCCTTCAAAGGGAGCAGCGGCCTGCTGACACTTTGATTTCAGACATCTGGTCAGAAACTGTGAGGGAATAAATTTCTGTCGTCTTAAGCACCGTATTTTGGTAATTTGTTATGGCAGTGCTAGGAAACGAATACACATGGCTTCCGTGGTCAACCCCACATAGATGTCTTACAGATGGTATCTGTAGCCAGGCCCGTTTATCCAACTGCCTACCTGATATCTCCAGATGTTTCAAAGCCACTTCAAATCCATTATGTCCCAAACTCTTCCTTGTGCCTCAGCCGGGTCCTTTTCCATTCTCCCCGAGGACACTAAATAACACCACCACCCATTCAGTTCAGCACATCAGAAGCTTAGGAGTCACCTTGACACCTCTTTCTCCTATATCTTGAATGTTCAGTCACGAAGTCCTATTGATTTCACCTTTTAATTGTTTCTCAAATCTGTCTACTTCCTCCCGAATTTCCACTATTACGTTTGTCCTTGCTTTCACTATCTCTTGCCTGAGGTACTGCAACTCACCCTTTACTCATCTCCCCATGAAGATGGATCCTGACTGTCCCTAATCTCTTTTGGATTCTGCAATCAATGTGATATTTTTTAAAATGCAGCTTTGATTTTTTTTTTTAGTCCCTGCTTAGGCTCCTTCAGTAATTCCCATTGCTCGGATGGTATGTACAAAACTAATATGGACTGAGGAGTGCTGCAAGGTCCAACTTCAGCCTGCAGTAAGCTCCTCTTTGGAGTCTCCTCTTCAGTCAGCCTGGCCTGCTCAAAGTTCCCTCCTGCCACAGGGCCTTTGCATATGCAGTTCTCCTATTAGGAATGTTCTTCCCTTCCCTTTTTGCCTAGATAACTCTGACTTAGGCTTTTGATCCCAGTGCTATTTTCTCAGAGGAGTTGTGTTAGACTTTCCAAACTAGATAGAATTCCACTGCTTTTCAGATTTGCACAGTATTCTCTATCTCTCCTTTAAAGGTTTTGTCCATGTTGTAATTTTATACACTTTTATTGTTTTATTAGTGGATGCCCTTCATGAGTAGACTACACGCTCCACTGAGAATAGAGAAATTATGCCCCAGAGCCTAGCCCCATGCACAACAGGTGCTTAATAAACACTTCTTGAATGAATGAGTGAATGAGTGAATGAATGAATGAATGAAAGGAGTAGGGTTATAATGTTACCAATATTCCAAAGGGCTCTTGTGTCGTATGCCTTGCTGATTGAGGGTTATAGTGAAGGGGGATCAAAATGTGGTCACCAGGTACACCTGGGAAAAGAAAAAGTGCTTCCCCATCTTCCTGCCCCCTACCCCCCCAAACAACCATTCAGGGACTCACCAGCATCATCTGTCTTCTAATTTGCTCGAATATTACAAACTGTCTCTCAGACTTGGTTTTGGAGGAATAAGTGTATAAAGTCTATTTTCAAGAAGCATGTGAGTCAGTTAAGCCTTTATTTCCCAAGTGCTATGCCAGTTTGTTGTGATTTCAGCAGGATGCAACAGGTGCACATATTTTTAGCTTTTATGACAAGTATTCTGTACTTATCCTCAAGAGTCCCCAGCTTGAATGCCCTTTATCAAAATGATGCCAAGTGGGAAGAACTTACCCGTAGCAGTGCGCTTGTTTGGAGAACAGTAAAACTGCTAGCAAACAAGAGCAACAACAACAACAAAACACCAAACAATCCCTCCCCCCAATAGAACAAAAAACTCTTTACCCTTAATAGAAGCCAATGCAAAAACAACAAGCTTTGGCTTACGAAGAAAGGGCATGCTTTTAGGAAAAAGGCTGGTTTTCAAAACGCAGACCATGGTAGCTATGAAATTAGCATGGAAACAATTGATCAGAGCCTGAAAACAAGACACAAGCCCCTTAAATGTGCTTTGCTGCTCCTCCAACACTCCAGGGAACTTTTCCCATGTCAGGTGAAGGTTTTGAATAGTACTTTAATTAACTTGTATCAACGAGACCGTATATAAGAAAGAACTGTGTAAAGATTTCTTTAATTAGTGAATTTTATCAGGTCTTTTCCAACGTCCATCATTAAAGTAGTTGGTTGGCTGCCTGGGTCCTTGGTGATATGTTCAGTCAATAAGCTATTCATGACTCTAGCAAGTAGCTAGGTTTTTAAACCAATGGGAATTTGGTGGACAATTTTCCTTTGCTACCTTTAGCTACATGGCTAGAATCTATAAACTATTTTTTTTTTCCAAGAAACAAAGTGTGAGCAAGCAGCCAGCAGGGTCTGTGGCAGACACGTTAATTGCCCTGTTGAAGAAGCATGGGCACATATTTACTCTTAAACGTAACTAAAGAGAGGTTGCACTGTTATATTTGGCGAGGGGGTAGGGTGTGGGGAGGGGAAAGTGGAATACCATGATGTGTGATGAGTACAGTGTTAATCCCAAATGATTTTTTTGGTGTGTAATTTTGAAGAGTCCCATGAATTTCATTGTCTTTCCAGAATGGCAATAAAGCCTAGAGAAAGAACGCTCTCCCTCAGTAAATCAAAGGTTCTCAGACAAAAGGTCAAAATGCCCAAAGCCACAAGAACATTAACACTTTGGATATAAAGATTCCTTAAGAAACAAATGCTCGCCCTCACTTTGGGGAAAGCAGACGCCTTATCTTTGTGAGTTTACAAAATGGAGCCAAACTGTACCCGTAGCCACTTTAACTAAACCAAGGCCTGGATCTTTTAGCAGCCCACAGTCATTAAAGCTCTCAGAAAGCCTCCCAGGAGCCGATGTGCTTGCTTAAGTATATGCTGTAAAAGGTCCCAGAGATTTACAAGGGACTGCTCCACGCTAAACCAGGCACCATCTGATAAACAAGCAATTTTAGCTGCAGGCTAAATGATGCTCTTTGAGGCTTTGATTTACAATGCTGAAGATGATGTATTTGTAGTTCGGGATAGGTTCTGCTAGGGGCTTGCTGTGATTACTCACCCCGGAGCAGAATTCAGGGCTCCAGTCTTCAACTTGGAGGTCAGGAAATTGCTAGTGGAATGAAAGCGTGTTGATAAGGTTTATTGAGATGCTAAAGAGATAGATAAAAAAAAAAACACTTATTAAGCCAGTGATTTTGAACACATCTTAAGCTTTCTGGGGACTACAGTTTTTGTTAGTTTGCTTAAGTCTCAAAGATATGAAAATAATCTGTACAATTGATCTGGTGGTCTAATTTTACCTTCATTACATTTTAAAAGCAAATACAGGCTTAGTTTATTATTGCTGACATCTAAAAATAAGACAGAATGTCCAATTTAGCATTTATGTAATTGCTCGAAAGCTAAGAAATCTGAAGGCAACTTTGAAGCAAATCCAATCATCTTCAAGAACACCGAGGAACAGACTCAGAGTACTCTAACCTGAATTAGGAACTGCAAGAATGCTTTTAAAATTCACGGTTCCAAGAAGTGATTTGGCAAACTCTTTTGCCCAGGAGTTTTGTGTTTAATAAATATGTGGGTGTTCACTAATATTGGCACTGTACTAGTACAAAGTTAAATAAAATATAGTCTCTCTCTTTAAGAAGTTTACTATTCAGTGGAGAAAACCATGGATAATGTCAGCAAAATGTGAGAAGCATTAAGGAACTCTGGAAGATGCTGAGGGGGCACACGAGAGGAACTAACTTGTTGGATTTAAAGGGGACATAATAGGCAGGTCTCCCTGGGTACCCTTCTTCCTGTCTCATGACTGGCCGGGCAGCCACGCACGAGAGAAGACCATGGAAGGAGATATTTTTAGCACCACTGGTATTCTAGGCTTCAGCACATTCAGAGCTGTGGCCCAATGTGTCTTTACTGAGAAGACTTCAGGCCCTTGGAGTCTGGTTCAGGCCACACAAGGCAGATTCAGACATTGCAGACACAACTTACTAGTAGAGGAATTGGTGGCTAATCTATATATCTAAAAGCCTAGGTAACCACTACGACTGAACGACTGGAATGACCAGTCAACCAGTAGCTATGATGCACACTGACCACCAGGGGGCAGACGCTTAATGCAGGAGCTGCCTTCTGGTGGTCAGTGTGCTCCCACAGCCAACCTCCCGCGGTTCCCCCCAACCCCTTCCCCGTTGGCCAACCTCCCACGGCCCCACCCCTTTCCCCCCACTCCTGGCTGGCCCCTGACCAGCCCCAATGGGGGGACCAGCTGGTCAGCCTCCTGGGGTTCCTTTCCCTGGCCGGCCGGCCCCCTGATATACCTCGATCACTAGCCAGGCCGAGGAACCCCGCACATGCACGAATTCATGCACTGGGCCTCTAGTTGTACATAAGGCAGTAGGTATAGCCTTGAGGTCAGAGCTGGCTCTAGGCTGAGATGGTACCAACCTTGGCTTTTCGGTCCATCCTTTCTTTGGAGGGTACAGGGAATAGTCTCTTCCTCTTCTCTCAGGAAAGGACCTGATGAAGTTATACAGATTGTGGCGTGCATGCCAGGCACTTTGAATGGTATATATCTTTCCCAGGCAACTTGTATTGTTAGAGAGCCCAAAGTCCTAAACCATGGGACATAGGTGATACAATCAAAGCAGAGATTTTTCTACTGGTGTGCTGCAAGAATTAAAAAAAAAATAATAATTCTTTATTGTTGCAAGTATTACAGATGTCCCCTGTTTTTCCCCATTGATCCTTTCTAGCCCATTCCCACCCACTGCCCCAGGCCTTCACCACACTATTGTCTGTGTCCATGGGTTATGCATATGTGCATACAAGTTTTTGGTTAATCTCTCCCCACCATCCACCCACCCCCACCTTCCCTCTGAGATTCATCAGTCTGTTCCATGCTTCTGTGTCTCTGTATCTATTTTAATCATCAGCTTATTGTTGCTCATTAGATTCCACATATGAGAGATCATGTGATACTTGTCCTTCTCTGACTGGCTTATTTCGCTTAGCATAATACTTTCCAGGTCCCTCCATGCTGTCTCAAAGGATGCTGCAAGGATTTTTAAAACATGTGATACCTGACTATTTAGTGAGGAGCATGGACCTATTTTTCTTTAGGTTGTCAAATAAAAAAATGACAACAGCCACCACAACAATAGCCATCCAGTGTGAATGAATCAAAATTATATGTATTTTTTTGTCAGATTGGCAAAAAAAATATTTTTTTTGGTGTGCTGCAGAATTTTAGTAATTAGTTTATGTGTGCCATGAGATGAAAAAGGTTGCAAATCACTGCAATAAAGTATGATGGAACTACGTTTGGGGGAGAGAGAAGTAAGGGTGTAGTTCTCTCTGCCAAGCCACTTTCACCGTGCACTATTTCTTACGGATAACATAGCCCTGGCTGAACTGAAAGGTTAGAAATAAGTGCTTACTATGTGCCAGGCACTATTCAAAGGGTCTTATATAGATTAAGTCATTTAATATTTAAAGCAACCCCATAAGGTCAGTACTTTGTCATCTCTATTTTACACATGAGGAAACTGTTAAACTTGCTCATGGTCACACGGTTGATGAGCACACTCAGCCACCTCCCAGGACAGTGACTGCAACAGCAAATTTTGCAGATAAGGACCTCTAGGTTGGAAATTCAGGGCATTCCAGCCTTGACTCCCCAACACCTGAATCCTGTAGATTGGTGTTTCAAGTCAGCACTCAGAAAGCTGTCCCTTTTATTTATTTTTATTTTTTAAATTTTATTTTATTGTTTAAAGTATTACAAAGAGTACTACATATGTCTCCTTTTTCCCCCCATTGACCTTCCCCCTGCCTCCCCTACCGCCCAGCGCATACCGCCCGCCCCCTAGAGTTTTGCGTCCATTGGTTATGCTTATATGCATGCATGAAAGTCCTTCAGTTGATCTCTTACCTCCCTCCCGCCCCCCACAATCCTCCCAGTGTTCCTGCTGTAGTTTGACAGTCTGTTTGATGCTTCTCTGCCTCTGTATCTATTTTTGTTCATCAGTTTATAATCTTTATTATCCACAAATGAGTGAGATCATGAGGTATTTTTCTTTCACTGACTGGCTTATTTCGCTTAGCATAATGCTCTCCAGTTCCATCCATGCTGTTGCAAATGGTAAAAATTCCTTCTTTTTTATAGCAGCATAGTATTCCATTGTGTAGATGTACCACAGTTTTTTAATCCACTCATCTGCTAATGGGCACTTAGGCTGTTTCCAAATCTTAGCGATTGTAAATTGTGCTGCTATGAACATAGGGGTGCATATATCCTTTCTGATTGGTGTTTCTGTTTTCTTGGGATATAGTCCTAGAAGTGGGATTACTGGGTCAAATGGGAGTTCCATTTTTAACTTTTTGAGGAAACTCCATACTGTCTTCCACAGTGGCTGCACCAGTCTGCCTTCCCACCAGCAGTGCACGAGGGTTCCTTTTTCTCCGCATCCTCGCCAGCACTTGTCGTTTGTTGATTTGTTGATGATAGCCATTCTGACAGGTGTGAGATGGTACCTCATTGTTGTTTTGATTTGCAGCTCTCGGATGATTAGTGACTTTGAGCATGTTTTCATGTGTCTCTTGGCTTTCTGAATGTCCTCTTTGGAAAAGTGTCTATTTAGGTCATTTGCCCATTTTTGGATTGGATTGTTTATCTTTCTTTTGTTAAGTTATATGAGTTCCCTGTAAATGTTGGAGATTAAACCCTTATCGGAGATAACATTGGCAAATATGTTCTCCCATGCAGTGGAAGAAAGCTGTCCATTTTAGTCATCCCTGACCCTGACCACCACATTGCTTTTTTAAGCCTCAATTTTAGAGCCTGGAAAAAAAAAAGCCCTCCTTCTACTCCTAAAATAATTGGAACATCAGCTGTATAATGCCTGTAAAACACTTAAGACTATGCAAATGAAGGATATTACAGAGACACAAGGTGATGGTATTTTATAGCAGCCCATTAAGACATATCATTGTAAAGATAGTGGGTTGCATTGAGTTGCACCTTTAGCCAATTCCTTTCCTGAATTTTAGTATGGGATTGCATATGCTTTTAAAATTTGCCCAAGCTAATTGTCTTTATGAACACAGACTTCTGCACAAGCCTGACTAAATCTAATAAATTCCCCTGGCCAAAATGTTTTTCAAGCATTATAGTGTAATTCACTTTATCATGTCCAGTCTCAGCCTAATAATGCACAACTCCCAGGAGCCAAGTATATTTCATGAAGCTTACAATTACTTTTATAAAAGTTGCAGTAAAGTATAATGATTTTTAATGGCATCAATGATACCATTGTATATATCGGTTTCAGTTTTGAAGTAGACTTAAGTTCAAAGACCCAAGGGGACCATTCTCCTCTCGATGCACTTGTGTTACTCCCATTAATGCTAATGGGACAGACAAATGCTGCTCTGGAGGAGAATATATCTGCCCTTAGGAAGGTAACAGGTTTTAATTAGTAATGCTTTGAATCACACAACAGCAGCTTGCCCTCTGTAAACAGCCAGTGTTCTCAGGGATGGGAACAGGGATCACAACCCGGGTTGCTCACGTGGAATCTTCAAGTCTGAGCTTTGTAAATGGCGAACATAGGGCTCTTGTCAACTGAACATGAAAGAAGGGGCCTTGATTTGTTGAAATAAAATCACAGAACTAATATTTGTTATATTTCCACGTGCCTGAATGCCAAGCAGATCTCTGTAGTGGGTTATTATAATGACTCTGTCTTTAAAAGGGAAACTCAGCTAATCTGATTCTCTGGAAGTGATGGCCTGATGGAGCAGGGTCCACCTTTTATTTGATCACAGGCTTTAAACCTAAAAGGTGAAAAGTGTAGCAAGACATAGCCAGCTGGAGGGGCCAGGGGTGGATATGCTAAAGCTTGGGCAACAGAGCACTTTCTCGGGAAGTGGTTCTTAGGCTGGAAAAACAGACACTGGGCGGGGGAAGGGAAACACAAAGGAGTGAGCATTTTGGCGTGTTGGCTGCTCTGCGTCACTGTCTGGGCAGGTGTCTCAAACCTGGCTTCAGAGTGAGGAGGCTGGAGGGTCACTTTCCACCTCCGAGTAGAAATATGTAGCCTGCTTTCAAGAAATCTATATATTTTTTGATTTTTAAAAATAGAAATATGTTTGACGTATGATATGTAAATTTAAGGTGTACAACATGTTGATTTGATAGATTATATATTATGATATGGTTGCTATTGTAGCAATAATTAGCACCTCTATCATGTCACATAATTATAATGTCTTTTTAGTAATTGGAATAATTCAGATTTAACAAAACTAAATAAAAACACACATATAAAAGAAACATATATGTGAAAATACAATTTTTAGGTGTGACTATTCACCCTATATAATTTACCACAGATTTCAGTAAGAGTTTCAAGAAAATATAATATTTTCAACACAGAATTTTGGAAGTAAATCTGTCACGAAGTGAGGTAAATTTATATGTGTTGCCTAGTGTAGGTTTTGTAAGGCGAGGTCCAATTTATCATAGATTTTGTGTTAACATTTAATGTATCAGCCTGGTTTTATCTCTGAACAAGTAGACTGAATTAGAATAACAATAATATAGAAGTAGGTATGTATTTTTCCTTTTAGTGTTTTAAAAAAACTTTTTAGATAGAGGGAGGTTAACAAAAAGCAGGATTCATTATGCTTGACTATGAGGACTGGAACAAGAAACTTAGTGTTGGAAAGAATATTCAAAGAAGACTCTGATTAGAATAACATTCTACTGGTTATAAGCATAACTTTTTTTCCATATAAATATTTGGGGAATACTCTGCTTTAAAAAGATTTTGAAGAAATTCAGTTCTGGGAGAAGATACTTTTTGCCATTTCACAAAGAAAAATATAAATATGAGAGGTAAACAGTGTTTCTGTGTGCTCCTGCTGCTGTCTTACTTCCCCTCCTGCGCCTCTGAAAATAGTCCCATTTATATAAGTGTTAGCTGATAGTAGAAGAAATGTCATAGGCACATTCTCGAGCTCATGAATTCGTTATCATACATATTCAGGCTGGAGATGTGAGGTGTAATGTCCTTTTCTCTGGGGTCCCCCAAAAGATACACTCTTTTGTCAGGACGATTTCATTTAGACCTAGTTTCCCCAGATCTTTGGATGTTGCAGGTGACTACCTCTGTTCTCTCCACATTTCCTCTCCTGACTTACTAGAGACTATAAATGTTATTACTTTGAAGTGTCACTCCACAGTCCGGCACCCTCTCCTACCCCGTCCAACAAAAGTTGAGGTTTTAAGTTTGCACATTGGAAACAGCCCTGTAAAGTCTTTTCAGGCTTGAAGCAATCCCACTGCACAACACACCACGAGAGGCTGAACGCAAACATCGGTCTTATTTCTGCCCCAATAGCAGCAAACCTCTTAACTCAAACTTCTTGCCTGCATTTCAGTATGGTTGTGTCCTTTACACTACCTTTCATTATTTTCCTCTCTGTTTAGCTTGATGTTTTCCACACCAAATGTTCTTCATCACAACATATCAAATTCTCAGGGGAACTTGGGGACATCCTGTGAAAACACTCTGGATTACAGAATTCATTTGGAAGTGTGGGGATAGGCGTGATTTGGGATATTAAGCAAATTCAAGGCCATGGTAATTTCTTCACCTAAACACTGGACACCTCAAGATTGTGACACCCAATTTATTCTGCCATAGCCATTGCTTGCTGGACTGTAGCAATGCATGAAACTGCATCTGCTCTCTTGGATCCAGAAATGGGATCCGAGCATGGAGAATAATAGAACTACTCTACCAGCCTCTGGACTGTTATTACATTAAATAAATACCTAATTCTGGTTTAAGTGACTCTAGCTTTTGGGACTCTGATACCTTAGCCTGCACACTTATACAATTCATATGAAAACTGAGTAGGGAAAACCATATTGTGGATTGTGCACAGTGTTTGAGTGAAGGCAGGAGTTAGATGGGCATATGGGTATCTGAGGCTGGGGGCAGGGGTTCAGAACTACAGATCAAACTAGCCAGGGTGTGTCTTCTCATACATCGATTAGCTTGGCTCTCACTGACTCAGGGTTTGGAAAGATTTAGCTGCTGGAAGGCAGCTCTTAAAAACCTGCAGCTGTGCAGTCAGGGACTGACATTGGTAGCAACTTGTGCATTGTATGATGATGCCATATCACTTCATGTCTTGTTTCATCATCTCAACTAAATTGGGAGTTACCTGAGGGCAAGTTCCGTGTCTCCCACTTTGGTATTGCTTATAGTGCCAAACATGTTTTCCATTTAATAGGGGCTCAATAGTGATGGTCTGTTAAATTACTTAAGTGGGTGATACATACATTAAAGCAAGAGTTAAGTAACTATAAATACCCACGTGCATTACTGTCTTTCTCATCCATAGAACTGAAAAGAAACAACTTGCAGGATCCTCTATTTCAGCCTTAATTTTATAGATGAGCAAACTGAGGTCTAAAGGGTAAAGTGATTCACCCAAGGTCAAGTAGTTAGGAGCAAACTGAGCACCACTACCCAAACCTTCTCTCTTATAAGAATAACTGTTCATTCTAACTGTGGTTCCATTCAAAAGCTGCTCATGGGTTAGCTAGCAGATGTAGGACTAGCCTGTTCTGCCCTTCACATTTAAAGTGGCAGCCATATGATAAAACATATTTAAAGGGAACATTCTTTTTAATATTTAAGCAGGAGAAAGTGATTTTATCCAGAGTAGTTATAATTTGGCAAAATTAAAAGGATTCTTTGGGGAAAATATTTTTATTCCTTTGTAAGAGGTTTTACCTAATGGGCTCTTGCTTTATTTATACTTAGCTGGATTCCCTAGGAAGAAAATCTCTAAGAGGTACCCTTAAAGCAAGAAGGACTCCTGTAACTCTTCGCATTACAATGCCAATGTTAAGATGTTGAAGGATGTGGGAAGGGAGTGTTAGTTGAACTCATAATCAAAATATTCAAGATAAAGTTTAGTAATAGTCCAGAGATAGGAAGTCAGATTGTGTCACTTCAGACTCCTTAGGAGACCTGAGTAGTATCATGTCTAATCATTGAAAGGCTCCCACTAAACACGAAGCTATAATCTAAGACTCTGTATTTCCCAAAGCATCCTGCTGTCTCTTTAGTGGGTTCTGTCTTCTGGAAAGTATCAGTGCATTAAGGAAACAATGAACTGTTACTTGGATATATGACCTCTGAAGGGCTTTTTGAAAATCCCCACTGGACCTTTATTTCTCAGAGACTAACTTGGCTCATATGAATATTTAAATGTTTCCTAAAACTTGATAGCACAGGACATGGTTTACAATAAAAAAAAGTTTAAACATGAATGCTTTCTTACAAAGGGGTGTTGGTAGTGGGCAGTGCTGAGGAAAGAGAACCAGTGGGCACTTAAAACCTTAAACTTCAACAGGAAAAGTACATTCTGTCAGTCAAGCTTCGGGAAAATTAGGTATCCACCGACAATGGTTTTTACAGATATAAGCATGTCTAAGTGAAATCCAATTAGGTAAATGGCAAAGCTTTTCCTAATTTGCTTTCTCATTCCATCAGTAAACTTTGGTCTAGTTGTTATTGCTTTTGGCCAAAGGCCAATGCATGACTTACTGAACAATGAGCAGGTTCAGTGTGATCTTCAGAAGAAATTACAATTAAAACAATATGGTTGTGCAGTGCATTCCAGGGACTAAACTAGCTAATGGGTTAAACAGGGTACAGGTTTTTATTTCAACTAGCAGGCTTATCCTACGATTGGCCAGGGTCCTAGCAAACATGGGTTAACAAAGACTCAGGGGCTCCCAGTGGCAGAGGGATCGCTTACAGCAGGGAGGGAGATTTGCTTTTCTTTCTCTTCCTGTGGGCTGATCCCGTCCTGGCTGCCAGTGTATGTCAGCAAGTTCACAGACTTTAATTCATTGTAAGCCCCAAGTTATTGCAAAGCAGCGTACTTTCAAGGAGAGAAATCACAGAAATCCAAATTATATAATGGGACGCCATTACTAATCAAATCTTATTGTAGTGGTACTGCCCCATAGTCATTAGGATGATGCTACCAAGACACCGCATTTCTATGGTAACATTTCCTAGATTATTGGACAGAATCTGTAGGATATTCTTCTTCACAAAAGCTTACCTTAGATATATGGCAAAAAGGACCAAGGCTGAGCTGTCACCCGGGGCCTTCTAAACACTTGCTGTTTTTCTTAGAAGTAAAATGTGCATAATGGTGTCAAACACTCTGCTGTTATAGCTGAACACTACTGCCTCTCAGTGTTGTGGCCTATGGTATGCCAAGCCCAGGAATGGCTCAGAGGACCCAGACCTCGGGGCACGAATCAGTGAAGACTACGGGCTTCTATTACCTTAAGAAGAAGATCATGTTGGAGACACCTCGTTTATCTTTTCAGGAGGGATCCCAACTGTTAGATTCTGGGTGGTTGGGAGGACAGTGAGTTTTTATGCCTTGTCATCCAACTTGCTCTTCATTCTTAGGGAGAGAGGTTAGGTGTAACCAACCTCTTCAAAACTTAGTGGCATAATATAGCAATCATTTTATTATGCTCATTGATTCTGTGAGTAAGGAATTCAGAAAGAGCAAAGGGCTCTTCTGTTTCATTTTGTCTGAAGGATCTCAGACAACTGGGGATGTCTCAGATGGTTGATGCTGAAATAGCTGGGGCTGAGGATCCACCTCCAAGATAGCTTCTTTACTCACATATCTGGCACCTGGCTGGGATGACTGAAGGATCCCCTGCTAGGACTGTTGACATGAGCATCTCTGTGCGGTTTCTCCAGTATGGTGGTCTCAGGATAGTTGGAGTGCTAACATGGTAGCTCAGGGGTCCATTGTGAATATTCTAGCTAACAAATGGAAGCTGCATGGCCTTTTATGACCCCGCCTCTGAGGGCACTAGCATCACTTCTGGAATTCTTTATGAATCAAAGTAGACACAAGCTTTCCCCTACTCATGGAGAGGAGACATAGATCCTATCTCTTGATGTGAGAAATGTCATAGAATTTGCAGACATATTTTTAAATTTCTATATGACATTCCAAGCTGTTCTGGGAAATCTCCAAGCACCTATGGTGGCTGTGGGCTAGAGCAGCCCATTCATAAACAAATCTGTTTCTTTTCTAATCCTGCCCTAAGGTAGGGGACTGCCTCCCATACCTTAGGGTAGTTAGGGTAAAGCCTGAGTTATTGAAACAGAGACACTCCAGAATATGGTGACTCAGATAAGATAGAAGTTTATTTTTCTCTCATGTAATGGTCCAGATGCAGGTAGTGAGATCCAGAGAAGTTGTGCCTCTGCTCCATAAAGTCATTCAGGCATTCATATTCCTTCCATCTTATTGTTTTATCCTTCCTCAGGTTATTAGCCTCTCTCATGT
This sequence comes from Cnephaeus nilssonii, assembly GCF_951640355.1. Lineage (NCBI taxonomy): Eukaryota > Metazoa > Chordata > Mammalia > Chiroptera > Vespertilionidae > Cnephaeus > Cnephaeus nilssonii. Next base: position 42,618,641 of record NC_137081.1, read on the forward strand.
TGTCAAGGGTGGCTTCTCATCATCAGTTTTGCATTCTAGCATTTGGGAAGGGGCAAGAGAAAGTGGAAGGTAAACAACTTCCTTTTACGAAAGTGACATAGAAGTTGCACACATCACTTCCATTCATAGTCCATTGGCAATAATTTTGCCACATGGATATGCTTAGCTAACAAGGATGATGGGAAATACAGTCTCTGGCTGGGTTTCCATAAGCCCTGATAAAAATTTTGTGTGTGTAGGAACCTATCACTAAAAAGAAAAAAAGGAAAATGGATGCTGGGAGACAGTAGTTTCTGCTATTAGCTTTTGAAATATATCTGGAATATTTGTGAGGCATATTCAAAAACAGAAGTTGGCAAACTTTTTTCGTAAAGGAGCAAGTAGTAAATATTTTAGGCTTTTTGGGTTATATGGTCTCTGTCTGTATTAGTTTTCTATTGTTGCTATAGCAAATTACCACAAGCTTAGCGGCTTAAAACACAAGTTGTTATCTTATAGTTTTGTAGGGCAGAAATCTGACACAGGTCTCGTGGGCCAAAATCACAGCTACATTACTTTCTGGAGGCTCCAGGGGAGGATTAGTTTCCTCCCTCGTTGGAGTTGTGGACAGAATTCAGTTCCTTATACACAGGCTTCTACATCTCAGATCCAGCATTGTGGCATCACTTTCAAAGATTCTCCACTTTCAAGGACTCATGTGCTTAACTTGAGCCATGTGACGTAACATATTTGCAAGTTCTGGGTATTATGATGTTGATACTTCTGGGGGGGGGGGGGGCAGGGGGAATCAACTTATCTGTTGTAGCTAACAAGTAGTCATAGACAACCTGTGAATGAATGGGCATGGCTGTGTGCCAATATAACTTTTATTTACAAAAACAGACAGTGGGTGTGTTTGGCATGTGGATTGTAGTTTGCCAACCCTCTCTCAAGAGTATGGAAACCAGTTGTTGACTTAGGGCTCTCAGGCAGGCAGAAAGCTCCCTGGCAGTTGGTATGCCATCTTCTGTGTTATCAGGGCAGCAGTCACTTGCTTCTAAGTCACTTTTATACTGAATTGTAATTCCTTCCTTCAGTGTCTGGTTTTTGTCTTCATATTGAATGCAGGAACCTTGTCTAATTCATCTTTGTACCTTCCCTAGTGCCTCACAACATCTAACATTTAGTAAGTACTCAGTAAATATTCATTAAATAAAGAAAACCTTAAGTAATAATTTAATGAGGGAGACATGAGTTGAAACATACACAAACACGAATATTTTTTTTGTGTGCTGGGAGAATATATTTTCTCTGGGAAGATATTCAGTTTTGATAAGGTTTGACTGTTTGGGTTTTATTCTGCAGATTAAGTCTGACACCTGTGAATTTCCATATGAGTACCAGAAGATAGATCTTTAAAAAAGTTTAAAACCAATTTTTTTGTTGTTCTAATGAAAATTAAAGGGCAAAGCCAGAATTATACATAGCTGGTGGAGCCAGTAGTATGCATTTGACAGACATTTAATTTCTGCCTGCTTTTGCCAAAATAACAATGTGACCATAAGGAAATTTGAAAATGGAAATAATTTTCCTGAGTGTTTTCCCAGATATTGGACTTCAGTGTGGGTTGAAAAGTGCACAGAAAGGTTTTTGACCTGCCAAGCCATGAGTTCAGCTGTTGTAGGATCAGAACCCTGATGCCATTAACAACATCTGAGGCTGAAGGGGGCCAGGAGTCCATCTCTATCTTATCAATGCAATGTATTCTCACACTCAGAGCATGTGGCCAAAATAATAACTTAATAGGTGTATAGGTATTTGGAGTCTTTAACCGAAAGGCATTTTATATATCATATATTATAAGAACAACTCCTTTTATCCCAGATGTTCAATGAAACTAATAGGGTACTTTATCCAACAACTGCAGACCAGTCTTGGGTTGGAACTCAGCATGGATGCTTATTATGTTATATAACTATGTACGACATGGCCATAAGTCTACTCTACTCAATTGAAATTGGCCCAAGTCTCTTAGGTAGACTGAAGAAAAAGAGCCTCGATTCTCAGTGTGAATGTTATGCATTTAAAAAGCTCACTTATACTTATATTTCCACTTTAAGGTGGTAGGTCTAGAATTCCCTAAGCTCTCTCCTAATCTAAGAGAACCTTTTACATATCCTACCTTCATACTTTTTGCTTTCCTAGCTTCTATCAAACAAACCTCTTCCCCTCAAATTATTGTTGGTGGCACAATCAGCATGCCCATTGAATCATGGTGCTTGGTAATAAAAACAGTAAGATATCAGACCAAAGACTGGCTTTCTGGGAATGCTGACATAAAACACTTTATGCTGACATCAAACCACTAAAATTACATTTTGGAGCACAGTCCTAAAACCAACAATAGGGCCCTGCTCATGTCATAAAAGCTTTTATGCTAAAATGATCAGCCTCACTGAAGTCTACATATACTGTTTCTGTTGCTCACTCTGCTTTTCTCCCTAGTCCAATAGAATGACTTGTACAGAAAATGAAAGTCAAAACTTCTTTTACAAAAAGCCAAAGCCCCATATGATATGATTTACCCTTCCCAATACTTTATTATCTACCAGCCAGCCCCTTAACCCCTTCTGTGAATTTTTCATGAAATTGGTATTTTTTCTGGCATAGCTCAGTCCTGTGATTTGCAGGGCATGCTATGTATTCCAAACCAACTCCTCTCCCCTGAGTTTCCCATCATGTAGACATGCTCTAAAGTATTATCTATTGAACCTGGATATTATGGTAGATAATTCTTTGTACTCCTATGATAGATATGGGAAGGCCATATTGATTTAAACATACCTGGCTTTTCAGCCCTGGCCAGTGGCTCAGTTGGTTGGAGCATTGGCTGATACACCAAAAGGTTGCAGGTTCAATTCCAAGACAGGGCACATACCTAGGTTGCAGGTTTGATCCCTGGTTGGGGTGATATGGGAGGCAACCAATCAATGTTTCTCTCTCACACAGATGTTTTTTTCTCTCTCTTTCTCTCTAAAAAGGCAGTAAAAAATACATATCCTCAGGTGAGGATTAAAAAGAAAGTACCTGGCTTTTCAAAAATATCTTCCAACAATATCCTTACTAATTTTAGTTTGATACTTTACCTTACTGTGGCAGGCTTTATATTTTTATTACTTATGAACTCAAATTATTTTTTATGAGCTAAATGAAATTAAAAGAAGAGACTTATTAAGTTTTTGTCTCTGTAGGGTCATTTACTGTTAAGGGCTGAATTTTGCCCCCATTCCCCAATTCATGTGTTGAAACCCTAACCTCCAGTACCTCAGAATGTGACTATATTTGGAGATTGAGCCTTTAAAGTGGTAATGAAAGTAAAATGATGTTGTTTGGATGGACTCTAAACTAATATGACTGGAATCAGTGTAAGAAGAGATTAGATTAGGGTATAGACACACACACAGAAGAAAAACCATGTGAGGACAAAACCAGAAGACTGCCATCTACAAGCCAAAGAGAGAAGCCTCAGAAAAATACCAACCTTGCAAACACCTTGATCTTGAGCTTCTAGTCTCTAGAATGTGAAGAAATTTATTTCTGTTGTTTAAGTCACCTGGCCTGTTGTATTTGTCATGGCAGCCTTAGCAAACTGATACAATTACTATTAATTTTGTTATTTTTTTTTCCTAATGAACATTGATTATGCTTTTAATGTTTATAAATTACTAGAGGCCCGATGCACAAATTTGTGCATGGGTGGGGTTCCTCGGCCTGGCTGGTGATTGGGGCCGATCGGGGCCATCTCGCCCAGTCCTGATCTGGCTGGCTAGGGGAATGACCGTGGGAGGTTGGCTATGGGAGCACACTGACCACCAGGGGGCAGCTCCTGCATTGAGCATCTTCCCCCTGGTGGTCAGTGCACATCATAGCAACCGGTCGACCAGTTGACTGGTGGTAACGGTCGCTTAGACTTTTATATATTAGAGATGCCTTAAGAGACTGGACAGCATGTAGTAGGCCACAGGGAAGTGAGATAATTTCAGGTAGAGCCTTCGTGATTTGTTTTTAAGAGCACCCAGCAGAGTGACCAGAAACTTCTATCATTACTAGTGTCATTACAATAACAATGGCCTTAAACCATAACCCAAAGGATGATTTAGTATGGACAAGACTTTTCTAGACAGCATGTTTTATAGAATGAGTTATAAAGTGCTATCTTGGGGAAGCTCAAGGGCCATTTTTGTGACAGACATGTTTCGCCCACAGAGCAGTTTAAAACAAATTCAGCCACTTAAAAATCCAAATTTCCTGCTGCTCTTAAAAATTTGGAATGTCTATCCTATTTTTCTATGGACAAAACAGCTGCCATCTTAATTGGATGCTACTCTGTGCTACTCTCTAGAATGCCATTCCCCTCCCCAACATTTACACTTAAACCTATCTGCTTCACTCATTACCCATGCTGCATGGTCCAGATAATGAAAATAAACACATTAGCAACCCCTAGGTCAGTGATGGGCAACCTTTTGAGCTTGGTGTGTCAAACTTGGCCAAAAAACTGAGCATAACTCGGATAGTGTGTCACTTTGAGGAAAAAACATTATTTCGCGATATTTATAGTTTAAATAACATAAATGTTTCATCCTCGGCATGCGGCCTGAGGCGGCCACGTGTCATCAGAAATGGTACTGACACGCATGTCAGAGGTTCGCCATCACTGCCCTAGGTGATCAATTCTGAGAGATACTCATTGAAGAAAGGGTTTCGAGGTGAAAAGTTTCTGTGGAAAGTCCACAGCCTTTGCATACACTTTCTTGGAGAGTTTATGTATTTGCTAACATACGGAGTGGTGCAAAAGTAGGTTTACAATTGTTTGTATGGAAAATAATACAATAATTAATAAATAATGACATAAGAATTAACTCTGTTTCATGTACTCACAACAGTAAACCTACCTTTGCCTTACCATGTATTAAGAGACCTGACCTGAGAAGTTCTATAATAGAAAAATCTATTTAACTTTGTTACCCAGCATTTTACTTTCCTATTTGATTAAGAAATCCCATTTCTTTGAGTAACATATATTCAAAATCCTGTAGAGTTAGTATTCTGTGGAACACACTTCGGAAAATGCTGACATGGATTCTTACAGTCTGGTTCCTCCAGAAGGCAGAAGAATTCTGTAAATTATTAAATAATTTGCATATTCTTAAAAGAACATTTGAAAAGTAAATAGGAAAACAAAGTAAATGTAATTTTTTTTATTAAGGAGAAATATTTTTGTGATGTTATTTGACACACCAAGGAAATGTACATAAATGATCACAAGCCACCAAATGCATAACCAATGTTATCTACTGTGGGAAGCAATCTTTTAAAAAGTGAAATGGAAGAACCAACATGGTGGTGTAGGTAAATGCTGGTACTCGCCGTCTCCCATAACCACATCAAAATTACAACTAAAATACAGAACAACCTTCATTCAGAACTGCCTGAAATCTGGCTGAATGGAAGTAAAGAAGGAAGTACATCGAGACTGGTAGGAGGGGTGGAGGTACGGACCAGGCTGATTTAACACCCACATCTGGCATTTTCTTTTTTAATCAGGAGGGATATCTCCTCTGTGGAGGCCTCCCATGAGAAGCAAGGGGTCCCAGACCCTCACCAGACCCCCAGCCCAGAGTTCCAGAGCTGGGAAGAGAAGTCCCCATAACTTTGGGCTGTAAAAACCAGGGGGATTGTGGCTGAGTGATATGGAAGCTAGTGGAGACCCAGGCAGTTCCTCTTAAAGGTTTGGTGCATGAACTTAACTGGACTCGATTCCTCTGGGCTCCAGTGCTGGGACAGCAGCTTTAGGGGATCCAGGGACATATGGGAAGGAACTGGATTATTTGGCATGGGGGCAGGAATTTGTGGGTGGCTTTCTCCCAGATAGGATGCTTGCAGGAGTCATTGTTCCTGTGCTGAGACCTCCCCTATTGCAGCCGTATCTGAGTTTCCATCAGTGTGGCTCACACTGTTTGCTCTGCCCTGGTAATTCCCTGAGATCCTGCCCCATCCAAGCTGTTTTCAGCTGCTTTTCCATATGAATAGCCTGTCCTGGCTCAGGCTTCATACTTTCCTAAAATCTCTCAAACAAGCAGCAGCTGGTGTCAGCATGCCACATACCTATCAGTAAGAGGCCTAAGACCTGGCACTAGCACCAGCCTGCCTTGCCTCACAGCATGGCTTCACCTGGACACTTATAAGCCCAAGATGAGTAGCAGCCTTCTGCAGATCACTCTGTAGCTCCTGCTGGGTGGCCCCAGGCAGTGGCTGACTTTGCACATCCTGGGAAGCCCAGAACCAGTGCACCCAGTGGACAGTTTCAGATCATACCAGATTATAATTCTACACATCCACAAGTGACACATTCAAGGGGCAGACTCAGTGAGCACCAAAGCCACAATGAAGCAAGTCCTGCTCCATAGGGGTATCTCCTGCACAGAAGCTCTTCCACTGTAGTTGCAGCCGGTCCTCATAGCCAGTTGGCTTGGAGGTCAATTTCTCCCAGTGATGCCAACAGCAACCAAAGCTCAACTACAACAAAACTGTGCACACAGCCCACACAGGGGCACACCTAGAGTGCCTAGCTCAGGTGACTGGGGGAGCTGAACCACTGTGCCCTATAGAACACCTACTACACAAGGCCACTCTACCAATTCCAGGAGACATAGCAGCTCTACCTAATATATAGAAACAAACACAGGGAAGCAGCCAAAATGTGAAGACAAAGAAACATATCACAAATGAAAGAACAGAAGAAATATCTAGAAAAATAACTAAATGAAATGGAAGCAAGCAAACTACTATATACAGAGTTCAAAACAATGGTTATAAGGTTGCTCAAGGATCTTAATGAGAGCTTTAAGGGACTTAGTGAAACTCTTAAGGATCTTAGTGGAAATTTCAAAGACATGAAAAGGACTAGTCAGAAGTTAAGCATATACTAACTTAAATAAAGAATAATTTACAGAAGTTCAGCAGTAGAGTAGAGGACTCAAAGAATCAAATCAATGCTTTGGAATATGAGGAAGGAAAAAATACCTAATCAGAAGAGCGAAAAGAAAAAAGAATCCAAAAATATGAAGATAGTGTAAGGAACCTCTGGGACAACTTCAAGCATACCAACATTCACATTATGGGGGTGCCAGAAGGAGAAGGAAGAGGGCAAGATATTGAAAACCTATTTGAAGAAATAATGACAGAAACGTCTCCTACCTGGTGAAAGAAATAAACTTACAAGTCCAGGAAGCACAGAGAGTCCCAAACAAGAGGAATCCAAAGAGGCCCACACCAGGACACATAATAATTAAAATGCCAAGGGTTAAAGACAAAGAGAAAATCTTAAAAGCAGCAAGAGAAAAGCAGTTACCTACAAGGGAGCACCCATATTACTGTCAGTTGATTTCTCAACAGAGATTTTACAGGCCAGAAGGGAGTGGCAAGAAATATTCAAAGTGATGAATAGCAAAGACCTACAGCTAAGATTACTCTATCCAGAAAAGCTGTCATTTAGATTTGAAAGTCAGATAAAGAACTTCACAGACAAGAAAAAGCTAAAGGAGTTCATCACCACCAAGCCAATATTATATGAAATGTTTAAGGGTATGTTTAAGAGGAGGAGGAGGAAGAGGAGGAGGAGGAGGAGGAGAAGGAGGAGGAGAATGACAAAATGGCAGTTAATACATATCTACCAATAATTGAATCTAAAAATCAAAATAATCAAGGAATCTAATGAACAAAATAAACATGAATAAAATAGAACTAGAGACATGAAAACATGGAACAGACTAAGGAATCTCAAAGGGAAGGGGAGAAGAGGGTGGAAGAAATTAACTAAAGATCTTATATTTGTATTTGCATTACCTATAGACACAGACAATAGGGTGGTGAAGGCCTGGGATGGGGCGAGAATCATGTGGAGGGAGGCAATGGGAGGGAAGTGGCGTGATATCTGTAATACTCTCAACAACAAAGATTAAAAAAATAAGTAAATAAAAGTGAAATGTTTTGCTGATTGTGAAATAAAAATAGATTTTAGCATTGAGAGAACTGTATTCCAATTACTTCTGTTGTGCTCCAGTGTCTTTGTTATTGCACCAAAATGAATGCATCACTCTCTTCATATTGCAGGTTAATGATCTGATTGGACTGTAAACATTTTGTTAGACAAACCTTACACTTATTATACTTGCACTCATTTAAAACAAGGAATATGTGCAAATGAACCCAGATATCCTTTTGTATTAGCCATTTTATTAGAGTAATAATGCGCAAATCCTGATTTGCATATTCAACTAAATGATTGCAAACAGTTTTTGACACATAAATTCACCGCTGTTCTACTTGCCTCCACTAAGTTTGACAAAAGTGAATTGGTCTATTTGAGTTATCCTCCTTTGATTTCTCCAAGAAAATCAATATAATAAAGTAATTCTTTCCTGCCATCCTCTTCTTTGCTAAGCTCTTCTGAGAACAGTCAAAAGGTGTTTTTCCTTCAATTATTTCAGGCTTGTTTGCATTAAATCCTTTCCAACGGGCGCCAGTAAATGTGTTCCCTTAATAAGGATGCCTCCCTTTGAAATAAGCTAAATAAAATTTTACATTTAAGGTGAGTAAGAACCAGTTATGGAGAAAATTGTTCAATATCTGTTCTATTCTAATTTCTTTTTCCATGCAAAGCATGCTGCAGCTCTGTATTGAGGAACAAGTGTGATGATGTGACATGCATAATTCATGCTTCTGGCCTTCTCCATACACTTATTTTTCCATCAGAATTCCACATATTTAGATAAGGTCAAAGATTATTCTTTACTGCTATCAATAAAAGTTATTTTTAAAGACAGTGACATAAAAAATGTAGACATTTAATTCCTCAGAAGAATGTTTGATTGTGGTACTCTCACAATACAAGATTTTTCTTATAGACACTTTAGATTCTGTTTATTTTGTGAGTTTTTGTTTGTTGTGTTTTATTACATGACAGGATTTCATTTATCTTACTGGATGGCATCATTGTTTGCAAAGATTCCTAAGATGACAGCTCACTTACTTATTAGGAATTAAGGCAATAATTATGCCACTTCATTCCCAAAGAGTTCATCATTCTGTGGAATTTCTTATATTGTTTTCTTTGCCAAAATGGTATTTTAATGATACAAAAAGTACAAGTCTTATACTACATAAAGTCCAATTTCCTGTTCTTCTTTCTCAACTCCTTTCACTTCTATTATGGCTATTTTTATACCTCATTAAGACTGCTGCTCTTCTCCATCTAAATAACCACAGGCATTTAAAGCTCAGTATGTTTGTAACTAAATCCGTCATCTTCTTCTCCAAACATGTTTTCACCATGTAATGAGTTGTAGAAAGCCAGAAGCTTGAGTGCCATCTTTGATTCCTCATTCTTCTCTGCTTTATACATCCAGACAACAGCCAAGTCTTGTCAATTCTGCCTTTTCAATGTCCCTCCAATCTACCCTCTGCTGCTTATTTACTCTCCATTGCTACTTCCTGGGCCAAGACACCACCATTTCTTTCCTGGATTACTGTGTCACCTCACATTCACACATGTGTGCACATTTCTCCTGCCCACAAACACAGACTCAAAAATCTAAGCCAAATGTCAAAGTGGTTGGAGGGACTGTGGAGAACTTCCAGTCCGGCACGTTCCCTTGTCCAGCCTTCTCCATTAATCACATTTACTGAGTGTTTGCCATGAGGACAGGGCCACTCTATTAGGAGCTATGAAGAATCAAAGAAGTTGTGATCTCTGCCTACAGATAATTTAGATAATCTAGTAGGTTTTTAGTGGAGGGTGCATGTGGATAGGTATGTATGAAAAGCATTGCTCGTGTCTTAGGCACTGTGGCAACATTTCTGCATTTATACCTTTGCTGGAAAAACCATTGAAAGGAGTGTATGGCCTTTAAAATGTTCCTAATTTGCCACCTACTACATAGTAATATTCTTAATCATAAATTTTAATCTTTGTGATTATGATCTCAACAGTGAGGGTTGCATCTGATTTCAACAAACATCCAAAGGTCAACACAATACTAAAATTGTTTTATCTCTGCTCTGGGGTTATAAAACTCCCTACCTCATTCTGTTTTCTCCTCAAGATAACTCAGGGCTCTGAACTACAGCAACATCTGGGGAGGAGAATTTTGGGGTCACTTTGTGCAATTCTCTCTTATTTGCCTTCCCGATAATAATGGATTTTCCTGAGGATCCTGGACACATAATGCACATCATCAGATTTATATACTAGTATTTCTTCTAGATGGTTTCCAAATTATCAGGGAAAGCTTCTTTCTTTTTTTATTAATCCTCACCCGGGGACATATTTTTAGAGAGAGTGGAAGGGAGGGGGAGCAACAGAGAGAGAAACATCGATGTGAAAGAGACACATTGATTGCTTGCCTCCCGCACACGCCCTGACCAGGGCCAGGGATTGAGCTTGCAACCAAGGTATGTGCCCTTGACCAGAATAGAACCTATCCTCTGTCCACTGAGCCAAACTGGCTAGGGCTCAGGGAAAGTTTCTTATCTACAGAGTTGTCAGCTTACCCACCTCCTCCTTGCACCCTGACACACTCTGGCCACCCTCCCTTTCCACCCTGTTCAGAGGACTCCAGGAATAGAGCAGCACCATTCCCATTAAACAGGAGCAGATAACTCAGCTCAACTCTCCGTGGTAAATCGGCTTCTCAGCATCTGGTGCCGTTCCTTTAATGAAGCCTTTTTCTCTCCATGATATGAATCCATTAGACACTGAGAAGCTGGAGTATGTAAAATATTTTGTTTATCTGGCCCTTCTCAAAGGTACTGTCTGTCATCATGGATGTCTGCAGTAAATATAGCAACAGCACTGGATGTGTGAAGTGATTAGATTTATGAAGCACATAAACTGCAAAGCTTCTAATAACCATAATTCCTAACTTCAATCATAATACTAGTATTAGTGTCATGCTTTCTGGAGGATTTTATGTTTCTAAAAATATCCTAATTGTGGTTATCATGTTTACCCTGTACTTCCTTTAATTTGAAAGTGAAAGGGCTCTGCCAGAGAGAAGCTAATGAAAACAGCCCATCCTTCTAGTGTTTATATGGGCAGTGGGGCAAGATGGATGGCCTGTCTTGCGTGCTCTGCAATTAAATGAGATAAATTTCTCTGGGAAAAAGAGAGTCCACACTAATAAGGAACAACTGATGACAACATCAAATGTGTGGGTGGGGAATAAAGGGTAGGATCTTTATCTTGGCTCCCACTTCCTATCCCCACCCCCTACCTCAGGGAGATTTTGTCTGAATGCCTTTAACATGTTCTCCTTCTAATTATTTGGCATCATTTGAAAAAACCTTTGAAAGGATGCCAACCATCAGTCAATTTCCCTTTTGACCCTGGCCTGAGATACTAGTTCAGGTGGTTGACATGATTCTCTCTTTGTTTTTTAGGGATAAAAGGAAGGCAGACCCTCTGAGGTTTATTAGAATACACACACACATACACACACTAGCAATGGCTATTTTTGCATCTTTGTAGAATTTGGCAGATTTGAAGGAGGCTCCAGATTTATCCATTGAAAGATGATTCCATACATACATTACTGAGTTTAAGACCCTGACAGGTGCCATGATGGACTCTGGCCAGAGGCAGGGACACATGTTTAATGGATATTAAAAAAAAAAACACACTTTTTTTTTTCCAGAATAGAGGCAGAATAGAAACTTGTCATGTAACATTCAAATGACAGATATGTAAATACATAATTTTACTCTCTAATGATAACCACTGTTAACAACTTGATGTATATCATTTAAAGCTCTTTTCTAATTATGTCCAAATACATTATCATTTTAAATAAATGGAATAACACTATACATGCTGTTTTATTGCTGTCTTTTAAATTTAATAATATTTCATGGATACTTTTTTGGGGAAGCGAATACACATTTGTCTCAATCCTTTCAACTCTTCTATGGCATTCCATAGCATGGCTGGAACAGAATTTATTTACTGTTACACTACTGGTAAGTATTATAATGGCCTTCAAATTTTTTGTTCTTGCAAGTATTGTTTCTGAGAACATCTTGGTCCATACATCTTTAAATGCCAATGAGAATGTTTCTGCAGGATAAATTCCTAAAAGTGGAATAAAAATACTTATTGTAATTATGAAATTTATAGGTTGGTTTGTGTTAGAAAGATGCTTTAAAATTGTGTACTTCTTTTCAATTTTGCCAATAATATATGAAAGTGCTGTTTCTCCACACTCCAACATGGGGATTAGTCATTTCTGGGGTTATAAAACTCTAAGTTATCCTCTTACTCTTTTCTAGATGCTCAGATAAAACTATTTCACTGTTGGATTATTACTTGGATTAATAAAAATATGGTGAAATTTTCCAGACAGATACTTGTTCATTCTTTTACTATTCTTTATTCATATCCCTTTCCTATTTTTATCAGAATTTTTATCTTTTCCTTATTTATCTATAGATACTTTTTTATGTTTATGATAGGAGCTGGAAATCATTTTCTAAGTGTTTTATTTATTTTTCAAATCTATGGTGTGCTCTGTCATAAAGACAGTCAATTTTTTGGGGCAAAACCATTAATCTTGCACTTTATGATTTCTTACCTTTGTGTCCTGATAAGAGAAGTATGTCGTTCACCTTAAGAGGACAAACATATTCCCCTGTATTTACTTCCAGTAATTCTCTAGTTTTTTAAAAAATGTTGAAATCTTTAGTAAATCATTATTTTTATAATGATAAAATAGATAAAAATCTAACTTATTGTTTATCTTCTAATGGTTATTAATAGCCTCCACATTATTTAGTGAGTTAGCCCTCCTTTCCTTGCTACATTTAAATAATCACTAAAGGCCCATGTACTCATGGATCTGTTTCTGTATTCCCTGTTCCATTAATCTCTCCACACCAGTGTCATGTTTTAGTTATAGCACCTTTAAAATGTATTTGAATCTGGTAGTACAGATTCCTTCTCATTATATTTTATTCAAAAATTTGTCAGGTATTCTAAAGATTTACTCTTTCAAGTTAAACTTTATTATTAATTTGTAAGGGTTGACTAAAATTGGAATTTTTGGAGTTTTATTAACATACAATTTATTTTGAGAATTGTCAGTTTTTTCTAAGGGTATTTCTCTGTCTTCTTTTATTGAGTACTAGAGGCCCAGCGTGTGATTGAAATCACACGAGGAGGCGCCCCGCGTCCCGCCATGTGAGGAGGCACCCCACAGGGGGCCAGGACCCGTGCCTGACTCACGCAGCACCGGCTGCTGTGGGAGTCAGGCCGGACCAGTGCCGCAGGAGGCTGGACTGGCACCACGGAGGGCCGGGACCCGTGCCTGACTCGCAGCTTCCCCCGGCCCCCCTGCTTGTGTCCGCTCCGGGGCCACCCGAGCTGCCATGCCAGCTCGGGCAGGCCCCCCTGCCTCTGTCTCTGTCTCCACTCCGGGCCTCACCTGTGCACGCAACCTCTTCCTGTCTGGTTGTGACCCATTACGGAGTCCCGGCCTAATTTGCATATTACCTCTTCATATATATATATATATATATATATATATATATATATATATATATAGTGGGAACTAACTGTAGACAAAAATAATGTCCTAAAAATATGGGTTTTGAGAAAGATAATGGTAACAATTGTCTAGAAAATGACGGATAAGTAAAAGCAATAGTGATATGGGAAAATGGAAAAGGGCATAAATGGAGGGAAGTAAGTATAGAGTGAGTGTATAAAGTGAAAGTGAGGAAAGAATGGAAGTGAGTGTAGAAGGAGGAAAGTGAGAAATAAGAAACCTAAGAGAAAGACTGATTGAAGTGCAAGATAGAAACAATGACCTATGGCTGGATGGGCAGAGAAGGGCTAGAGGAGCTGTAGTGGATTCTACAGTCTCATTCAAGTTGGATTGGGCTGCACAGAACTTGTTGAGCAAGTGGCTCTGAGGATACAAAACCAGTGGTGGAGGGTGAGCCTGGGAAGGCAAGAGGTGAATGTAGTCCCTTTGCCTATGCTTTTGCTTGTCCAGCAACAATGTTGGGTTCAATCAGCAAAGGGAGAAAGATAAATGGGCCAGAGTGGGGCAGGGTAACATGGGCAAGTAAGAGGGCCCAGATCAGAAGATGGAGGAGGGATTTAGATGGAGCTCTGCACAGGGATACAGGCCTGGTACAGATCCAGCCTGAACACTAGGGTCAGGGGCTTAGTTAGGAACATTTCTGACCATAATCTTTGTTAAGTCCCCCACCCGCTCTCCACTCCTGCCCGCTTCCCATCTCCTGGGGCCTGCTCCAGGATTGTATGTGTGCAGCGTAACTTGCCCAGTCTAGCTGACCTGATTTGTGCAGCGGTGGCACTTAACCAAAGCTGGGCCATGCACTCACTTCCCCAGGAGAGTTGGCATTGGGACAGAGGGAGCAGATGGACCTTTTCCAGAGCAACTGCATTTCCGTACCTAAAGACGGTGACTGTTCTTCAGCAAGAGGACTGAGAGGCAGAGAGAAACAGTCTACTTTAAGAAAGACTAAAACATACACAGAAAGAGCAGAGACCAAGTCTTCCTTCCGGCTTGTTTTTGAGACTCAGCTTCATTCTATACTTTGAGGTCAGTAGGATTCTCTAGAATTGCCCCTTTTGTAAAAAAGCTGGCTCAAACTGAGTTTGTGTTACATATATATATAGTCCTAGAAATCTTAAATAATACAGGGACTATGGAATATAGGGTGGCAAAATTATGAATTTCCTTTTAAATAAAAATATACATTCTAAAGTAACAGACTGAAATATCATTGGTAGAACTCCAGAAAGCAGGGTCAACAGGTTAGATCTAGAAATAGAAGTTAGGGCTCTGCATTCAACTAGACCAAACTTGGCAGCTGGGGCTAGTGGAAAGAGCATTGGACAGAAAAGGAGAAAGCCAGGCCCAAGGTCATGGAACCCCACAGCCTTGAATGAGAATTACTGGACCTCTATGGATAAAACAGGGTAATTGTGCCTGCTTTATGGTCCTGGCCACAGAGGAATTTCTTGAGATGTGTGGCAGGGACCAGGTGCACTAAGTGGGCTGGAAAATACTATTTCCATGGAAGTCATTGTTGCAACTGCTTTGTAGAACCTGTATTGTGACTCAGTGCTCTCTGGGGTCAAGGCTTGTAAGTTCAGTAGCTGACTGATGTACGAAGTAGGAAAAGCGGTATGGGATAAGGCTGGGGTCCGCTGCACCACCTCTGGGTAGCACAACTACAGAAGGTGCCATTCTTACTCTACACAGTTGGAATGGTGCCCTCTGGGACACAACAAAGAATACCATGTGAATGAGGCGCCCCCCCCCCCCCCTCCTCGCCCCAGAGTTGTGTGATGTGGCAGTCTCGGTTCCAGGGTCATATCTAAAGAGAATGAACTCTCATGCTTGGAGTTCTGGCCGTGGATAAATGTAAAAACAACCCTCAACTGGAAGAATTTCTCTGGCAGCCTCATCACAGCTGTGTTGTCCAAACCTTTGGGAAAAGGCGAAAACATTAGAAAAAGCATGGATCTGGCTGGTACTTGAAGGCATGCACCCCATAAACTGTGTCAGCACCCCATAAACATGCCACTTTTAATGACGAGTGCATATCCCTATTCACCACCATCATTTATTCTACCACAAAATCTCCCGGAACTTTGTTTCCAGAGTTCCTTTTATCTTAACCATTAAACTAGCCTTGGGGAGATATTGAGGTCAGTAGTCCTGGACCTGAGTCATATCTCCCTCTGACCTCACCTCAGTAGTAATCTAAATAGCAACAAAGGCTGTTGAATAATGCTAACAACTTTGTAGAAGGCTTCCTGACCAGGCTGGCCTATGCAGAAAGCCAGACCCATCAAGAGTCCCATAATGGTTTATGAATGTTCACCCTGGCATAGGAATACTTTAAAAGATCTGCTTTGGTGATAATTAACATGTACAGGTGTCTGGAATTTAGAGGGTACATTAAAAAGACATGCACACCATGTGAAAAGAGGGGTGCTCAGCCAAAAATACATAAAAATTTGGTATATGCTGGGGAATGGTGTCAGGAAAGCTGAAGTTGGAGGTTATAACTGGGAGGGTTGCAAAAATAACATAAAACAAAGAAATACCCAATGAAATGAAATGTACCCATAAGAAAAAATAACTCAGAAAGAAGAATGAAAACTAATTTTTTGGTCAGTGGGGAGCAGAGAGAACAAAAGAATGGGCCCCCCTGCTGAGTGGGAAAGCCTGTCCAGGAGCAGAGGTTTGTCCTAAGAGCTTCCGAGTTTCTATTAAGGACAATGTGCTTCAGACAACAAGGCCCAGGGAGAGCTTGGCTTGGGGGCGGGGAACTGATGTTCATGGGGGACTAGCAAGTCGGCTCTCAGGTAAGCCACATGGATTGAGGGGTCCAGGCCCAGGCTGATGACACCAGAGCACTAACAGGGACAATGACTTGCAAATGTGAGGTGGGAACACTAGAACGAGTCAGCCACTTTTGAGAACTCACAGAGGACAGCAGAGGTGTCAACGATGGGAGAACAATTCTGCTTGATTTCAAAAAAGATAATTCTGACAAATATAGAAGACAAAAATTGCCGATCTCCTGCCTAATTTTGGAATGGATTCTAACATGGTGTATAAGCCCCTTGAAGTAGAAAAAGGCTTGTTTATTAGGAAACTACATGGATTCATAAGAATAATTCATTTCAATGCAACCAACCCTTCTCTTCTTCCTCTCTTTTTTAAGTTAAAAGTTGACCAAGGGAATTCTGGAGATAAAGTATGCTTACTTTCCTAAAAGGCATTTAATATCTTTCATATTTTTGTGAATAAGTTGGAAAATATGGGCAATATATTTGTGTATAATAGTTATATCATTAAATTAAAACAATATTATCCAATCAGTATATTATCATCATAATAAAGAGCTAATATGCTAATGGTCGGGACGCCATAATGAGTAATGACCGACTGATCTCAGGAGGCTGCCTGCGCATGTGCGGCAGGGCGTTGCTCCGGAGACGGGCGGAAGTGGGATGGCACCCGGCGGAGGTGGAACCATCCCGTGCCAAGTGGGCGGGGGTGAGAGCCCGTAGCACCACCCTCACCGGTCTTTCACCACCCACCACTCACACTCAGAGTACCCTGCCGTCCACCTGCCAGGGGAAGGAGCACAGCACAGCAGGCGGGAGGCTTCCATGCTCTCCTCAGGTGCCATGACAAGGCGGAGCTGCCGTGCTGGTGTTGCTCTGGAGATGGGTTTGAACCAGGGAGGCAGGACCAGCCCAAGGCGACTTGAGGGACTGAGGGTGGGGCTTGAAGTGGCCAGAGAAGGCCAGAGGGGTTGGGGGCTGGGCCAGGTGCGCTGGAACTCTGTGTGGAGAGGTTTGGGTGTCAAGGCAGGGCTGCAGGTGGGTGGGCAAGGCCGCGCAATTTTGTGTGCTGGGCTCCTAGTAGTAACATATGCTTATTGCCATAGATTGAATGTTTGTGTCCCCTCCAAATCCATATGTTGAAACCTAATTCCTAAAAGATGGTATTTGGAGGTGGGACCTTTAGGAGGTGATTAGGTCATGAAGGCAGAGCCCTAATGAATGGGATTGTTGCCCTTACAAAAAAGATACTAGAGAGCTCCATTGTATCTTCTACCATTTGAGAACACAGTGAGAAGACATCTGTTTACAAACCAGGAAGGGGGTTCTCACCAGACATTGAGTCTGCCAGTGCCATGTCTTGGACTTCAGCATCCAGAACTATGAGAAATAATGTTTGCTGTTTAAGTCACCCAGTCTATGGTATTTTATGGTATTTTATTATAGCAGCCTGAATGGACTAAGACATAAATATTATAATACTAGAGGCCCAGCGCACGATTCAATCGTGCGGGTAGGGTCCCTAGGCCTAGCCTCCTGTGATCAGGGCCATCTTCTGCCTGTTCGCCAGTCCCCAGGCCCAATGCTGCCTCCGCCGCCGCCACTGAGCTGCCAGGCTGTTGGGATCACCAGCTCATCCCCAGCCGCTGCCGCTGCTGCTGGGGCTTGAGGCGCTGACGAAGGGGAACACAGCAGGGGATCCGGGTGCGGACAACCGGCTCCCCGCCTCCGATGGCAGCGGAGCTGGGTGTCCAGGGTGTCCGAGGCAGCCCCCCTCAGCGGCCGCCAATCCAGCCATTGGATCCGGGTGCGGACTCCCGCCCCCCCCCCCCCCCCCCCCCGCCTCTCAATGGCCAGATATGCCACCCCGAGTCCCGCCCCCCAGCCTCCCACCGCCCAATCGTGGGCGTAGAGGAGTGATGGTTATTTGCATATTGCCTTTTTATTATGAAGGATATTAAATATTATAGAATATTACATTATAATATGTTATTGACAATAATATGTGATAAAATTAACATATGATTAATATATTTTAATGTAGAAATACTGAAGATATTTGAATAAGAAGGGAAAAATTATAGTTAAGTGGCTAACAGGCTGCTTAATGGATTAGTGTCAACCACAGGAAGTAGAAAGGTGGAGTGTAGGATTTTTCAAAACCATCTGGGGAACTAATTAGAAGTACAGATTCTGCCCACACCAGACCTATTGAATCTCTGGGAGTGGGGCCTGGGAATCACCATTTTAATCCTATCTCCAGATGATTCTCAAGCATACTCACAAGTCTGTGTCTTTAGACCTGACTTCTTCCCTGAGTTCTGAGCTTGTATACCCGACAGCCTTCCCAACATGTCCACTTGGATATCTAACAGGAATTTCAAACACAACTTGCTCAAGATAGAATTCTTATCCCCCCAAACCTCATCTTCCTTCAGTAAATGGTATCTCCATCATCTAAATACTTGGCCAAAATTTAGGAGTCATTCCTCTTTCCCTTAATCCTATATTGGCTTTACCTCTGAAGGAAATCATGATTCTGTCACGTTTCATCATTGCCACCTCCACTAACCCTAGTCTAACTTGTCACCATCTCTCCTCTGGGCTACTGTAATTACCATCCCCAATCTCCCTGTCTCCACTTTTGTCTCCTATTCCTTCTTAGAGCAGCCAGTCTGATCTTTGTTACCCTTCAATAACATCTTACTACATGAACAACTGATCCCATATGTCTTACTTTGGCCTATAAGACCCCGACCTGGTTCCTGACTATCTTGATTGATGGCTCACTCTCTGAGTTCCCATGTGCCAGATGGCCAAGTTTGTTTCTGCCTCAGGGCCTTGGTGTTTACTGAACTCCTTTGCATTTGGCACGACAGCCTCTGTTTCATCACTAAGGCTTCACCTTAAGGATCATCTTATCAGAGAAGCCTTCCTGACAACCACAATTCACCCTCTACCTCCTTACTGTTTTCTTTTACTGCCTAGAATTCTTAATGATCTATTTATTTGCATGGTTGCTATCTGATTTCTCGATGGACTATATACTCCCTGTGAACAGGAAATTTATGCCTAGGACATTGCTTAGCACATCATAGGTACTCAATAAATATTTATTCATGAACGAACCACTGGTTAACAGGAGGCTGGACTTTGCCATCAGACCTTGGTATAAATCTCTGTTCCATGTTGGTTCATGCTGAGCCTGTGTAAAAACCCGGTTCCTTTGAGACTTTTGTCCTTCACCCATCATCTAATCATTTCCTCTTCCTACCCCATGCAACGCCTCTGCTAAAGACTTTATCTGCTTCATAATCCTTTCTCTTCCCTAGGACTAGCATGACCCTGGGGGACTTCACTGTGCTCATGTTGAAACAGCCAGCATTATAGCATCGTTCTCAACAGTGGCCTCATATTAGAATCATCAAGGGAGCTTTAAAACAACACCATTGTTGAGGTACCTACAATGTGGTACCTAGAGGAGTCCTATAAAGAACGTTTGAAGGGACAAGTGGTAAATGGCATGGAGAATAAAAGGCTCGTGGGATGGAAGGAAGGAAGTGAGCCATAAGGAATGTCTTCAGGCCTTTAGGGGACCATGATGTACAAGAAAATATATTCATGATATGTTGCTCCAGAAGGTAGTATTGGAGCAAATGACTAAAGTTCATGGGAAAAATATTTACACTCTGCTTAAGGAAGATCCTTTTGGAGATAAACACAAGAAGAGAAGAGGCTGCTCTGAGAGCTTTCTGCCCTGAAACTATTAAAGGCGAGACTAACTGACTCCTGGGCAAGTGATAGAGGTCTCAACGTTCCTAAGACTAGGAGAGCCTCTGACAATCCTAACCCACCGATACAAGGGGAAGTGGTTAAACAGTGGCATCCCTGACTTCTGCTGCTGGGGATGTGGGTGTGTTTGGTGGTGTTGCACAGAATACAGTTTCTACATAATGAAGGGAACCCATTTTCATCTTTTATTTCAAGTAAGAAGTGACTGTTCTCAAACCAAAGAAACTTAAGGCATTCAGTTTATTGAAACAGCAGACAGAGAACGTTGAGGCTAGAGCCAGAGATTGCTGGCCTATAGAGAAGAACCAGATATTAAAACAAACAAACAAAAACAAAAACCCAGACAACAGCACCAGCCCCCGGAGCAGTCAGGCTGGAGGGCTTGTTGCTGCCTTCAGCAGAACCTTCTATGGAAATCATCCGAGAAGACTTGAGCATATAAAGGGTGTGCTTCCCCAGAGTACACACCTTTACATGAAGACTTAGCAACAGTGGCCCTCCCAGAAGCAGGATGTGAACTTGGCCGTGCTGAGAGTGTGGTGAGATCGATGGGATGCAGAAAAGGACCACATGTAACAGTCTTCTGGGGACACTGCAGACTTCTTTGCGGAGGAAGATCCATGTACTGCAAAATCTCTTCATTGCTTGCTGTGGAAATATTAATGACAAAACTTGATTAAATAAAAGAACACTGGTTTGTTTTAAATCTTTGGGGAGGCAAGGGAGTACTTATGGGAATTT
Organism: Cnephaeus nilssonii; assembly: GCF_951640355.1. Lineage (NCBI taxonomy): Eukaryota > Metazoa > Chordata > Mammalia > Chiroptera > Vespertilionidae > Cnephaeus > Cnephaeus nilssonii. The sequence continues at coordinate 42,639,606 of NC_137081.1, forward strand.
CTAACACTAGTGTTAATTTTCTTGTAACCCAGAATTAGAATCCAGTTTAGCAATTCTCCTTTTTACCTCTCATCGGTTCTGGGATTTATTAGGCCCCAGTTCAGGCAGAGGGATGGGCCATGCTACTTATCTTTTGCTCTCCTTTTTTTTTGGACAAGGTTTGCCTCCATACATTTGAGAGCCTTGTTAAGAGATGATAGGGAAGAGGGAGTGGGACTGTGTGAATTACCTGCAGGTCTGCTTAAGTGAGCTGCGACACTGGTTTTTTTTTTTGTTTGTTTGTTTTTTCATCCCTTTAGGTGCCAAAAATCACTAATGAAGCCAGAAAAGGAATATGGTGTGTTGATTACTCCTTTTTCAATCTGGAAAGAGAAAGCAAACAAACAAACAAAAAAACCCAACCAAACAAAACCCTTTGTTGTTCTGAGCTCTTACAGATATTTTGTCACTGCTGATGGTTAATTACTGTCAGATTACACTTTGGGTGATTAATTGACCTTTCTTAGCCAAAACAATAAAGGCCATTTTACTAATACAGCAGAAAGCTCAGAGCACGGTTTGTTACACTGCTTTTCTATCACTGGGTGATTCTTCACTTTGCCCCCCTTCTCCTCACTTTTGACCACACCTACTTGGGAAATAATTCTACAGGTACTTCCTCCACTTCATCACGGGTCCTTACCAGAAGGCTTCAAATCTGTTTTTGGAGTCATTGAGACTGATTGTTTTATTCTGAAGACGAGTTGTTTATCTAGTAAGTGAAAGAAACCTAGTAACAATGCACAAGACAAGACTATTCTTATTCTCATTTCTAAAATCTTGCTGGGTAGCAGTTCACCTCTACTTTAAGCTGGCACAGACTTCATGTCAGAGCCTGAATCTGCTTTTCTGGTGCTGCTGATATCTCATATGGAACAGTTTGTATATGCACAATGCTGTAAGGGATGAAACTATGGACTGCCCTGCTTCGACCTTTCTACTAGTGGAACTCACCACGTAGCCATGAAGACAGATATATGCACAGAGTTTATTTGGGTTGCCCAGGGTCCTCATTCAGGCAGCCTGCACTCTGACATGGCTTTTCTTGTTGGGTAATAACTGCCTTGTCAGAATGCAGGTAACTCTCCATATTAAGTTTGGCCCGAGCCTTTCTTCTGAGCTCCACATTTCCAACTGCCTCTCAGCTCTCCAGTGGAAAATGGCTAACGCGGAACTCCTTTGTTCCCTTCAAATTTGCTTTTTCTCTTGATTTCCTTACCTCATAAATGGTGCCTCCAGTCACCTAGAGCCACCTGCGTGTCTGAGACACCACTCTACTACAGTACGCTTTTGGATTTATCCACTAGTCTTGTCACTTCTCACAACTCCACATTACCACTATTACTGCCTTATTTCATCCTCTCCCATCCTCCGTTATTTCTCACCTTGACTTTTTAATCTAGTCTCTGACTTCTTCAATATACTTTTCACCTTGCCTGCAGAAGAGTGATCTCTGAGTGGAAAATCTGATTCCATTATTCTGTGGCTCTTTAAAATTCTTCAGTGATTGTGGACAAAGTAAAAACTCCTTAACAGGGCATAGAAAATTCACTCTGATCTATCCCATGCCTACCATGCATGTGGAACTTTCTGCCTTTCTAGTTTTGGACTCTGTGCCTGGCCCTCAGTGCCCTACCTTTCTACAACCCCATTCTCCATTGCCCACCTTCCATGCCCTACCTTTCTCTCTCGTCCCCACTCCTCTGCTGGATACCTTTCTCGTATAGAGTCACATGAAGTGTGGTCTCCCCTGTGAGCACTTTCTGAGTCCCTGTGTAGATTTTCCTTCTTACGGTGCTCTGCTCCAACCTGAACTTACTTCTGGCACAACACCCTAACAGCACATGAATCTTATTTGTTGAAGGTCTGATTTTCTCATCATCTGTAAAGTCCATTATGGTAGGGTATTACTTGCAGGTTTATCCCTATAATACTAAGCACAATACCTGCACCTACTGTGTTCAATTAACACATTACTGTAGAGTAAACAATGGATTAATAATATTTTACAAGGGTAGTTTTAGGAAAAATTCTTAAATAGTAATTTTTCTTCTTGTTCTTTTTTACTTCTCTTTTCTTGCTTTAGAGTCTCGGTATTTAATACTTTTCTGCCAGTTACATATTATTTCTTCACTCCCTGCCCCACATTCTGTGATAATAGCTGAAAAACAAATACAGAAAAAAACAACCCTCTAATTGTATAAAAATAGGTATCAAGAATAAAATGTTTTATTTGAAAAGATACTATGGATATTATATCTCTTTTATTTTATATTAGGCTGTAAAAACAAAAACAAGCAAGCAAACAACAAAAACCCTGAAATGGGCTTGTCAAATGATGAAAATTCATCCTTTCCAGGGAAGCAGAAGGCAAGACCTTCTTGCTTCACTGCTTCTTGCATTCTGCTGGGTTTTGATCATTCTTTGAGTCATAGTCTGGATCATTTTCCTTATCTTCTTCCCCTTCCTTATCTGCTTCTTCACCTTCTTCATCATAATCATCTTCTTCTTCAGTTGCTTCTCCAGTAGAGTATAATATTGATCTTGGGATTATATGATCATGTAAAAGTGACCATTTTCAAAGTCTGCAGCAAGGATAGCTTCAGCATCATCATCCAGATCCCCACTCTCAGGTCCTATATGTCAGCACTTCATTTGTGAAATATTCGTTGGGTTCAAAGTGAAATTCTAAAACAAAACTCATAAGCTGGCCAGCATCTGAGAACTTCACTTTAATATCTTTCAAATGCTTCAGAATTGGTTCATCATGTTCCTGAAACATATTACTGAGTAAGTCACCATTCTTAAAATCAGTCAACCAAAATTCAGGAATTCCCTTGGGGTCTTTTTTTTCCCCTCATCCCTTTACTCATCTTCAATTTTGGCCTTTTCTTTCAGCGCCTCTGAAATTACATCTTCCTCATCTGGTTTCCATTCACATTTTTTCGTAGGTTCATAAATTGCATTAATGATCTTGAATTGCTTATCAAATAAAAGCTGATAGAGAACAGCATACTTTCTTTTAAGATCACGAACTTCCTCATAGGAGTTGGCTTCTATCTGTGCACATTTAATTTTAAGATTTTTGAGAGCATTTCAGTGGATCCTGTTGGTGTTTCTACCAGACCATCAAGTCGTTCTTGGAAGGCTGCAAGAATCTAAGACTTTTGCATCATCTGTGTGCTTTGATTTTTATTTCTTCACCAGTTTTTTTCTTCTTGTACTTCTTCAACATCATCCAAATCTCCATCAAGTTCAGACTGTTCCTTGTTGTCAGTCTGTTATGTTGTAAGAACTCCAAGTATCGAAGTCTAGCATAGGGAGCCAGGCAGTGGGAGCTATGTGACTATATCTAGTCAGTGACTGGATATGATATCTTAATTCAAAGTTGTTATGAACTAAGTATTTGCACCTCTCCTCCCCCCCAAATTCATATGTAAAGTTCTAAGTCTCAAAGTGATGGTATTTGGAGATAGTTAGGGTTACATGAGGTAATGAGGGTAGGACCCTCATGATGAGATTAGTGCCCTTATAAGAAGAGATACTAGAGAGTTCTTTCCACCCCGTGCATGTGAGCACACAGTGAGATGCCTGCCACCTACAAGCCAAGAGACAAAGCCTCAGAATGAAATCACTTTGCTGGCACCTTGATCTTGGACTTCCCAATCTCCAGAAACATGAGAAAATTCTGTTCTTAAAGCCATCATGTCTATGGTATTTTGTTATGGCAGTCTGGGAGAACTAAAGCAAAGGGAATATTTTAATAGGAGAACATTATGTATTAGGGTAGATTGATGGGGAAATGTAATTTTGCAATAGCTCATCTTTCTGTTCCCCTCCTCAAATCACACCATCTAGGGAGTTACCTTGAATTACTATAAAAATATAATCTGATATAATATCCATTAGGATTACTAAATCTGGCCAAGTCTGAGAAAAAAAGTTAAGTTCTCATAATTCTGAACACATTTCTGGGATGGAATTTTTTTGCACTAGCCTAAGGGTTGATCAGGAACCACTTTCTCTTGAACAGGTTTAAGATGAAGACAAATGTATCCCAATGCTAGAAATATCTGTGAAGTGGTCAGATTGTGTAACTGCTCTTTGTAAGCTCATGACTCTTGGGCATATTGCATGGGATAGGTCTGATTTCTCTAATCAAACCTAGAGACAGTAAGGACTGCTCTTAGCTTAACAGGAAAATTGACAAAAAAGAGACAGAAAGTTTGCAAATCACAGGATATAACCCTTCAATGTAGATTATTACAAGGTCATGACTGAGACATTCTTTAGAAAATGGTGCTCATCTCTTCCTACTTCTTATTCAGCTGTGGTGATGACAGTAACTTTATTTGTCCTCTACATTGACCACCCCACCTTTCTCCTGCCAAGAAAGCAACTTGGTAACAGGTGTTGGGAGGGGGAAAAAGTGGAGCAAGATTTGAGATGTCCTTTTGTGCTTCAGTGTGAGCCAAGATGGTATTCCAGAGCCAGCCAGAGGCCACAGGGGATTAGCACGGCTTCCTTGGAGCCATGGTGAAGAAACAGTCAGTGCCAAGTAAACAAGTCACATTCTCAACTTCCAGCTTGAAAGGGCAGATATTTATGTCATTTTAATGGCAGAGTCCAAATGACATCCATTGCTATTATCATCTTATTAGATCTTCCTTCCTTAGTCTTGGAAAAGAATTCACCTCTCTCTACCGCATTTGTTTGACTGAAGTGTGTTCCATGTTTTTAGTATTGCTAGGAAATTAGTACACAAATAATGGCAATGCACTTCTCACACACATGCATACCTGTTTATTACAATCTATTTAAACAAAAAATCATCAGGAATTATGTATCATAGCACTCTCAAGTCTCACTGCAAGTAATTCAGTGTCTTCTGGTTCTTTTCAACCAGTTTTTATCAAACTGTCAGTGGTGCAGGACCATTTAAAAAATTTCCAATCCTTTGTAGATCCATACTTTTGTAAAATACAATAAAAATGAATCATTAGGGAAAAAATAAATACAAAATACAAATGTCAATTTTTCATTATTAGATTCAGCAGACTATCAAATTGCTATAAAATTTTCTCAATGTCTGCTCTCCATTTTAATTCTACCTGTCCTTGACCTGTACCACATGTGCAGATGACCACATCTTGAGTAGTCTAGACAATTGAGTAAACAAACAGGCCCATAGGACTTCTCCTTTGCCTTGTCATCTGGGCAGAGGGCTCATTATCTTAGAATTGCCCAGAAGTTTCTGGTCTGTTAAAACCTGGGGGCTTTCCTCTGGGCTCCCAATCTCTGGAATCTCTCTTTCCACAGAAGGGCAGTGCTTTGGAGACATTGCTCCAGACGAACCGTTTTCAGTTCTCCTTCATGCGGGAGCTGATTTAACCCATGTAATGCTGGTGAGCCGTGCCCTAGGAAAATGCAGCATGGGTGGTATAATGTCAGGTGCCTTTTACTCCAAATGACCTCTTCTGTGTATTGAAGGCTTTTCAGAAGGAAAACCAAAACACACGGACGTGATAAAAACAGCAAGAGTTAGTAGCTAAAAGTTAGGAGATTTAGAGTGAGGCCTCAGGGGAATGGGACAAAGGTCACAAGTAGCAGGAGTTGGGGATTCACGGAGCAGAGAGAGCAGTGATGACAGGGATGTCTGGGGTTGATTTTATTAATAAGGATTTTAACACTTTTTAATAGTTTACCTCAGTGGTATGATAGCAAGATGGAATCCACGAACCAGGCCTTCACCCACAGCCTGAGGAAAAACATGGGGCTTAGACAGCAGAAGTCATCTTCTATTTGGGAAAAATTAAAAAGGGTATATACTAGCGTGACTCCTTTAAACCAAAAAATGTTGTTTATCAGATTCATGATATTCTTTACTGTCCATCATGTAGTTGGGAAGCTATTCTTTAATACTCTTGCTTTCAATTTACTCAGCACATTTTCTTCTTAAGAATTCCAAATATTGCCTTGGCCAGTGTGGCTCAGTAGGTTGGAACTTTGCCCTGTGCACCAAAAGGTGGTGGGTTCAATCCACAGTTGGGGCTCATAAGGCAACCAATTGATGTTCTCTCCCACAGCGATGTTTCTCTCTCTTTCCCTCTAACATCAATAAGCATATCCTCGGGTGAGGATTAAAACAAAAAGAATTCCGGATATTTTTACTTATGTTATTTCATTTATACACACATTGTTATTGAGATATAATTATTATTCATTTATATATCCAGTCAACAGTTCTTTATAAAGGTTAGCAATCTACAAAGTGGGTAGGAGCCATACCAATTTCTTCCAGATTTGTGAGACTAGACTTCAAGAAAGAAAATATACTTGATGTTTTGTATATTTTTAAGATTTAAAAATCCATTATGGGCTTTGATACAGGTCCTGAAGTAAAAATAATAAGACCATCTGTGCTCTTTCCATATGATAAACACTGCTTGCTAGCTTCATAAGGAAGCCTATGAGGTTTACCAACAGGGAAAAACTTTCAAGTGTTTTTGAAGCAGTTGCTAAATATGTGTTCATGATTGCTTTGCATTTGTTGTTAACGTAGGTTCTAATGACATGGGACCTGTCAGAATTAAGGAGATTTTGGCTGAAATTTGTTTTCCTGTGAGAATCACTTACCCCTGTGTATAAACTTGCCCTGATTCAGTGCATTTCCACCCAGTTCTGTGAGATACTCATCATCCACAGAATTCTGTTAGGTGTTGGGTTCTCTCCTGAAGTTAGGGAGCTGCGAGCAGGATCTCCCACTGAAGAGTAAATGAAGTTGAAATAAATGAATGCAATTTTCTATTCCATACATATTAAATTTTGTCTTATTCACAACTGATGCTCAAATATGTGTACAATTATAATCATAGAGTGAAAATTTTTATTTTTTGGCTTCCCAAATCTGAATCCCATTCCTGTGTTTGAGGAATTCCCCACTTTAGGAGGCAAGGTGAGAAGCAGAGCCCACCCCCACTGTGATGCTGAAAATGCTGGATACTCTTTTTCTCAGTACCCCTGGGGCTCAGCCCATCAGGCGCCCCTGCCTGAGATTTGGCCTCCTAGGGTCGGAGTGCAAAGAAGCAGGAGTGGTGGAGAAATCATCCTAGTGCAAGTGCTGGTGATGGCTGGGGAAGGGGAGGCGACCAGTGTTTAATGGCTGTGGCAGAAGTGTGTTTGGCTAGTTCTAAGTGTCATTTTGGTTCTTGTCCTGGCTTTGGGCACACAGTTTTCCTACCTGTTTTCTGAGTGTGGTTTTCCAGTCTTCCCCATGATTCTGTGAGTGACTTAATACATTCTTTTCTGCTTAATCTTTTGGAGTTGGTTTTTGGTGCTAGCAATTAAGAGCCCTGATACACTTTTAAATATGGAAATTATGGGAACTTGGTTATTGGTAAAATGTGTATTGTCCTCATTCCAAATAAACTGAAGGAACACTTGCTTTTAGAGCATTTCTTGGAAACTTTATGGCAATTCCTAAAACTTAGTTCTGGCCACTGTAAGGTAGAGCTAGGTGAATTTCACCCAGTGTTGGGCGGAGCAGGCAATGTGGATTGTTCTGGAGTGCTCATACAGCCCCTGCTTGGGTCCTCCATGAAATGCTGCTGTCCAGGGCCTCCACTAGCCCATTCAGTGCTTCTGAGAATTGGAAACAGGGTTTCTTCTTGCCGGTGGGCACAGTCCCTTCCAGGATAACATTTGTCAGGTGGACCTGGTGATGCATTTTTATCCCCCTTTCCTCTCAGGAGCTTGCGCAGGGCACAATTTGTACAACTGTATGCTATAGCCCTGCTGCCCTCCACGGTCATGCCTCCAATAATTCCCCAAAGGTCAACAGATGTTGAAGACTTCCTAGCCTCAGACCTCAGAAAGTTTACAATTGAGTTGGGAAGGCAAGATAAAACATGAAGAAAGATTAAGTAACATTAAAAGAGTTTAGTAACAGTTTAAAACAGGAGAATAGGACTAGATTAGCCAGGGTTCTCCAGAGAAACAGAACCAATAGTAGATAAATATCTCTATCTCTATCTCTAACTCTATCTCTATGTCTATGTCTATGTCTATGTCTATATCTATATCATCTATTTATCTATCTATGATATTTATTATAAAGAATTAACTAATGAGATTATGGAGGCTGAAAGTCCCAACATCTACAGGGTGAGTGGTAAGCTGGAGACCCAGGAGAGCTGATGGTGTAGTTCCCATCCAAAGCCTGGCAGGCTCAAGATCCAGGACGAGCTGATGTTTCAGTTCAAGTCCAAGACAGGAAAAGTCAGTGTTCCAGTTAAGAGGCTATCAGGTAGAAAAAAAATCTCTCTTACTTGGGGGAGGGTTAGCCTTTTTGTTATTCAGGCCTTCAACTGATTGGATGAGGCTTACCTATGTGTACCTATTCAGATGTTAATCTCATCCAAAAAGCACCCTTGCAGAAATAGCCAGAAAAATGTTTGACCAATATCTGGGTGTCTTGTGATCCTAGTCAAGTTGACACATAAAATTAACCATCACAAAGACATCAAAGTTGTGCATAATTAATTGCCCCACAAGTTATACAGATAATAAATACTCTGATATGTTTGAGGGGGGTGAGGTCACTTCAGTCTGTGGTAGCCTTGGATGGCAGATAAGTGAAGACTGATATATTTGGGATCAGGAAAAAGAAAGATAAAGCCCTAACACCACCACTCCCTCCCACCAAAACAACAACAACAAAAACACCAAAACCCCTCTCAAAAGATAAAGCCCAAGCTCCATAGCTTGAGTAGAAAAGTCTGCACAATTGGAGTCAAATCCAATAATTTTGGTCTCATTTCTAAGAAGGCTCTCCTTCTGAGCCATTCTATCACTCCCTTCAATCCTTCAGCCAACATTTACTAAGTCCTACTGCATGCTAGAAGCTGTGGCCAAAATAGTTGATTCCTAGTCCCTCCCACACTCTTTGTCTCCCACTCATGTTCTTCCTCCCTGGAATGAACCTCCTTTCTACCTCCTTTCCTCTCAAATCCGCTCATAAGATCCATCTTTATCATGTAACCCTCCATATTTTAAAATAAACATTTCCTGCTCTGAACACGAATACAATTATTTTTGGTGCAATTCATTTGAAAATAGATAAACTATTTTGCTTTGAACTGTTATAAAAATGTTCTGTTTGACTTTTTAAAAACATGTTTTATGTTTCTTTCATCTCTCCACTGGATTATAAAATATGAGACCATGTTTTCTAATATTTAGGTATCCTTTGTGAATGCTTTCAAAATAAGCATGAGATGTTTGCTGCTTACAGTCGAAGTCTTAGCTAGGGATAATGTAAAAAAGGGGTACCTTGGCCCTTGTCATAGTGGCAGGTATACAGATTCAAAGTTGAGACACCTCTCCAACCCAGCAACGACTGCTTGGGCAGTATCTTCTTCTAAAGAGAAAGAAAACTTGCTCAGGTGGTCATAAAGGTGATCCCTAGTTTAAATTCCTCTGGAAGAATGAGGAATAAATGAAAGGGAGTGGCTAGCAGGGCATATCCCCAGAAAGCAAGGCCTAATTAAAGTTCACTCTGGAGTTCCTTTTAGAAGCAGCATTTCTTAATTGCGAGAAATACATAAATGAGTTTCCGAAGGAGCTTTAGTGCAAACTAAAAGGCCAAGTATTGAGCAGAAGGAAGGAAAGGAAGCACATTATCCTCCTTTTCTGTGTGCTCGCAAACCACCTAGTTATCTGACAGCTTTACAATTTCACTTAGAGGTCACCAATGATAACTCATTTCCTAATGCTGGACACTTAAGTAGAAGCAGATTACTGTGGAAGAGAAGAGTAAATAGCAATACTAATAAAGCCAAGCATCTATTTTTCATTTCCAGCCCGATCACTAAACTTTTACCAAAACTGCATGTGATACATTTTAAGTGTCCTTATATATCAATAAAATTGATTTGAACAAGTTGAATCAAACCCACAATTAGAGTGAAATTGGCAACGCTAATATGTGTTAACGATAGGTGGGCCACCTAATTTTGAGAAATAGTAACGATTAGAATGCAGCCTTGACCTTGTCTGTTCGACTTTTTAGTAAATTTAATCTTACTTCTAGTTTTGGCTAAGGTAACACATGTTTGATAAAAGGAGCTCTTTCTTTGGGTTATAAACGGAATGTTCTGCTACTGCTTGAAACCAAACTACTCAATGAATTGTTTTCCAGCTAGAACAAGGATGAAGTGCCATATTTAATTTGGTTCATTGCATTCTCTTTACAAAATCCTTGTGACTGGATTTCATTGGCCAAAGCAAGTCATGTGGCTGCTCTGGAGGCCAAACAGGGGTGGAGACACATAATTCTCCCAGGAGGAGGCGCATCACAAGTCAGGTGTCCAGCCCTAACATTTGTGGGCCAGGGATGTAAAATCTTTTCACAGAGAGGGCAAGAACAATTTTGAAATATTATAAAATCTGCCATAAAACATGAGTCCATTTTCCCCCCATCAACCTTTCAAAAGCTCTTCAAGAAAATACTTTTTTCAAAGCTATAAGTTCTTCATTCCTTTTATTGTTTTCTAAGGCATAGTTTTTAGTTCCTTTCCATCCTCTGAGCATGCTGTACTTGCATTTGCTGGCCTATGAAGCTTCATGATTACAGGGACTGTATGTATCTGTTCTGTTCTCCACCAGATCATCAAGGCCTACCACAATACTAGCACATAGAAGGCACTCAGTAAATATATATTAAATGAATAAAATGTCCTTTTAGGTTGTGAACTGATCAATGCACGTTGTAATAGAAATATCACCACCCTACTGTAGATCTTGTATATCTTTTAATATAGTTTAGAATCACATGCATGTGATCACATGACCCTGAATCCATTGTTGACTAAAACATTTTCTGTAGTTGTTTTCAAACTTTGCCTCTTCATATATTATTGTAAGATTGGGTTTTTGAGCATATATATATAGATCTTGACATTTTCCTACTTATAGTAACAGCTTATTCCATTCAGTCCATCACTCTAGCTGCTTAGTATTTTTTATAATCTTGATTTAGTCATCTAATATATTTACTATTCTCGTAAGTGTCATATGCAATCACATGAAAATTAGGGGACTTTACCTCCCATGGCTTTGTTCAAGACACTGAAAAATACAGAGCAGGAAACATCTTCCATGGAATGTTTTGTGGCAGGCTATCTGAAATGTCCTTCCAATCTATCAATCTATTATTGTAAACTTAGTGTTCTTAGGGTTTCCCAGACAAGCAAGCCTGTATGAGCCCTTGGCACTACAGGAGTCTGACTCTGGGCTCCATCATGTACTAGCATACTACTTAACATGTGTGAACCCTGGTTTTCTCTTTGTATAATGGGGAATGGTGCGATTGGAGAAGGTAAGTTGGATTCTGTATAGTTATATATGTGAAATGCTTAGCTCTGTGTCAGGTTCCTAGTAGGTGCTAGGAACCATGTTTCCTTCCTTTTCTGCTCCTTTGAGTATCCTGTTTGCAGCTCTTCTTGGATTTATTTTCATTGGGTTCAGAATTACTAGTAGAAGGCAAATTTACTGAGTCCCTTGATTCAAGCACAGTCCCCACACCCAGAAATATCCACTCTGGATGTTGGAACATAAATGTAACACCATGCCACTAAAGTGTCCATTTTCAAGTAGCCAGGAATCTTGGAAAAGTTTTCAAATCCATATATAATCCTAGGAATGTCCCTGGATATTTACCTAGGAGAATAACGAACTCTAATGAGACTCTTAGACTATACTTTTTCTTTTCCTTTTAAAAAATAAGATACTTCTATATCATTGTACTTTGCTCAGGCAGATCCAAATTAGTCTGAGCTGGGTAACAGAGGGAAACACAAGAGGAATTTGGCTCTGGAAATCCATATTCCAGAAAACCCACTTGTAGCTATAAAGAGGAGCTTAGATGAGATAAGAGTGGGTTCTGGGGATTTCGGGATGTTCCCCTTCTCTTCTATTCTCTTGATCTCAAATGTCAAGTTAATTTTAACCTAAACTTCTGACTCATTTTAACTAATGTAATACCTACATATTTGTTCAAGACTGCACCACAGTAGTAAATTTATGGTCTAGCCATTATTCTTCACTTCAGCTGGATGTGGAAGTACACCTAAGTTTCAGTGCATTAAAGGCATTGCACCTCACTTTAAGTACCTTTTTATTTGTACTGGTTTGGTTATTCAGTCATTAGCCTAGTTACAGTCCTTCTGCTTGGGCTCAAACCACATAGCTGGGTCCAAGGACTCAGATCTACCCTGGGACCCGGTGATAAAGGTGCTTTATAACACATTGGCAGACTCAGCAATATACAGCTTGAGACAAAGGTCCAAGCATTTCTAGCTGAAAGGAAAGTGCAGGAAATAAGAGGGCTGGGCCTGGGATTACCGGGATGAAATGTTTAAGCTTGCAGGAAGTGACGTGGATGGGAAGGAAAGTAGACCGTGACTGGCTCTGAGCAACTGAGATAAAGACCTGTTAAAGTGAGGAGCAATGGGCGGCCTAAAATCTGTGCTGTTTATCCGACAGTTGCTATTATTTTTGCGCCTAGTTTTAGTGGATTCAGAAATTTTCTTTTCTACATTTTGAATTAAGTTATATGAGATGATGATGAATTATTTTGTGGCATTACATCCCTTTTGTGATAACGAACAAACAAGTAAGCAAAAAACACAGTAGGAAGAGCTACAGACCACATCAGGTAATCTAAGTCAGATTACAGTTGTTCAGAAACATCATTTTATTACATGATAGTTGAACTTCATGAATTTGGACTCCAGGAACTCAAAATTTATGAAATGGAGGCAGAGGCCTCCCCAGTTTATCTTACATTAAAAGAAAGAAAAAGGATCTGGGGAACAGAAATGATGAAAGTGGGCTTTCATATGAACCTCATTAGGAAGGCATGCTGTTTCCAGTATTTTAGGAGCAGAAATTTATGTAGAAAGTTACTAGGATACTAATTGAAGGCATTATTTTCTATTCATCAGAATAAATCTGTAAGCATCTCTGTTTCTAATAATTTGTAAGCCTCTGTCCTTTATTGGGTGTAGTAGTTTTTATTTTATAAGATATTTCTTTTCAGTGGGGGTGGGCTAAAAGGGGTCAACAGGGGAAAAAGGGGGGACATCTGTAATACTTTCAACAATAAAGATTAAAAAATAACTATTTAATTCAGACTAGGCTATGCATTAGTCCAAATCATTAATATTTTATCTCATACTAAAGGGTCTATTGAGGGATTTATAAACAGACTATTTTTAAAGATATTTGGGATGTGGTCTTTCCTATGTAATGGAATAAATTTCTATACATGGAAATGGAATAAATACACTTATTACAGAAATTATTCTAGAGCATTTAAGAGATTATATTAAGGAAGAGGCAGCAAAAGTGAGAAAAATAAAACAGGATGGGAGGTAACCCATGGTGAGGTGATGAAATAAACCGGTTAGAGAGTTGGTGAGAAACCATATATTGTACAGTATTTTGGTAATTTAAGAATGTACCAGTGAAAAGGAAATAAACTACCAGACGAGAATGAGAAGAACAGTGTCCTTAATAGTACCAGCAGTTGAAGTGAATTTTAGGGGAAAGTATTTAGTCACATACCTGGCTGTTCCCTGAGATATCACATTGCAGCCTCCATTTTCATTTCAAGTAATGGAGTGCAGACGAATGCTTTGGATAGTGGCAAGGGATTGAGAGGATTATATAAAGCGGTGCTATTGAAACTCTCAGTGCAGAGATGAGTTCCAGTTGTCTAGCTTCCATTCTGGAGACCAGAAAAAAAATAAAGATGACTTCATTACCCAAATGCTCAAGTCAATGTAAAATGTTGGGTAGGCTGACAGACGTCATCTCCCTCTCTTCCTTGCTGGATGAATAGTGAACCACATGTGAAAAAATTAGAACCAGATGGCTCTAAAAAGAATGCCCCCACTCCTCTGGAATATGTGTGTGTGTGTGTGTGTGTGTGTGTGTGTGTGTGTGTGTACTCATATTTTGTACATGAGTACAAATATGGCCATGGCATAGTACATATTGAAGAACTATCATTTTATCTTTTTATTATGTAAAATTTCAAACATACACAAAGTAAACAGAATAGTAAAATAAACTCCCCTGTACCAATCACTCATTATCATATTTTGTCCTTCTTGCTTCATATCTACCTCTACTCAATCCCCATCCCCTATTCAATAATTTTTAAGTTTTTCAAGATAAAATTTACATACATCAAAAAGTTTTAACTCTACAATTTTGACAAATAGATATACCCAATGTAACCCACAGCATCATTTCAGTTTAAGCCCCAAGGTTTTCTACAGGGGTCTGAACCAAGACTGAATGACTTGGATCCCACTTTAATGTCAGAATGGCCAACTCCATGCCAATGGCTTAGATGGCATGATCATGTGGTACTGGATACATTAAAGGGATGGCAGGGTAGGGAGGGAGGGATGAAAATAAATATATATGCTAAAAAGAATTTAGGAGCAGAAAAGGAAGAAAATGTACCCTGCAAGTAAAGGAGTTGGACTTGGAATAGTCTATGAAAGAAGATAAGCTAGCCACGAGAGAGAAGAGACTTCGTAACTTTACGGACTCCATGAGGAAAAGAAGACACTTTCTACTTTTCAGCTTTTAGATGACAATTACAGGAATACCAGGCTTAAGATATTACCTTGACCATTCATGTCTTAAAGCTTCTCCACAACCTGTTGAAAAGGCCCAGGATGGAGCGTTGCTTATGGTGACACGTGCACGTCTCCCTTCCACCCTACACACCGCACCTTTGGCATGGGCATCCTTTTTATTTCCAGCCTGACTCTCTGACCTGGACATGTTGTTGATCATCACCGATATTCCTATTGCCTCTCAAATCTTAGAGCATTTGGGGAAGATAAGGCACTAGCAGATGCATAGTCCAGGAGAAGGCCATATGCCCACTCTTAGGGTGCCTTCTCCCTAAGCTCCTTCTTCCCACACCAATTCCATTTTTAAGGCAGTTGTCTAACCTTCAAGACCCACTCCTCTCTTCTACACAGTCCAGCCAAAGCAAACTCCCAGAGGGAATGCATCAAAATGCTGCATTGCTTCCTGGTGAATTCCATCACCCTCAGTTGTTTTCTCTGGATCCCACATACATTTGCCAGGTGATTTCTTTGTCTTGGCTCCAAGACTATTCTGGTGATTGGACCCCAGTGCTATAGCTTGGAACTTTACTCAGAATTGATTCCAGATGGTCCCTCGACTTCTAATCTTCAGGTTTTCCTCTCTTCCATTTGGTTCTGGATTGGTGGTGTGGGCCAAAAACCGTTTTCAGTGGTATCATCTTCCTTAATGGTAGGCAAAGGCAAAAATATTTCAGCAAATTACTATGAATTAGTATAGCAGGTTTAAGGGTAGGAGACAAGACCATTTTTTCTGTTGATAGAATAATTTTAGAGGGTTTTTTTTTTTCTTAAAGGCATCTGGTTCCCATGTCTGTTGGTTTCCCCAAAATAAACATGATGTGGTAAAGGTTTAATATAATGCAACCTATTTTTTTATACACTAAATGTAAAGTCAAGTTCAAAGACTCTACTCTATGTCCTCAAGGTGGTACCTTGCTTTGTAGCTTGAGGAAATATGAGCTTTAATGTATTTGGTGGGGGAATATGAAGGACCAATATTGATCAATGAGGTGTTATTCATTTTTTAATTTGTTTTTATAAGCTCACACATTTGGTTAAGAATATTAGATTTAGCACATCGATCTAATTATAGCACCTAAGCAGAATTTTGGAGGCTAAGCACAACCAGTAGAAATGTATTTAGAACAATTTTGGTTTTCTTCAGTAAACTCTCATTTAGCAATGCAAATTTTAAAAATTTACTTAGAATATATATATATATATATATATATATATATATATATATATATATAATAATTCTTAGAAAAATGAGTTTATTTTGTTTTCTTCCAAAAAATTTCCAAGAATTGCAGCATTTGGTAAATCGCTATTCACTCTACTTATATATTTTTTCTTTTTAATGGTTTTGTTTTGTCTCTTCATCCCCATTCCAGTCTTTGACTTTCTAGATAAGAACACCCAATATTTCTTGGTCTATAATCACCTAAAACTCCTCTAGCCCCTTGGCCATTTTAAAGAAAAGTCTGGCATATTTTTTTGTTCTATTATTCTTTGTTTCCCTCATTGAGCAACCCTGCGGTGTAGTTTGTTCTTAGTCCTCCTTTCCTGCTCCCAGTACTTCAAAAGTACAATCAGATCTTTGCTAAACTTAAAATACATCTTATTTTACTACTCAGTGATACTTATTGTCTTTTATTTTTTACACTGCTTACATGTTTCTCTTTTTTTACCCTCTGCAAGGATTGACTTTCATGGTTCTTAAACTTCTTTATTCTTCATGGTATCTCTTCGTCTCCTCCTTTAAAAAATTCTAGTGCCTACTGACTGCTGGCAACTTGATTTCCGATGGATTTACTTTATATAAACACACAGTACTGAAGCACTTTTGAATTGTGCATGAAATCTATGTCCAGATTTAGAAAAAAATAATAAATTCACCAGCCATGTGCCTTGAAGGATCTGCTTTGTTTATTCCTTTCTGTAGCTGAGGACCACTGCTGATTTAGTTTGGATTCACGGGGGCAAATGAGCCTTTGAGTGTAAAACTGTATGTCAGTTGGAACTGAGCTGCTTTTACACACTTCAGGTGCAAAAAATGCAAAATAATGAAAGCCTGGCATTGGTGTAATTGCTGGCGGTAGGATTGCTGAGCCAGCTGAAGGCTGAGGATCCAAGTATTCCATGACTAAACTAATTTCTTGTTTATTTCTACCTGATTTTTTTCTTTCTGGTCACTAATGCCATTTTCATAATGAGCAGTGACACCGATAACCTGTATATTCATATGTTAAATCTGAATCTATCCATATAATTGTTAATAGCAGAGTAGAATAAATACATACTGGTGATAGTGTTAAAGTAAGTTTCAGGCAATCAAATCTTTACCCAAATTTAATAATAGCAAAAAATATATAATTGCTGTACTTCTAATTTAGCAATATCTGTGCAAGTGTATGCAAAATCATGGTTAAGTCTCTCTATATTTGGAGGAATTTTTCTTGAATACATTCTGTAGATTGCTTAGCAAGAAGAATCTCTATATCCAGCCATTTGATATTCAGAAAAAGCTGCTTTCCTCCTGTAAGACTTCTTGCTTTATTTGGAAGAAAAATTTTAGGGAAAGTTAGGAAGATCTTGATGTTGCTGCAGTGGAGATAGGCCTTCTTGTCCTCTAATGCAAGGCAGGCATGGTACAAGGAAACTCAAGTTTCTCTCGGCATGGATCATGAAGACAACCCTTCTAAGAGATATGCAATTACCGAGGAGTTGATTGCTGCTCCATCCTTCGCTCAAAATCCATCCTAAAGGAAATGAGGTAGGCTTTTGTTAGCACTGAGTCTGCTCTTTTTTTCTTCTGAATAAAGAAGGTGGAGGACACTGTGGAAAGACTGCCAGTCTGTTTTTATTTCTTTTTTTAAAAAAATATTATATTCTGAACTTATATTCTCAATATTATATTGAGAACTTTTTCAAGACCCTTCACCTTCAGATGCTGCCAGCTTCAAGGTCAGGTTTAGCTTAATTTATCAGCTCTAGAAATGGGAATCAGGCAAGCCAAAGCTACAAGAAACAGTTTCAACCATTGCTCTCATTCTGCCTTTGTGAATTTGGTAGGTCCTATAAAACTGGAGCGGGAATTGGGCTGCTGGAAGCTGGCACCTCCCTTTCATTCAGCCCAATTGACCACTAGAAGAACAGGGCCCCGCATGGACCCGGTTTACAGTGAATGAGGCACTTGTTTACTTTCATTCATGTTTCATTAATTTCTCTGATCGGTGTCCAGCATCTTTTACTACATTTTGTGTCATTTGTTACTACTGCCCTGAGTATAAACTTGATACAGACTTTGTATGTTTATGGGCCTGAGCTGCTCAGGACGATAGTATTCAATACTCCCTGGCCTTCTTCCAGGAGTTTGCTTTATAAACTTCACAATTATATGAAACGAGCTCCCAGAAAATCAAAGCCTTTATGTCAAACAACTGTGTCCAGGCCTTTTGCTCATTTTTGCTTTTCTCTTCTAGCAGATGCAGTGGATGGTGGATCTTCTCAGGTGGGGGGTCCAAGGAAAATCCCATGTGATTGACAGAGGCCCATGTGGGGTCACTCAGGTCAGACTTGACATATGATCAGGTGAAAATTCAGCTCCAGAAACTTGGAGAAGACCTCAGCTCCGG
The DNA here is from genome assembly GCF_951640355.1 of Cnephaeus nilssonii. NCBI lineage: Eukaryota > Metazoa > Chordata > Mammalia > Chiroptera > Vespertilionidae > Cnephaeus > Cnephaeus nilssonii. The sequence continues at coordinate 42,657,976 of NC_137081.1, forward strand.
AAACCATTTTAAAAGAAAATTAAACTTTCTAAAATGGTTTAAACACATGTTTTTAATACTTGTTAAATGTCTTTTTCTTTCTGGAAAAGACATGCTTCAAGAAAATGAAGAAAAAGGTAAATATTTGGCAAAATAATCTTTTATACAAATGCCCCTGGGTAAAAGCAAATGAAAATTGTACATATTACCCAGCTGGGCTCTGTTCTACACCTGCATTTTGTTTTTCTTTCTTCTCTCTTTATTGTCTATACAATAGTTTGCTTCATGTGATTTCTTAATTAAATATTTAACAGCACACAACTGTGGAGGTTGGCTGATGTTATGCTGTGCTTTATTGCAGTAGTTTAATGTTTGTATTTATACTTTGTGGTGGTATTAAACCACACGGAGCACTCTCTTCCATGCAGAGAACTGAATGCATCTCAAAGAGAGGAGTTCAACCTCTGCTAGCTCAGAGAACTAACCTATTGCTGTGCTAACACGGAAGCCCTAACGTGTCCCATTCAAGTACTTCTTTAGGGCAGAGCTCCCTTTTGCTTAGTGGGAAAGGATGCTTTGTTGCTATGTCATTTATTTTAGAAAGGCGTATTTGTCTTTATATAGAGTGGAAGAGGTAGGGATAGAAACGGAGAAACAGCCTACAGTGACAGGGCAATAAGACAGCTGATTATTGGCAAGAGGGAAATCGTCACTGACCTAGCACGAGTCACAGACTAGCCAGCTGGGCTTGAGAAGGACGTGGCAGCTTGCTGTGTGTGTGGTGATAGGAAGGTGTCAAAGGGTGAAATGCCAAGGGCCTTTAAATTGGCCCAGGGAATTGAAAATCAGGTAATTCGGGAGATGGTTTGTTCAAAGGTGAGTTGGCATTTGGACAGGGATTTTCCTCTCTGCAGATGGGTGACTGCAGTAGCAGAGCTAGAGAGGAAATTGGGGGGCCTTGCCCTGGGTGCAGGTGGAAGAGCCAAACAGGAAGTGAACATCAAGCAGGACTCTTTGTGGCCTTCTGCCTAAGTCTAGATCTGTGCTTCCTAAACCTGTTTAGGGCCTGGGCACATTGAGAACGTGATGAAGGCTTACTGTGGAACCTCACTCTAGAACAGGGTTTCTCAACCTTGAATTAGTGACATTCTGGACCAGATAATTCTTTGTGCATTGTAGGATGTTTAGCAGCATTGCTGGTTTATGCCCACTAGATGCCAGTAACCCCCCTCCCATTAACCCCCACCCCAAGTAGTGATACCACTAATGTCTCCACACATTGCCAGATGTCTCCTGGGGGGCAGAATTGACCTTGTTTTGAGAACCACTGCTCAAGAAATATACAAATGTGTCCAAAATTTCCCAGAGATGAGAGTATGCTGTGTCTCTTGGAACCTACTCATGATCCTTCCTAGGGTTAATAATATTAACATATCTCTAGCACTTCCTGTTCTGACTTCTCAAAGAAGCTAAATCTCTAATGTCACAGAATGGGTCTAAGAGCCACAAGGAGCTCACTTTACCAACTTTTGGAAAGATATGGACAATTTTTATCCAATAAAAAAGGGAGGCAACTGAGGTTCTTGAATTTAAATTACCCATCTCTGGCCACACCTACATTACTTAGCTGCAATGTCATGGGGTACAAGAACCCAGATTCCCTATTTCCTGGGACAGATACATCCTTGTCCAGTGGTTCTAGGCTAACAGCTTATGAAACTTTGGTATAGTCGCTGTGGTTAGTGAATACATAATTGCACTGAACTACATCATTCTTCCATGCTTCTTTCCTTTATACTCTACTCAGTGGGCCCTTGGGTATGACTGTCTTTCTACCAGGTACTCCACATATAGAAGTGAAGGGACTTTCCTGTTTGTAGTACCGCAATGCAGCATTTCCCACAGGAAAGCGGGCACTATTGTCAGTGATACTTGTAGGTGAACAGACACATCAAGGTCTGTAATGATGAGTAGGGTGGGTGCCAGCTATGGATGTGTGGCATGCTGCCAGGGTTAGCCTTGATGTGGGAAGTTAGATGTGGTCAAGAGGCAGGTATGTGTATTTCTCTCCAGGATGTTTTAGGGTCACTTAGTGACTGTTCAGCTCAGTCTACAATACTTGTTGCCATGTGAAGAGCTGAATTGATGACCATAGTAAATGTATATGCTTGTGTTTTGTGTAATAGGGGTATTTTCTGAAAATAGTATTTTATTACATAGGTTATTGCCAACTCCCTTTCAAAATCATGAATGCTATATATCAGTGCTTCTTAACAGTAGTTCTACTGCCTCTGGTGGAGAAGGGGGGCATTTTAGAGATGTAGGGGGACAATTTTGGTTGACATAATGAATGGGAGACTGCTGGCATTTATGAGCAGAGGCCAGGGATACTGTATATTAAAGATTTGTGGCATGATCTACATGAATTTTGGATGTCTCACAAGATTTGTTTATAATTATCTGAACTTTTAACCTAATTCAATTTAATATAGAAGCACAAAGTAGTTTTGCTCAATCTTAATGATGACTGAAATTTCCAGGAATACAACTACTATTTAATTGAGAAGAGATTGTCCTTTTTGTTTGGAAATTTACCAAGAAGTTTTCATTTCCAAAATCATGTTACAACTACTGATTTGAGTTACTCTGATATAATATATTTGTATTAGTCTGCATTGGCATAGTCACATTTATGATAATTCTGAATATGTTAACATAAATATATAAATACTAGAGGCCCAGTGTATGAATTTGTGCACAGGTGGGATCCCTCAGCCTGGCCCGTGATCAAGGCCGATGGAGGCCATCTTGCCCAGTTCCAATTGGGGCTGATTGGGGCTGGCCGGCTGGGAAGAGGGACCATGGGAAGTTGGCTGTGGGAGTGCACTCACAACCAGGGGGCAGCTCCTGCATTGAGTGTCTGCCCCTTGGTGGTCAGTGCGTTCATAGTGACAGGTTAACCGGTCGTTTGGTCATTTGGTTGCTTAGGCTTTTATATAGATAGATAGATAGATAGATAGATAGATAGATAGATAGATAGATAGATAGATAGATATAGATATAGATTAGATATAGATATAGATATGTGTGCTCTGTGTGTGTGTGTGTGTGTGTGTGTGTGTGTGTGTGTGTGTATCAGTTTGTGGCTACAGTGGAGGGACCATCATTTCAACATAGGTCCCTAACTCTCATAATTATTTTGAATCATAAAGAAACACTATAGCCCTGGCTGGTGTGGCTCAGTTTAATGGGTGTTGTCCTAAGCACCAAAAGGTTGTCAGTTCGATTCCCTATTAGGGCACATGCCTGGGTTGTGGGCTCCATCAAGTAGGAGACATGTGAGAGGCAGCCCATCCATGTTTTTCTCTCCCTCTTCCTTCCTCTAAAAAAATAAATATATTTTTAAAAAGAAGCACTATAGTTCTCATCACAGAGTATTGTTTTGTAGTGACATGTTATCACCTTTAGCTATATAGCTATTTTTCTGTAGGGAATATAAAGATTGTGTAATTTTTTTATATGAAGCCAGACCTTCAGCTTCAACCACACCAGACAGCAAAGCAGGACATTCTGATGCTGAATTGAAGGAGAACAAGGATTTCTCCAGCTCAGTGAAAGGAAGTTTTTATTTTTCCTAGCACCTCTCTCTTTTTCTCCTTTGACCCATGCTGGGCATGCTCACATCTTCCTCATGTCCAATAGCTCTCCCATTTTCAATTTCCAAACAGATGAACTGCTCATGTCAAATATCAAAATTAATGAGGATTAGGTTCCAACAACTCTTACTTTCTCAGAATGATCCTCGCATTATATGTTTCTTTTAGGTTATATTTTTTCCCATTTGAAGTTGCTTAAATTTATGATTACCATCCTCATTGGTCTTGGGGGAGTAGAAGTTCTTGGACTTCACCACATGATAACCTCTACATATTCTACATGAATACCTAACTCTTTCTTTATGTGAAATTTTCTTCCTACTTTTAGTGACTCTTTTACTGGTATCATTAACTTATTCTCCTGGATCTAGTATTAGCTATGATTTATAAGAAGTCTTCAAATAAGATTGCTTTTACCTGATAATTGAAAGGACCTCTAACCATTTCTCTAGCAAGAATAAAAACAGTTCACTTTATTGAATACTTACTATATGTTATGCACTATTCCAAGTTCTTGATGTCTATTGATTCATTTAATTCTCATAAATAACTGTGTGAGGTAGAGGCTATTATTATTCCCATTTTGTAGATAAGGGATTTTGGAAAAATTAAATAAGTTACCCAAGATTTCACAATTAATTAATGTCTTTCTCTGTCCTTTAATTGTAAATCATTTAATACTGTAAATAGAAAAGCATCCTACAGAAAAATAAATTGAGAAAGTGTAAGACTAAATCCATCACCAAGACATTCCATCAGAGTTGTGGTTGTGGTAGGCCTAACTTTTCCCTAAATATTGGCTTGCAATCACATTCTCATTGCTCATATCTAAACTATATATAGCAGCAATATGTCATCTAAGAAGGATGACTATAACAGTTGATGCTAACAGATTTCAGTGTAGGTCTCTTTTTCCTTTGGCTGCTGTCCTATTTAATGGGTAAATCATTCCTAATCAGAGAACTGAAAAGAATCATATTTAAAAGCAAGTTATATAGTTTCTCTGAGGATAGATATCTGATCACACACATATGACCCTTGCTTGTCTTATATTTAGGGGAGGAGGTTTGTTATTTATTTTTGCTCAATTATTTATTTAGATTTATATGCACTCATGGATATTTATTGTATATTCTATGGATTATTAATCCATTACTGTTATGATTATTATATTTTTATTGCTCAAACTGTCCCAGCTTTGGCCATTGGGAGCTCCTTCAAGTTGGCTTCTGTGTCCTTTCAACAGGATCATGACTTTTTTTGAACATTTATTTACTTTCTCACACCATAAGATGCTCCAGGCTCATCTTATATTTTTCCTGTCCCAGCTCTAGAACCAGCCACTTCTCCAAGGAGTCCTGGTCTCTTTTCTTGGAGATTTTTATGGCATTTCTCCAATATTTGTGGTTTTGCTTTCTTCGGTTTCAGTCACCTGCAGTCAACCATTGTAAAAAAATAATTCCAGAAATAAACAATTCATATGTTTTAAGTTGCACACTGTTCTGAGTAGCATGATGAAATTTCTCACTGTCTCACGCCATCAAGCCTGGGAAATGAATCTTCCCTTTGTTCAGCGTATCCATACTGCATAGGATACTCACTCATTGGTCACTTAGTAGCCTTCTTGGTCATCAGATCCACTGTCAAGGTATTGCAGTGCTTGTGTTCAAGTAACCGCTATTTTACACAATAATGCTGCATTCACATAACTTTTATTACAGTATATTGTTATAATTGTTCTATTTTATTATTAGTTATTGTTGTTAATCTCTTACTGTGCCTAATTTATAAATTAAACTTTACCATAGATCCATATGTATAAACAAAATATAGTTTCTTAAGTTATAGTATATGTATGGTTTGGTACTATCCGCAGTTTTAAGCTTCCACTGGGGGTCTTGGAACATATTCCCCAGGAATAAGGGGGGACTACTGTATATTCTTAGAACAAAAAGGAGTACAACAAAACAAACAAAAACCAAGAAAAATGACATTAAACTGTTTAAGTAATCCTATTGTAGGTATAAAGTGTTGGTATTGCTTTCCAAAACTCTTCCAGAGCGTTATGTGATAAAGCAAATGAATAATTATATTGGTGTCACTGTGTATCAAGTTTTTCAGAGTGAGATACAAGTATAAGATCAATGAGGTTAAGTTAAAAACTCTGTAGTCTTGAATTGCAATTAACACTTTAAATTGATGAGGTATTTTATCTTTAAAAATATATTTCTTAGCTCTACCCACTAAAAAGGCCAAGAAACAATGACCTATCCATTAGCAATGAGCACCTTTAGTACACAGATTGTCATCTCTAAATATAATTTCCCATATTTAAGAATGAGCATTTCTTGGAGAAATGGCTGATAGCGAGGAGGCAGGAAATATACAATATACACCTGGAACATCTTACCATAACACAGAGCAGGAAATTATCAAGCACCAATTTGTGTTGTGTCAAAAAAACTCAGTAGTCAACTCAAAGAAGTTTCCATTGGCCAAATATGGGTCAATTTGAACAACAGTAAGAGTAATAACTGTAATGAATTGAAGCACATAAAATACATATGCATACATGAGACTAATAATTAAAAACATGAAACATTATTGTTCACCTTTGGAAGATGCTAAGGAGCCAATTCACATAGTGGATGAATATTTTTTTTTATTCTGCCTTTCTTTTTTTTTAAAATTCTTTATTGTTGAAAGTATTACATATGTCCCCTTTTTCCCCCATTGACCTCTTCCAGCCTGCCCCCAACCCCAGACCAGGCCTTCACCCCCTATTCTTTGTGTCCATTGGTTATGCTTATATGCATATAAGTTCTTTGGTTGATCTCTTAACCCCCCGCCCCACTCCTTTACCCCCTCACTCCCCACCCCTTGCCCACCCTTCTTTGCCTTCTCTCTGATGTTTGACGGTCTGTGCAATGCTTCTATATCTCTGGATCTATTTTTGTTCTGCCTTTCTTTTATGAGTTGTACTAGTATCTTGAAGTAACCAAATAAATGATTAGAAGAAATTCTCTTTATAAAAGCATACTAGGTACTAAAAGAAGGAAAGATAGAATTAGAATATCCCTAATAAATTAAGGCAGTGATCATCTAACTTTCTGATACCAGTTCCAACGTGGATGCATGTTTGGTTGGGGGGTTCTCCACATATCACGAAACATTGCTCAGACAGCTCGGTATCCTACAAATCAATTCAATTCTGACACTATCTACCTGGAGATAGCAGCAGATACCACAGGCTAAGGGTTCAGTCCTACAAAACTGAGCCCACCCCAACCCTCAGATGCCAATCACAGGCCTACTGGCTATAGATAGGGGGTTCAAACCACCTTCTCCTTGGGTTCTATTAATTTGCTAAAGAAACATTTTACTTACTAGATCAATGGTTTATTTTAAGAATATACAATTCAGGAACAGTCAGATGGAAGAGATGCATAGGGTAAGGTATGAGGAATAGGTGATGAGCTTCCATACCCTCTCTGAGTGAGTCATTTCCCCCACCTTCTCCACGTGGTCAACAACCAGGAGGCTGTCTGAACAACGTCCTTTTGAGATTTTATGGAGGCTTCATTACTCGGGCATTCTTTATTAAATCATTGGCCATTGGTGATTGATTCAGCCTTCAGCCCCTCTCCCTTCCCTGGAGGGGGTGGGGTGTGAGTTGAGACTGAAAGTTTCCACCCTCTGATCACATGGATGGTTCTTCTGGCAACCAGTCCTATCCTTTGTGCTTTTCAAAAGTTACCTCATTAACATAACAGAAAACACCTTTGTCTCTCTCATCAGTTAGGAAATTCCAAGAGTTTCAGAAACTCTGTGCCAGAAATAAGAACAAAGACCATATATATATATTTCTTATTATAAATCACAATATCACATCATCAATGACTGCTAACATTACAGAGAGTAAGCCAGATAGTATGTTGAAATACACAACACTATCTATAGCACATTCTTGCCAAAAAATTGAACCCAAGTCTAATAAATCCACTAGAACTAACTACCAAATTATAGAGAACAGAGGAAAATGTTAAACAACACCATGGAATGAATTCAGTAAAACCTAGACTGTGGGTTTTAACATGTACATAAATTGTATGTGTACATAAATTTTAAGAACAAAGCAGTAGTAGTAGAGGGAAATCCTATAGATTAAAATAAACCTAAGAAATATTGCATAAATGCAATGTAGAGTCTTATTTGGATCATGATACAAACAGAATCATGAGACAATTAGGGAAATTTCAACACTGACTACATAATTGATTATATAATAAATTATTAATTTTCTTTTGGGTCAATAATAATTTTTGAACATTTTTTAAGAGTCTTTTACAGTGTGGAGGAAAAAGGGACTACATACTAAACCTGACAAACTCAGGGGAGGCCTGCATCGTGGATCTTTCTAACTCAGAGACCTAAAGTAACTACATAGTATAGTCTGAAATTAAAGCTTTCTAGCTGAAAGTGAGTCTTGGTGGGTAGTCATGTCCTAGGTCAGTATCTTCCCTGACAAAAGTCAATTTTTCCCTTAACCAAGTGAGCCTGTCTATTGTCTTTTTGCATCTATGATAACATACCTTTGGAATGTCAGGGTAATTTCCTTTTCTCCAGGGCACAATCTCCCACCAGATCCAGAGACCATGGAGTCCCTCATTATTATTATCATGTTGTTAACTGTTAACTGTTCTATATCCACCTATATAAAAGTGATACCATTGTAATTAACCTCGTTATTAATAACAGGAAAGGAGAAAAGGGAAGGCCAAATAGTATAGGCATGTCATTTGGGCAGTTTCACCAGGAAGCTAAAGCTTTACATTGCCCAGGGAGCCACCTGTCTTTTCCCCACAGATCACTGGGGCAAGGGACTAGACGGGGGGAGGGAGGGGGAATAGATGCATGCCCAGTAAAGTTGGGGTGACATTGGAAAGGTACTTGACTGTCATTCACAACTGGGAACAGGTCATTGGCCAGAATGGGTGTGGCCACTGCAAGGGCACAAAATTTGGGATATTTAATCCCCTAAACAAAGAAGCTCGCTCTCTTGGCTCTTGGTGTGTTGCGCTTGGTATGTTGTGGGGCTCTCATGCCCCTGCTCGCCTGAATTCCCCCACTTGTCCCACAGCCACGTGGCTCTCATACGCAGTGGACTAATGGGCTGTAATTAGCCTGATACTGAACTGGACCTGACTGATACATGGAAAGAAAACTCTGGACACTGGCTTTGCTTTTAGCTTTACTGAATTCCCAGCTATGCTTCTTCTATAACTGGATTAAGGGAAATGGCACTTTGGAAACCCAGGGATGTAATTGCAAATAAAAGTCACTCATCTTGCTGTACAGTCTCAGAAAATTCTTTTTCTCTAGATATTGGAAGGAATCCACCCCCCAGTGAGGAAGATGATGCCCCAATTTCCCTGATACAGAAAGATGTGTCTGTTTGTTTTACTTCCTATCCAATCCCAGCGATTTCCCCCTTTGCTTTCTCCTGCCTCCCTACTCTGCCACCAGTGGATTTTATGTATCCCCCTTACACCTCCTCCTTTGATTGTAATGCATAAAATAAGGTGCAAAACTACTGTTCTCTGGAGCATTTTCTCCATCTGTTGAGATTTGCTTCTTGGCAATGTTTTCAGTTTGGCTCAAATCCTATATAATAAAAGCCTAATATGCAAATCAACCAAACAGTGGGATGACCAGAGGAATGACTGGTTGCTATGATGCGCATTGACCATCAGAGGGCAGACACTCAACGCAGGAGCCACCCCCAACCCACAGGCCCCAGGCCAGCCAAGGCGAGTGCCAGTGGGGGGGCCCCCCTGATTGCCCTGCGGGTCACCCCACAGATTGGCCCTGATTGCTGGCCAGGCCTAGGGATCCTACCTGTGCATGAATTTTATGCACCAGGCCTCTAGTAAACTCATAAAAATTCTTACATGTTTAGACATTTCTTACATTGACAATAGATACATACTGAAGTAGTTGTAAAGGAATGATGCCTGGAATTTGCTTCAAAATAATCCAGGGAAGGAAGAATTATGAGAATATGTTTGAATCAAAATTGGTCAAGAGTTGAGTTTTGGTGAAGCTGGATGATAGGTACATGGGTTTATGATATTATTCTCTCTACTTTTGTATATGCTAGAACTTTAATGAAAGGGGGGAAGTAGCTGGAGAAGCCTGAGGTGAAGATCTTCTTGGACCATGGTTTTAGGAAATAGATGCCCTCAGTTCTCAATGAGGTTTCCTTCTATAAGTTTCTCAGATATTTCCAGGTATAGAGACTATATCAGCATTTAAATAAGGTTTGGAACCAACTTTGTGCCCCTCAGCTTGAAAGAATGAAGAGAAGCCTCAGAAAGAGTGTTTCTGATGATGACTGTAACAAGTTGTCATAACTGATGTGGCTTAAAACAGCACACAGTTATTATTTTATAGTTCTGGAGGCTGTAAGTCCACAAGGAGTTTCACTAGACTAAAATCCCAGTATCGGCAGGGTTGTGTTCCCTCTGGAGGTCCAGGGAAGAATTTGTTCTTGCCTTTTCCATCTCCTAGTGACTGTTTCCATTTCTTGGGCCCAGGTCTTCTTCATTCTGATCTCTGCTTCTGTCTGCACATCTCTTATTCTACTGCTTTTCTATCTACGCATAAAGACCCTTGTGATCACATTGGTCCCACTTGGATAATTCAAGATAATCTCCCCATCTCCCAAAAAAACTTAATCATATCTGCAGAGTCCCTTTTGCTATGTGAGGTAGCATATTCAAAAGTTCTAGTGATTAGATGTGGACATATTTGGGAGGTGATATTCTGCCTACTACAAAGAGAAATGAAGAAGTTGGGAAATCCTATATAATAAAAGGCTAATATGCAAATTGTCCCCTCAACCGGGAGTTCGACCAGGGGGCAGAGCCCTCCCCCTGGCTGGCCTCTCTCCCTGGCCGGCCCGGCCCAATCAGGAGTGATCAGGGCAGGCCGGCTGGACCCCATCTATGCATGAATTCAGGCACTGGGCTTCTGGTAGGATTAATAAGAGAAGGTATAGCAATCAGAATTCAGCCAGGAAATAGGAAACATTTAAATATTTTAAACAGAGGACATTTAATATGGAGAATTTGTTACATAAAAAATGGAAGATTTGAAAAAGTCAAAGGATGGTGAAGTACCTCAAAACTTGAAGTACAGTTTGTACTGAATTCTTGTCACTTTTGTAAAGTCAAAAAAAATCTTAAGTCAAACCGTTCTAAGTCAGGGACTGACTGTATTGATGTTGGGATTAGAAAAAAAAAATCTTAATAAGTAGGGGAGTTTGCAAATATGGAAGTTATGGGTAATGAGGCTCTACTTTATTTCCCAGGCCAGAGAGATGATGTAATACCCTGGATTCTCCCACCCTCTAGTCTTCCACCAGTGTTCTCTTTGGCTAAATCAGTTGCATGTGAGTCTGGGAAACAGAGTTAGCAGGAAAGGATGGAGAACACATCTGATTACAAAGAGGGGATGCACAGCACAAAAGGTTTAAAGAACTAAGATTTGGTGGTGAAAGAACTAATGAGAAGTTATTCAAGGAACTTAATGATTGCCTTTAGATTTATAGACTTTATTATAGAGAGGATGATGACAGGCTGTTTTTAATTTCCATAAAGCCAATGTCAATTGACTTATTAAATTAAAATAGAAACTATGGATGGAAGATTTATGAAAACTCTTCTCCATGTAAGAATTGAAAGATCTAGAAATACTTTAGAAAGGATGGATGAGGAATTACCTTCCTTAGAAATGGTGAAGGACTAGGCATCTATTTATCTGCATTTCTTTGGTAGCCAGCTTATCTGGTGCATGCTCTATGGGTCTGAGCCAGCCCTCACTATAATTCTGTTTGTGGTGAATAGCACCTTGAACTCGGAAGAGTGGCAAATGCCACTGCAGCTGCTTTGCTGTCTGGGATCTGAGAAAGAAAAAAACAAAAACATACACCAAAAAACACAAACTGTTGTGGCAGAAGGTTGGTGAATAGAAAGCAAATCAACCAAAACATCATTTTAGCACAGGGCTGGTGGCTTACTTGAGTAAGTGATTTATGACACAATGTTTTTATTTGATCTGGCATTACAGGGATAAATTATTGAGTGCTAATTGTATGTTGATAAGCTGTTCCTGCTTAAATTTATTCCTTCCTCAGTTTGTGTTAATTGGGGCATATTGGAACAGAAGGGGAATTGCCCACTTACTGCCTGGTTTGGTTTATGCTGTTGCTAAAATGCCAAGTTGTAATTGTGTCTTCACTCTTATTTATACTCAGTGAAAAAGGGAGCTCCTACGGGTGGACTTTTTTTTCCTTTCAATGCATATTTCTCTTCCTCCTGTTAAAGAATAATATCATTCCTACTTACTTGTTCAATTTACTCAAGTTGCAGCAGAAGGTAGGGTCAGAGGTGGACTGGCTGAAGCCTAGGGAATTTTAAATGCGTATTTTATTATTTGAAATTTAAATCCTTTTTAGATAAAGCCATCATGGAGGGGAGGCGGTAAACCTAAGTTTTTCCTGCATTGGTGGCTTTATTTCTAACTAATCTCTCTCTCTCTCTCTCTCTCTCTCTCTCTCTCTCTCTCTCTCTCTCTCTCCTTCTACCCACCCCCCCATCTCTTCTCTCTCTCTGACATGAAAGGACTTGAGTGGCAATGGAGTGGCAAAGGCCAGCAATGAGGATCTGTGTGCCCTGTAGAGATGTAGGTGTGGGTGGGAAGGGGGGAGTGGTAACTGCCAGATATTTGGGTCTTGTCTCTCAAGGATCTTTATAACAATTATTCTAACTCCAGGGAAGTTGAGTGAGTCCAGATTTTAATAACTCAATACAGATACAAAACAGCAAATGGCTATTATAAGTAGAAAAGCTGGGTTGAGATGAAAGGAAATCAACAAGAGCAGAGGAAAGAGTAATATTCCAAATAGGCACACCAGATTCAGGGCACCCGAGGGCTGTCCATGTGAGTTACTACACATGGCCCAAGGGTGGGCTTGTAAGCACTAACCTCAGACACAGACCTCACTCTCTGCCATGGTTTTATGAATTCCACTGCATGTGGGCAGGTGTGTACCTGGCTGTAAGCCAGAGAGAGGAGGACCCTGCAGGTGCCAGGAGCTCCTGGCTATGGCAGGGACAGTGAGTGCCACTCTCCAGGCTGCTCCTGGGACCCAAATCCCCTCCACATCTCCATACTCTGCTATAACTGTCCTCCCTCTCCCAGTTTTATTCTTTTTTTAAAAAACAAAAATTATTCTTACTGATTTCAGAGAGGAAGGGGGAGAGGGAGGGAGGGAGGGAGGGAGGGAGGGAGAGAGAGAGAGAGAGAGAGAGAGAGAGAGAGAGAGAGAGAGAGAGAGAGAGAGAGAGAAAGACATCAATGATAAGAGAGAATCATTGATCAGCTGCCTCTGGCACACCTCCTACTGGGGACCAAGCCTGCATCCTGGGCATGTGCCCTGACCAAGAATCAAACTGTGACCTCCTGGCTCATAGGTCGATGTCAACCACTGAGCCACACCAGCTGGGCTCCCAGATCTGTTCTTAGATGTTATATATAATTTCTTTCTTCTGGCTCTTCTCCCTCAAATCAAAATAAAAGAGTTCCATTTGAGTCATCGTTTGTGCAACTTTCCTAGTCAAAATAAAAAGAACCTTGTTGGCCTCTGTGTAGAGAGGAGAGTTAAGGATTGGGTGAGTATAGTTACCTAAGGATATTTTTCTCTGTCAGTACATAATTGGCTAGTTTACCCACCAACCTGTCCAACAGGTATAGATTGTGAGGGCAAGATCATGTTCAAATTTCAGGGATAGCTCCAGCTCATTTACACAGCCATTTGGCTAGTTAATTAAAATAGGGGTCATAATTATAGAGATTAGTTAAAATGTCACTGTCACTGTGATGTACTTCCTTGGGGAAGTTAAATCAACTAGGCGTTGGTAGTTCTAGTCTCTACTAAAGCATGCTACAGGTATAGCAACCCTTAGAGGTCATGGGAAGTAATGGAAAGAGAGCAAAAGAGGAGACAGAGTCCTGGGTTCTAGCTCAGCTTTCACTATTGACAAGACTCCTGCCATTTTCCCAGGAATCTAAGAGTCTCCCAGGGGAGATTCTGGTACTCAGGGGACTGGGGCCAGGAGCTGGAGCCTCTCAGGAACAGGACTGCCTGAGTGCTGAGACCTGGAGGGGCAGCCACGCCAGCATTCAGAGGACAAAGCATTTGGAGGAAAAAGCAGGGGTTCAACTCTCAGAGGTGGCATCACAGAGTTGTATGGGAGACACTGGGACAGCTCAGTGTGCATTGTCAGTAGGTCCCACCCCATGTTATTTTTTGGTTCTCATCCACCAAGACTAGCCAATGGCCACCAATAGTGTTAGATTGAAAGTAAGAAGCCAGAGTGAGAATGAAACTCAGAAAGGTGAAGTGACTTGTCTAAGGGCACGTGGCTGGAGGTGGCAGAGCCAGGACTAAATCCAGTTCTCTGAACTCCCAGCAATGCTTTTCTAATATAACCTACAGCCCGCCTGTGACATCTCCAGGTTCATTCTGACCTTGGGTGACAGGGTTGCTGAAATCACCCCAACTAACCAAACAAGGAGACAGGAAACTAAAATAGAGTGCCACAGTTATTTGAACTCTGTATGAAACCTTTTTTTTTTCTATGTTTTAACTTAGGTAAGGATTATAGGTGATGCTAATAAAATTCCCGAGAAAAAAGCTGGTAGTTATCATTCTAGTAAATAGAAGGTTGTAGAGTTCCTGCTCCATAGAGCTGAAGATTGACATTGCATGGACTCCTTTGGTTTTCTTGAGAATTCCTGACCTTCATGAATTCCTAACCTCCTGGGTTGTCGTGGTTAAGATCTGGCAGGTGTAAGTTTTCTAGACTTGGCTTCTCAGAGTGTGATCGCCAGACCAGCAACATCAGCCTCACCTGGGAACTTGAAAGAAATGCAAATTCATAGGCCCCACCCTGGGCCTCTGAAATCAGAATTTCCAGGTATGGGCCCAGGAATTTGTCTTAACAAGTCCTCCAGGTGATTCTGATGTACACTGAAATTTGAGAAGCCCTGCTATGGAATAAAAAGGAAGTGTACAGTAATAGACTATACGAAGCAATACAAAATAATGGTTCAAACTCTGACAATTACTAGTGAGGAGATCTTGGGCAAGTGACTGTCTTTCTGTGACTCAGTTTCTTTGATTGTGAAATGGTTGGGTCTCCAACAGGTAGTTGGGGAGCTCAAATGAGGTAATGCGGAAAAGTCTGTATGTAGTGCCTTGCCCAATATTTAGTGGTATTCAGTACATTTCACTTATTAGTCCTATGATTATTATAACCCCAGATATCTCTAGCCCATGGTGTGAGTTTCAGGCCCTTCCAGACTCTTCCTGTGCCCTCCCTCCCTCCCTTCTTCCCTCCCTGAGCTTCTGCAGCTCCATCCACACCTTGCAGCTGCTATGGGGTGAGCACTGTGGAGCTGGGCAGGTGGGATCCTGAGCACCTTGGAGAATGGATCTCTAGCACCTCACTACTTCCTGATTCTCACCATGAAATCAAGATGGAATTAAACCGTATTCAGTCCTACTTCATGCATTGGGAAACAGATAGTGGGACCTCATATTCTGAGCCAAAGTCAAGACCCATTAACAACAAATATGAATCTCCTTAGGTAGAGAGGGAGGCCCAAATTTCAGCATTGGGACTGTCCGCAGAATTTCAGAGTATCTGGTCATGTTGGGTTAGATGATCCCGTCCTGGCCATGCCTTGTGGCTTCTGCCACCATGTTCACACAGCCACTTTCAGAGCAAGAGGCCAGCCCCGCTCCCGAGCAGAGCAGCCTGTCATTGCCTCTGCCTCACAGCATAGACACAGGAGTGGCAGGCTGGAGCAACAGCTGCTGCCTCCCTGGGGGCCACCGTAATGTCTCTGGGGGCCAACCCAAGC
Source organism: Cnephaeus nilssonii (assembly GCF_951640355.1). Classification (NCBI taxonomy): domain Eukaryota; kingdom Metazoa; phylum Chordata; class Mammalia; order Chiroptera; family Vespertilionidae; genus Cnephaeus; species Cnephaeus nilssonii. The sequence continues at coordinate 42,673,602 of NC_137081.1, forward strand.
CTGGATGAGCCTTGGAAAATTAGTGAGCAATTCTGACTAGTTTAATTTTTCTCTCCGAAGAAATTGAGAGACCATGTCCTCTTAATCATCTTTTGAGAAGAAAGACAAGAGAAAAGAGAGACATTCAAGAAAACAGAGCAATTAATCTGTTCATTCATGTTCAATAAATGACTGTGCTCTGAGTGCATCCATTTCTTTGTTTTACAAATGTTTATTAGGCACTCATTCTGTGTGGAGCGCTGGGGACACTAGGGAAAATTAGGAACATTTCTGCCCTGAGAATTCTGCAAGCTGCTGGGGAGGAGGAAACTACCATTTGCTGAGCATTTCCTGTGCCATGAGGTCTGTATTCTTATTCCCATTCTATAGATGAGGACATAGAGGTGGAGGGAGATGAAATGATTGACATGGAGTCACATGCAGTCACCTATGAGCAAGGTGGAGGGAGATGAAATGATTAAGTCTTGTTTCTCAAGGATCTTTATAATAATTATAAAGAGAATTCCTGACCTTCATGAATTCCTAACCTCCTGGGTTGTCGTGGTTAAGATCTGGCAGGTGTAAGTTTGCTAGACTTTGCTTTAGAAAGTGGCAGGGCTCTGAGACACGAAAGCCCTTCCTTGCTTCACTCTACCATGCTGCTTCTGTGGGAGTGTGCTCATCCCTTTCAAGCGCAAAGAGCAGGAATGTTAAGTACCATGAGGAGGTGAAAGCTCAGAGGACCCCTGGCAGCTCAGAGGGCAGGGAAATTGCTCCTGGTTGCCATGTGTGCCTTGGATCTAAGGGAGGGCATGGGACTGGGGAAGCAGGCGGAGGAAAGCTCCTAAGCAATTCTCTGGGGAAGCTGGCAAGAGATGGGATGAGACAGGTAGGCCCTGGGTGTGGGGAAGCAAAAAGACCAAGCAGCCATTATCTTGGGTCAGGCCTTGCCCTCAGTGTGATCCTGGCAGTACTAGTTATCAAATAGGACAGGACAAAACTTGAAATGTGACTTTCACTTCCAGATAAGGCTGCAATAAAACCTTGTCTATGTGTTTCCCTTGCTTTCATTTATCACCATTACCTGCCCACCTACCTAATATTCTAAGTGCTCACGTGTGCAAGAAATGCTTGACGTTGGGCACAGAACAGGTCTGAGGGTACTAACACATCTCCTCACGCAGCCCCATTCCCACCAACATCACGTGAGGATGTCAGGCAGGTCTCAGGTGCTCTGGCATGTGTTATGTACCCTCACACAACAGTGAGATGGTTCCCACTTTACGGATGTGGTCACTGAGGTTCAAAGAGGCCAATGGGTGAAGGACCTGGCTGGTGACAGCGGAGCGCTCGCTTTCCAAAGCTGGTGCCTTAGGAGCCATGTGGGCAGTCGATAGGTTTCTGAGACAAATATAATCTGTGGTAAATTTAGTTGATTTAAATTAATCAATTAAAAGTTACACAACTATATTGCCACAGTTGAGGCAGCATGGGAAAGGGGCAAAACGGATTGGCCATAATGGACACACAGTCCTGAGTTCAAATCCTGTCCCTATTTAGCCTTTCTGGGTCAATTGGCTTACCTCCTCTGAGCCTTTCTTTCTTCATTTGTAAAATCGGAATAATAGTCCATACTCTATAGGATCATCAGGGTGGAGTGATAGAATTTATGTTTAATATGTACTTCTGTTCTTGACAAAGAATATATCCTCTTCTGCCCTGGATTCTTCTCCAGCAAATGCTTGCTTCCAAATTAACTTGTTTGGACCCATAAATATTGACCATTTTGATCTGCTGAGCAGTATTCTTTTATTTACTTGAGATTGTATGGATACCCAAATACCTTGTTTTGTGGCCAGGCACAAGGAAGCTGGAACAATTAGCGTGGTGCACAGTTCTCTTTCGAGAATGCTCAGTGACCTAAGTCTGCGTGGTTGGCCCTTTGAAATTGCCTTGGCTTCATGATTTCATGGAAGTTCATGTGGCACAAATTGACTGGTGGTTCACTGACCCTTTTCCCTTTTCCTTTCAGCTAGACTACATTTCACAGTCTCCCTCATAGTTAAGCAATTATGTGACTGAGTTGTGGCCAATGGAACCTGGGTAGAAATGATGGGGGTGTGAAATGTGAATGAAAATCCTGGCCTCTAAGAATCTCCCACAAATCTTCCCCTCTTCTCTCATCGGCTGCCGAATAGAGGATCCAGTGCAGGACTCCAAGTCTATAGAGGATGGGGAGCCACTAGATAGATGGAACCTGGGTCCCTTAATGAGTACATGGAGCAGAGTAACTGTCACACTCCACAAACTGCACTGGTCTGTGAGTGAGACATAAACTTTTACTGAGCCACTGAGAATTGGGGGGCTAATTGTAAAAGTAATTAGCCTGCCCTAAAAAATATAGCTTGCTTATGACTTACTATATTTTCAGCCATCATTAATACTCTCTCTAAATGACCCTATGTAATCTAATACCCTGGGAGAGGTAATATATTTCTTTGCATTAGCTTAAGTTAATTTATAAGCTAAGCCTGCCAGGTCCAAGCAGCACCCTCCAGATATATGGCACAATTTGTATCTGGAGCTGAGGTGGGGAGATGGCTCGCACAGTGGTTCTCAAAGCATCAGTATCTCACTAGCACCTTGTTAGAAATGCCAATTCTTGGGCCCTATCTCAAATCTACTGGGTCAGAAATTGTGAGTGGAACCCAGCAATCTGTTTGCACAAGCATCAGGTTAATAGTTGAGAACAATTGAAGAAGGACTGCTGGAGACCGGGAGATCACATCCGGGAACCGCAGAACAGAGTGAAGGTCACAGCAACTGCTCCCATGGAGACCAAGGGCACTGGGTAAAGGAGACAAGGGGAGAGACACAAAGCTGAGTTCCTAACAGTTTTGTTTATGGCTATATCATTGACTGTGGCATAGAGTTTCAGAATTTGGCTCGTCACTGCATGGAGGTTCAATTACTACAGCTGAATTCTTAGAATGAGTCGGCTAGGTCTGCCATGAGAAATACCACGGTGCTGCAGGGTTGGCTTCCTCTGAGGACACTCTCCTTGGTTTGCAGGTGGCTGCCCTAAAGCCGCCTCTTCACACGGTTGTCCCTCTTTGCAGGCACACTCCAAGTCTCTTTTTGTGTCCTAATTTCTTCGTATAAGGACACCAGTGGATTAGGGCCCCACCCTAAAGACCTCATTTTAACTTAATCACCTCTTTACAAGCCCTGTCTCCAAATGCAGGAGGTATAGGAGGGACAGGGGTGGAAGGGGGTAGGTCGAGGTAAGGCTTCAACACATGAATTTATCAGAAGTCATAATTCAGTCCACAACAGCTATGAAAGCTGGAGTATTGTTACCTTATTATATATCTCTCTCTCTTGGAACTAACTCCTTTGAATAATCCTGGAGCCAATGATAGCTGCATGCTAAATTTAACCTAAAGCTTGCTTCATTTTATTCTAACAGTGAAATTAGAACTGAATTAATACCTTGGCAGTAAGTTGGCTGATTACAAATAGATCCCATAAAAAGTAACGCAAAAAGTAAAGGGGGCTTGTTTTGCATAGAGTTTCCTGTGCCTCCTGGGCAGCTGGATATTAATTTGTAAATGAATGTAGAGTTTTTGGCAAATAGGGACTGTAAAACAATCTTAGAATCTATTGGAAACTTGCATTTTGTCCTCAGTTGACAATCAGATGATGCCATGGTAATTGGAAAATTATTTTTCTTAATATTTTGGTCTTTGGAAATAAACAGGAAGGTACTTTTGTTAGGATAGAAAAAAATGCATTCCTTTGAGATGCTTTTGAATCTGTTTGACTTGTTAGTCAACTCTAGTAATTATCTTAAATAATGACTGAGTAATTAGCAGAATTTATATATGTAGAAAAATAGAACGTGGAAAAAAACTGGCAACTCTTCTTAAAACTCATGTTTCTCAAGCTCGAATGTTTTTTCTCAGAGAAGTCTTCAGCATGTCAGGACCCTTTCTATTTCATCTCATTCTCTATTCACATTGGTCTCCCCTTACTCTACTCCATCCCCTTCATATTAACTAGCAGAGGTCATGGGCTGGGTAACCTTGCTGCCAAGATGAGCCTTACCTTAAGAGCTTCAGGTAGTCTAAATGTGGGGCAATTTAGCTGCCTTTAAAATCCCACTGAATGAACTTTCTTATCACTTGTTAACTGCCAGGGCAAAGTTCACTGAAAAACATTCTCACTGCTAGTCTGTGAAATGGTGGCTGTGAAGTCCTCTGCATATGGGCACATTAGCCTGTGCTCAAAATATGCTTATGGGGCAAATTCTGATATGATTCATGTTGGCATCATTGAGCATACATTAGTGGAATTTGCATACATATAAATTTGAATAATGTTCAAGGACATTAAATGATTTCAGATTTAATGATAATCATAGCTAACATTTATTGAAGTATTTTATGCCAGACACTGCTGTGAATATCTAATATAATATTAATTAATCCTCAGAACAGCTCTATGAAATAGGCCCTATTATCAGACCCATTTTACAGATAAGGAAATTAAGGCACAGAAAAGTTCAATAACTTGTCTAAGATTGCACAGCAGCTCATAAACAGCAGAGCTGGGGTATGAGCCAGGTAGGCTGCCTCCAGCGTCTGTGTTCTCATGCCTCGGGTTCCACGGCTGTAGTTGTCAACCGCACTGAGGCAGGAAAATGGCTTTGCTTTGCTATGGCAGGTTGTACAAGAGCTGAATGGAGTCTTCTTTCTTAAGAGACCTTTGGCAAACTGATATTCATCCAAAAGTATTATTTTGGGGAGTTTGAAAACAAAGCATGAGTCCATAGGAGGGGGACCCATGGTTCGTCCTCTGTCACTTTGGAGAAACTTTTATGCATTTGTGCCTGTGCACATGAAACAAGTGTCTGTCGAGGGCTGTTTGCTGGCCCCCTAAGAGATACAGTTTGAAAACCTGGAGCACGGCAGTGGTGAAGGGCCCAGACTTGATGACATAAATGACAAACATTACAGTCTGGCAGCCCTGAGAAAGTGAAGGTCAGAGTGGGGAGCTAGGTGAGGAGATGGGGAGACTTCACAGAAGCAGTACTGAGTGAGCTGAGCATAAAAGATGACTAGAATGTCACCTTGGAGTAAGGAGGGAGCTGGTGTGCCAGGGCATAGAGGGGAGGGGCACAGGGCCTTCCTCACTAGGAGGTAATGAGTCCCAAGGGCTGGGACTTGGACTTTGTCCTGGTGGGGTGCAGAGTCAGCAGAGGTTTGTAAGCAAATAGTACCCCGATGACACATTTGCTCTTTGAGCCATTTGTCCAACTGGAATGTGGATGATTCATGAAAGCGTACTTGTTATTCTAGAATACCTTATATTAACATGGAAGAAGTGGCAGTCTTGGTGCCCCAGCTCCCCTACTCCCTCTGTCTCATCTGTCCTACCTGTTTGCTGGTGTTTGGAATCCCACAGTTAGAGATTTATTCCTTTGTTAAATCTCCTACCACTTATAGGATATTCTCATAAGTCACTTAAACATCACCACAGTAGCATGCATGAGCAGCTTTCCCAAGAGCAGGAGTTGGTGAGATCTGAAGGGAGGAGGGAAAGGAGGAGAACCTAGAGGAATGGAACTGGGAGTGTGACCACATGGAAAAAATATAGCAGTAATCCAGAGCTGACTCAAGACTCAGTCACACCAAAAGGTAATGTAGTGTCAGGTCAGTTGGAAATGATGTGGAGATGTGAATTGTTTTCAAATCTTTAACTTTTTAAATACTTTAAAACACAAATATTTACCTTATACAAAATAAATCCTGGTCAAGACTGTAGCTCTCAGGGGCCCTTAACAATTTTGAAGGGCTATCAAAGGGCTACATAGTTGCAGACAACAGAATTCAGTCCTGGCCAATTTCAGCCTAAAAGGAGTTCATTAAAGGAGATTCAGCAGCTCCTAGACTCTCCAGGAGGCTTGTGAACTGGCATGGAAGCTCTGTCTTTAGCCATGAATAGCTACCAAAACCATGCAGCAGAACTGGTCTAGTGGAGACCCCTCTGCTTCAACTTTGGGCACAGATGCTGCATCAGGCACTGCCAGCACCGCTGATGTTGGTACTGAAAGAGTCCACCAAAACTGCCAAATAGCCTCTGGACACTGCATCCACTTTCACCAGAATGGATTCTAGAAAACACCTTTTCCTTGAGTCACCAGCTTCCATGGTCAAGTCGAGCAGGTTGCATCAGATCAGTGAGCGTCAGTTGCATGTCTGCTACTGATACGGGGGCTGAAAGGTGAGTATCTGGTGCAAATTGTGATAGGTGGACTCTCTGACCAAGACTCCTGAGGGGGGCACCCTCAACCCTGTGGGCCAGGGGCTTTGATGGGAGCATGAAGCCCAACAGAATGACAAAGGCCAACCACAAAGAGGAGCTTTTGCATGTGCTTCTGATGCTGCCTGAGAGTTGCACAGGACACAGGGAACTTTGAACCTTGCTACTAATAGTAATGCTGTTAAATATTTGAAATGTAGAGCCTTTAAGTTTTTCCTCATCCACTAGTCAAAAGCCAGTGCAGTGATGTCAAAATAAGGGGGTGGGGGGATTGCTCAGTTTTAAAATAAGGTTTATGCTTTAACTTTGGACTTAAAGAATGTTCCTGCTCTGTCTTTGTCTTTAAGTGACTTTTCTGCCATAATCTCGAAACCTAGTTAGAAGTATACAGGTAAGTCTTGAAAAATATATTGTGTAGCAAATAGTTCTATGTCTTCTTATATGTCTAAAAATGAAGCCATAGTTATGGCAATAAATTTTGACTTGATTGGCTAGTAGCTCAATCAGAAGGGGCATGTCATGTGACCATGATGACAGGCATTCATTCATAATTTGATGATTTCTTCTCCTAGAATCTGGCAGTCTGACAGCCCAGCACCTGCTCAACCCCAGCAGTCAGCAAGGAGCCCCCCACAGTAAATGAAAAGCTAGGGGTATAAAGCAATGTTCTATTAGTTGACATTTTTTAAAATTTCATTGTCCAAGTTAGTTAAATTCAGCCTGAAACCTTCAAGGTTTCAGACCCAAGGGCCTCATCATTCTGCACAGAGCTCAAGGAGTTGTCTGGAGAAACAGTTTATTTTCTATAATTTTACAGAGGAATACAATGAATAGGTTGTAAAGAACATTAATAATTTAGTGTTACAGTATCTCTAAAAATTTCAGTGTGCATACCCTCTTTAGGAAAATGTACACTACAAAATTGAAAGCATCAGTATTTAAGGATATATTCACAAAGCAGTATTTATTTCAGTATTGTTTGTAGTAAGGAAACAAACCCTGGATGTCCATTAGTAGGGGAATAGTTGAATAATTCTGGTACATTCTTACCGTAAACTATTATGTGTATGTTTAAAAAGAATGATTTATATCTGTATGTATTGATTTCAAGGGTGCCCATGTATATTGTTAGATTTAAAAAGCTATTGTAAAAATGTAAAAAATAGAATAAGCCCATCTGTATACATATATATGTTTTTGTATGTTTATATTTGCTGGGTGAGCATTGCAAAGTATGTGGAAGAATACAAGACAATTGTCACTTTTGCTAGGGGTTAGGGGTCCAGAGGCTGTTTAATGGGTTACAACAAGCATCTATATGATCTTTTATTACAATGCAGTAGAGAGAAGGAAAATCTACTGAATCATTTAGGATTTGGTGAGGATTAAGTGAGATAATATTTATAAAATGCTTATTATAATCCCTGGTATCTAGTAAGCATTTGAGAAATGCTGGATATTATTATTTGATTTTTTTTTTCTGTCTGGACTGGTGTAGCATACAGCAGTCTGGCCCTTGTCTTCCTCCACACTGTCACTGATTGCCTTCATTGTTCCAGGCGGCTTGTAGTCTCTGTCATCTTAGGCCTTTGCTCATACAGTTTCCATTCCTAGAGCCTTAAATTGCCCCTGCTTCGCCTGCCTAGCTGCTTTGCATCCTTCAGGGCTCAGTTTAAGTCCCTTCCCTAACCCACAAGAGAAAGTCAGAGACCTGTCCTCTCTGGGCTGTCTGCCGCACACCACAATACTCACCACTCTGTTAGAATAGTCTGTGGGCTGCACCTACCCATCTTTGCTTCCTCAGCACCTAACCCAGGGCCATGGATGTGCACTCAATAAACGTTGATGGAGTAACTGAATGAAGAGGACTTAGGTTGACTACATGCTTATACCAGAGAAGAAAGAGGCAGGCTGGGTTTCTCAGGAACAGCTCAGGAAGCTGGACAGGTCACTTTGTCACCATGTTTGTGTTCTAGGCACCTGCTTGGGTTATCTAGTGTTTCATTTCTCAGGTTTTTGCAAATTGAAAATGGACTAAGGTGCTGCTGCTTTTTAAGTGATTAATTTGTTCAGATTATCGTATAAGGTCCCTCCAGTTTAGAAGTTATTAACATGCCAGAACAGTTAATAATGACTTTTGATTAACTTTCTGCATAGGTGCAAACACCTCCATTTAACCAGTGTCAGATAAAAGCGACAGAGAAAATACACTGCAGGGTGGAAACTGAAAATGGCTTTGCAGATGGTGATTGTAGCTACAGCATCAACAGGGGGCACAGTCCTTAATGGCAGAGGACTCATTTCTTGTCCCTGTTTAAAATACAGTTTTCAAAAAAGGTCAAATCATGACTCTCACACAGATATAAAATAAGTACATGTTAGAGATTTTTCTTATTAATCGGTGAGGGAACACAAACAGATGTTATAACTGATTTATAAGAGAGTCCAAAGGACAGACACAGTGGAGATGACCAACATAGAAATGAATGAGAAATGGAGGCAAAACTGTTCTGGTTTTTTTAAATGGGTTTAATTGAACATCTTCCCAATAGGGCAGAATTTGCATGTCTATAGACAAATTATTTTGCTAATAAATTTTAGTATGAATATGCTCCAAATATTGCATGGTACATATTTGTACTAAAAAATGTTTATCTGAAAATAAAATTTAACTGGTAATCCCATTTAATAATTTTGCTTTTCCCCCCTCTAAATCTGTCAACTGTACATGAATTCAGCATCATTATAACAGATCATCTCTAAATCCACTAGATAAATAACTTATCCCCCAAATGGCAAATTGTTATGTGTTCCGCACCAAACCTACTCCCCAATCTATATTCCACAATGCAGCATGTGGCGACCTCATCTACTTTTATCCAAGGTCACACTCTCTCTCCATACTTACCATTGGTTAGCAAGGACTATGGATTTGGTCTCTAAAATATTCTCAAATTTATGCTATTGTCTTCATCTCTACTGCCCAAGTTTCTGGTCAGGCTCTCATCCTCTCTGATCTAGTGATTTGAAGATTTCTTAAATTTTGTTTTAATTTTCTTCCATTCATTCTCACATTGTCAAGTTATATTTTTGCTTGTTTCCAATAGAAGATGATTCAAATCCCTTAGCATGACTTTTCACATCTGATAATGTTCTACTTCTCTCATCACAACCTTCCTTGCCTTTACCCTCCCCCTGCTCCAGACACAACAGTCATTCACAACTCTTGAGTCTTTGCACATGCTGATTGCTGTGCTGTGATGCTTTCTCCTTCTCTGTTACACTCCCGATTCCTCTTTAAGAGCCTACTTCCATGTTACCTCCTCCCTAAAGCCTCCCTATGTTCCCAGGCTTTCCCCTTCCAACCAGTTTAATCTTGCTTTCCTGTGCTTCCATTATAACATATTATTAAAGTACCTGTCAGATTGTATGGTTGATAATTGTACTGTTTCTGTTTTGCTCACTAGACTGTAAGCTTTTCTCAAGTTCAGGGATTATGTGTTAGTCATTGTTTTAAATATACTATACAGCACATAGCATAGTGCATGACATAGAATGCATGCAATATCAGAATAGGAAGTAGATATCTATCACTCTGTTATCATAATCAGTGAAAGAAATTGTCATGGAGCTCCTGAAGATGATGTTGCAGCACATGGAGGTGATAGGAAGTTAACCAGGTAAAGATGGAATGCATACAGATGTTTATCCTTCTTCTTCACCGGATTGAACACAAATGATCATGCTCACACATGCTTTAGCAGGAGCAAGTGCATCTTTATTGAGGTACAGAGGTCTAGCACAGAATGAAGATCGCAGGGAACAAAGACTCCTGGAACTGGAAGTTACTAGATGAGCCTTCATCACAGCCTGAAGATGCACCAAGTCTAGGAAGTTGGGAGTTAGGAAAGAGCCTGCCTTGCTGTCCTTTATAGCCCTGTAAGTGTGTGAGGCACAGATGAAACTTTTCATTGTAACGAGATACATCTGATCACCTTCAACATAACAGCATACTTTTCAACTCTTCCAGAACACTTCTGAATACATCCAACTTTTATACTCCTGAACAGTTTCCCTTGTAGAGTTCATTGTCTGGCCATGGCCTACATATGAACCCCCAGCTCAGCCCCCAACAATATCTGAGAAGCCAAGAAGAGAACAATTCTTTACAAGCATAACAGTATTTAGGGCTTTTGCTTATTTTATTTCTTCCATCAGGGCTGTAACTCATGAGTTTCTTATACTAGAATTAAAAATTATGAGTCAAGATGTTATAGGTGAAAGAATGAGAGAGAATGCAATTTTTAAAATGTAGTCCAAGGATCACTTGCATCCAGACTCTTTGGTGTGCTTGTTTAAAAAGCAGGTTCATGCCCTAGCTGGTTTGGCTTAGTGGATAGAATATTGGCCAATGGACTGAAGGGTCTCAGGTTCAATTCTGGTCACGGGCACATACCCAGGTTGCAGGCTCAATCCCCAGTAGGGGGTGTGCAGGAGGCAGCTGATCAATGATTATCTCTTATTATTGATGTTTCTACCTCTCTATCCCTCTCCCTTTCTCTCTGAAATCAATAAAAAATATCTATTTTTAAAAGCAGGTTCATGAGCCAAGTCCTGAATATCCGATAAAAATTGTTAGCGTGGGGTTTGGAAATCTGCATTGTAAATGAACTCCATAGCATATTGTTATAGATAATAAAGACTGAGAGCTGGAGGAACAGACACATGCAACAAGGCAGACCCCATGCTTGGGCACCTGAGGCACTCGGCTATTCTGTGAGATGGATGACAAAATTCACTTTCAAAAGGCCAAGCTCTCCAGACCATCACAACAACCACGTTCTGGGCAACTGCTGTCGTGACTCTGCAACTGTCCCAAATATTACCTGGGGTCAGTGAGGTGCAGAGCTGCTGCCTGCTGGCAGCTGAATCATTTGAGTGGGAAGAGAAGTCGTAACTCTGTGTGCTGGGTTAAGGATAGATATTGCCAAGAGGACAAGACTGAGGATAATACCTAGGATATTGGACATGGAGCGAAGGGCATATTTCTGAACAGGGGCTAAAGTGCATTATGATGTCTCCTGTCACTGGACTCAGGTGAAATAAACAAGGTTTTGTTCCTGGAGGCCGGTTGGGTCCTCTTAGACACTCTACTGGAGACAAAAAACCCCGCACATTTTAATACTTGTGTGCAGATTCTTTAAAGCCTCTTTTTATTCCTACAATGTAAGGAACTATTAAGTACTCATCACCCACCCTTGTATTTCAGGTTTAGCTATCCTGGCACTTGGAGCATGACCTAAAGAAATGTGACACGTGGGCACACGCTGGTGCTTTCTCTTCAAGCTTCAGGCTAAAACTTGCATCTGTAGCTTTTGTTGTTTGTCCGAATCTGAAATAGAAAAGATGGTTAACACGCGGTGCTCATCCTCTCTCTTCTTGCATACCTAACCTCAGGGCCTTTCTTTCCCAGCTGGCTCCAGCTGCAGAACTCACTGGGAGCAGCCACTCTCTGCTCTGTGGTGAGTCCTTTTCTTACTTCTCACTTCCTTTCTGATGGACAAATTTAATTTACTCCAAAATATTTCTCAGCTCCAGTCCTGTATTGTGCGTACTTCGTATCTTAAGAGGCTAAAAGCTTTTCTTTCCGTTGTGAGTGAACAAACAGCTGAAAACACTTGTGGTGGTTTCCTTATCAACCTGTGGGAAAAGCACTCTACGTCTGGGGTAGGCTTGACTTATAATGATCACAATAGGGCTGCATAAATATAGCAGAGACTCCTATGGATTTGGTGCTGTTTCTTTTAATACTTCCAGCCTCTTCAAGATGGGTGATGTTATTGCTATTTTGCAAATATATTCAGACCCAGAAAGGTTAACTGACTTACCCAGGACCATACAGCTAGAGAATGGTGAAATCAGATTTGAATTCCAAGTCTCTATGGTCCAGAGTTTATGTTCTCTGCATCAGCCAACAGATTTTGTAGAAATGACTGATAAATAGGGCTTCTGGAAAGCTCAGAGCTGAGAACGAGTTTGTTGTAGCTAATCTACCTTTGACCTTTCGTAGCCCAGGTACAACTAAATTAGGGCAGATCTTGTAGCTATTTCCGGTTTGAATTTAGTGTGTGTAAAAGAAACAGAAGCATCCAGGGTGTTAGAGAGAACAGTGAAGAATCCAGAGTGAAGTTTAAGGCAAAGGAAGTAGCAGAGGAATGAACAGGTAAATGCTCTGTAAGAGCAGAATAAAAGATTTCTGCTGTGATCATACCTAATTACTAATGACTGAGTAAAAATCTACATTAGAGTCATTTGCTAAAATCTCTTTATGGGTGGATTATACCTTAAAAAAGTAAAAAAAAACTAAAAAACTGAATTTTTAGGATTGATTTTTGAGATTACCTACAAGGAACCAAAAGATAAAAATTCAGTGTTATTCAAACAAAACAAAACAAAACAAAACCAATGGAATTCTTGTAATTATATTAATGTAATCCAAATTCCTATATAAAAGCTGATCAATGTGGAGCTACTTGGGTGAAGCCAAGAAGATTTGGAGCCTTCCTGCCTGAGCTGTCATCCCATCCTACCAGTGACTCCCGAGGCTCTCCCTCAGACTTCTGGGCTCTTAGAAACATAGGCTGCAAACACCGACTTAGGAGAAATAGAAGTGATTAGCAGTCAGTAGTCCTGTGTCTCATGTCTGCTCTGTGATCCTGGACCTTGGGCAAAGCTACACCTCTGCCCCTCACTCTGAAGGAGAAGATGATGACACTTGAACCACCAGCCTCAGAGGGCTGTTGAGAACTAGGAAACCGGAGGTCCTGTGTGGCTTTGGTGACTCACCAGGAGCGCTCACACACACTCACCGGACTCACATAAGATTTATTACAGTGAAAGAAGACAAAGCAAAACCAGCACAGGGAAAAGGTGCATGGGCCAAAGTTTGGAAGAAACCAGACGCAAGCTTCCAAGAATTCTCTCCCTGTGGAGTCACACAGACGGCGCGTACTTCCTCCAAAATCCAATTGTAACACCATGTGTGAAGTGCTGTCTATCAGGGAAGCTTAGTAGAAATTCAGTGCCCAAGGGTTTTACTGGAGGCCGGTTGCATAGGCACCCTCTGCCTAGCATGTTTCAGGAGTTCATTTAACCTGATGAAAAGCAGGTGTTCAGCATAAACCACATTGTTCCTACAAATAGGATGGGCTCAGTGAGCCAATCTTATCAGTTAGGGCAGTGATGGGCAACTTTTTGAGCTTAGTGTGTCAAACTTCGCCAAAAAACTGAGCGTAACTCAGGTAGTGTGTCACTTTGAGGAAAAAACATTATTTCGCAAATGTTTCATCCTCGGCATGCGGCCGCCTCAGCGGCCACGTGTCATCAGAAATGGCTACGCGTGTCAGTGCTGACATGCGTGTCATAGGTTCGCCATCACTGAGTTAGGGAATGGTGGGCACTCTCCTGAAATTCTAATTTCTAGATGTCAGCTAAGGACCAAACTTGTAAGGACCATAGCAGTCTCAAGCCTTGTGTGTTAATTATTTTATGCTCAGTAAGCTTCACTCTCCCTTCCTTCCCTTCCTTCCCTTCTGCCCCTACCCCCCTGCACCGCCCCCCCCCACACACCTAGTTACCTAGTTAAAATAATTAGAATATAAAATAACTCAGGAACATTTGGAACTATCATTTTTAGTTGATGATAGCATTTCTGAGATGAGCATTCTCATTCAAACTCTTAGAACTCAGGTAATGTGCTTATACAAGTTTACAGTTGTATAATTGAATGAAATGATAATAAAACTAAAAAAATCAAAATAATCTAGTCATGTTTTAGAGATATTATAGTAAAACATTATTTTATAAGTTTTTTAGCAAGTTTTATTAAAATATTGAAATCTATGTCTACTCCTAAAGCTCAACATTTTTGTGTATAAGAAGATAATGTATTAATTGGATAAAATGTTAAGCTGCTATAACAAGAGACTCAGAAATAAGGTAGCTCACAAAACAGAGATGTTTATTTCTCTCATGTATAACATTTCTAAGATGAGGGGTTCAGGTGGATAGGGAAGCTCTGCCAACTTGATCAGACTCAGCTGCAGCCCTGCCATCTGCATGAAGTGGTTCTCCACATATTGTTTTCCAAGTTCTGGTCATCAGAGCCTGAAGGAAGGGGTTAGGGAGTGAAGGTCCAAGCCAGAAATTCCCTCTTGAATTGTGAAGTGCAAATTGCTCACTTAAGTTCTGCTTATAGTGTATTGGTAAGAGATTGGTCACATGGCCACACCTAGCTACAAAGGAGGCTGAGAAATGTAATCTAGCTACGTGCCTAGGAAGAAGGGATCAATAACTTTTGGTGGACTGTTTGCCATATCCCCACAGCCCAAAATAGTTTTTCTATTTCAGATGCAAACTAAGATATTTAGCACTCTATTTAGAGATTTATCACTTTCCAGTTAATTGCAGATCAAATCAAGAAAATTGTAGAATGATATCCCAGGTAGCAGTTTAAAATGTGCTATAGTAATCTTTAGCATGAGAAGATTCCACAATGGAAAATTCAAGATGACAATTGAATGTAATGCTTTCAATACATTGTATTATTCTTGTTAGTTTTACTCCAAGTCTATTTGATATGTTATTTCTCTTTAGCTTGCTCTTTTGAACAATATGTAATGCTTCCCACCCCAAACCATTCTTCAGCTAAAAGGTTTTCCTCTGTTGAACACCTTTTAATCTCCATATTATAATTACGATTTCAAAGTTCAACTGTACTTCCTTAATGTAAATCTAGGGAAATTGAAAAATAAACCACCTCATTTCCAGTTTCTACATTTTACTAGATCTGTTATTTTACTTAAGGATATAATATCCAACTCCTTAAGGGTATTATGCTTATAATTGAACTGCTTATGTTTTATTCCTGACATGCAAATACTAGAATTTGATTTGTTAAGTTTAAAGTTGTATTTTAAAACTCTTTAGGAGATTCTTGTATTGTTTTATTATATAATCTCCTATGAATTCTATATCTTTATTTTAAAGTTGGTGTGAGTGAAAAGGGGTAAATGCTAGGTACTGATGACTGGTAATAAGGCCCATATATTTCATTGGCTGGAAATGCATCAACACTGGGCAATGACTTGGGCATTTGTTTCCCCCCAGTTTCATATTCTGGGATTTTTGTATCTCACATATACACACTGTACACCTGTATGCTTATGTATATATTTTCCATTTTAACTGTCATCTAAATGTAAATTTCCCCCACTTGCAGAAAAGTATCTCATTACTAAGAGGGTAGTCCTTTATGAACTGGGATGATGCCACTATGCACAATGATGAAAAATTCCATGTTGAGTTGTTTCCTGGTGGTGGAGATGGCTTTGTACTGAGCTCTTCCAATTCTCTCCTGCAGTCTCTGATGAAAGGAAGAATAACCATTCACCAGATGCCAGATTTGACTTGGGCAAAGAGCATGTGGTCAAAGGACAGGGTGCAATTAACCAATTTATATGTATCAAATCCATGATCTAGAATACATACAGGATACCGGGCCAAACTGCTACAGACTAATCATCCTTCAATGCTTTGAATTTATAAAATGCTTTAAATATATGTATTTCTCTTCCCCCAAACTCTTGCTAATCTATTATCTCATAGTGGTTTCCCAAAAGTCTAGGAAGTTATGAAGAGAGAAACATGACTAAATCTATTTTTCTTATCCTCCTTGTTTCATGTTTTCATTTTCCTTCCCTTCCTTCTTCCATCCATCCTCCCCTTCCTTTCTTTCTTATTTACAGAAAAAGAAACTAAAGGGGCAAAGATATAAGTAAAATTTTTATAATTCAGATCCACCAGCTAACTGTAAATTCAGTGTAATTGCTATCATATAAGGCTATAAATGGAGACAGGGAAAAGTGTGTGTGTGTGTGTGTGTGTGTGTGTGTGTGTGTGTGTGTGTGTTGGGTGGAGGGAGTGAAGCGGTTCATAAATATTTCCAATTCAAACTTTTCCCTGATTACCAAAACATTTGCATCTCAGCAGGCACCCTAGGAGTCATCTGGGTCAACTTCCCACTGTTGCACAACACTGCTCCTTGATCTGGCTCCTCTCTATCATTTCATGGATGAGATGCTCATGTGTCACAATGCAGCATATGCTAGTTTGGATCATTTATGTAGTAAGAACATATATTGGGTTGAAATTTTCCTCCCTGTGACTTCCACCTCTTATGGGAATAGATAAACAAATGTAATCTTTTCCTTGACAATCTCTAGTCTAGACATCTGAGAACACCTATCATGGCTTCACCAAGCTTTCTACCCTCCAGGCAAGCATCTCTATTTCCTACAGCTTTGCCTCTCTATGTTTATATTGCATTTGATCCTCAGCTCCCTTAAGATGTACAGAGATCTAAGAGGCAGACTCCAGCCCAGAGAACAATGGGCAGTTACTTTCCCTGAGTTAAAAGTCATGGAAGTGGAGATTCAGAGCATCTCTGGGGGAAGATGCTGGCATAGTTATCCTGAATCTGCCCCAAAATAAGTTACTTACCTCTGTTTTTTGTTTTTTTACCTCTATTCCTGATGATATCCTATATAATAAAAGAGGTAATATGCAAATTGACCATCACACCCTCACAAAGATGGCTGCCTACGACCAGGTTGGCAGGGGGGTTAGTGAGGGGCCACCAAATGACTGAGCAGCAGGCTGCATTGGGTGACCAGGCCAGGAGGGGTATTAGTAAGGGATGACCAAATGACTGAGCAGAAGGCTGCATGGGATGACCAGGCCTGCAGGGGCGGCATTTGGGGTGACCAGGCCAGCAGTGGGGGCAGTGAGAGGTGACCAGGCTGGCAGAAGGGGGCAGGAGGGGTGACCAGGCCAGCAGGGGGGGCAGTTAGGGGAGATCAGGCAGGCAGGAAGGCAGGTGAGCAGTTAGGAGCCAGTGGTCTCGGATTGTGAGAGGGATGTCCGACTGCCGGTTTAGGCCCGATTCTTAGGATCGGGCCTAAACCGGCAGTCGGACATCCCCCGAGGGGTCCCGGATTGGAAAGGGTGCAGGCTGGGCTGAGGGGACCCCCTCCCCCCCACCCCGTGCACAGATTTCATGCACCGGGCCTCTAGTTAGGGATAAATATAATAATGCTTGTGAATAGTTTGGAACAATGCCTGACACATAAGTCTATTTGTGAGGTGTCATTACATTCAGATTTTTGGCAGTCATGCCACACAGTACGTTCTGAACTTTTAGTCAGCTAAAGACCATGGCCATTTATATGCAAACCAAGAAACATTAACTCCCCCCCCTCTCTACACACACACACACACACACACACACACACACACACACACTGTACATATGTGTGTGTGGTTTGTATATGTGTGCATTTGAACTAAAATGAAGGACTCTATCCTTTTAAAATTTGTATGATTTATTTTAGTATATGTTCCAACCTATTAAGTGTTTTGAATCTTGATAGTGTCATCCAACATATCTAGTCTCCCTCCCAATTTTTTTTTGTTGTTGTTGTTCTCTGGGAGTTTGATAGGCATTCCTTTTATGACTTCAACTTTATTATTGGGGGAAAAAAAAGCCAAATAAGATGGTAACAATTACAGAGCACTCTAGGTTTACATCATCATCCATTCTATACTTATTTTTCTCATCCAAGATAGTACAAAGTAGTTAATTTCATGTTTGTCTAAAATAAAAATGTCTACTTTGCAAGGATTCTATATCGACTTACTACTGAGTATCCATATACTAACCCAAGAAAAGGAGGTTAGTTTGGCATGACTTATTTACAAAGCAAATTTCTGGTTTGCTCCTTTCCCATTCTCTTAGCTATTAATAAATCACATTAAATACTTGTGGCATTGGCTATAACATGCACAGTTACCACCATCATTTGGTTTATGGACTTAGCTAGAACCTATAATTTCACTATTTGAGGACTAAATTAAACTGTGTGTTTCTGGCTTAGCAAAAACTAATTACTATTAATCCAACCATGGGTTTTACTTTACATTTATAAATGACAAAAATTCTCTTTGCTTTTTTTAAAAGTCTCCCAGTCTTCACAGAAAATGATTTATTTCTCTTCATAAATAAACAACCCCAAAAAACAAACAAAAGAAAACAAAATGGAAAAGCACGTCCAGAAATTCCTAGTTATTTCTTTGGAATAATCCAGGGGGTGAGTACAGAACCAGTAAAAATCAGATTTCCTCTCTCCTAGCCCAGTTTTTTCTCCCCAGAGCAACCCTGCATTGCAATGGCCCTTGCATCTCTCATGGGAGCACCTTATCAGGTAAGATTTTGACTACAGCCTTCAAGTACATACATTCACATGAGGCTTCATATGTTTGAACTAACCATATGATTCTTTTGAGGTTTGTCTATCATTAATTTGCAGTAATTGTTTTGACATTGTTGATCTCTCAAAACATAAAAAGTATTCCCTAACAATAAAGAGGCTGTAATTTCATTAAGGATTTGTTACATTTCAAGAGGGAATAGAATATTTTATGAAAAACAAAAGGAACCTTGTCATATTCTATTAAAGCAATCGCCTAACCCCCACTGAAATTGCCTGAGGACTTACATGGCTCCTAATTACTCAGCGTCTACCTTGAATTTTCACGTAATTTAAATGAATGGGTCTTGTACTGAATGTCTCATTTTGAAATTATTCAATGTATCTTATTTAAATTGCTCAAATTCAATGTTTTAACCTCCTTCCTTAAAGAGTCATCTGAGAGAATAGAAAATTCTGGAAAAAAAGAGAACCTATCTTTCTGAAAGTTATCAAATTATTCTCCCCCTCTTTTTTTTTAGACTTGACTAGTTCATAGTTTTTTACTAAAATACATATAGAGGGTTTGCCATAGGAGGAGAGAAAGAGATGGATGGGTTGAAGAAAGGGTTTTAGTTCCCTAAAAATTTCATTTCCAGGAGAGATTAGAAAATGTTTATTATTGCTACCTTAAAATCTGATCTGTGGGACTTGCCCACTGCTATCTGCATAGGAGGGAATAAGCTGCCAAATTGTAAACACAACTTGAGGTGCCTCCTTTCTGATGTTTGAACTAAACTTAAGTCCTCTTGGGACCTGAATTTAGTTTTGACAAAATGCATCTCTCTGTTTCCACAAAGGATAAAAGGAAATCACCTTATAATGTATCCTTCTTAATTGTCCTTAAGGTGGTCATTTTAATGAACTAAGGTATAAATTTGAGAAAAATACTCAAAATCAGTGAGAATTTTTGAATCCTTGGTTTAGGTGAGCTTTATTTAAATGTTTGAAAGATGTTTTCATAGCTCAGTTGGACTGTGATGTGAGGAAGCACAGGGTGGGAGTAGAGAAGGTAGTGAGTGTTAATTAATTCCTGGCTGTCCTTAAAGCTGGGTCAAAAAAGAAAAAAGAAAATCAAGCTTTTGGTCAACTTAAAATAGGTCCTTTTTCATGTCATACTTTATTATTATGGAGCTGCTGGTTCTGTTGTGCAAATCTTTCTTTACATTACCAAGTCCATTCACAGTGATTTCCATTGAAATGCACAAATAAGGGTGAACAAAAATTGTTTTGTAAAGTATCATTAACATTAATAACAAATCCAATATAATAAAAGCCTAATATGCTAATTGTCTGGTTGTCCGTTCAACCAATCAAAGCATAATATGCATATGCTAAGGCTGCTCAACCGCAAGCTATGACATGCACTAACCAACAGGGGGCAGACACTCTGACCGGTAGATTAGCTTGCTGCTGGGGTCCCGCTGATTGGGACTGAGCCAGATGGGCTGGACACGCCCTAGAGCCCTCCCGCGGTCCCTCTCCAGCTGGCCAACCTCCCGCGTCCCTCCCTGGCCCCGACCGTGCACTGGTGGGGTCCCTTGGCCTGGCCTGTGCCCTCTCACAATCCAGTCTGAAGGACCCCCCCTCCCCACCCCAAGAGCATGAATTTAGTGCACCGAGCCTCTAGTATAATAACTGATATTTATTGAGGACTCACTGTGTGTCTGATAAGAGTCTGAGTTTTTATATGTTCTCACTCACTTAGTTCCTACTGCAACCCCATTAATAATATAGGCACTCTTACTATCCTCACATTTCAGATGAGGAAACTGAAGCACAGACAGGTAGGTAAATTAATCAAGTTGCCTCAGCTTTTAGGCTAGTGCTACTTACATATTTTGCTCTTTCTGTAGCATGAGCTTGATTTCTGGAAACAGTTCTGGCCAGTAGCTCACAGGAAAGGCATTCCAAACTGACTAGACTGGAGTCATATCCTGGGGGGTTGTTTTGGCGCTGCCATATCAATTACCAATAATAGTTTGGGGGACGGACAATGGTGAAGAGTGGGAACATGGCTTTATCATTGTCTGTGAAGAACTGAAACCAAAGCAAAATATAGGATAGACATTTGAGAAATGAGTAGGACTTGGATTTTGGCTGTTCATTGATTCATTCAGAAAATATTCATTAAACATTTACTATGTGCCTGGCATCCATTCTGAGCCAAGGTGAACCCAACAGATAAGGAAGGCCCTTCCTCTCTTTGAGATGACATAGCCTCTTTTATGCAAAGTTACTTTTCACCCACATTCTCTGGATTTTTCAGTTGTCCACAATTCTCTGCTACAGAGAATATTTATTCTGTGTTTCAGCTACTTGTCTGGAATCTTCTCCTTATAAACAGGTTTGTTTCTGAGGCATGGAAAGGGATTGTACACACTCAGTCTGTAAGATCAGGGGGGCAGAAAGTGCCTGCAGGTTATTTAAACTCTGCACTAAGATATACAAGCATGACTTACATAGTTCTAGGCTCCAGCCCAAGAATGTGCTGATCATGCCCACAACTACCAAACGGCATAAAGACCCACATTAAAAGAGTAATAACAGAGAAATTTTTTAAAAGTTATAGAGACAGAGCAGAAAGGTTTCTTGAATTAAATCACTTTTATCTAGGCTCATTCACTTAAGGATGCAATCAACTCACTATTTCAGCACCTTGGGACCTTAGAAATGTATTTCAAGTTTAATTATAAAGCAAATTCTTTAAAATGAAAAAATATACTACTTTCCCATTACTCTTAACAACAGATTCTAGTTAATAAAGCCTTGAATCAGTTTAGTGGTTTGACTGCCACCTACTGTTCAGTTTTCAACACAACTCTCATCTTGCTTGGTCAAGAGGTAAGAAAAACGCCTTGGGCAAACTATCTTTTAAAAAAGTATTTTATCAGATGTGTTGTAATATAATTATTTTAAAAATTTAAGAGATTAAGAGAATGTGATTGATTCTATTTCAAATTACTGTATTTGTCTTAGTAGTTTATGACAGTCACATTGGTTAAAAATGTAAACTCTATCATGTTCAAAAATGCATACACACACACACACACACACACACACACACACACACACACACACACGGCATGTCATTTAGTCCTGACAAGGTGTTATAGTTGAAATTTATAAAAATAGTCCACAAACACGAATGCATCAACTTGAAAATATCAGCTCATGAAGCTGGTGTCTGATATTTAAAACAGAAAAGAGATCTCTATCATCTACTTTTATGCTTACACGGCTTGTGTAGACTTCAAGAATGTGAGCACTTCTGTCTAAATAAGGAGATCAAGTACTGTACATCCACAGCTATTTCCGAATAACCAGGCTTCTGGTAGAAATCTGTTCAGTTAACATTGTAGTCCCGAGATTCTGTTAAACGCTTAGAACTCAGAAGGCAGGATGAGTTAGTTCATTTCTCTCTCATATCTAAACTATTCAATTTAAAGTAATAACTCATTTTCTGGCTGTTACAATGCTATTTTCTATGTAAATATGGAATCTTGGCGGAAACTATAAACATGATCCTAAGATACAGTTTGAGTTACTTTATTTTTAAGTTGAAATTTTTCAAGTCTTTGCACTAAATTATGCATGTAAAGAAAAATTGTAAACTGTTTATATGTTTTTACTGGTACACTACATATATGTATATGCTTTGGTTTTTAAATGTTTGTAATTGCTTCATTCACACTTAAATCCAGTTATATTTATTATGATTTTTAAAGCATAAGGAAAATCACCTAGAATATATTTTGCCTTTATTAAAATGTGCTTCTTGCAAAATCTCTGGTGCAGGTTTTAATATAAGATTGTGTCAAGAAATTCTAACATTTTAGAAATCTTTCCAGCTAACATTCCTTTTCTCTACCAGGGACAGGTATAAAGTAGCGGTAGTTTTACAAGACAGTATTGGTGAAAGATAACATAAATATCCTATTTTATTTTTTGCCATAATGGTATTTTTTCCTCATATATGAAATAGAAATCTTAGATTTAAAAATCAGTATGGGTTCTGTCACTAGACCTCTCTCTCTATAGTTTTACAAATAAATGCACATATTTGAAAAGCTGTACTTTATGGTGCCAATGATATAAATATAAAACAAAAGCTACCCATGTGGCTTTATTTACAATGGCACTGATAGAATTTATAAAAATGATGTTAAGATGATATTAAGCAACATGAGCAAGTTTGATCAAATATTAGTTTTATATGCCCCCCCCCCCACCTCAGTGATTCCATCCAATAACAATGACACCAATCCAAAGCCAAAAATAGTTTTACCTAAAATATTGGGGAAGAAACTGAAACAAATAAAATTCAGCTGACCTTTTAATAAATGTCTGTTTATTGATTTAAATCCCCTTTTTTTCTTTTTCTGAGCAATGCTGACGAGGCCTGTTAGAATACAAGCATGTATAATAACTTGGACACAACCATTTTTATTTCTTTTGTGTGTCATTACTGAAAGATTGAGGCAAGCTTCACCTAAGTGTAGTGATGCAAAAATAATAGTATCCCAGCCTGGCTGCGCAAGAGCGGAGGCAAACAAGGGCTTCATATTAAAGCGCCTTCTAGGTAGCTGACATGACGCATCTAGTCAGACGTAAATAATGACAGACGGAAACTATCATGAGGTCTGTGAAGCATCAACATACTGCTATCATTTTCTCTCTAACCTTGCCTTGCTAGCAGCTCTCAGCCTTACAGGCTGAGAGATCATTTAAAAAGCAAATCCTAATGACTCTGCCCACTGTAACAACAGTCAGCAAGATTGGCATCAATTTAGCTCAGTTCAGAAACTCAGGACAGCAGCCACTGCTGACTTGTGACACCCTAAACTCCAGTTGTTTTCCACAAACTAGCCCCTGCCCCCAGTGCTATCCCTTCCCTGTGGCCATTTCCATGTCTTGCAAAAAGATTCTCCTCTCTGATAGGAAAAAGGTTCATCTCAGCCCTTTGCTTGGCACTCTGTGTATAATCTCTTAGGCTGCACCTCTTTTTCTGGACTAGCTCATTTGGCACAAAATGCTTTAAGTGATCCCCGCCCCTTTCTCACGTGGCACACATTGTTTTATGTATATTATGTATGCACAGGGTAACAGTGGGTAAAGAACATCCCTGTGTCCCTGTAGCTTAAGACTAACATGGTTATGGTTCAGATAAACACGTCTGTACATGGCTGCCATAATCAATGTGGAATGGCAGAACAATTTTGCAGATGCGGTCCCAGGAAGATTTAAAAAAAAAAAAAAAAAAAAAAGCTGTCTTGTCCGGATTCAATAGAATCTATTCACCAAGAAACCCGAGATAAAGCAGTTGCACGTTTTATTTGTTAAGACAGTGATGACTTTGCAAGCCGGTGGGAACTGAAGCTGATGTACAATAGGATAATAGCATTATCACTTTGCAAATCAGCATGTGGCTTTGCTTGGGTGCTGGCAGAAGGGCATGGGATTCTGAAAGCTCTAGCTGGTAACCTGAAAAGGCAAGGAGATCAAACTGCCTGGCTGTGAGTGTAAATGTCTGGAGATAAATTGCCATGAATCTGCGTTTGCTTGGTTAAAAAGACATTGCCTATGTGTGTTTTCACTGTTTTATAAGGATCTGGGAGGGGAATATATGGGCCTCAGTACGTGAGTGAGTGTGTGAGGGGGGACGTGTTAGGAAGCAGAAAAGAATAGGGAAGGCTCACAATAGCCCATCTCAATGGAGGGCTATTGATCTCATTTCACAACACTTTAATCTCCAGCTAAACATCTTACTTACCTTGTGTAAAAAGAGATGCCAAGTTGAAATAAATAATAAACACAGTATTTTAAGGACTTTTGAATTTTGCATGGTAATAAATATTAATGCAGCCTGTGACTCCCAAAGAAAATAGAAGGCACTTAATTCTGTTGTTGATATCAGGTACCGTGCAGGTTGATTTCCCGAGGCGAACGTGAAAAATGCACTATTTGGACTTAAATTTAGATTTAATAAATAACTAATTTAGGATCTTGTTCTGTATGCAAGGATATAATCACAAGGCATTCGTTTTTAAAAGGTTTCATTTATTCTTGTGAGTTTAATTATTGCAAGGAAACTGTGAGCAATTTGTTTTTTTACCAGTGTCTGATTTCTGAGAATGGTTATTAAATATTAAATGGATGCATAATTCAGGCAATTAAGAAAGTAATCACACAAAGTAATGTAATGGAAGTTAATTATTACTGCATAAGCAAATAGTTCATTAATGCTTCTAGTTGCTATGGCTGCATTCTTAATACATGCAGAACTGAAGCATGAATCCTCTGTGTATTCAAGGAGCTGGTAAGAAGAGTGATGCTACAGAGCGAGCACCACTAATGAAAACCAGAAGCAAATAAGGCCATATTGACCCCTGACTTGTCTAAATAAGGTGGGATCATCATTACTTAAGAGAGTTTTATCGAAACCACGACTGCACTAGCTGCTTATAATTTTTTTTGTTTTGTTTTGTAACAAAAGCCATGACTTAAAGGAAGGATAAACCAAAAGGAGTTGAGCTTGTTAAAACAAAAATCACCAATCGTACTTCCCTGATGTTTTCTTTGAAAATCAACTCTTTTGTTGAACAGCTGAAGTAATCATTTATAACTTAAAAAGACTCCATAGGTGTGTTTTTTTTCATAAAAGCATTACAGCTGGTAAAAGACCTCATTTTGTCCTGCTGCTCAGCCCCAAGTTAAAATTCTGACATTTCTTTACTAACACTATCTCCTGAAAGCATTAAGCTTTGTAAAGACTATTTTATATTAATTCAACACATGTGGGTTCCCGTGCTCTCCCGAACAGGCCGGGCCAGGAGGAGACCAGCTCCTTTACTGGTTTAGTTTTTAACTACCCAGAACTGCCCAGGTCACCTGCCTCATCTTGTCATAGAATTTTACAGAGAAAGGCAATTCTGTTAGGCCAAGTTGCTCTTCCACCATTTCGATTTAGGCATTAACTCGCCACACTCCTGAGAGCTCTTGCTTATCTACTTACAATGCCATTGCTAAGCTCTACCCACCACCTCTCAGGCTGGGCGCTGTGCTAGGTGGGCACAGTGGGAGACAAAGAGACATTCCTAACCATTCAAGGATGGTCTCCTCTCTGTTCCTAGTGCTTGACTAGCCATCGGGGGAAATAGGAAAGATATATAAAACAGACTCAATATCTGCTCCAAGGAAGCAACTTACAGTCCCCTTAGAAGAGTGGTTCTTTTAATCTTCTTGGGAGGGTCATGGAGCTCTTGGACACTAATGGCCTGGGCATTTACAGAAAAATTTGCATTCAATTTTAGAGGGTTCATAGTCTCTCTAATCCTACCCATGGATCTCAGATTTAAGACCCTCTGCTTAAGACCAACGTCTTCAAACATACTGAATCACGTTTAGGAGATAATCTCTTTGGCTTTTTGGCATATGGACTAGATATACAGCAGAGGGGTAGGTGGGGCCTGAAGTAGTTTGGAGAAGGCTTTATGGAACAAATGAGCCTTGAGCTTGACCTGGAAGGATGGATGGTATTTTGAAGCCAAGTCAGAGTATTTTGTGTGGAACAGCATGAACAAAAGAGGAAAAGCAAGACGTCCTTCATTTATTCATTAATACATTCATTCACTTAAAAAATATCAAACACCTACTGTACAATAAAGGCAAGGCATAGTTTCCTAACCTCAAATAATTTACAGTCTATAAAATAGAACCCAACAAGCATATAAATAACTGTCACTAGGAAAATGTAATTGTTCTCAGCAAAATCCAAAGAAAATTGTAGGAAAAGGATGAATTCAGCCAGGGGATTTCAAAATGCTTGATGTAGGGGCCATGTTTCAGGGGCATTATTGCAAGGAATCTGTGCAATAATATGGGAATATTATTGCCTTTGGTTTGGATGTCCCACCTCAAATAGAGGAGGGCAGCAGTCTGGGCAGTTAGGTAAATGGGAGAATGTATTGTATGTTTGGAAAACACGTGTAGCTTGACTTCAGCACAGGTTGTGAGCAGAGAAAGCTTTTTGAAAGGTGAATGAGGGTCAGGTCATGGATGCTCTTAAGAGAGTTTGAGTAAATCATGGCTTATCACAGATCTTCCTTAATGTGGTGCTTTAGGAGGGTACACCTTGCTACAGGGCTCAGGGAGTGTTGGAGTGGCGTGGCCTTAGCGGGGGGAGACCGCACAGGCTTCTGCAATAATGTATAAAAGGGCCCCTGAGCGACTCTTGTTGGTGTTGTGTGAGGGAATCACTTGGTGGACAAGAGAGGGTGAGCAGTTAATGGGGAGCATGGGAATTTCTCATTCAGATCCACCTGCTGGGGCAGAGATGGAGCATGACTCATGGGACACTTTTCAAAAACAGACACCATTTTACTTCCCAGGAAAGAAGCAGCATGTCTTCATGACGATGGGCTTCCATGGTGCCTCTGCCTCTCTCTCTGGAAAAGCCTCTCCGTGTGCTCCTTGCTTCGGGACAGGATGTGCCTGCGAACTGTGCTTTTATTCCCCGTAACACAGTTTAGTATCTCCTCGCTCAGAGCAGGCTTCGCCACACAGTACCTGGTGCGTACGTCCCAAGTAATTTCCATAAATCTTGGACATTTAAGTAAAACTCTGTCGAGGGTCAAGGCCATTTCCTTGAGTCGGGCTGGAAGCTTTCAGAATATGGGCATTCTCTCATTTAGGAACAAGCTGCTCTTTCCATTTCTTTCTCTGTTTTGAAGTGGAATCTCCTACAATGACCTAATTTTTGAATCTCCTATAAGAACCTAATCTCCATGAATATGAAAAATTGGAAAGATATCATTATTAGTTTTAGTTTGCAGATGAGACTCAGAGGAGAGAAAATGCCTAGCTTAAGATAATATAGCTAGCAAAAGATGACCCCAAGATGAAAACTTTCCACCTCAAAGGGTATTGATGTTCAAGACAGCACTGATTGAAAGGTAGCAGGGCCTCTATTTTCTCTACCCTGATCCTTAGAATTTATTCCAGGAGCTTTAATTCTAACATTTATAGTCTAAACTCAAGTCAGAGTCAGGCTGGAGATAGGAAAGTTTGAGTTTAGCCTTCATTTTAGGGAAAACTTAATTTCCCACGCAGCATTAGATTCATTCTTTAATCTTACAGAGATTGTGGCAAGCTTGTATTGCAACTCTGCTGAAGTTCTTTTCAAACTCTAAGTCAAATATCATTTCTTCAAAGTTCCTCTACTTGGGAACAAACCTTTCATCCCCTTCCAAGTCGCCGGCGACATTAAATGTCAGCACTTACCCAGAATACAAATCGTCACTTTGCTTGTTCATCTGTGCATCCAAATCCATTGAAAGCCTCAAGGCCAGTGGTTTGTTCAACTAACTAGAAGTTTCCAGAGTCCCAGAGGACCTCAAATTTTAGCTGCTTCTTCATCACCAGTGAGGTGACATGTTATCAGTTTATAGAATTTTGCTGTCATGTTCGACATTGTTACATCTGATGCCACAAAACTCTCCTTAAATACATGCTGAATTAGCTGCTAACCCGTTCCTTTCACTTCACATTTCTAAATTTTTAAGCCCTAAAAAAGCCAGCAGCCGCAATCCAGGCTGAGGATGTGTGTGTTGGACGCTAAGCTGTTATAATGGACCTTTATGATTCTCTTTTGGCAGTCTTCATTGTGATGGGGATGGCAGGTGAGGGGCAGGGTTGAAAGGAAAATCCCCATCTCGGGTGAACTCAGGGCTGGCCTGCACAGCTCTCATTAGACAGCGTCTAAGCTGCCAGAGACTGGCTCTGCTCTCACACTGGAGCGCTCACGTTAACCCTCCACATCACCACAGTGGGAGGAAAACATGCCTTATGGGGACTAATGACTAATTCCCTACATCATGTCTAATGTATCCCAGGGTGCTAACTTCAGCACACCTGCCTTCACCGCTGGTAAGGTAATGAGAGCACTTGTGAGTTACTGGTCACTGACAACATTTATAATACTCTTCAGCCTCAGTTATTGCCTAGGTCAGTGTGCCGTGCTCACTCGGAGTGGGTGAATTCTGTCTCCCTGGGAGCCCCATTTTATGGGCAGTTGGTTGGGGAAGTAGCTCAAAACCCTTTATAAATGAGGTGGATGCGTTTGGAAAGGTTCTAGGTGTCCCGTGATACTCTGTTAAATTTTGTTACTAATTACATCATCAAGAAGTAATTATAGCACTCTAAGGCCAGAGATTTTAAAATCATAACCATCCAGAAAATTCAGCCCATAAAAAAGGTATGCGTTGGCCTGGATAACGGATGACTGAGGGAAAGTGTAGGGGCAGCATGGGACAGGGAGCTGGGAAACCCAGTTTGCTTGATTTCAGTTAGCACCTAAATGTATTCATAGCTGTCACCTTCCAGCCTGTGCCATAGAGTCTGAGTACAGCTGCCTTAGGGACACACTTCTCAATGTTAGAGAATCAGAAATTACCTAATTCACTGAGGAATGGATGTAGAATAATTATTTTATTTATTCTTTCTTAAGTCAATCTATTTTTTTTTTTTTGGTGTGTTCTTAGAAAACAGCTGACATTCCATTTAAAATGAGAAAAGAAATGCAAACTTCCTGTGATCAGCATTTCGAGATAATGTTGAGTTGTTTGACATCAAGTGGGCAAAGAGACATACAATGCAGTGAGGCACAAGTGTGCCTGGACTCTCTTCAGAAGAGCTCTTTAGAATTAGCCTCTCAATCCTATCTCTACCCCACTTTGCTGAATGAATGAACTACAGTGAAGAGCTTGCTGCCTCCTTCCCTGAGAGCCGCTCCAGTGGAGTGGGTAAGAATAGGGACTCTGGAGTCAGAATCTCTTGGTTTGCTTTCTGGCTCCTCCAGATTAATCTTGTGTATTACTTAGGAGAGCAGTAGTTGCTGTCACAAATAAACCCCAAATTATCAGTGCTTTGACATAATGGAAGTTTATTTCTCACCCATGTAACAATCCAAGGCTCATGCTCCTGGTAAGCAGGCTTCCATGTTGTGAACCAGAGGTGCGGCTCCTTCATCTTGGGTCATGCATCTCCTAGAACCTCAGCATCTTCTGCATGCAACCAACAGATAAGTAGAGTGTGTGGAGAAGGACAGGATGTACCCAACAGAGATAATCATGGTTGCTATCTCACACTACTCTAATAAATTAAAATAACTAGCCAAACAATATATCATAAGGCTTGTGTTTGTTTTCTGAACAAAGAGACTCTATTTGATGGGTTGTAAAACTACTCAGTGTGACAGTCAGACAGTCCCTGATGGACGTGGAGCCTGCGGGTAAAATCGTGTTCCCTGCCCCACTCCTGCTGCATGTTCCACACACAGAAGGAGGAAAATGTTCAAATTTCCAATGACAGAATAGCTCATCCTTTCATGTTAATTTTTGGTATTTATTTCTATACCATTTCCATTAAAAACGATAGGCAGCTTTTGACTTTCAATCTAAGTCTATATGTACTTAAGATTCAAAAGGGCATTTTCAACCATTGGTGTGAGTCAGTTCTATTTTATAAAACTGCTTCATGAATAGCAACCAATTCAGTAAGGTCAGTGTTCCTTGCTGCTGAGTTCCTCTTTCAGAGTGCAGAAAAACTCCATGGTCACCAACAAGAATCCTGAGAAAGTAAAAAGAAGTTAATGAGGTTAATTGAGATACAATTTTATACACTGGGGAGTGGGAGGGATGCTGCTGATTAGAGTGTCACACTTTCTAAAGGGTTGCTTCCTTTTATACAATTCCATAAACCAAATCCAAGCTAGGCCAGATCACACCACACCTGACCCAACCCAACCCAGCTTGGTTGGAAACAAATCTTGCACAATCTAAAGCCAGGGATGTGTCTTAGAACCTTACTCTGGAATTTAGCATCAGTGGAAGACATGGACATGGCACCGCCCTGGTGTCACATTCTGCACAAAATGATAGTTCTGATGTACTAGTTGCATTTGAGTCATAGAAGCCTCCCCGCTGAGTGTCAGACTTCGGGGTGGAGGAAGGCTGCTGCTGCAGAGAAGCACTCAGTGATGGTCCTATGTCAGTCATGTGCGTGCAAGGGTGGTTTGCCAGAATTCAGCGCTGGCCCATGTAAAACACATTTTTATCTGACTTTCTAAAGCCACATTTGGTGTTCCATTAGCAGTGTGTAGGAGGCCCGAGTGTCCTCTGCATTACGCTAATTGTTTAAGCATGACAGGTTATTACTTCAGTCAGAAGGGTAATGTAGATTGGGGTGGGGAGAAGTAGGACACAAACACAATTTTCTAGTTTTTGAGAAGCAATTATAAATAGATGAGAAGCCATAAAAATATTACACATGGGATAGCTTATCAGTAGGACTGAAAAGGCAGCTGGAGCCCGTGCAGCCAAGAGGAGGAGTGGTTCAAAGCTGACAAGCATACAGTGATGATTTAAAAATAGCAATGGTAATTCTGCAGCAAAACAGAACAATGAGACCAAGAGTCACCGTGCTCAAAAAAGACATTGGCCCAACACAATGCTCTTTCATGGGGTAAGCTATTTTCATAGCAAACCCAAATTTCAAAATGTCAGCCTGATAAATAGAGGAGATCTGAAAGGATAAAGTCAAGGTGTTTCGTGTTAATACTTAAAAAAGAAACTTACTCTTGTTTTGAACAATCTTTTCAAGCTTTAAGGAAAGAGGATGTTGTGCTTTGTAAAGAGATCAAGTTATATCTTGTCTAGATGCTATTTTAATATAAACAAGCATTAAGTAGGTTTAGATCATATTATGAGGCTCATTTCCCCCTCTACAATAGAATTAATATTGGTTAGAATTTGATAACCATGAAGAGGTATAAAAGTTAAAATATAATGTTTTACTCTAATTTCCACTTTCTCTGAATGTCAGTGCTATCTTGGTGTGGTAAGATTAGATAGGGTCTACTAGTATCTGGTACAATATATACCAACTTGGCAGGGTGGTGAGAAGCCTAGGCTTTAGAGTTATACCTTCCTATGTTTGAGAACCATTGCCACTTATTGGCAGGTAAACATTGGACAATAATTAATATATCTGAGGTTCCCTTTTCTCATTTCTAAAATGGAGTAATTAACATATACTACATAGGGTAATTTTGAGGCCTAAATTGATGAATGCAAAGCATGTTGTGTGAGCAAAATAAATAATAGCCACTATTATGGTAAGTTTTACTGCGATGGCCTGTAATCTTGAGTGGGCTGTGTGATATTTGGCAAGTCTCTTGATCTCTTTGACTCTGGAATCTTTCTAGGGATTGGGCTAGGTAGCTTTGAGCTCCCTTGAAGTCTTGGGATCTGATTAGATATAGATGTCGGTGTAGATGTCGATATAGGTATAAATATATAGTCCTTCTTTATAGAAATCTCTTAATCAGAGCTCTAAGAAAGGTTTTCTGAGAACAGTGTGTCTCTTAGAAATTAGGAATTTTCATCCGAAGTGTTCCTCCTGCTAGGCAAAGATCCTCTGAAATCCAAATTCCATATCTGAGGTTAGAAATAAAACCCTAACTGATTTTAAGGTCTAGACCCATGGTCGGCGAACTGTGGCTCGCGAGCCACATGCGGCTCTTTGGCCCCTTGAGTATGGCTCTTCCACAAAATACCACGGCCTGGGCGAGTCTATTTTGAAGAAGTGGCATTAGAAGAAGTTTAAGTTTAAAAACTTTGGCTCTCAAAAGAAATTTCAATTGTTGTACTGTTGATATTTGGCTCTGTTGACTAATGAGTTTGCCGACCACTGGTCTAGGCAAATTGGCAGAGCTGGCAAGAGCAGTTTAACTTTATATGCCAGTTCTGTCTTGGAAGTACATTATTATTTACTAATTATTTAAAAATAAAGGAAAGATGTTTCAGGTTCTGTCTCCTTCTGCACTGATCCTCAGTGGAAACCCCACCTGGAATGAAATGGACCCAGAGAGCAGCAGAGTGCAGTCCTATCTTGGACTCCTCAGCATTGTCATTTGCTCTGTGATGAGAGAGAGAAAAGCCACTCATAAAGTTTTCAGTGAATTAAAAAGTGGCACAGCTGCCAGAGTCCAGGGCCCATTTCCAACTATATTTTGACATTGATTATGCCTGCCTTTGCTATTGAGTGTCATTCCAGTCAATGGGATTACAATGGGGAGCACAGAGAGAAAATGATACTCAGAAGCACAAAGAAAGTAGTAAAAGGAAATGCTTAAGAAAAGCTAAACTAGTTTGGGGCACTTGGGTTGAAGGGTCAGGTTGGGATCCCCTATCAAGGGGGTAATGGGAGCCCCAGACTATCCCCCTTGCCAAATCCTGCAGTTGTTACAGAAAACCCAAGATCAGTTTTCTATTTTCCACCTTCCCATCCTCACTTGTGTTGCGATAATATTACTTATGTTTAGAAATTGTTTTGTTACAAAGACCTTAAAATATTAAATTCATGAGGATGTTGAAGGCAGAGAATTAAGCACTCATTCATGATAATAATAACATATTACTTTTATATACTACTTAATGCTTTTCTATATATTTTATCTGCCTGGGCCCTTACAAATATGCTATGATATTATATCCTCTGTATCAGTTGGATGTATTCGATTTCACGTAAAAGAAAATTCAACTCAAAATGTCTTTAACAATAAGTAAATTCATTCTTTTAGTTCAGGTCTGTGGGCAGATTCCAGAATTGGTTGATTCAGTGGCTCAACATTTGTCATCAAGATCCCCCTTTATTTCTATCAAATTGCTGTCATTGGTGTTGCCTACCTCTGCAGGCTGGTAGGAAGATGGCTGCAGCAGTTTCAGGCATCACAGCAGAGCCCAAATATTTCCAGAGGAAAATGAAAGGTCATTTCTCCCCCATTGTTCTCTCTCTTAGGAGTGAGAAGTTTTGTCCAAAAACCGTCTTGCAAACTTCCCGTCATGGCTCATTGGCCAGAGTTGCATTGCATGCACTTCTTGAACTACTCATTGGCAAGAGGAATGGGATGACTTTCAGACTCACCAGTCCTATTCCTAGGGCTGGGGCTGGGCTCAGGGTGCCCTAAGGTACATGGCTGTATGGGAGGGAGGTGGGGGAATACCAGAACAGAATGAGATTTATGGTAAAAAGGAATAAGTGGGGAAGGGACACAGGTAACTCATATATTTACCCAATATATGGATAAAAGGACACTAAGATTCAGAATGGTAAAGGGATTGCCTAAACAGTGGCAGAGCCATGTTTGATAAAAATTGTTTTCTATAAAGCATGTGTACAATATTCACAGAACATAGAATGTTCTGGCTAGAAGAGACAATAAAGGTCATCAAGTCCTTGACCTATCCTGGCACTTTGTGAGCATGGATCTTGGTTTTCCTAGCTCCTCAGCAAAAAGACCTTCCTAATGATACCTCTGAACTGAGCTTACCCCCAAGTCTGTTGATCTTCTCTTTGAAAGGCAATGTGTGCATGTGCTATAAAAATTCTGTGTGGGAGAGAGGGGGCCAGGAGAGCTCCCAGTCTCTGAGGTTCCTCCTAGTCCTGAGGAAGAAGAGTGTGGGAGGGGCAAAAAAAGGACAGAAGCTTGTTTCTAGCTGAGTGTCTTCTATGAGAATCGGAGATGGGAATAGGTCCCCCTCCTTACACTGGGCAACCTTCTCATCCACCTATGTCCACCTCCTGAGTTCCCTGTGATGTTCTTCTCTCTTCTCTATTCTTTATAGTCCTCTCTTTTACTGTACCCCCTGCCCCAAGTTTTGCTTCTTTTTCCTATTATCACTAAGTCCAGGCATTGAGTTCCATGTGTTTCTATCTTAATAAACCCAGAGTAGAAGCTGGGAATCGTTTTCAGGTTCTGCAAGTAGAAGAAGGTAAAAAACTGGCATTGCCTCTTCTAGCCTCAGGATAAAGCATCTTCAAGATAAGTAATCCTTTCTCTTGCAAAAATTGACCAACTGCACAGAGCATAATTCTGGCATGTTAGTATGCTAGCTGAGTCTTTGTCTCTTTGCTGAACCTTATCAAATATTCCTAAGATTGTCTAACTTTTAGCATAATTGTAGACATCTTAATGCTTTAAAAAAGGCCTCTTCCCTCCCTTATCAAAGACATTTTTATCCAAAGTTGGCAGGGGCAGGATGGGTATGCTCATTAACAACAGGCCTGCTGCACACTGTTAGGTGTTAGGACTGTAGGCCACAAACTCTCCCTGGCTGGGCCACCAATCATTTTCTCTTAGTTCTTGGGTCTCTCTCTCTCTCCATGATTCAAAGTCTGAGTGGCAGTGTCTGTGTGGCTAATCTGAGTCAAATGTCCTGCTTTGGTATGTGCTTGTGTGGAGGGGTTAGGGGATGAGAGGGTGAGGGAGGAGGACATTCCTACTTCAGTTTTTGGCCTGGAAGTGGGTGTCCCATCTCCCACTAAGACTAATCCAATGTAGAATTTAGATGTTAGGGGTTCAAAGGTTAGGCAGACAACAAATGACTGGAGTCCATGACATGGGGACATGAATTGCCCGAGTTTCTAGAGTGGAGGAAAGGCTCAGACCCAACAGAACAGAAAAATCAAGTTAGTGAGCAAATAAAATAATCAAATGCTTCTTAGAACCACTTATGGAAATGGTTCTCAAATTTTCAGGTGTGTCACAAATAGTAAAAATACCATTTCTAAACCTCACCCCAGACATATTGAATGCTGCTCCTCTGGAGGTAGGGAGCAGGAATCCACACTTTTCATAAACTCTGTGTGTAATTATGATGACTTGGGATTGTAGAACTCCTCTGAGAACTTCTATAGTCCTCGACTGCTATGTACAGCCTGGGAGAAGTGATTAACATAACAATAAAATAGCTAAATTTAAGTAGAGCTTTCTATGTTAGGTATTTTATCCAGGTTATCTCATTTTAACCTAGCAATAGCCCTAGCAGTTGGTACTATTTTGCCCATTTTACAGATAAGCTCAGAGATATTGAGTAACTTGCCTAAGATCACAAAGTTGGTAAGTAGTGGGTCTAGGATTTATAACCCACACTGATTCCAAGCTCTTAAGCAGAGGGCTCCCTGGTAAGGACAGAGAATCCAGATACTGAAGTTTTCAGCCCCGGGTCTTATTGAGGTTTGTGGATTTTGTGGATTGGTCCTATGGAGAATGCAGAGCAAGAAAGATGATTATCACACCCAAAGAGGACAAGAAACTTGAAGATAGAAACGCTAATCCTATATAATAAAAGGATAATATGCAAATGGACCCTAACAGCAGAACAACTGGGAATAACCGGTTGCTATGACGCACACTGACCACCAGGGGGCAGATGCTCAATGCAGGAGCTGCCCCCAGGTGGTCAGTGCGCTTCCACAGGGGGAGCACCGCTCAGCCAGAAGCTGGCTCATGGCTGGCCAGCACAGCGGCGGTGGAGGGGAGCAGGCCTAAGCCGGGGAGTGGGCCTAAGCTGGCAGGTGGACATCCCCCGAGAGGTCCTGGGGAGCCAGAGGGCACAGGTCCGGATGAGGGACCCCACCACACACACCCCCGAGTGCATGAATTTTCATGCACCGGGCCTCTGGTATAATTATAATGGCTAATGTCTACCTTCATGTCTTTTAACTTTCTAAAATTTGGTCCAAAAACCTCAAAACAGAAAAAAGAAGGGGTGAGGTGGGGTGGGGAATAGATTTTGTATGACACTAGCTAAAATTGTATGGTCTTGATTTCCTTATTTTTATGGGGGTAAAATTAGCTAAGATTCTTAGACTCCATCCCAGGTCAACTAATAGAAATCCTCAGATAACTGGATTTATTTTTCCTGCTTTTAACTGGGGGTGGTGGGTGGGGAAAGACAAATGATAACCAAAGAGAATTTCGTCTTTAAAAATTTCTTCTGAGGGCCTGTGCTATAGGGTGGGAGCAGGCAGGGAGAGGTCAATGAGGGAAAAAGGAGACATATGTAATACTTTCAACAATAAAGAATTTAAATAAAAATTAAAACTTAAAAAAAATCACCTTTTAGGGCATATTTTCAGACTGGTACACATGGAGCCCAATTCCTATGTGTTCACATGCTGTCCAGTGAGACCTAACATTTGGAAAGATGGCACCACGGCCCTATAAATCACATGCCCTGAAACACGTTTGTGCACCAAGCTGAACTTGTTCAGGAATGAAGATAGCTCGAAACACAAATGTTTAACTTTAGTTGGCCAGAGAATTCAGTTAACCACAGAATCCCCTTTTAGAAAATACAGCACTTTCCCCAACCGTCCTTAATATATCGTAGTTTCGGTATCTGGTAGGAGGGCGGTGTAGGAGGGTCTTAGTAGGGATGGGGAGAGGTCAGCCTCTGTAATGATACACTCTTGAACAGAAAGGAGTAACCAAGTGCTTCTCATACAACAAAATATATCAGTCACCTTGATGAGTTTGGAGTCAACATAATACTAAAAACCAGAATAGTTTCAGAAAAAGAGTAGCTTCCTGCCCGTCTGAGTAGTGGGTCTCATCAGGAGGCAGAAAGATGTACAAAAGTCTTTCTGTATCCATGATCCTTTGATCCTTTATTTTTATAGGAGATAAGACAGTAATTTTTCCACCGACCCACAGAAAGATTCCTAAGAGAAGCCCAGAAACCACCCTGGATTACAGTGAATTTATAAAGCTGGCAGAAAGCATATATAAAGGTGATTTCTTTCACCTTATTGTAGATATAGCTTTCCATTAAAAAATCACTTAACCAAATATTTTCTATCCCATATCCTTATGAAGTGTGAGGGAGAGATATTGTGAGTATTATTTCATTGATGGGGAGTACGGGGTTGTGTCTACCTGGCCTGCTCAGCTGGGATCAGAGACGGGTCAGAGGAACTTCAAGTTCAAATGCTGCTCCCCACCACCTCTCCTCCACTCGCATAACTCAACCTTTCATTAACCATCTGTCATTAGCAATGTGGCCTCAAACTATTTTCTGCTTGAAGTCCCATCCCAACCTCATCCCGACTATAAGTAATAGCTTCCTGGTCAAGAAAAACTGATATTGAAAAGATGATTTATTGGTCACAAAAAAATGATTAGCCACTTTTTGTAATAAACAAAAAATATATGTAAAAACAAGTAATTTCACTGTAAAAATACTAGTAGACTCCCTACTCGAAGGGAGGGAGATAAGAAAGAAAGGCAGCTGTGGAATTTTCATGGATGTTTTCACGTGCAGGTGTCTTCCTTTTTCAAGGCAGGTAGCCCTTGGTGTGTCTCAGAACATCCACTGGATTTTACCGACTTTCTCAGTGGGAGTTTTTGAGATGTGGGAGAGAAAGAGACTTACTGACCTTTAAAAAGCGGCTGATCCATTTGTAGTCTCTACTGTCGACTTTGCAGTTGCTTCAATATTTCAGTGGAGGTTTTTAATAGGAACGAGGTTCAGGAGCCACACATTTTCCTTCTGCTTGACCATTGGGAATTACCATATTTGACCATGTGGGAGGTATTATAAATGCTCTTTAGTGTCCCTACCGGGCAATCAAATAATAGAGCTTGTTTTGAGGAAGGCAAAAAATGGTAGCAGTGTAGGAACTAGTTGATGTGAAATGAAATAGCCAGTGAAAAATTAATTTTCCTGCAGAGTTGAAATAGACAAGTGAGTCTGTGGACTCGTGGCCTGTGACAATGCACATGTGGCTGGCTTTCATTTTTGAAGGGACAGATGACAGGCAATGTTGGGATAAAGGTTGTTCATGTCCTCTTGGCTAGGATAAATTTCCCATATTGGAAAATCCTAAAAAATAAAACAAAACTGTTTTCCTTTTAAGGTTACTTTTAGTGTGCTGGTTTCAATGAAATAACATTCGGCTTCCGGGGTGGCCCAGAAGTGAAAGTGGGACAGCGAGAAGGAGCTGTTCATGACAGGGGGCCCCTTGCCCTCCCAGCAATCTGGAGAAGGACCCCTTGAGGATTCCAGGTGACCTATCCATTGCTTTTGAA
Source organism: Cnephaeus nilssonii (assembly GCF_951640355.1). Lineage (NCBI taxonomy): Eukaryota > Metazoa > Chordata > Mammalia > Chiroptera > Vespertilionidae > Cnephaeus > Cnephaeus nilssonii. The sequence goes on from NC_137081.1 coordinate 42,712,203, forward strand.
TAACTGCAAAGAATACATCAGAAAAAAAACAAACCTTAAGAAATACCTAGAGTGGTGGGAGATTGTATTCATCCAGGGAGATATGATCATAGCTTTGCCCAAAGAACAGAGATGAAGGGAAATAGAAAATTGCAGGAAGGTACAGTTGGCAGTATTTGAAAAGAGACCAAAATGTAGAGCGAAGGGGTGTGGAAGAGATAACGTTAATTTGGGGATTTTAAATTTTTTTTATTTGAAAGCCTACAATTGAACAGCATTGCCCAGTGTGGTGGGTAAACAAAGATGAATTTGGTGCTTATTAGCAATTATGATTCACTTTGAGCCAGTCTGGGAAATAAAATGGTACATACCCTTGAGCCAACGAGGAGAAAAAGCGACCAGAAAGATCTATGTGTCATCTACGTCTGTTTCTAGAGCTACTTGTGGTTCTTGCCGAGCGGCTTATTTACAGGGTGCAAGAAGTAGGATATAAAGCCGTACCAAGCCACAGATAGAATTAAGTAGTGTAGCCTATTTTGAAATGTTTCCCATGTGATGTAGTAAAGCCACAAAAACGTAGTGAAAAGGAATAGGCAAAGTATATTGATCAACCAAATGTTATTGAAAATATTGAGCCAGTGGCTAATTATATTAGAAGTAAGGGGGAAAAACAACTTAATGCATAAATGCCTTCTGAAAATTAAATTATTTTGAGTTCAAGCTATTTTTTAAAAAATCCAGTCTACTTTACTCCACTGACAGGAAAGAGAATATTCCTCAACTTTGTTCACCCACTATTATATAAAGCTATGAACTTTACATAATAAAAAATTAAGGACGAGTAAGTTCCAGCATATTTCTTAGCATAAAGTTAGTGTTTTATAAATGTGAATGTGTTGAATCTAAAATTGAGATTCCCACATTTTGAATTTTCTTGCTAAACTACTTTATCCTTTCAGTTGAATTTGTATAATATATATATATTCCTTCTAATTGCCTGCATCCCTCTTCTAACTTTCTTAAAAGAATCATCTAGCTTCAATGTTGCTATTTCCTCACTTTCTTCCAATCATATGGCCTTGCTCACCCACCCTCCACTCAAACTAACCTCCACTCAAATTCATTGCCAATTCAATGGAAGTTTCATTCTCATTTCACCAGACCTCACTGGAATATTTGACACCACTTTTTCTTTCCTGCATCTGTATCTACCTTTGGCTTCATGGACCTTTCTGTCTCCCAATTTCCCTCCAGTCTTTCTGAATTATATTTCATTGAATTAATAAGTAAAATATTGAATGAAAATGCTCTCAGAACCATGCAAATTACCTTACTGCACAAATTTTCCTTGAATTCCTCTGACAAACCATCAGTCTGCCCCTGTGCACATCTCCACATCCTGGATGGGACTGATGATTTAATCAACTCAGGCAAGAGTTTGAAGTTGCACCTCAGGAACCAGCCCAATGTTGGAGAAGGAGGCGGGACTTACTGTAAAACCTTTATTTAAGCAGCAGGTTTCGTTTAATATCTGAACATTCCCTCCTTAGTTCTGAGCATGGCCACAGCTCCCTGTCATGTCCTATCAGTCACAGAGGGGCTTGCGGTGGCCATGTTCGCTCCACAGAGTTATTTGCCTGGAGAATAACCTGACATCCCAGGAACTCCTCCACCTGGAGAAACAGGATCATTTAGCAGGGTCTTTGGTGGCGGTGACACTGTGTATATGTGTCTGAGACACTTGGCTGCCATCTCTCCAGGCTGGGTTCCCTCCTTCCAGGTGGAAAAGGTGCCAGAGATTTATATATATAGGGCCTAGTTGGTGCTGATAAAAGGTCACTTACACCTGTGTGATCTTGGATGCATTACTTAACCTCTCTTTGCCTTACACTTCTCATCACAAGCATGACAATGCCTTGACATAGGGTTATTGGTAGGACTAAGTTATAAAAATTATTAAAGAGTATTGCACAGGCAAGTTTCATAGTAGGTACTTATACATGTCAGCTACTATGATTACTATCTATATATATATGAGCCCAGCAACCATTACAGCGGAACAACCAGAATGACCAGAATGACCAGAGGCTATGATCCAGCTGATCCTGGGCACAGGGAGTACTCAACTGAGCTGTCGGCACCCCTGCTGAGGGGAGACGCCTGCCAGGTATACAGAAGGTATACAGAAGGCGCTCAGCGATGAGTCTGCACAGGTTGTGTTCGCATCTTCATGCTGCCCGCCCCCCCTCTCCCCACCACCACCACCACAATGCCAAAGGAAGCCTGTTTCAGGAAACCCATGCTGACCACCCACATGGAGAAACAGCGTGTGATAAACATCATGTCCCACAGACACCTGAATCTGCCTCAAGAAGAAGGCGCTACAGACGTGGAGCAGGAAGATCGGGACTGAGACAGAAGGTCTGGAAAAAGCAGGGCCGTGGATGGCTGTGTTCTGCATTTGCTGCCCGACCCTGCTCCCCAGACCCCCCTTGGACGGAGGCCTGTGAAGGAGTGAAGAACTGTGGCTGTGCCTGTGGCTGCGCTCGGCCTCCTGCCCTCGTGGATAAGCAGGAAACATATTTACGTGCCAGAATCTAAAACCCTCTTTATCGGTAATAGTGCAAATAATGCAAGACCCACGTGTGTTTCCAAACAGGACTCTGTCCGGCTGCATGTGATCCCAGATCAAAGGTGTGTTCTCTGCTGAGGAGGCTGCAAAGACTGCTCCTCTCTCGAATGCACGCAACCTGGAGAGGTTTAAAGGAAAAAGGAGATAAAAATAAAACAGAATAGCAACAAGCTCTGAAGCTGCTGCTGATGCTGTCAAATCCTCAGCGCAGTGGTGATGTCAGAGACGGTCTCCCTGCGCCTGCGGCTCAGATGGCCGAGCCACTGACACCTGCCAGGTCGCCTGGCCCCAGTCTCATCTACATGGCAACTTTCAACCTCCCACCAGCTCCTGGAGGCGGGTGGGCTTGCGGATGGAGGCTTCCGTGTTAAAGCAACCCTGTTGGTGTAGTACAGACATGCGTGGGGCTTTTTGATGAGAGAGAACCCATAATGTCCCTTCACAAACGTGTGTTTAACTGCTCTGAGATCACACTCCCAGCCTTGGCGACTCTCAAATAGGCCTCAGCGATTCCACCTGCCCGATGCAAAGACTGACCCGGGTTTCATGGAGACTGAACCCTCGGCCCCCAGAGCAGCCCAGTCCTTTCAAAAGGAAGGTCACCCTGGCTGCAGGTCCTTGCTCTTCATCACTTTGAATATTTCTTGCCAAGCCCTTCTCTACCCAGCAAAGCTCATTTAGAATTGAAGGCCAGATAAAGAGCTTCACAGACAAGAAAAAGCTAAAGGAGTTCATCACCCGGAGTGGGGGCAGTTGGGCTCCTCCCCCTGGCCAGCCCACCCGATGGGCCCCCATTGGGGTGGGCCAGCCAGACCCCACCCGTGCACGAATTCATGCACCGGGCCTCTAGTTGTAAATAATACTGGTCTGTGGTGTTTATAAAGAACCAATCTTAAGATGAGAATTCAGAGAGAGAAATGTCCTGCCAGGAAACTGAAATGAAAGTGTAAACCATAGTGTCTGTGTTGGAGAGTCATTTCATTAATAAAGAGTATGTCTTACGTTGTTTAATGACCTAAAACAAAACAAAAACCAGAGTGTGCATGAAAATTTGAATCTGACTGTTTTCATGTATGATGATGATTATTGTTTTTGTCTTATCTTCCCTTTTTGTGCTATCACTAATTCCCTGTGCAAAAGTCACCTCTTGGGTCCCTCGTGTCGATTTGGCTCAATTACCTTTTGAAGCCTCTCTGACCTTTGCTTTGCACTCATTGTGCACGTTTCCTTGTCTGCCTCCTACCTCTTTGCCCACTGCTTCTCCATCTGCTTTGCTGGCTTCTCTTCCTCTGCTGGTCCTTCAATGCTTGTGTCCCTCAGGACTCTGTTCATGGGCCTGACCTCTTACTCTTCACTCCCCCTGGACAATCTCAACCATCCCAGGGCAACAGAAACCAGCTGTCTCCCAGGCTCCAGACAAGTACATCCGACTGCCTTCTGGACGATTCTTACTTGCCTATCCCACACACAGGTCAGTCCAACTCAGTATAACAAAGATAATATCTACAGTCTTTCCTCCTCCCTCAAACTTGCTTCTCCCACTCAGTCTTGGCAGAGCTGTTACCCAGGGAGCAATGTGAAAGTTGACCTTGACTTTGCCCTTTTCCCTCTCCCTGACCATTCAATCAATCACTAACTGTCAACTCCTCTAGTTCTCTTCTACATCTCCACAGACATCACCCTAGCGCCTCTCTCCAGGGCCAATGTGGGTGCACCCCTGCTGGCTTCTTCTTCAATCCTACAGCTTTCCGGATAGTCTAACACTGAAACTCTACCTGATCTAACACTTTCCTATTGCCCTAAGCACTTACACATGCTCTAAAGTCATGATTAAATCTTTTTTGTTTTGTTTTAATTAAATGTATTGGGGTGACATTGGTTAATAACATTATATAGGTTTCAAGTTATACAGATGATGTATCATAAAATTGTATACTTGAAGCACGATTAAATCTTTATTTAAATTTTATCTTTATTGTTGAAAGTATTATAGATGTCCCTTGTTTTTGTTCCCCATTGACCCCCTCCACCCTGCACCTGCCTCTCCCATCTAGCTGCTAGCTGCATCTCTCCTCAGCCTTCTCATATTTTTGTGTTCCAGCCACACTGAGCTTTATTCATTTTTCCCAAATGTCCCCATGCTTTTTCTCATTCTTTCTAGGAGCCCATCCCTGATCCTATGCTTGACAACATCCCCTGCTCAGTGTTCCCAGGGTTCTCTCTATTTCCACCACCATATAATACATCCCAACTGGCACCACTACTTGTTCAAGATTTGCCCTGCTTGATAGTGTTGAATGGCAGGGATCGTATCTTTCTTGTTCAATTGTATGTTTATTGCCAGGCATGCCCAGGTGCAGTCATTGCTCAATAAATATTTATTGGATATTTAAATAGATAAATAAAAAGACCAAAAATAATATTCTTCATTGTTTTATTTTGAAATTTCCAGATTATCAGAAAAGATTGAACTGTTTGGGTATGTGTTTATTGGTCATTTGTTTTTTATTACTTGCCATTTCACATTCTTGCCTTATTTTTGTTAGTTAATGTTAAGAACTTTTTACAAATTGAGGATATTAATTTTTAAATATTTTATAAATAATTTTTACATTTATTCTTTATTTTTTACTTTTGATATTTTTTCTTATAAAAAAAGGCTTTAAATTGTTACATACTCAAATTGATCAATCCTTTGTGTGAGGATTTGAAAGAGCTCTCATATAGGCAAATGCTTGCATTAGCAAAGCCAGGATGTATCATAATTAAATATCTGAAAACTAAATATAAAGAAAAAGTCTTGGAATCAGCAAGAGAAAAACAATATCTTACCTATAAGGGAAAGGTAATGCAAATGAAATTATATTTCTCATCAATAGAGAATAATAAATTGGCACAATATTTTTCAAGTGCTAAAAAAGAACTGTCAATCCAGAATTCTATACTCAGTGAAAATATCCTTCAAGAATGAAGGGAAATCAAGATATTCTCAGATGAAGAAAAACTGAATTTGTATTCAGAAGACCTACCTTAAAAGAATGGCCAAAGGAAGTTCACTAAGCAGAAAGGAATCAATTTTAAAAAATGGAGCATTGGAGAATCAGGAAGGCAGAAAGAATATAGTAAGTAAAAATATGGGTAAATACAATGGGCTTTCATTCTCCTTCTGAGTTTTCTAAATTATGTTTGATGGTTGAAACAGAAATCATACCAATTTTGAATATTTTAAATATTTAAGCAGTCCTATATAATAAAGAGGTAATATGCAAATTGACCCCCACAAGATGGCTGCCTATGACCAGGCATGCAGAGTTGTTAGTGAGGGATGACCAAACGACTGAACAAGCAGGCTGTGTGGGGTGACCAGACCAGCAGAGGGGTTAGTGAGGGATGACAAAACGACTGGACAGGTAGGCTGCGGGGGGTGACCAGGCCGGCAGGGGGGTTAGTGAGGGACGACCAAATGACTGAACATCAGGCTGTGTGGGGCGACCAGGCCAGTGGGGGGGGGGGGGGGCAGTTGGAGGCGACCAAGCCTGCAGGGGAGGGCCGTTGGGGGCGATTAGGCTGGCGGGGGGGCAGTGAGGGGCAACTAGGCCAGCGAGGGGGGCAGTTGGGGGCAACCAGGCCAATAGGGGGGGCAGTTAGGGGTGACCAGGCTGGTGGGGGGGGCACAGTTAGGAGTGACTAGGCCAGCAGGGAGGGGGCAGTTGGGAGCGACCTGGCCGGCAGTGGGGGGCAGTTAGGGGCGATCAGTCTGGCACGAAGAGGCACTGAGGAGCAATCAGGCTGGCAGAGGGGGACAGTTAAGGGTGACCAGGCAGGCAGGCAGGTGAGCAATTAGGAGCCAGCGGTCCAGGATTGTGAGAGGGATGTCCAACTGCTGGTTTAGCCTAAACCAGCAGTTGGACATCCCCCGAGGGGTCCCGGATTGGAGAGGGTGCAGGCTGGGCTGAGAGGACCCCCCCCCCCCATGCACAAATTTTGTGCACTGGGCCTCTAGTTATATTATAAATTGGGGAGGTTAAGAGGATGTAAAGAGAGGTAAAATTTATATACTTTACTGAAACTGGTAAAATCACACCACAAGTAAACTGTGATAAGTTATGTATATTTAAATGTAATATTTAGAGCAACCACTGAAAACGCTTACAGAAAGATATATTTAAGAATATGATAGATAAATAAAAAATGGAATCTTAAAATATGTTTAAGTAAACCACAGGAAAGCAGAAAAAAGAAAACCAACCAACCAGCAAACAAATGCAAGAATAAACAAAAAAATAAATAAAGTGGCAGACTTAAGCCCTAACAGATCAATAATTACATTAAATATAAATGGTCTAAATATACAAATTAAAAAACTGGCAGAATAAATATATTTTTAAATATATTTTTATTGATTTCAGAGAGGAAGGGAGAGGGAGAGAGAGATAGAAACATCAATGATGAGAGAGAATCATCGATTGTCTGCTCTCCTACTGGGGACTGAGTCTGAAACCAAGGCATGTGCCCTGACCGGGAATTGAACCAGTGACCGACTGGTTCCTGGGCCGACGCTCAACCACTGAGCCACACCTGGCTGGGCCAGAGTAAATTTTCTTTTTAAATATATTTTATTGATTTTTTACAGAGAGGAAGGGAGAGGGACAGAGAGCTAGAAACATCGATGAGAGAGAAACATCGACCAGCTGCCTCCTGCACACCCCCCACCGGGGATGTGCCCGCAACCAATGTACATGCCCTTGACCGGAATCGAACCTGGGACCTTTCAGTCTGCAGACCGACGCTCTATCCACTGAGCCAAACCGGTTTCGGCCAGAGTAAATTTTTAAAAAATGACCCAACTATATGTTATCTACAAAAAAAAAATGTACTTCAAATATGATATATACAAGTTGAAAGTAAAAGGATGGAAAGAAATATATTGTGCAAGCATTAATCAAAGGAAAACAGAAGTAACTATATTAATGTCGAAGCAAAGAATATTACTAGAGACATAGAGGGACATTACATGATAGAAGGTCAGTCTACCAAGCAGACACCATAATGCTCAATGTTTATTCACCAGACAGAAGAGCTGCAAAATATGTGAAGCAAAAACTGATAGAACTACAGGATAAATAAAAAAATACACAATTATAGTTGTAGATTTCAACACCCTATGCTCAATAATGGATAGAACAAATAGACAGAAAATCATCAAGGATATAGAATAACTGAACAGTATCATCAATCAATAGGATCTAATCAACATATATAGAACATTCTACCCAACAACAATACAATATACATTCTTTTCAAGTGCTATTGGAACCAATAACAAGCTAGATAAAATCCTGGCTTTGAAACAAACCTTAACACTTTTAAAAGATTTGAAGATAAAGTGTACCTTCTTTGACCACAATGGAATCAAACTAGAAATCAATAATAGAGTGATCACAGGAAATTTTATACCACTAAGTGCATATATTAGAAAAGCAGAAAAGTCTCAAATGAATAAAATGAACTCATACCTCGAGAACTTAGGAAAAGAAGAGCAAAGAAACCAGAAGGAAGGAAATAATAAAGGTAAGAATGGAAATCAATGAAAATAAAAAACAGAAAAACAATAGAAAAATTAATAAATGAGAAGAGCTAATTCTTTGAGAAGATCACCTCTAGCAAAACTGACAAAGAAAAAGAAGACACGAATTACAATGTCAAGAATGAAATAGTGGCTATCACTACAGACCCTGCAAATATCAAAGGATAAGGTGATACTAAGAACAACTCTGCATGCATATAATTTACAACTTAGATAAATGGACTGCTTCTGTGAAAAAAACCATCACAACTTATCTAATATGAAATAGGTAATTTGAATATCCCTATGTCTATTAAGGAAATTAAATTTGTAATTTTAAAACTCCCCAAAATGAAATATTCAGCTCCTGATGGCTTCCCAGAAATTCAACAAAATGTTTAAAGAAGAATTTACACCAATTCTACATAATCTCTCTCAGAAAATACAAGAAGTACTTTATAATTAATTTTATGAAGCTAGTAGTACTCTGACATCAAAGTAGACAGAATCAATATATAAAAAACACCCACAGATCAATATACCTCATAAATATAGGTGCAAAAATTCTTAAACTATTAATATATAGAATTCATAATGTATAAAAATAATTATACAGAAAGATTAAGTGGTGTTTATTCCAGGGATGCAAGGCTGGTTAATATCAGAAAATCAATGTAATCCACCTCATGAACAGACAAAGAAGAAAAGTCAGCCCTAGTTGGTTTGGCTTAGTGGATAGAATATGGGCTTGCAGACTTAAGGGTCCTGGGTTCAATTCAGGTCAAGGGCTCATGGCTGGGTTGTGGGCTTGATCACCAGTGTGGGGCATAAGAAGGCAGCTAATCAATGATACTCTCTCATTGTTGATGTTTCTAGCTCTCTCTCCCTCTCCCTTCCTCACTGAAATCAATAAAAATATATTGAAAAAAAAGAAAAAGAAAAATCATATGGTCATACCAATTGATGCAGAAAAACCACTTGACAAAATTCAACACTTGTTCATAGTAAAAAACAACTGTCAGAAAAATAAAAACATGATGGAACTTCCTCAACTGATAGGAAATATCTACATAAACCTACAGATAACATTATATTTAACTAAAGGCCTGGTGTATGAATTAGTGCACGGGTGGGGTCCCTCAGCCTGGCCAGCAATTGAGACCTATCAAGGGGCCAGCCAGTCATGGGGAGGGACCATGGGAGGTTGGCTGGCTGGCCTCCGGATCAGGGCTGATGGGGTGCCAGCTGGCTGAGGAGAGGGGCCATGGGAGGTTGGCTGACCGGCCCCCACATCGGGGCCCATGGGGGGGCCAGCTCACCAGGGGTGAGGGGAGGGGCTGCGGGAGGTTGGCTGGCCGTGGGGGAGCAGAGGCCAGGGAAGGTTGGCCAGCCGGCCTCCAAGATCGGGTCTGATCAGGGGGCTGGCTAGGGGAAGGGGCCACGAGAGGTTGGCTGTGGGAGTGCACTGACCACCAGGGGGCAGCTCCTGCATTGAGCGTCTGCTCCCTGGTGTTCAATGCACATTATAGCCACTGGTCAACCGGTTGTTCCTGTCATTTGGTCATAACGGTCGCTTAGGCTTTTATATATATAGACTAGAGGCCCAGTGCATGAAATTTGTGCATGGTTGAGGTCCCTAGGCCTGGCCAGCGATCAAAGCGCAAGTGTCTGGTGTGGAAGGGCAAGTCCCAGCTGACCTCTGAATCCTGGGAAGCACCTGGGCCCCTGTGCCCCTGCATACCCCTCTCCGCCTGAGTCACAGAGCCTGAGTCCCCATGTGGAGATGTGGTGAGTGTGGCCAGACACCGCGGGCCAAGGTGCAGCATGGGCCTCTGGGCCACCCAGCGGTGCCACACAGAAGCTGGGTGGGCAGTGCACTCTCTGCTGACCAGCCTCACAGACCAGCTCCTGCGTGAACCCACGGGGAGCCTGACCAGCCCTTGCGGTCCTGGCAGCTGTCACCAGCTTACCTGGAAGAGGCCGCGTGGGTGTGGGGTGGGCTCCTCACGGGTGCCCGGCACCTGAGCATGGGGGCTTCCTTAGCACGTGAGCCCTGGCATTCTGAGGGAGGGCAGCAGAGGGAGTGAGAGCAAGCTCAGCAGATACCTGCATTCTTACCGCACCTCCATCCCCATCACCCCCACTCCCAAGTAGCCAGCGAGAGGTCACAGTCCCCTGCCCGGGCACCGTGGGAGGTTTGGTCACCACCACCCACTCCCAGTTCCAAGTCCCAGCCTGGGACCCAGCCCCAATTGGGCCATCAGGGCCTGCCGGCCACTGGTCACTGTTTGCAGGGTGATCGGTGGGGCGATCAAGCCCTCGCTCACACCCGCCTTGGCCTGGTGCCGCCTGCTCACCTGTTCCACCATCCTGCCAAAGTCCTGCTCTTGTCGGGGCCCATTGGGGCCTGCAGAGCCTCCACTGCTGCCCGCTGTCAGTGCCATGTCGCTGACGCCCGGCATGTTCCGTGCTGCCCCCTGGCGGTCAGTGCATGTCATAGAGAGCAGTCAAACTCCTGGTCAAGGGGACAATTTGCATATTAGTCTTTTATTATATAGGACTAAAGGTCCGGTGCACAAATTCGTGCATGGGTAGGGTCCCTAGGCCTTGCCGGTGATCAGGGCCGATCTGTGGGACAACTGGTAGAGCGATCGGGGGGACTTCACTGGCACCTGCCTTGGCCGGCCTGGTGCTACCCACTCACTGGCCCCGTCCCCCACTGCCACCGCCGGTCACCTCCCTCAGTGGGGCAACTGGTAGGACGATCAGGGGGTCCCCGCTGGCATCTGCTTTGGCTGGCAGCAGCTCCTGCATTGAATGTCTGCCCCTTGGTGGTCAGTGCGCGTCATAGGGATGGTCCTTCCACTTTCGGTTGATTTGCATATTAGGCTTTTATTATATGCTGGTGAAAGACAGAATGCTTTTCCCCTAAGATTTGGAGTAAGGTAAGGATGTTCTACTCTTACCACTCTTATTCAGCACAGCTCTACAACTTCTAGCCAGGGCAATAAGGCAAGAAAATAACTAAAAGCTATGCATGTCATAAAGGAAGAAATAAAACTGTCTCCATATGTAAATAACATGATTGTCTATGTAAGAAATCCCAAGAAATCTAAAAACAAAGCAAAGCCAAAAATGCTTCTAGAGCTAATAAGTGACTTTAGCAAGGTTGCAGATTGCAAGATAAATGCACACACACAAAAAAATGTGTTTCTATGTACTAATAGTGAACACATCGATACTGAAATTAAAAACACAATGCCCTTTACAATCACTTAAAAATAACAACACTTAAGTGTAAGTTTGATGGAATGTGTACATGATTTTTATGCTGAAAACTATACAATGTTGATAAAATAAATCAAAGAATAAATAAATGGAGAAACATACCTTGTATATGAATTGAAAGGTTCAACATAGTAAAGATGGTCAGTTCTTTCTAAGTTGATATATAGTTTAGTACAATTCCTATAAAAATCCCAACAAGATTTTTTAAAATAAATCTTTATTGTTCAGATTATTACAGTTGTTCCTCTTTTTTCCCCTCATAGCTCCCCTCCACCCAGTTCCCACCCCACCCTCTGCCCTTACCTCCCCCGTACTGTCCTCATCTATAGGTGTACGATTTTTGTCCAGTCTCTTCCCACACCCCCCAAGGATTGTCAGTCCACTCCCTTTCTATGCCCCTGATTCTATTATATTCACCAGTTTATTCTGTTCATCAGATTTTTTATTCACTTGATTTTTAGATTCACTTGTTGATAGATATGTATTTGTTTTTCATAATTTTTATCTTTACCTTTTTCTTCTTCTTCCTCTTCTTAAAGAATACCCTTCAGCATTTCATATAATACTGGCTTGGCGGTGATGAACTCCTTTAGCTTTTTCTTTCTGTGAAGCTCTTTATCTGACCTTCAATTCTGAATGATAGTTTTGCTTGGTAGAGTAATCTTGGTTGTAGGTTCTTGCTATTCATCACTTTGACTATTTGTTGCCACCCCCGTCTGGCCTGCATAGTTTCTGTTGGGAAGTCAGCTGACAATCGTATGGGTGCTCCCTTGTAGGTAACTGTTTTCCTCTTGCTGCTTTTAATATTCTCTCTTTGTCTTTTGCTCTTGGCATTTTAATTATGATATGTCTTGGTGTGGTCCTCTTTGGATTCCTTTTGTTTGGGGTTCTGTGTGCTTCCTGGACTTGTAAGTCTATTTCTTTTACCAGGTGGGGGAAGTTTTCTGTCATTATTTCTTCAAATAGGTTTTCAGTATCTTGCTCTCTCTCTTCTTATGGCAGCCCCATAATTCGGATGTTGGTACGCTTGAAGTTGTCCCAGATGTTCCTTATACTATCTTCATATTTTTGGATTCTTTTTTCTTTTTGCTTTTCCGGTTGGGTGTTTTATGCTTCTTCGTATTTCAAATCTTTGACTTGATTCTTGGGATCCTCTAGTCTGCTGTTGGATCTCTGTATATTATTCTTTATTTCAGTCAGTGTAAGCTTAATTTCTAGTTGGTCCTTTTTCATATCCTTGAGGGTCTCGCTAAATTTATTGGCCTTTTCTAGAAAATTCTTGAAAAACCTTATAACCGTGGTTTTGAACTCTATATCCAGTTGTTTGCTTTCCTCCATTTCTTTCATTTGTGACCTGTTTCTTTGTTTCCACATTTTGGCTGCTTCCCTGAGTTGATAGAGTGGCTTTGTGTGCTAGGTGTCCTATAGGGCCCAGTGGCTCAGCCTCCCCAGTTACCTGAGGTGGACACTCTTGGTGCACCCCTTTGTGGGCTGTGTACACAGTCTTGTAGTTAAGCCTTGATTGTTTTTGGTATCACGGTGGGGAATTGACCTCCTGGCCAATTGGCTGTGAGGATCAGCTGTGTCTACAATGGGAGAACTTCTGTGCTGGAGACACCCTTATGAGGCAAGACTTGCTTCATTGGGGCTTTGGTGCTCACTGAGTCTGCCCCCTGAGTGTGTCCCTTATGGATCTGAGGAGTTGTAATTTGGATGGTCCTACTCTGACCCCTGGGTACACTGGCTCTTGGATCTCCAAGGAGGTGCTAATTTAGCCTCTGCCTGAGGCCACCCACCAGGAAATATGGAGAGATCTGCAGATTCCTCTTCTTTGTTTGGGTTTTGGAGGTGCCCAGATGAGGCCCAGCTGTGAAGCAATGCAAGCTGCTGTGGAGCCTTGGGCCTTCTTTCGGATGTTCTGGGTCTCACTGACTCAGCTGCAGTTCGTTAGATAAGTTTAAAATTCAAAGGACCAGGCCATTCATATGCAAAAGCCTCTGCGCTCAGCTTGTATGGGGCTGAGTCTCAGGGCGGAGCAATCAGCAAAGGCTTCATGGGGCGGGATCTCAGGGTGGAGCAAACATCGATGGCTTCCTGTCAGCCCTGCCCTAAGAGGCCCCTGGTTCTCAGTGTCCCACGGTAATCACTGCAAGCACCTCTGAGAGAAAGCTGCCCTCAAGTTTCACCCACTGCCAGACAGTCCAGTTTCTTCCCTTATGAGTCTGGGTCCCCAGAGTCTTGCCTGGAACCGGAGTTCAGAGCAGTCAGGAGCTTTTGTCTCCCTCCCAGTTGAGAAAGCCAGCCATGTACTCAGTTGCCAGCCCTCTCTGTGCGCGCCTCCCTTTCCGTGCGCACCTCCGTACCTCTGCACTTCCGCAGCTCCTGTGAGTCTCAGTGTGCTTTTCTTTTTCCTTCTAGTTGTAGAATTTCCACTCAGCCAGCCTTCCTGTGGTTCTGGATGATATCCGTTTTGTCTTTTAGTTGTAGTTTTGAAATTTTTGTGCGAGGCAGCAGTTTAGGTGTTTACCTATGCCGCCATCTTGGTTTCTCCCCAACAAGATTTTTTGTAGATAGAGACAAGGTTATTCCAAAACTTCTAAAAAGGAAAATTAACTAAAATAGTTAAATCAACTTTGAAAAAGATTAATTAGAAAAATAAGAATAATTTTAATAATTATAATATAGTAATTAACACTGTATGTTATTGGCAAATGAATAGAAAATGAAACAGAATGGAAAGCTCAGAAATATGTTCAACTGATTTTTAAAGGAGCTGCAAAAGCTATTCAATGGAGGGAGCACAGCCATTTCAACATATGCAATTGTACATTCACAAGCAAAAAAAAAAAAAAAAAAAGGACCTTGATGTAAGTCTCACACCTTATATAAAAATTAGCTCAAAATGGTCATTGACTCAAATGTGAAAGCTAAAACTTTAAAATTTTTAGAAAAAAAAATAGAAAAATTTCAGGACTAAGGGCTAAGGGCAAAGAGTTCTTTCACTTAACACCAAAAGAAAAATTAATAAATTGGACTTCAAAATAAAATACTTCTCTAAGAAAGAGCCTGTTAAGAGAATTAAAAGACAAGTTACAGAGTGGGTAAAAGTATTTGACAATCGCATATTCAGCAAAGGACAAATATTTAGAATATATTTTAAAGTTGTCAAAACTCAAACAAACAAAAAGTATAATTAGAAAATGGGCAAATGCATGAAGAGACATTTTACCAAAATGTCAACTAAGCACATGAAAAGATGTTCATCACCATTAGTCATTAGGGAAATGCAAATGAAAACCACATGAGAGTTTACTATACACCTATCAGAATGGCTAAAATAAATTTAACAATACCAAATGCTGGTGAAATATAAAGAAACTGGATCACTCATACATTGCTGATGGAACTATAAAATGGGGACAGCCACTCTGGACTATAGCATGACAGTTTCTTAAAATACTGAACATGAAACTACCATATGACCCAGCAACTGTACTCCTGAGCATTTACCCCAGAACGGTGGTCGGCAAACTGCGGCTCGCGAGCCACATGTGGCTCTTTGGCCCCTTGAGTGTGGCTCTTCCACAAAATACCACGGCCTGGGCAAGTCTATTTTGAAGAAGTGGAGTTAGAAGAAGTTTAAGTTTAAACAATTTGGCTCTCAAAAGAAATTTCAATCGTTGTACTGTTGATATTTGGCTCTGTTGACTAATGAGTTTGCCGACCACTGCCCCAGAAGATGAAGGCTACATCCATACAAGAACTTGCGCCTGAATGTTATAGCAGCTTTATTTGAAACTAGAGGCCTGGTGCACAAAATTCATGCACAGGTAGGGTCCCTAGGCCTGGCCGGTGATCAGGGCCAATCTGTGGGGCAACTGGCAGGGCAATTGGGGGGCCCCCACTGGCACCTGCCTTGGCCAGCCTGGCGCCGCATGCTCGCCAGCCCTGCCCCCCGCCACTGCCACTGGTTGTCTCCCTCTGTGGGACGACCAGCGGGGTGATCAGGGGGCCCCTGCAGGCACCCACCTTGGCTGGCCTGGGGCCTGCAAATCTGGGGGCAGCTCCTGCATTGAGCGTCTGCCCCCTGGTGGTCAGTGCACATCATAGCAACCGGCTGTTCTGTGGTTCATTCGATTTGCATTTATTATATAGGATCATCGAAAACTGAAACAACCCAGATATCCTTCAGTGGGTGCATGGTTAAACAAACTGTGGTATATATTTATACCAAGGAAAAATCTCCAGGGAATTAAGCAGAGTGAAAAAAGGTTATATGATTCCATTTATATAGCATTCTTGAAAGGACAAAATTATAGAAATGAAGAAAACACTAAAGGCTGCCAAGGGTTAAAGGGGGGTACAGGTGGAAGGGAGGTGGGTTTCACTATAAAAGGGCAACTTTTGGAATCATTGGGGTGATAGAAATGTTCTGTATTGTGACTGTCAATGTCAAATGTCAATATCCTGGTTGTGATATTGTACTAAATTTTTGCAAAATGTTGCTACTCTTTTACATGGAGCTCTCTGTATTATTTCATATACTAGTAACTCCATGTGAATCTATAATTATAACAAAATTAAAATATAATTTTTAAAACATAAAAACCAGATTTTAAAACAGTTTAATACTTTCACAATAATAATACATGAAAAATTAATTTGGGTCATGTTACTAGTAACAGAGCTAAAACAATTTCAGTTTTGATGGTATAAAATTCTTTTGACTATAAATTTTTATTTAACTTACTATTTCTAATGCAATAAATTTTTGAATATGTTGGTTTTTTTATTTTGCTTTTTTTGCTTTATTTTTTTTTGTTTCTGTTGAGAAATTATGTCTGAAAAAATCTAGAGAAAAAATTTTTAAAGTATAATGCAATACTTGAAAAAGACTCATGCCCCTTTTATAATTGAAATAGCAATTGGCCTCTCTCTGCCCTAAGTTAAATCTGTGTTAAAGAATTAGGAAAAAGTGCTCATGGCTTGGAAAAGACTAAGTTCAGATAATTGTACTTTTGGCCATAATGAACCTTAACATTTTTACAAAATACTTTGTCCTTGATTACAGGAAACAAAACACAGAAAACCCCGCTATAACACCTTTGTGTTGTCATGAATGGGGTTATGCTCTGAGTAAATCACATCCCTGTGTACATCTCAGGACATAAGCTTCTTTATTCATCGAGGCCCCAGACGTTTGTTTGTGACATTGCTACTTTAAGTTCGTTAATTAACAAGAACAAGACTAAACCCCAACTTTGTTCCACTAGTGCCCCCGTTAGTGAGGCCAGCATAGTGGGCTGTAAGATAGGGCCTTGAAGTCATAGGGTCTGGATTCAACTCCACCTCTCTCATTTATAAGCCAGGTGGTATTGGGAAGGTCAACTGAACTTCCTGAGCTTAGAAATTTTTATTTGTAACAAAAGAAAAATTATATATTTTACCCAGGATTATGAGAAATAGAGATAAAATATATAAATAGACCTGCTCATATTCTGAGCTCATTAAGTGACCAGTCTTGCCATCATTGCTATTAGGGCTTCGTATATGCTATGCTGTATTCCTATTTATCTTTGACTTATCTCTCCACTCAGACTGTGAGTGCCTGGAGGGCAGACGTGCCACCACTTCACCTTTGTAACCCTCACATCCCTCAGGATAGCGTCTTTACTCAATAGGGGCTAAGTAAAAACAGTAGTTGACAGTAAAGATGATGCTATAAGTGGAACAATCAAAGGCAATAGATCAAGCTGAAGTTCCTTTAACACAGCTGTGCACAAGTTTTAGTGCGTTGAAATGAACTAGGGAGCTCAGTAAAACAAATTTTGTTCTCCACCTCCTACCTGAGAGAATCTGACTCAGCCGCCCTAGCAATCTGCATTTTAGCAAGCTCCCTAAGTAATTATGACGCAGGTGGTCCGTGTGCTGATCACATTTAGAGAAACCATGCTTTGGAAGATATACCTATGTCATGCTGAGTGTTAAGTTGTAAAGAGATGCCCATGTAATACATAAAGTGGCAACTGATGATCGTTTAAGTGAAAATTTGGTCTTCAGGGTCATTTCAAAACTCCACTTTATCACAGAGGTGCCAACAGATATTATAAAACTAATCAAAACTTACTTTTTAAAAGTTAATTAACGTGTTTTATGCCCTAGGTATCGTAGCCAAAACTATATATGTACATGCTGTCTGTTTGGCTCCAACTTGCCTAGGGAAGAGAAAATAGAAATGGAATAAAATGCCCACTGGGCATTATGCTGCAGATACACTTATCCCGCAGCAAAGCATTAATTTATAAAGATAACTGCAATGCATTATGCATACAGTCCATCCTCATTTGGCCCCCAAACCGGTCTCTTGGTGGGACATTTCCTTTCTCTAGCTGCTGCTATTTAGGACAAAGGCTTGGAACCAGGAACAAAATGATGTACTTTCTAGGAGTGCTACTCTAAAGCACTTCTTTTCAATATTAGAAAGAAGTGATACAAAATTAAACAAATAAGAATTGGAGATACGAGTTATGTCCTTTTCCCATAGTAGGGACATAGGGATCACTTAAAGACAATAAAATAAAAGTGATTTTGTTCTTCATGAGAACAAGTAATATAGAAAAGAGTTGTTATTGCCTTCTAGTTTTCATCTAAAGACTTCAAAATATTGATTAAGAATAATGCTCATTTTCAGATGGGTAATATGAAAAAAAATAGGGGAACATTTTCTTGCTCCACTATAAAACTGAAAGTAATGATTTTGACGTCTTCTCCATGCTTACATTACTTACAAAATGACTTCTATTAATATGTAAATTATGCAAAATAAAATGTAAAATCAGTTTACTAAGAAATCACAGTTCTGTAGAAGGCATTAGTATATTATGTTTGTATTCTGGATTTCAGTGATAATTCAGTCGTCCTTGACTCTAACATGGGTTCTATGGCGAAATGAACTGGCCCCTTTCTTAGGCCATCTCAAACATTTCCCATCCTGAGAATATATATATTTTTTTTAAAAAAATTGGGCTTTGAAAAAAAAACAACAACTATGTTCTTAGATCTTGATTCTACTCCAACTCTGCAATAATTACAGTAATTACAAAGATAAAGGGTAAAAGTCACAAAGTGCTGGCTGGGACATTCCAGAGCAGGAGAAAGCTTGGCGCCATTTTTATAGTTATGCCTGTTAAGATTTAATAGACGGAAAGTTTCATTAGTGAGCTGTGCTGCAATTAACTTCAAGGAGGTTCCAGACTACTGTATGTTGCTGTTACTGACAAAAAACTGTTTAGATTTTCCTCTTGAAAGAGTGTATTGGATTTTCAACACTTCAATTATAAAAACTAGTAAGAGGCACAATTTTAAAAAATTTAACATAGAGGGTGATTTTTTCTTATCATAGAATATACAGTAAAAACAGGCTTTTATTCTTCAGTGGGCATGCCAACTGTGAGTTGTTTTGGGGGTGATTATGTATCATCATCATCATCATCATCATTTTAGACAGAATGAAGGTACAAATATCTGTGTACTTAATTTCTCCATCTCTCCTCCTAGATCATAAAATCATGTCCTCGTGGAATTGTGGCAGTGTTGGAAACTATTGTTTGCCTAAATCAAATATTTTTCTAACTCATGTACTCCACCTTTAATATAAAATGCTTGCTCTCAACTCTGACAAGTAGGCCAGTGCCAGAGAATAAAGACTAGGGAAGTAGCTGGTCAGATTCCGGTCAGACTTTTGGAGTTTTGAGTCTAGGCCTTAGAGAACAGACTCCTCCTCACTTGAGGTTAAGCTGGTGTTCCCCTTTATATATGCAAATTACTGAAGGTCATCCAAGGTTATTCTCACGAAAATTACTGCCATGCTCTAGGTTTTGTGTCCAGTAGATTTTCTCTACCTAACATGTTATTTAATTTCTCTGTCCTATTATGATATGGCTAAATTGTTATGTTCCTCACTGTTATATTTTCTTGTATCAAACAGCAGACTGCTTTGGCTCTCTTAAATGACTTGAAGGAGACCTGGATTTTATGACTTTTAAATCCTGTCTTGATACTTGTTTTTCCAGTTAAAACCCACTCACCCCCTTTCATTCTACATATGTTCCATTAATAGGCTGCAGATTTTTTAGGTGTGGTAAGCATGTAACCATGATAAGCACTTTCAGAGGCATGTTAACTTTTTCAGACCATAAGGACACAGTTTTCAGACCACAAGGAACAATAGTTTGACAAGCAGTCATAGAGCGCCTGAAAGACTAGAGTTTTAATTACGTGGAATTATCCCATAGACCAGTATGTTTGCTGCTGTCCACACAGCACAAATGAATCAACTTCTACTTGAGTGTAAAGTCTGGAAGTGGGTGACCTATTATTTTACCTGTGTCATGTGGTAGCACACTGTTGCTGAATTGTAGGTGTTTGGGAGACTGTGGTCTGTCTATTGGACTAAACTTCTCCCTGAACTTGGAGTGTCCCCCAAAGTACCACCTCCCCTTCAGGAGATGCTCCTCCATGAAGTTCTAGACCCTCGTTATTTTCCTTGTCCTTGAATTCAGCGGACCTAGCCACACCATGTCCCAAAGCGTAGCAAGTGTGTGAAGAAAGGAAACACTGTCATGGCAGGAAGTGATGCTCAGAGGTTCTGCTATCCCCCAGGAGGTGACAGACCTGGCTTCAAACCCTGACCCAGGGGCCACGTCAGGACAGGTCCCCACACCCTTTCACACACCACAGCTTACTTCGATTCCGTCTGATGTTTCAGAAAGGTAGATTCTGTTTCTTGGAAAACCTCTTTTGGTTTAGTTCTGAGAAAATCATTAATACTTGGATTAACGTTGGGTCAGAGTTTAAGAGATCATTATGTTTATTTGGGTTTTATATATTTATGGTTGGTTTTAGTTTCTGCTCTTAAACACCAGCAGCAAATTCTTGGGGTGTGTGAAGCATTGCGTCACTTTCTTTATGTCTTCTTGCGACATGGTGTTCTGACCATGCAGCTAGAAATCAGACAGAATTAAAGTCTCTTTGTCACGGCTGCTTAAGCATTGACCTCAGGTGCGGTACGTTTGCATGATGTTATATATTTTTTAACTTCTCTGTTAATCAACTTGTTTGTTTATCAGTTCCCTCACAGGAGGGTAGTTAGAATTAATTAATCTTTAAAATGCAAGGAGGCTGTGTAACATTATCAGAACCGGTTTGTGCGTGTCAGATGGATAGCTGCACTTTGCATATTTAGCTATCTTTATTGGTCTGCATTCTCATTTGAAGAAACATTTAACTTTTTATAAGCAAGGACAGTATAATATACAATACTACTAAGCCTAATATTCAAGAATGTTTTCATACATGTCTTAGTATTAATTAGGGAGCAGTTCTTGTTTGACATGTTTACTTTTAATTCTTAATAGGTTTCCAAGTGGGGTAATGCAGTAAGTACCCAGAAAAACTAACAATTATCTAGTCTAAAGAGCTTTGGATTTCACTGTAAAATTAAAATTGTGGGGAAATTATGTTTTCATTCTACTCATATTAACCTTTTCTTATCCATATTAGCTAAAGGTTAACTTGTTCTTGCCATTTTTATGAAGTGAGAAGCAGGAACTTTGTCTTTTTATGAAAGGAAGCACAGGAGTGCCAAGCATTCATTAGAGATTGAAATTAGAAGCAACTGTGAGATTAAGTTAGAAGGTAGCTCATTGTACAAGTCCAATTTGGACTTTTGTAAGTGCTGATATTAGGAAGAGTGAACATACATGAAATTTACCTTCGTTCTCTGTCTGATGCCAGTGCATGTTGGGAGACACAGGGCTGTGCTGTGACTTTCTCTAAATGCATCTCCACGGGCCGGTGTCACCACCCCCAGGCACCAGAGCTGGGGGATCTGCCTACAGCATAGCTCAATGACCAAGAAAGATTAAGTCCTGTGTTTATTTGTTTTCTTTTCATTCCCCCCACCCCCTGGATTTACCACTGTGTTACCAAGTAGCTAACTCAATTTCTTTCTCTGCCTCACACAATTGAACAATACAGCCAAAGGAAGTATTATCAGTGTCTTGTCAATGGCAGAGTGGAAAAGGATTGTTAGGTTTCCAGATCTCATTTAGAGAAGCTCCCGGAGTGGGAGCGTCTGAAGGGAGAAAAGCAGGAGTGGCTGGCTCTCTGGAAGTAGATGGGAGAGTCCGCTCCAGCAACTGCAAAGCGTCCCCTAATGGACCTTCTCCCAGGAATCTGAGGAAACAAAAATGGGGAATAACTCCTGTTTATTATATTTTTAAAAAGTAGATTGGAAACATTTTTCACCTCCCTAAAGAGAAAAAGAGAACCCCAGTCTTTTAAAAACACTAGTCTCCAGTCAGTGGGGTGAACCTTCCTTTAAGATTCATCCCGTAATTTCTAAATGAGTTGAACAGAAATAAAAAAAGTATTATGCCACTTTATGCTGAATTAACCTCACTATGTACCGCTAAAGATCTACCTCTGGAGACACATCATAAAAACCAAACACTTTTACCACCATGGCAGTATTAAAAAGTATTTCATATTTTACTATTAGGGTGTAAAATTACTAATCAAGGGTGGGAAATGACCAGAAGAAAACATGAGAAAAAGAGTCTCATTGAAACACGCTGAAATGTTACCAAGTTTTCATTGAATGCTTTCACTTGTGTTTTCCCCTCATCTTTTAGGGCCAGCACCTTATAAATAAAAGGCAATCTGTTCAGAATAATAGAAGAACCACAGTAAATAACTGTTGCTAATGAACAAATTCTATTTTGTCCAACAGGATCATCAAGGCAGAAGAGCTTTTCTGAATGCATCATTGATTTCCATGAAGGCCAAACTTCTCTTAGGTTGTGGACCCCCTTCTACATTGCAGAATTGCTTCTCTCATGCCAACACAAAAACTACCACCCCAGGGTTAAGGGAATGATTATGTTGCTTCTGGAAGGAGGGTGGTGAATTGATGTCTAGTGTTTAGTAAATAGAATGAAGGTTACTTTCTGAATTAAAAAAACCCAAACATGCCATATATTTGGTAAGCTCCAATCTTCCGGAGAGTATTCCACAGGTCCTGGGACCCTGCAGTGTTTCCCTAGAATGTACAGTAAGAACCACCCTTCTCAGCTAGAGCGTATTGCATTTTGAGTTCCATCGTGCTGTGTCTTAGCTAGGCTTTGAGCTCCTTTAATTTTCCCCTCCTGCTATGGTCCATTTCTTCTAGATGGCAAGGAAGCATTGGGTGACTTAGGTGATGAAGTGGGGACCCTTTCCTTCTCATGAAAGGCAGTACAGGCTCTGATGTCAGACTGCATGCATTCAAATCCAATTCTACCATGCACACTGCCTCAGTTTTCTCATCTGTAAAGTGGGAACAATAATGGTTTCTATCATGGAGGGATTAAAAAATTAACATATGCAAATGGATTTAGAACAGTGCCTGGCACAAAGTAACTACCAAAGGGATGCTATTATTATTGTGTGATTATTACTGTCTTTCAAAGGTTGCCTCCTCTCTGAGCTTTCCTGGTTCTGCTAGGCAGAATGCATAATCCCAGTAGAGCAGTTTGGTTTTTATTAACAGGTGTGTTTTTTCTTATTTATTTCCTCACCTGACTGCAATTCCCTTAAGGTAGGGACTGGAGAATGGTGTTTTATTGGTGTATTCCTAATACTAGCACAGTTCCTGGCATTAAGTAGGTGTCCAGTGTCATGAACAAATGAATAAATGAATGCATGCACGAATACATGAATGAATGAATATTTCACTTGTTCTCTCCCAATATGCATTCTCTCTTTCTTTCTTTAGCAATAGAGCCTCAAAATTTTAGCGAGCATATGGCTATCCAGCTAATGACCACATTTTCTAGCCTCCTTTTCAGCTAGATGTGGCCCTGTGATTAAGTTCTGGCCAATGGGATGGAAGTGTGGTGTTCCATTTATAGATTATGCCCTTAAAGGATAGAGGTATGCCCTCCTTTCTCCCTTCTCCTACCACTGGCTAGAATGGATGTGGAGGTGAGATCTGGGGTAGCGATTGGAGATAATGAGATGGAGAGCACTTGTAAAGCATGGAATTTGTTGAGGATGACAGAGCAACAATCTAACAATTCCTGGGTTCCTGATTGTATTGAGCTGCTGTACCAACCCTGGACGGTTTCTATTCAAATTTCTCTCTTGTTTGGAGCACTGTTTTGCTGTTGTTTATTAGTTTTGCTGGTGGATGGGTCATTGTTTCACCAGCTGAGTCTGTTTACTAATACACTGCCCACAGAGCTATATTTACTGGATCCCTGCCCCTTAGTAATTTTCTCATGCAGATAAAATTGATAAAAATAGATGTGAATTAGATTATCACAGCTGATTAGAATGAGCAAATGTGTGAATTAAAAATGGCAACAAAGGCTTTAGTGTAACTATTTTTAAAAAAATCATTTAAACCTTATTATCACTCTATTCCCAGTTGCCTAGTGGTTGTTCTGACTGGTGTTAGTAGAAGAGGGATGAAAGGTGGGACAAAACCTGGGGTTACAGGACTGAGTGCACGGAGCAGTACTTATCCCAATAAGTGTTTTTATTAAAAACCTCATTTGGTTGGGCAGGAGGGGCAGAGTTTTTGCTCGGGCAACTCTCCTCGCCTCAGCACTGTACTTGCTCTGAATAACAAGGTCAACAGGGAGAGAGTAGCTGCCTCTTTTCATCATTCTATATAATAAACGCCTAATATGCAAATCAACCGAACGGCGGAATGACGGGTGGAACAACCAGTCGCTATGATGCACACTGACCACCAGCGGACAGATGCTCAATGCAGGAGCTTCCCCCAGTCCTCAGGCCCCAACCAGTGGCAGTGGAGGCAGGGCGGGGCCAGTGAGTGGGTGGCGCCAGGCCAGCCAAAGCAGGTGCCAGTGGTGGCTCCCCAATTGCCCTGCCAGTTGCCCCACAGATTGGCTCTGATCGTCAGCCAGGCCTAGGACCCTACCCATGCATGAATTTTGTGCACCAGGCCTCCAGTCTCTTATATTTGTAATGGACTCCTTTTAGACCTTCTAGGCAAGAGGTACTAAACAGCAAACTGTTTGGGTCTCCGTATCAGGGATGCAGACTTGATGTGTGGTTACCAGGTTTCAAGTGCTGACAAAAATTTACCAAGAGATTTACCAAGATTATGTTACACAGGTTTTTATTGTAAAGGAAAATCATTCTGGGGAAAATTAAAAGGTATAGTAACAGCTTGATGATTATTTGCAGCAAAGTATAGAAAGCATAATAAAACATGAATATGCAAATACACATAGATATACTTTTTAAAAATTTTATTAACATATGCATGTAGGAAACTATCTAGAACATAAGTGTGCAGCCTTATGTACATTTATTATGTTATTATGTATATAAGGGTACATAATTTTTCATTTTCATGAGAGCTAATCACATCTATTTTACCAGCATGCAAATAAAAAATATGCAACAATATTTTTAATATCTGGAGCAATAATGGTAAAATGCTGAAATACAAATAATATTTCTCATGAATAACAAACATTTTCTCCAGGGTTTCTATAATTTTACATTTGTAAGTTGGAACTAGGAGGAACTCATATTTTCAGATGCCTAAATATTTCAGCTCAAAGTTTTAACAGAAATATATAAGAGGAATAGTACAACTGTGTCCATAGGTCATGACAAGCCAGAGTAATTTATCTCAGCCTCCTTGGCAACTGTCTCTTTGTCAGTTTCACATACATTCTCTCTCTCTTCAGGCAGATTCCTTAACCTTAACCTGTCAAGGCCTCAGTTTTCACAACTGTGGATTGGGAATAATAGCTGTATAAAGGATTGTGCTGATTAAGTGCAATAATCTGTAGAAAGAGGTTTACATGATGTTTGCATGTAGGAAGACATCAATAAATGGTGTTTTGTTATCATTAATGCCAATATCATCTAATGCCATAGCCTCTGGGTTTGGGAAAGCTATAGAAATAGCTATATAATTGTACTGAACTATATGTTTCCCCCACCCCTCTGGAGGATGGCCTAGGCCCGAAGTGAAATTGCCAAATTTATGTCCTTGACAGATGAAATGTGGCTCCTCTAGCAAGAGGAGGTAAGAGAGGTACGGTTTACATGTGGGCTTCTGGTTAGGACTGTTCTTAACTGATGAGTTATCATGTTGGAATCGGTGTAACCTGAAGAGAATATTTCCAAATGGTCTTAAAGGAATGTCATGTAGCATTTATTAGAGTCACTGCAACAGGGACGCTTCCCACTTGCTTTGATTTAGTGACATTACTTCTGGTTAAAAGCCGTAGGTAAGGCCACACACAGTGGCTGGCGATTCGGATAATTAGAAGGAATGGCAGAGGCCTGTCTCTTTACGAGGAAGTTAGCAGTGACATGCAATTAAAGCGAACCATGGGGGGAGCCGTGTAGCTGGAAGGATTGGCTGAACTCAAACAATATTTACAGGATTTCCTCTCCCGAAAAGGATTTCTGCTTGCTTATTTTGAATAAATTATTCCAGAGATAACTATACTAGCTTACAAAAAAAAGCAGAACAAAAAGGGACAATGTAACTCGCTCCATCGTTATTTTCCTCATGATTTTCTGTACTCCACCGGCCAGATGGGAAAGCTGCTTATCCACTGGAATCCGGATGAGGCATCTGAGCCGTAAATGATCGTACATTCATTGGGGTGCTGTTTTCTGCTTTAAAGGATGCTTTCACATCCATTACCTATTATAATCTCTGCAACTGTATAAGGCCAGGTGAGGAGTCATTATAATGTCCATTTCAAACGTAAAGAAATGGGAGCTGAGCTGGGAGAAGGGAGTTGCACGGTTCACTTACGGTAGAAGCAGAATTAAAACCTGAGGCACATGACTCCCAGTGCAGTGCTCTTTCCAACACAGGACTGTCTTCTCAAGCATAAATGTGCATTCGTGCTTTCTGAGCTTTTCAAGAATATGGCTTTCTTTCTCTCCCTGGGACACGGAGGTGGTCAGAGTACCTTGGAGAATAAACTGAAAGCTCTAGACCAGGGGTCCTCAAACTTTTTAAACAGGGGGCCAGTTCACTGTCCCTCAGACCGTTGGAGGGCCGGACTATAGTTTAAAAAAAATACGAACAAACTCCTATGCACACTGCACATATCTTATTTTGAAGTAAAAAAACAAAACGGCAAAAAACACCTGCATGTGGCCCGCGGGCCGTAGTTTGAGGACGCCTGTTCTAGATCTTGTCTTCAGAATAATGCACAGAAGAACACCTCCTTCTAAATCCGTATGGGAAATGGTTTAGGGTGTGTGGAATATACTAGACTAGGGGGCGCCTGGCATTCTCAGGGAGGAAGAGTGAAATAGAAGCCACAGTACCATCAAGGTTTACTCAGCCCTTACTCGGTACTAGGTGTTGCAACGCACGCATCATGTTAGTTCAAATCGCACAACAACCTTCAGTGGTGAGTGTTACTATTGGATCCGTTTTATAGGGGAGGATACTCAGAACACTACCAGAATTTGAAGCCTGGTGGACGCTTTTTACCACAATGCAGCACAGCCTCCTGAAGCGATAACTATGTGTCAGCGTAGGGCTGTTTCCCTAGCAGCCGGCCCATGCCTGTGTGTGGTGGTGTGGCCAGGAAGTGGGGAAGGGAGTTTATAGAAGCCTCTCAGCAGCAAGGGTTCCTTGGGGAAAGCCTTTTCTTGGGAGTGATGGGTTGGAACTGTTAATGGCAGTAGAAATGTGAAGTGTGAAAACTGTTGAGATACAGGGATAGCAAAGAACAGGGCAGCATCCATTGGGTGGTCTGTTTCTCTTGGGATGTGTGTTAGATGTCCAGCTGTTGCATTAATTTTTATAGATTCCACGCTACATTCTCTTGCTAACTTGGCAAATGATTCATGAAGTTACTGGAGTGGGGTGAGTAATCTGCTCCCAAGCAGAGCTGGGGCTACGGGAAGGGAAAAGGCAAGTCCTACATTTGGGGTTTCCTGAGCCATAAATAACGGCCATGTTGCCATTCCCAACAATATGCTTCTGTCATTAATTAACTTTTATGGAAAGCTATGGTGTTCATGACTTTGGCCTCTCCCCACTCTTGATCTATGTGGTGTTATGTGGTGTAGACAGCAGTGCTCACAGGTGGGATTTGTCTAATGGGGGAATCTGAGTGAGCTAATGTGAAGTGCCTGCTAATATATGGCATGCCATTGCATTGGGGGAGCAGAGCGGGAGAACAGTGATGATACCCTTCCTGTTCCTGCTGATGGTTTTCCCAGTGCCTACACATGAGATCGGAATAATCAGTTGTTTGGTTAAATTTTAGGAGTGAGCTTTCTCTGGTGATGATGAAAGTACTGAGTGCCCCCTAAGATTCGGTGATGTGGTGCTCTATACTTGAGAGAGGGAATAACGAAGGTGGAAGGACCTTCTAGATTAAAGGACCCCTCCTGTTCATCAGGGCCAAACAGGGAGATCCAAGCCCAACCTTTGGAGATGGCCCACATCAGTTTAATGATCCTGCTAGAAAATTATTCTTCATCTTTGACCTAAAATCTTTCTGCTTGGTTTCCAGACAGTGGTTTTATAAACATTAGCACATATCAGACTCACCTTGGGGCTAGTTAAAACACAGATTGCTGGGTCCCACCCTCAGAGTCCACCACCTCGCTTTACTGAGATATTATCTAATAAAGAAGGAATATGCTAATTGACCATCACACCCTCACAAAGATTGTGACACCCACAGCCAATAAGGAAGGAATATGCTAATTGACTGCCATGCCCTCAAAGATGGTGGTGCCCACAGCCACAAGACGGCAGCACACAGTCTCCTCAGCCCCACCGGGACGGCAGGTGCGCGGCACGGCTGGGCCCGCCCCCAGGTGGGTCCAGCCGCTCTGCATGCCTGCCTCCAGAGTCCCCCAGTCCCCTCAGCCCTCCAGCCACCCAGGGCTGGCCCAAGGCATGGGCAAGCCACCAATGGCAGCTGTCCAGCTGCCCAGGGCCAGCTCGAGGTGGAGGCAAGCCTCAGATGGCGGCTACCCAGCTGCCCAGGCCCGCCCAAGGCTCAGGTAATGAGGGCCGGCCGTGGCTCGTGCTGCTGGCAGTGGCAGCAGCAGAGGTGTGATGGGGGCATCACCTTCCCCTTATCACCAGGTTGCCTCCCACCCCTGAGGGCTCCCAGACTGTGAGAGGGGGCAGGCTGGGTTAAGGGACCCCCCCCCCTCCAGTGCATGAATTTTCATGCACTGGGCCTCTAGTTGACACATAACATATGTAAGTTTAATGTGTATGATGTGATAATTTGATACACATATATATTGTAAAATAATTGCCACAATGAGGTTAGTTAACACCTCCACCCCCTCACATAATTACAATTTATTTTTGTGTGGTGATAACATTTAAGATCTACTCTCTTGACAACTTGAAAGTCTATAATACAGTATTATTAATTAGAATCACCATGCTGTACATTAGACCCCTAATCTTATTTATCTTACTGCCAGGAATTTGTACCCTTTAATTAACATCTCCCCATCCCACCTCCTACCCCCCACTCCCAGTCCTGGCAACCTCCATTCTACTCTGTGTTTATGACTTCAGCTCAAAATATATATATTCTACATGTATCATGAGAGCACA
Organism: Cnephaeus nilssonii; assembly: GCF_951640355.1. Classification (NCBI taxonomy): domain Eukaryota; kingdom Metazoa; phylum Chordata; class Mammalia; order Chiroptera; family Vespertilionidae; genus Cnephaeus; species Cnephaeus nilssonii. The sequence goes on from NC_137081.1 coordinate 42,741,324, forward strand.
TGATATTTGACTTTCTCTAACATGTCTTACTTGGCATAATGCCCTCAATGTCCATCCATGTTATTGCAAATGGCAGGATTTCTTTCTTTTTTTATGGCTGAACTAGAGGCCCGGTGCACGAAATTCATGCACTGGGGAAGGTGTCCCTCAGCCCAGCTTGCACCCTCTCTAATATGAGACCCCTCGGGGGATGTCCAACTGCAGGTTTAGGCCCGATCCCTGTGGAATCGGGCCTAAACCTGCAGTTGGACATCCCTCTCACAATCCGGGACCGCTGGCTCCTAACCGCTCACCTACCTGCCTGATTGCCCCCTAACTGCTCCCTTGCTGGCCTGATTGCCCCCTAACTGCTCCTCTGCAGGCCTGATTGCCCCCAAATACCCTCCCCTGCTGGCCTGATCACCCCCAAGGCTTTTATTAGTATAGATATGACCCTGCACAGAAAATTTTACTAACCCTGCTTTACAATAAGGGCTTGATGATTGAATCATTAGGACCAGACACCAAGATTTCCTTTCTTTGAATAGTGGAGGGAATAATTATCTTGTCTTTAAGTTGCCCGGAAATTAAAATGAGATAATGACTTAGAAAAGTATAAAAGCACCATATAAAGACAACTGTCTTTTTAATGAAGTGGTAAAATGAAAAACACTATTTTTATTCTCCCCTTCCTTCCTTTACAGCTTTTATTTAAAATTTGAAATTTATAAAAATTTCACTCCAATTTTCATTTTTTTACATTCAACATTATTTTGTATTGGTTTCAGGTTTTATATTAGTTACAGAATAGTGGTTAGACAATCATATACTTTACAAAGTGTTCCCTGATATTTCTAGTACCCACCTGGCATCATACCATCATTACAACACTATTGACTATATTCCCTATTTAAGTGACAATGGGTTTACAGGTTCCTTTCAGTCTTTCTTTTGTGTTGCTCGTCCTTCCTTTTCTTCCTCACTTCTTCCCTCATTTTCTTTATATAGTATCTCAATTGGCCATCAAAGCTCAGTAAGGCACTGGGACACGCTTCATCCATTTTATAGACCAGGAAACTGAGGCCAATTCCAGTTGGCTGTGGAACTTGACTCAGCACACAGGAAGCCCTCAGAGCTTCCTAAGGGGCAGTTGCCCGGCAAACAGAACAAACCTTCCAGTCAGGCTTCCGAGCCTCTTTCTCGAGCACCTCTTCATTGCGGATGCTCCACATTCTTTCCTCTCCCCGTCCCCTGCCCCCCATTCTTTACTGCCCCCGCTTCTCCGGAGCAGGTGGAAGGCTTCGCACTCACTGCCTAGGCATGCTCTGCCATGGGGCAGGGCACCACAGGCTTGCTTTTGGGTCAGGGCAGGAGCAGGAGTCACTGCCTCTGCAGTGTGAAGGCCGCCTGAGCGAGGCCCGTTAGCACTGGGAGCTTCTCTGAATCACATCAGTCAGTCCAGTACCCTGCAGTGCAGCACCCCCCCACTGAGGTGGCACCACCCCTCAACCCCCACCTCAGGGGTGAGGGTCCTTGCCCCTCTGCCAGGAGTCCTTCCATGCCCCTTGATCCCTGGCTGGGCCCACCCAAGTCTTGGGGGCACTGCAGAACCTCTGTCTCTCTGCAGATGAGGCAGATCCCTGCCCTCGATCTCCGCGAAGCTATGAATCTGTGGCCAGAGGCCTGATCTGGGTCTCAGCAACCCCATGCATGCAATGTTCCCAGGGACCCCGGGAGCGGCTGGGCGGGCCCGGCCATGACCCCCCGGGTTGCTGATCTTCTCAGGGACCCCTGGGAGCGGTTGGGCGGGTCCAGCCATGCCCTCCCCCCCCCCCCCCCCGGGTGCCGATCTCCCCAGGGACCTCCGGGAGAGGCTGGGCTGGCCCGGCCACGCCCCCTGGGTTGCCGATCTCCCCAGGGACCACTGGGAGCGGCTGGGCAGTCCAGCCACGCCCCCCCAGGTTGCTGATCTTCCCAGGAACCCCCAGGAGCGGCTGGGCGGGCCCGGCCATGCCCCCCTGGGTTGCTCATCTCCCCAGGGACCCCTGGGAGCGGCTGGGCGGGCCTGGCCATGCCCCCCCCCCCGGGGTGGCTATCTTCCCAGGGACCCTTGGGAGCGGCTGGGCAGCCCGGCCTCGCCTTCCCGGGGTGGCAATCTTCCCAGGGAGCCCCGGAACTAAGAGGACTGGGCACCGCCATCTTGATCTTCTCAACGGCCGGATAGGCCACCCCGAATCCCGCCCCCCAGCCTCCCGCCAGCCCAATTGTGGGCGTAGCGGAGTGATGGTTATTTGCATATTACCATTTTATTAGGTAGGATAATATTTTATTGTGTGTCTATATATATGCTACATTTTCAGAGTTTCTGATTCTAGAGGGGGCCTGAGAATTTGCATTTGCAACAAGGTGATATTGTTGTTGCTATTTCAGGGCCAAACTTTGGAAATTACTGTTCTAGACTGTAATGACAAAGAGTGTAGGTAATACCATGGTTTTTGGAATCAGACAGCCCTGAATCTGAATCCTGCTCTACTACTGTGAAACTGTAGAAAAGTTGCCAAGTCTAGGCTTGCTCACCTGAAGAAAGGGGAGTGCAAATGTCTTGGCTGTTTTGATTTGGTCTGTTCAGTGAGAATTAAATGAACTGATCTATGTGAAGTGCTTAGCACACACAATGTCATGTACATAGAAGTGACTATAGATGTGAGCTACTGGTATTGATACAGTCTGCCTCTTAGAGCTACATGACCAGAACTGGTGGCCCAAAGGTTAATACAGAGATGCCTACTTAGGGGAGTCTTTTAGAAAGTTAAGAAGGTCAGAGAAAATGCAGGTTGGAAGAATTGGGAAAACAGAGGCTATGTACCATATTTAAGACTTTCTGATATGCTCAGAAATAGGAAAAACAAGCAAAGAAATTGATTTTGTGTTGAATAGTGGATAGTCACTTCCCAAGGAGATGCAGTATGAAAGTGGGTAAAAATGGAAATCCTAAACTGGGCATTGGGACTATTAGAATTTAACATGTAATTCCCAACAAGTATACACAGAATTAGAGTGAGGATTTTTTCCCAAATCGCTCTGGAAGTGAAAGGATGAGAATATGTAAAGCAGGATACAGTGGAAGGGACAAAGAGAGGGTGCCTGGGCCATTTATGAAGCAAATAACACATCATCCTAAGCCAAAATTACTCCTGTCTTCATCTTATTTGTGACTTCCCCTGGGCTCTTTATTCTGTGAGTGAACTAGGGCTTTCCATCTCCTCAAGCTGCACATTAGGCAAAACAATTCCTAAGAAAGAATTTACAAAAATCAATTGTTCTCAGCGTGTAAAATTATATCCCAAATTATGACTACTCCCAGGACAGTATCTCCCAAGCTGTGCTTCTTAGGACTATGAGTAGGTGGTCTGTTAGAGAAAGCTTTCTTGTTGAAACATATTTGCATATTAAAGAATCTGAAAAGTCCCAAAGTTTAAAAAAAGAAGAAAAAAATGAAAAGGTAGCTGTTTACTTTTGGTTAATATAATTGAGATTTTTCTCTTTTTTCTATATTTTTAATATTTTTCTATAATTAGCAAATTAGCAGGTCTTACTTTTACAATAAAATATGAACCAAAGTATCTTATATAATAAAAGGGTAATATGCAAATAGACCGAATGGCAGAATGCCCAAGGTCCCTCGCCCCGGCTGGCCCCACCCCCGATCGGCCCTCACCCCAGCCCGCCCATAAAGGCTCCCATTGGGGGTGGGCCAGCTGGATCCCACCAGTGCACGAATTCATGCACCGGGCCACTAGTATTAGAATAAAAAAGAATATCGTTTAGGCCAGCAAATGTCACTTCTAGTCATCTTTCCTCTCCATTCCACCTGTTATGGTCTGAATGTACGTCCCCCTCTGCCCCCTCCAACTCCCCCCGCCCCCAAGCCAAATCCATATGCTGAAACCCTAACCTTCAATGTGTTGGTATTTAGAGGTGGAGCCTTTGGAGGTGGTGATTAAGTTTAGATGAGGTCACCAGGGTGGCATTCCCATGATGGGATTAGTTTTCTTATAAGAAGAGGACCAGAGGTTTCTCTTTCTCTATCATGCGAAAATACACACCAGGAAGTGGATCCTCACCAGATACCAAATCTGCTTGAACCTTGATCTTGGACTTGTCAGCCTCCAGAACTGTGAGAAATAAATGTCAGTGATTTAAGCCATCCATTTTGTGGTATTGTGTTATAGCAGTTTAAATTGACTAAGACACTACTCTTCCCTCACTTCTATGGAAGAAGTAAGGATGCCATGATACCAGTTTCTAAAACAACAAATTCTTTGCACAGTGTTCTTTTTGAAAGATAACTGAATGTGGATAGTCTGTATAATTGTTGCATGCCTAAGATATTTGCCATATTGGAAGCCTCCTTTATCCCAGTTAAAGACATAAATCTATAAGGCATCCTGGGCTATTAATTGCTCAACATAATTAGTCTAAAGAAGTGAATCAGTCAAATCCTGGGACATCAAAACCTTCCACAGGGCAGGGGCACCACAGAATCTGGGGACTGTATCCAACTACACTCGTCTAAGCTTAAGCACAGGCAGATGCTCAAGGGCATCGGTACTATATTGATAGGCAACAACTCAGGGAACAGGCTCTTCCTGAGAAAGGAGATTTTCTCCTAAGATTGATTTCATTACACACTGTAAGGACATAACCAATATTGTTTGGAGATCTTGACTCCATTCCTAGGAAGTGTTTATAACTTTTCAGTTGGGCTATGGTGTTGTTCTACAGGCTACATTCTTCTTAAGGAGGGAACTTTTGGAGTCTCTGGTATTGTGAGGTAGCCAAGAATCCAACACTATCGGGTGAAATGCCTTTGGAAAGAAACTGAAGTCCATGTTAAAAATTAGGTTAGAAACCAATATCGTTTGACATTCTAGGCTGTTGGGTCCAACAACATGTGATAATTTTTTTCTGATTGGCAGTGAAGAAGCTCAACAATGCTTGTCTCTCTTTGGTGGACATGAAATACAATACTAATTGGGTATCACCCAGGTCAGCAAAGTCAGTTGGACTTCTGTCTCTATTGGGCATTGAGGTAAGGCTCACACTTTGATCTTATGAGGGGTGCCACTTCCAGGCAATATCAGGTCATTTGGGCTTTTCCCAGCCTGGCCTTGCAGGCAGACAAATTCAAATTCATGGGAAAGCTGGGCACAGGAGTGTTGGCCTATTTAGGATGCTGATGAATTAACGACAAGAACTGGTAAGTGTAATTTTGGTAAAATAAATTTCTTACTGGAAAAAATATCGACTTCTTTGCTAAGCAATTTGAGAACTGAAATAAAAATCCAAAATTCTTATTTTTTTAAGCAATCAGTTCTTTAGCATAACACTGCCTAATCTCCCTTTACCAAAGAGGAGAGCAAGAGGATGACAGGAAAATGAGAGTGGATAGAGGCCCACACTGTTAGGAACTGTACATTTTACAGTTGTAAAAGGAAACATTGAACACACTGCACGGTCCACCCCACACAGCTGGCCCGCAGCAGCGGTGGGATTCGGGACTTAGCAAAGTGCGTGCTGAGCTCCTCGCGTCGTGGTGCCTGAAGCATGTCTCGGTGAGGCGGGTGCTCTCATTCCTGGCTGCAAATTGTTCTCTGAGAGAAAGCTCGAGTCCTCATGCACAAGACATGTCATGGCAGTAATAATAGCACTTACTCACATTTACATTTATACGTCTGGTCTTTTCTCGATCTGTTTCTCAGACAGAAAACTCAAACACCAAGCTGTCTGGTTTAAAACCAGACACATGGCAACTGTATTTACTACAACTTTGCTGGCTGCCAGGCACTGTGCTATTTGTGTTCACATGTATTACATGTGTCATGTCTTATTAAACCCGTGTAATTGTGCTGTGAGTAAAGTATTTTATTCTTATTGTATAGATGATAAAACTGAAGTTCAGAGAGGTTAAGCAGGTTGCTTGCAGTCACCCAGCTAGTTGTCTAATAAGGTAGTGTGGCCTTGCACTGTCTAATTCCACAATTCTTTATTCCCCTTTGATATGTGATGCATTGAAATGATCCAAGATTTCCTGAAATCTGTCATTAAGTTTTTCCTCAATGGGTCTCTGGATATGAATCACTTGAAAACTGAATAGCATCCTTGAGCTCTCAAGAAGCATGATATATATGAAGTATTGGAAAAAGATTTGCAGAATATTGTCAATAATCGACTGTTGATAAACTTGATTGAGGCCACACACACACACAACAATCTATGAGAGACAGGAATTAAAGGCTTTAATAATAATGAATGGTGTCCCTGTGACTTGGTCAGAAGTCATTTCAAGGCCTCAATTTACCATTAAGTTTCAGGACCTGCCTAACTGGGGTCACCAACTGGCTACTGGGTGCCTTGCTTGATTATTTTTTTACTCTTTACTGTTTTGTTTTGTTTTTTTTTTCAAAACTTTAAGTGATTTGTTGCAATAGACGGGACCAGATGGAGAGACACTGATGCCTCTTCCATCTTCCTAGAAAGTGCTCAGGGAAATCACAAGACAGTTTTCAGCCCGTAGGCTCCTCTATTTGTGAGAATGCTTAGGCAATGATTCCAGGAGGTGTGAACAACTTCCTCTCAAGAGACTTCTAACGCTCCCTTTCACTGACAAGTTGGAGCTTCCTGTGAGGGAGCATTTTCACAACAAAACTTCCAGAACCATCAGCTGGATATTGGTACAAATGTGATGAATGTATCTTGGTTTCAATTCTGAACAACAAAATGGACTTCTGAAATAATGTTGTAAAAAGGTATACTTATCCATCTAGAAGTGACTTACGGTTGCAAGTGTACCTGCCGGAGGCTAATTCCAGCGTGTCATAAATGCAAGAAGTTTCATCAAAAGGTTGATGGAACCTTGAGGCTTCAGCAGGGCCGAATACATGTTCTTGCCTGCTGGAATGGCCGAAAGCATTTCCCCCAACCTAAAGATTTGCATATATTATTGCCTGCTACTGAGACAGCCGAAGGCAGTTCCCCCCACACTGACAATGCCTACTGTATACCAAACCTTAACCTTTGATATGTATATCTGCTTTGCTTTAGGGCAATTTGTGTTAATAAAGAGCTAGGGGTCCAGAGACTCAGAGAACTTGGTTACTGAAGCTAAGCCCTCCTCTGGCTCCCCAAAATGCCTTCCAAATTTATATTTCATGTCTAGTCTCTTTATTAATTTACATGCAGCCCTTCTCCAGATTCTTGAACCCTTCTAGATGCTGGAAAACACCCCGGCATGTACCATTTCTGTTTTCAAATTATTCAGAGGCATTTTTCCCTTGACCTTCTGAAAATAATACAATTCCTAGATTTTACTGTTATGGTACCAGGTGGTGGGAACTCTTCCTCACCTTCATTTTAAAAGGTGTGAAGAATGCATGGCCTGGCTTCCCTCAGAATCTGTACTCTGGACCAATGGATTTGTAAGCAGAGCACTGACGAAATCCTGACAGCACGAGCAGAAGTTGGTTTACTTGAGATGATAGGCAGGATTTTTGGGAATGAGTACTTCCTTTTAGTAAAATGTAGAAGGTCCATGTATTAGAAGCCTCCCCTAGTTTCTGAGGCGAGTAGAGCTAGACTAGGATACTTTATTGGGCCATTAGAAATATGACATTAGGATTGGTCAAGAAGCTCAGAAATCCTCCAGACAGTTAGGTTAAGAAAGGGTGCAGTTCTCAGTAATGTAATGCACCCATCAGTCTGTGAATTCTTTTCATTAAATTTAAGTTCCTTATCAATAATTGATAGGGCAGATAATAATCACTTTTCAACTAACATGATGTGTTTATCAAATGCCCTCATCTTAAATGAAGCAAGAATAGTGAGATGCTTTAGAAAAACATATGTTGTGCCTGACAGATGTTCAGAATCACAGCAGGAATGTGCTTAGGGTAACTTTATCTTATATGCTTCAAAACACAAGAAGCCTCTCAGCATATGTGAATGCTGAGGACTCTTTAATTCATAAGGAATAGAAACCTGCCTCAAACAAGCACAAACACCAAAGGAGATGTATTAGGTCCCAGATCTGGGGAAGCCTGAGGCTGATGCTGTCTTTGTCAACAACATTGACCACATGATGTCACTGGCTTGCCCTCTCTTCCTTACTTTCTCTTTATTTCTAAGTATTAGCCTTATTGCTTTTCTCCTTCAACCTGAACATTTCCTTCCTTCAGGTAGACAGCTTTAGGCTTACATCGCCCAGTTTAACAATCCCATGAAGGAGTAAAAAGAGCTGTTTTTTTTTTTTTTCTCTGAGGGTCTTACATAAAATTTAAAAACAGAACTCCAATTGTTCCTGTGGTATCATGTGCTCATCACTAGTCCACTATTTCAACAAATGTTTGAGGCACTGGTCCAGCCAGTACAAGGAAATTTTTAAAAAGATTCTTAAAGATCTTTGACATACAAAATGATAGGAGGTGTAGGATATTAACAAGTAATATAAAAAGCCAGCGACTGGAATGCCGTAATGACCATAACGACCAGTTGCTATGATGCCCACTGTGGCCAGCGAACCAGCCCGATTGAAGGTGGGCATCCAGCCCACTCCCCCGCAGCCCCTCCCCCTGGCCAGCCCCACCCTCGATGGGCCCCCATCACCCTGATCAGCCCACAGCCCCTCCCCCAGGCCGGCCCCACCCCTAATCGCCCCCCTCACCCAATCAGGGGTGGAGCTGGCCGGCCAACCTCCCATGGCCCCTCCCCCAACCACTGACCCCACATTGGCTCCCCACACCCCATTTGGGGGCAGGGCAGGCTGGCCCACCACCCACAGCCCCTCCCCATGGCTGGCCCTGCCCCCAACTGGCTCCCCCACCCCAATCAGGGGTGAGGCCTGCTGGCCAATCACCCTTGGCACCTCTCCCCAGCTGGCCCAGCCCTGATCCATCCCTGATTGGGGCAGGCCAGCTGGCCAACCTCCCGCCATCTCTTCCTCCTGATAGGCCCAGCCCCGATCCACCCCAATTGGGGCCAAGCTGGCCGGACCCCACCCATGCACCAATTCATGCACTGGGCCTTTAGTATAAAATAATTAGCATGTGATATTGAGACAAGAAAAGTCTAAAATGTGATGGAAATCAGATCAGTTGGATGTGACCCAGGCTCTTTCATGAAGAGAAGTGTTTGATCTGTTTGTTGGCGAATGAATTATTTATCAGTGGTGGGGAATCCGGGCAGGGGGAGAGTCATACTAGAAAAAAAGGAATGGTACAAAGAATGGCAAAGAAGCAGGAAAAGGGGAAGGGTCAGGAGCTTGGTTTGAATAAATGCAAGTTTTATAAAGGAAGAAATGTGAGCTAAATTTAGTCAGAAAAGTTTACATTAGGTGATAGAGGTTTTGAAGTTTTTAATTTCAACCTGTTTCAACTTTTTCCCCAGAAGACTGTGTAGAGCCAGTGATGGTTTCAGAGCAAGGAGAAACAGGATCAAATTGTTCACTAGAGAGTTTCAAATGGCAGTCCCAGTGAGGAAGGACTGAATGGGGTATTTACTTAACCTAATTTCAAGAAATGCAACCTAACTGTGAATGGGTGGGAGCCAGCAGGGCAGGCGCCTTGGCTGTGTGAGTAGAAGAGATTGATCTTCTGAAAGTAAAGCTCTAAGTCTCCTGACAAGCTATAAATTGATTGCCAAATTCAAACTTTATTTGTATCACAAAGTTCCATCCTCTCTCCTAAATTCGACTATATCTTCAACCGGTAGCTGGCCATTTCTTTGTAGGTCCTACCCTACCTCACATTCAGCACTGTCTCTCCTGTCATCATTTTGTGGTCATATCATTTTCTTAGCAGTTCAGGCATGGCCATTCCTAGGACTAGGTGACAACTTAGACGAGTCACAGTGATATATTTGAACACCAATATTTTTATGTGGATAGAAATCAAGTTAAAATGAGCATGGAGAACACACTTGAGAGGGGAGAGGAACCACATACAAGTCAGCCGGCTACCTCAGAGCCTGGAGGTCAAGGAGCAGGGATAGCCCTTCCTTCTCTGCAGGTGAAGTAAGCTGGTGAAATGAGCTAAAAGTCTAATTGCTGCTGGCAAACTGGCAGACAGGAGCCCCAGACCATTTTGAGCTGTGGTGGGTGGAGACTCTTCCTTCACCTCTAGCCAAGTGTTAGAGACAAACACCCATGCTGTAACTCAGAAATTTCCAAGAGGCTTCATCTGGACTTATGATAATCATGTGTATTAATTTGAATAGAGGTCAGCTACTATAACAAAGATCCCCAAGTAATAGTGGCTTAAATTGTATAGAAGTTTATTTTTCTCAGGCAATAATCTGAGCATAAGCAGCCTAAGGCTGATATGGCAGCTTATTGTATCAGCAACTTGGGCTCCTTAACACACAGCTTTCATCTCTTGGAATCAACATGACCACGATCTCATCAACAGGAAGGGTAAGAGTAGCCCTATAAGGGCTCCTAAAAGTTGTACATCACTTCCACTAACAGCTAACAGCCATAAGTTAGTCATGTGCCTGCACAGAGCTGGAAATGCTAGGGCAGTGTGCTCAGCTAATAATAATAGCTGGCACTTGCATAGTGTTTCCTGGGAACCGAACACTATTCTAAGAGCTCTGCGCATACTGACTTATAGCAACCCCATGAGCTAAGTTTCAGTATTATTTGCATTTTACAGATAAGATAACTGAGGTACAGAGAGGTGAAGTAACTCACCCAAGGACATGAGAGAATAAATAATGGAGGTAATATTTAAACCCCCACAGACTGTTTTCAAAATTTATCATCTTAACTATTCTGCAACACTATCTCTAAAATTCAGGGTTCTGTTAGCAAAGAAAGAATGAGAGAATGAAAATTGGGAGACAATCAATTATTCCTACTAGAGCACCCAAGCATCCATGTTTGTCACACAGCATTGACTCCAAGCTTTGGGATTCTCTCCCTTGTTGCTCTGTTCTTTCCAGTTTTCCAGCAGATTGCCACCCACAGCAGCTTACAGTCCCTGCCAGCTGACATGGAAGCTTCTGGTCTAGCCTCCTAGCTTCTAGATTCTTCACCCTCCCGCCTCCACTATACTTTCCCACCAAATGAATCTTCTCCGCATACTATCTTCTCCATGCCATGCCCCTCATTAGAAATTAACAGAGGAAAGGCACTACTTAACTGAATCAACTTCCTTCTTCTGAGTCTGGCCTTCAAGGTCCTTTACAATTCGATTCCAAACATACCTTCCAAATGTATAGATCCTTCCTCAGAGCCCACACAAATCCTCTCTAGACCCATCAGATTGGTCTACTTATGCCATGTGTATTCCTATAACTCAGCTGTCTGGGTAGAAAAGGAAGGGTCACCTCTGACCACTGTGGATGGCTGCACTTTGCCCCGTTTGTTTGTATGAAGTCTACCCACCCAGCTTGCATCCTACCTTCCCAGTGGCTAAACTCAAGAGTTCTGCACTGATGTGTGCTGGCTGGCTGGATATATGCTCAGTGGCTCCCCTCGCTAGCCCATGGCACCCAATCCTCCCTCTTCTCTCAGTACTCTTCCCACCCATTGGTAAGGGTGTGAGCCATCTTTCTATGTATGGAGCCCTGCACCTCATGAGACAGAGGCCAAGTAATGGTTGGTCCAAAGTGGCTTGTTTAGTCAACTTTGAGAATTCCTATAAGTAATGTAACTTGGATAACAAATATCCATCTGGTGTCCTACAAAAAGCAAAAATGGCACATTATGTCTGAAGGATTACCTAACGTTAAATGCAAAGAATAAGACTGTCATATCTTTTCCTCTGCCAAGGGTATATATTGTCCACTTTAGATCAGTCAGGAAAGGCAAATATAAATTTATAAGGATGTTTGATCCTCAAATGAACACTTTTCTGTATTGAGCAGTGGTGGGTAGAGAAGTATTGAAGAACTCTTCCAGCTCTCTGTAATGACCTTAAGCTGAAGGTAAACTCTAGCCATCTCGACATCAGCTTTAAGATAGGGGGAAGAAAACCAGTGGGCGTTAATGAAAGAGCTTTATTTCAGAAAGCATGGGATCATGTGTTTCTGGAATGAAGGAGGAGGAATGCACTTTTCAAAGGGGAACCGTTCTGAGACCTTCTTTGTCCTCTTGACTCCAGAGTAAGAGGGAAGAGGTAGTGACAAGAATATATTTTAAAGTCAGGGCGTTGTAAGCTTGTCTTGGACTTCTGAGCTTTCAGACTGTTTGTTCAGGAGGTGGTTTCCAAGGTTTTACAACTTTGCTAAAAACATTCAGTCTCCTCTTTAGATCCATTCAGCTGATATCATTTTTAGTGACTTCCGAGAGGCAGCCTTGTTGCTGAGAATTGATACAGCAATGAATCTTTACTAGCGCCCATCTAAATTGGACTTTTGTATCTCACATTTTACTTTGACTACTTTTAGAAATTCCCTAGAAAACAGCTTTGTCTTGTCTATTGAATAACAAGCATGGAATTTCTATAATCCCTGCCTTGTCACAGTACAACTGATTTGCATCTTCTGGTTAAATGCAAATTGCCCATCCTTAAATTCAACTGGCATTTGCCTCTCTTTAAACGGATGGCACTAAAGCGGCATCTAGACATGACTGTTTGTTTAGCTTGGCTTCTTTCTTTGATCTCATGTTAACATACTTTAATGGCAGGTAATGATTGATAATAGACTATTGTAAAGTTCAGGTAATAAATACTGCTTAACTCATAATAATGCTGAATAATGTACTTTTTATGACTTGATTTGATGGAAAATTTCCTTGTCAGCTTGGTCTAATTGTCCAAACAAAACCACCCATTACTTGAAGAAATACATGTCCACCCTAGACACATTAATTAGGGTCATGGCTGGGCTTTACAAAGGAATATAGTAACACTTCAGTTATCTTTCAATGTAATCTTTGGACAGTCTTACTAATGCTAAACTCAAGTTTAATTAGAACTTTTGTTTACACTTGCCCTTGGAGGCTCACAGGCCTATCTGGAATCTCTGGTGATGGCTGTAGCCACATGTACACATACCAGGGTCTTCCTTTGAGGCTTCAGAGATCATCGATTCTAGTGGTTTGAACACCAAAAGTCACAACAGTGAGTTCTCTTTATCTTAGCATGGAGGGTAGGGGATTTGTATGAAGAGAAAGAAAAATCTTTTTAATTTTTTTTATTACTGGATATTAGAAGACATGGCATTGATATTAGAATAAAAAGGAGATTTGGTATCTTGATGTTGACAAACTCGGGTGCTATACATCAGAATGCTTGGTGCAGTCCTTCTTGACCAAGTGTGAAATTTCCATGATGCTTCACTCTCTTTGAAATCCCAGGAATATCCCAGAGAATATGGTACAATCAGAATCCAGATGATCACATGGGCTTTTAACAAAATGACCAATATGATACCCAAGGTTTGACTACAGGGCATACCCATAATGAATCAAAAACAGTTCTCGGAAAAGCATACTTGGTTTAAAGTTTGGAATGATTCAAACCATGATACCATATGAGTGAACTGCTAGTATACTAAATTCAAGGGCTACTTGCCTGCATATTGTAAATAAAAAGTGTGTGCTTAATTTTTCAGATTTTAGTCAAATTGCCATTTCATTGATGATAGTTTCAGGTCTTATTTAATACCCAAATTTCTAAGGAAACCCACAGTAGGAAAAAATTTTATTCCCACTTTGTTGCAATCACATGTTCTTTTCTGATAACACTCTGTAAATGACTTATTCTTTATTTTAGTTTAATAGTTTTTACTGTCATTAGGTAACCAAACAAAATGGCTCATTTTATGAATAATGTGTACTTAACACACATTACTTGCTGTTTACCTCATCTTATTTTTTTAAGATTAGAATATTTCAGATTAGAATAATTTAGAATTTTAATTTTAAAATTAAAATCTATCCTTAATAATTTTGCACTTTCATTTTAATAATTCATTTCATGTTCTACTTCAGTCTGTTTTGGTTGAAATTCTTGGAAGATTACAGAATCAAAAATTACATTCTTGTCCTAGCTGGTTTGGCTCAGTGGATAGAGCATCAGCCTGTGGACTGAAGTGTCCCAGGTTTGATTCCAGTCAAGGGCATATGACCCAGTTGAGGGCCTATCCCCAGCAGGGGGCGTGCAGGAGGCAGTTGATCAGTGATTCTCTGTCATCACTGATGCTTCTCTCTCTCTCTCTCTCTCTCCCTCGCCCTTCCTCTCTGAAGACAATAAAAATATATATTTTTAAAATGACATTATTTAGAAATTTAGTTTGCTGGATTTATACAAAGATTGGTGTCTTGGTGGGATTTATTTGCATGCAATAAAAAACATAAATACTTTTTTCATTGGTAAATATGAGACTACATGCCTAAAACTTTCATATCAGTTAAAAGTTTGGGCTTCAGAAAATTATCCAAGTTAACAACTGTGTGCATCAAACAGTAGGTACATTGTGAATGTTACTGCCAATCAACTGCTTTCCCTTTCCTGAGGGATGCATGATGATGTTTGGCAAGGTTCACCAATTGACATTTGCCTTGTAAGTTTTCAAGACAAACTAATACAACAGGTATGGTCATTTGAGCACTGCATACTTGGATCACATTTATCCTTTCTAACTTTTTTTAAAAATATATTTTATTTTTTATTAATTTTTTACAGAGAAAGGGAGAGGGATAGAGAGCTAGAAACATCGATGAGAGAAAAACATCGATCAGCTGCCTCCTGCACACTCCTTACTGGGGATGTGCCCACAACCAAAGTACATGCCCTTGACCAGAATCGAACCTGGGACCCTTGAGTCCGCAGGCCAACGCTCTATCCACTGAGCCAAACTGGCCAGGGCCCTTTCTAACTTTTTATTCATTTAGATAGAAACCAAGTCTTTGGAATTCTTATTTTCACATACAGGGGCTGGCAAAAATTTATACTTGTAATACAAATACATAATACAATAATTAATAAATAATACAAGAAAAAAGTGTTTGCATACTTAAAACTGTAAAACTACTTTTGCCCATCCATATAATCTAGTTCAAGGGGACTCTATGTCAGCTGTATTTTAATTTCTTTAAATAGATATAAGTAGCCTAGAGACAGTTAGTGCAGGTGTTCTCAACAATGCCTGCATGGTAGAATCACCAGGGGAGGCTTCAACAATACTGATATGCCAGGTTCACCCAATAAAAATTAAATTAGAATCTCGGGGTTGGGGCTCTGAATTTGCACAGGGTTTTTTAAAAAGCCTTTCCAGATAGTTCTAATATGTAGATCAGAGTTTAGAAACGACTGACTGGGTGCAATATTTTGAAAAACAAGGTCAAAGAGAGCCCCTGTGCAGAGCTGCACTGGGCACTTGTTAAATACACCTTCCCAAGCCCCACCGAGACCTACTGAAACAATTATTCCAGGGGAGCCGGAATCTGAATTTCTTCATAAACTTCATGTGCACACTGAAGTTTGAAATTGACAGCTCTGCTCCATCTGCTTCATTTTTCAGTTAATCAATCTCACAAAAAGTTAAAATGGGTCTTTTAATCCTCACAACAACTCTTTTATAAATGGTAATGAGACGACCACTATGCAGGTGAGAAAACTGAGGCAACTTGCTGGAGGTCCCATTGTTCTCCTGTGGAAGCAGGATTTGAACCGTGCAGTCCGACTTCATGGCCCGTGCACATAGCCCCTGCTCTGCCGTCCAGGACCTGTGTATGTAACCACTGTCCTCTGGTCATTCCATGTAGCTGCTCTACGGATAAGTTTTGCATTAATTAAGCACAGTAAGTACGGTGCCAGTTGATAGTGCGGTACAGTAGTCTGTAGTTTCAGTTACTCGTGGTCAAACTGTGGTCTGAAAATATTAAATGAAAAATTCCAGAAATAAACAGTTCATACGTTTAATATTACCTACCTGCTATTCTGGATGGCAAGACAAAATCTCGCGATACCTGGTCCCGGACGCGAATCGCTGCTGGTCTCAGCATATCCACGCGATGGTACACACGCCCCACCCAGTTAGTCACTGAGCAGCCGTATTGGTAATCAGATGGGGATGTCAGAGCTTGTGCCCAAGGGCCCTGACAGCAGCCTAACGCTGCACAGCAGTGCCTGCGGCATTCACCTCGCTTCCTCTGCACCCTCCGGCATTGCACCCTCCCATCATCTCAAGAAGAGGGGTGAGTACTGCACAATAAGGTATTTTGATAGACACCACATTCACGTAACATTTATGACGTATATAGTTATAAGTGTTCTATTTTATTATTAGTTATTGTGTTAATCTCTTCTGCGCCTAATTTATACATGCAACTTTATCATAGGTGTGTATATATAGGGAAAAAACACAGTATATATAGGGTTCGGTACCAACCGCGGTTTCTGGCATCTAGTGGCGATCTTGGAATGTACCCTGTGCGGATTAGGGGGACTACTGTACAGATGATGGGGGGTTAATTCTAATTGTTGGTGAGGGTTTCACGGAAGACCAGGCATTAGAAGTAACCCTCTAAGGATGGGATAGGCAGAGATGGTGCAAACCCCGGCAGGGCGGTGTGTGAAGTGCTGAGAGTGGAGGAGTTCCCTGTGGCTCAGAGCATGCGGTGCTGGGTGAGACCCAAGGCTGGGACAGCAGATTTGAGGCCTTCTGTGAAGCAGTTGGATTAGATTTGTTTCTTACTTATTCTTCTTCCACTCAACCAATCAACAGTTTTATTCCAATACTAACCAGTGATTAGTGAGCGGGGTGGAAAATTTTAAAACTGGAATCTTTAGTCACTGGCATTCATGAATTCATACTCTAGTAGTCACTCATGGATACTTTAAAAAGATTACTTATTAACTCTTGAATAGGAATTACATTTGTGTGAGATAAAAATCCAAATGAACAAAAGGCTGTAAATGAAAAATGTCTCCCACCCACTTCTAACCACCAGCAACCCGGCCCTACTTCCAGATGCAACAGTTATTACTCGATTAGTGAAAACCTTTGCTGTCTCTTCCTTTCACCTTCTGCCACAGTCACGTGGTCACATGATTTGTGTGGTAAACCCTCTCAGTCCCACTCACCAGAATGCAGCCTGCAGTGTGGTTACTCAACACATATCCAGGATTCTCACATATGTTCATTCAACAAACATTACTGAATGCATACTGTGTGCTGACTATTGAATGCCTACAGAAGATAGGGTCAGCAACACTTGCCCTTCGGGCTGATCACACAGGATAATAAGGTAAACTACCAAAAAGTAATTATTGCAATGCACTGTGGGAAACGTTGTAATATCAATACAGAGCTTTATGAGGATACGTAGGCTCAAAAGCCCAAGTTCTTTCTAGTTCCCGCTGCCTCTGGGCAGAGAAGGATGCTGAATCACTAAAGCTCTAGGCCAGTGGTCGGCAAACTCATTAGTCAACAGAGCCAAATATCAACAGTACAACGATTGAAATTTCTTTTGAGAGCCAAATTTTTTAAACTTAAACTTCTTCTGACGCCACTTCTTCAAAATAGACTTGCCCAGGCCGTGGTATTTTGTGGAAGAGCCACACTCAAGGGGCCAAAGAGCCACATGTGGCTTGCGAGCCACAGTTTGCGGACCACGGCCCTAGGCTAATGTCATTTTTAAGGTGAATTGTATCCTTCCAAACTCACTGTGGTTTTTTTTTCTTTTGCATAATTTGATCCAAATCATTCCTCCTTGTTATGGTCTCCTCCACATCTAGACATTTTTAGATGGGTATTTTCTTGTTGTTTTATTATTAACTAGTGATCTGGTGAACGGATTCATGCACATTGAAAGGAAATTAATTAGAAGGTGGCTAGCAGGGTGGGACTGGGCGAGACAGGCCAGACACACCCTGTAGCCAACCTCCCACTGTCCCTCCCTGGCCGGCTGCATCTGGGGTGTGGTGCCATGGCTCAAAGGGCATCTGTGAAGTGAGTGGGGTCCCTCCGGCAGGTGGGGTCCCTTGGCCTGGCCTGCAGGGATCGGGTGGAAACCAGCTCTCCGACATCCCCCGAGGGGTCCCAGAGTGTGAGAGGACACTCTGCAAAGTTGCTGTCGTACAGGGTGTGGAACGCAAATGCAAGTGTGCAGTAAACCAGATTCGTGGCCAACAGTGCCCAGCAACCACATAACCCACGGCCGAAGGTGGGATCACATGGTCCCACAAGGAATTGGGCTCCCTCCTCTCTGGTTTCGGGGTGCGTCACCCGAGAACCGCCGCTGCCAAGTCACTGCAGCTGGGCAGCTCCTGCATTGAGGGTCTGCCCCCTGGTGGTCAGTGAGCGTCATAGCTACCAGTCGGATGGACACTTAGCATATTAGCCTTTATAAATATAGATTGCTAATCACAATTAATTCTTTATTTTTGGTTGATTTATTTTACTTCTAAAGTAAGTACTCTTGTAGTACAGTCTTGGGTTTTAGACATCTGGCATAAACCAAAAATTTCATGTGTTGTGCTACTGGCATGTGGTTCTGAGCAGTGCTGTGTGCTATTTAATTCTTGTGTGGTCCAGAGAAATGTCAATAGTTTATGAATATTCACAAGAGTCCAGGTTGCGGTAACTCCTTTTATAAAAACTAACATGTCATGTATTGCATAATAGTTTTTATTCTTTTTGAGACTGCCTCCTAGACTGTGTTCCAAGGATACATTCCATATGATGTTAATAGATACACTCAAAAAAAAAAAAAGATTCTGTGGGTCAGTAAGTTTGGATATGAAGAAATAAATGGGCATCTTCACTCCAGCAATTCCCAGAACCTTTAATATGCCAACGTACATTGTGAATTTCTGAATAAGGTATTTTGAGAGAGAGAGAGAACATTGTGTGCTGTGCTTCTCAAACCTATTTGACAATGAAAACTAGTTTTTGTTTAGCTGTTTGGTTTTCAGAAGTAAGCCATTGTCAACTTGGGACATTCTATTTTATTAAATGACTGATGATGTCTAGCGCAATAGATTCTGTAT
The DNA here is from genome assembly GCF_951640355.1 of Cnephaeus nilssonii. Taxonomy (NCBI): domain Eukaryota; kingdom Metazoa; phylum Chordata; class Mammalia; order Chiroptera; family Vespertilionidae; genus Cnephaeus; species Cnephaeus nilssonii. The sequence goes on from NC_137081.1 coordinate 42,760,301, forward strand.
GTGAAATGCCCCCAACAAATGGCTTTCCATCAGAAGAGAAATACTCTTGAAAGTGTGTGTGTGTGTGTGTGTGTGTAGTTTACAAACCACATTTGGGTAACTAAAGTGGTAATTTATTTTTGTACATTGATGGAATATTCTGGATTAGTTCTGAAGCTCTTTATTGTGTCTGAGTGAGGCCTTGAATGTGTATAACTCTGGTTTTAACCAGAAAAGAGCCCCTTCCACCCTGGAGCTGGTGTTCTCCCATTTGATTTCTCTCTCTCCCCCTTCCCCAGTCTTTTAACTTTCGTTGACTTTCTCCTCTTCCCTCTTCTCCAGCTGCTCCCTCATCTGTGGGGAGATGTGGACAACAGACATTGACTCTGAAGATGGCAAAACAGGCAGATTGGGGGAAAACTGGCAAAGAGTGCAGAGATGGAGAATTAAGAGTGAAGATAGGGTGACCATAGGCCTCTAACAGTTATCTTTATTTTTTATTATATTTATCAGGATGACATTGGTTAATAAAATCATATAAGTTTCAAATGTGCATTTCTATGATACATGATCTCTTTTTTAAAAAAAATATATTTTATTGATTTTTTACAGAGAGGAAGGGAGAGGGATAGAGAGCTAGAAACATCGACCAGCTGCCTCCTGCACAACCCCCACCGGGGACGTGCCCACAACCAATGCACATGCCCTTGACCGGAATCGAACCTGGGACCCCTCAGTCTGCAGACTGACGCTCTATCCACTGAGCCAAACCAGTTTTGGCATGATACATGATCTCTTAATAGTTATCTTTAAACACCTATGCCTGGTTGTTTCCCCTTGTGGTCAGATGAGGTATCCTGTGGTATGCAAACTGCATAAATCCAGGCATCAGAAGTGTTCCTGAATTACAGGGGAAGGTTTGGCAATAAAGAGGAACATTATCTTTGTTTATTTTCAATGAAGACTCTTTAGTAAAGTTCTAGCTAGACAAACTTTTCCTTTTGTTACCATTTTCCCTACCATTGAATACTATGCATCTTTCATCTTAGTCTGTGTTCCTAGAAAGAATGAAGCTATAATTGACCTCTTTCTGTAGACATTTTCACTGCATTGCAAAGAATGATAAAAGGGATGTGAAGGAGAGAAATAAGCTCAGAAGCTAGCCAGAGAATGAGTAGGACAGGAGAAGCTGCAGTCAGAAGTGAGCAGATTTCAAAAGATAGCATTTCTGAGTGTGCATTAGTTAGGATTATATTCAGAAGTGAGTGACAGAAAACCTAAGATAATTGTGGCTTCAACAAGACAGAATTTTATTTCTCTCGCATCTGGAAGTGTGGGTTGGTGGCCTGGTGCTTGTATGATGCTCAATGTGCCTTATATCTTTGCTATTTGGAGGCATGGCCTTGACTTCATGCTTCAAAAATGTTAGCATCTTCATTGTAGGCAAGAGAAAGAGAGAGAGAGAGAGAGAGAGAGAGAGAGAGAGAGAGAGAGAGAGAGAGAGAGCACATATGTGCTATCATTTCAGGAAGATTTCTAGAATGACTACAACATTCTGCTTATAGCCCGTTGGCTATGAATGATATTGGCCAGTACCTAGCTGCAGAAGAATCAGAAAAATCCAGTGTTTATTCAGGGCAGCCATTTGTCCAATCAAAACTTGAGCACATTTAATATGGAAGAAGGGATAATTGATATTGGGGAATGTGGTAGACTGTATAATTATCCACAAAAATGTCTGGCCCCTCAATTGCCACTGGCAACAAATTTAGCCATGTGACTTACTTCAGCCAATGAAATATAAGCTAAAGCTTTAAGAGCTAACCAGGCCCTGACTGGTGTGGCTCTGTTGAGCATTGTCCCATGCACCAAGAGGTTACCAGTTTGATTTCTCGTCAGGGCACATGCCCAGTTTGAGGGCTTGATCCACATGGGGGGTGTACAGGTTCTGGAGGGTAGATGACACAGAGCAGCACTGTAGCTGGCCTGTGGCAGACTTGAGACATGAAAGGAACATAACTCTGAGATTTCTGGTCATTTGTTGCTGCAGCATAACCTACCCCGTGGTTTCAAAGTGCAGTCCTCTGACTGTCATCGTCAGCATTGCCTGGGAGCTCGTTAGAAAGGCACATTTTAGCCCTACTGTAGATCTACAGAATTACAAACTTTGGGACAGGGCCCAGCAACCCGTGGTTTAACAGGTTCTCTGGGGGATTCTGATGTGGCTAAACTGCATGAGCCACTGTCCTGAACTATTTTGACTGCTACAGGGTAGCAGGAGTCTCTCTCACACTTAGGCTGGACTGTCTGCCACCTACAGGAAGAACCAGGGAGCAGGGCTGCCATCTGTTTCTCCTGAGAGGACAGAGAAAAGAAGCAGACTCAGTAACTGGGGGTGTGGAAATGGCATGTTCCTGTTCTTTGGTGCGACTATAGCTCCAAAGGAAGAGACCGCAACTACAGAAGTTGTGGATCACAGCTCTTCACTCCAGTGAGGATATTTAGTTATTGCAAGAAGTGGGTAGTTGTGCTCATATCCTTGAAGAAGCAGGAGTAGAGTGATGCCCTAGAAATGGATTTTTCATTTCTTTGACCCTATGGCGCCCTATTTATATAGTTGGAGTGCACACAAGTGACTAAAACAACATATCTTAAGCATTAAAGTAAATTACCCTATTAAATGGTCTATATCTGAGTTTTCCCAGATACAACCTGATGCTATCTGACTTTTCCAGATACCATTTTAAGATTGTTGAAACACCTAAGTTTGTTCCAACAGATGGCCGACAAATCACACTTTGAATTCTCACATGTGGCTCAGTGTACTGTGTCCTCGTCCTGTGGGTGGGAAGGCCTGAGGCCAGCCGCAGAAATGCCAGAATTGCTCCGTAAGGCTGGAAATAAGCAACAAACACATCATCACAGGAAATCTTTGATGCTCCTTTTTCACCCCCTTGCAGAACTTTTGTCATTATCCGAATTGTGTTAGTCTGCTGGACAGAATTCCATATTCTAGATCTTTCCTAACAATCCAGTGTCTCCACTGTCCTGTGTATTATTCTCTTATGACTCCAGGTTCCATAATGACATAGATGGGAACTATATTGTCTGCTGGTAGGCTGCTCTTTTAGATGTAGGTTTCATTTCAACACTGCCAATCTAGAAATATGAACCATGTGGCACAGATTCTCCGTGTCTGTGGGAATAAGTCTTCCTGGGATCATGAAGGGAAATGCAGCCAAACCAGGGTCAAGTGTGGGAGAAGAAGGGGAAGTGTAAATGAGTCCAGGAACTGTGGCATGTGGTAGAGAGGTAGCACTGATATCCCTCCTTACCTCGGCAACTGACTGCATTTCTCCCTCTGCTATGCTTTTGTGTGAAATTCAGGTTTCAAGTAAAATACCAAATAACCCTAATGAGGCAGCAATTTAGCTTGAATCGGCAATATTCTACATACATTTGCCTCACAGTGTGAACTGAGCAAACCTCCCATCGTGTGAAGGAACAGGCACCTCATTTGCTGCCTTTGGCTGAAGAGTTTCCATATTTAAAAGAACAAACATGATTTCCCTAGGATATAACTTTTAATGTTCAATGTTCGATTCTCAGACTAACCTTTTATATTAGTCATTTGGCATTTCCCTCAGAGCCCACATGGAAACCCCACTGTCTCCATCCTACTGAATGCAACATGCACAATACCAGTGCACCAAAGAAATGTCCTAACTCCATGGGTGCAAACCATGGAGGACACAGCTCGGGCCTGATCCCCAAGCATACTGGCTCCAAACCCAGTGCCTGTCTGCCTGGTGCCGTCTCCAGGACAGTGGAGGGCCCAGAAGAAATCTTACCCTCCATCCCCTAATATATTTCTATAAGGAAGGTCAGCTTTATATGAAAGTCAAGGAGAGCAGAAAACCAGAAGATGCCAAAAAAGCACATCACGATGCCAATAATGGGGATAGGGCTGAGTTGTAGGGAGGGAACACAGATCCAGAATTTCTCTACTTGTAGGTCTATGAACTCCTAGGGTCTTTTGTTTAGCACTGGTTACTTGACCTTGACAGTGAAACATGAATGTCTTATTTGAGATCCTTTCTTTTTTGGAGAACAAAGAGTATTGCTCTGAGCATATAGTAAGATAAGTGTGGGAAGAATATGACAAATATGACAGGCAAGCAGCTCCTTTAAACTTCTTCCTGCCTCAATTTATTTCAAGACTCCCTACCCCCTAAAAAAGGACTTTAGCCCACTCAGCTTTGTTTACATTGGTCTATGGGAATTTCTGGGCTCTGAGGCTGATAAGCTGACAATGGAGGTGAATTCATAGATGAAAGAGGTCCCTGGAGCTGCTCTTCATTGGGTAGCTTGTTGGAGAGACCTACTCAATTGGGTGTAGCCATGATGTAGATGGAGATTCCCCACAGCCGGGCTATCACTCCCACATATCAGGCCCCTAGCCTGCATGTTGCCGGCCCTGTCCTTTTCTTCCCCCAGGTTTTTATATCTGTCCTCTTCCTGGTCTGGTGGCTACTCATTATTACAAACACCTTTTCTGGGCATATCTCAGCTCCTAACCTAGACTGAACAACTGAATTGTGTGACCTCTTTCACCATTGTCATTTCCTGCAGTTCACAGGATGAATTAAAAATTACCTATATATTCTAGTGAAGGTAAATTAATTGCCATTTTATAATTGTTGTATTAACAGGCAAAAACTTTCATAGCATTCCCAAATCACAAAGGTAGAGACATATCAAAAGGGTAAAGACCCTCCCCACAGGCCCAGCCTCTTCCATGCTAATAGGCTCTGATGAGTGCCCAGACCAGGAAGGGGGTCTGGGGGCACCCTGTCCACAGAACTGACTGCACCCAGCACTATGGCTCCTCAGTCTGGCCTCCAGGCTGAATTCTGTTCTCTGCTGGAAGAAAGTACATGCTGCCATTACAGGCCGGGCTGCCCCATCCACTTATGTTTGCAAGAAGAGAGTGGTATATTTGCATTATCCCATCCCTGCAGGTAAGACCTCTGTCCCCAAAACTTCTGCCACATCCTCCCAGCCTCAGCCCTGGCTGCTCTGGATGCTGTTCTGGCTCAGCACTGCCCTGCGGTATGCCTTCTCCTTCAGTAGCATTCTCTTTTATCCCACCCCTCCCATTCTGTCTCTCTCACTTCATTCTCTTCTCCCTCAGTATGGTATTTCTTCTCTGTTTTTCTTACTGTCCTCTTTTCCCAAGAGATTCTTGTCTTATACAAAATGTTACAATTAAGCAAAGAACATAACATGTTATTGAGCAAAAAACAATAAACAAGAGAAAGTTTCAAAGTGGCAAATTCTATTTTCTTAAATTCCATATTGGTATCTGTGAGTCTAATTTAATTTTTTCAACTTTTTATTTTGAAAAAATTTAAACCTACCAAAAAGTTGCCAAAATGATACAAAGAACATGCATTTGGCCTTTACTAGGTTCATTTTGCCACATTTTTTTCTCTTTCAGTTTATGTATATTCATTATGATTATTTTCTTGCTGAACTGTATAAGACAGTTTCAAATATCATAACCCATTATCCTTAAATACTTCAGCATGTATCTCTTAAGAACAAGAACATTCTTTCACATAATCACTACATAATTACCAAATGCAGAAAATTTAATAGTGATACAGTATTATTATCTAGTGATCCAGCCATGTGAGTCTATTTAAATATTTGAAGGAGGAATCTGTATTTGGCTTTGGTTTACATAGTCTCAAAATAGGGTTTTATTGCATTTTCACCAAAATCTGCATCAATAGGAAAGGATGGAAATCTCAAGGAAATGCTTTCCCCCCCCCCCCCCGTCCTTATTCCTTAATTTATATCACTTATAAAGCACAGATACCACTAATACCTATCAACCAAATGAAATTATCTGATGTGACTGTATTTTCAGCATGTTAAAATCATTGAGAAAGTATTGGAGGCTGGTTATGTTCTATACCTACAAAGATCAGAGCCTCATTTGGACATAACTTCCAGAGCCCTTACATGGTATTTTAACATAATTTAATTTCATGAGGACTCACATTTAGGGGCATAATTTCTTCTAGGGATATGTTTATAGTATCTAACCCATTCAGAACAAGAACTGAAACGATGTTGAAATGGAACCCATAGCTCTTTGTTGTGTTTTTAAAGGGAGAGGTGCATGCTTATACATATGTCAATAAGCAAGCATAACCCTGTGCAACACTGTTGGTTTAAAAGCATCTATATTCCTGCATCCCAGACAAACAGCTCTGCCTGACAACAGCTGAAATCCACAGTTTGACTTGAGATTGATTGCAGCAACATGATTGGAATAAACCAAAAGAGATAACTTTCCTGGTGACTCACCAAACCCAAATCAATGCCTCTGAAATTCGTATCTTTCCTGGTTTGGTTGGTTTCCTGCGACATTAAGAGAGCATCCAGTCTCTTGCCAAAAGGAATTTGTCCTTTTTATCTAGTCAGGAGAAAGCTTTTGCTATTTGCATTTCTGAATTGCTTAGCTGCCCAAGCATGCTCCGTGTGTGCTGTCTGAAATGTGTCATTGAGACACGTGACTGCTGTTCTCAAGCTGATGTTGGACTTTCTCCAACAAATATGGATTATGTTAAAGTCGGCTCTGAATTGACGAGGATATGTTAATAACTCCCAGATGGGCATCCCTGTGCTCTCCAGCAGGGAAATGCAAGCAGTCTATGGCAGGAGCAAGTGTTTGGCAGGTCCATCATTCTGTCATTAAAGGCCACATTATTACTTACAACTGTGTTTGCATGACAATGGCTGCAATGAGCCCAGCCTCCCAGCCATGAGCATTAGGAATTAGCTTTTAGGTAGATTGTTTTCCAGGTGATGAAAAATAGTTTGTATGCAAATCCCTATTCCTAGCCCCAAATAAGATAGTATGAATGAGTCCAAGGGCAGGGTGGGAGGTTGGAGGAAAGGGATGGTCTATGCTGTTCCTCAGAGACCTGGACAAAGCAAAGATATAATGGCCAGAGATGAGTCCCTTGTTCAGCGGAGCAGCTTTTCTCTGTGCTGGCCCCGAGCTTGTGTCCTGCAGTGCCTACTTCCTGCCCTAGCAAATTGCAGTTGGAACAATTAATTACATTGCAGTTGTTTGAATTGTGGTTGCAGTTTCCATTTTTCTTTGTCTTTGGTCCTTAAACTATAGTGATACGGGCATTTTAGTATTATTTTGCAATTGTTAAAAAAAAAAGGAAATGAAAAAAATATACACCTATAATTGCATTTCCAGTCCAGAGGAAACAGAGTATATTTGATGTTAAATACCAATGTGACAAGTATTACCAGGTTGTGGAATATGTGGCTAATAGAGTTAATTGTGGTGAAATTGGATATTACAATGAAAGGAATAACTTCACAGAAAAATAACCGTTTTGGTGACTGTATAGATTCTGCTATAGATTTGCCATATTTCAGTAGAGTGGTGAGAGGCAACAGGGTCTCCATTTGCAAAGTAAATGCTGCCTGTGCACTTCTTTCACTTAGGATGTAAAATAATCTTTCGTCCCAATATACATGTTGTGGTGAGAATGACCGAGCACCATAAAAAGTAATTGAAAACATTCAGTTGCAGATGATGCGCTTTCTCCTTTGCACGAGGTCCCTATTTCAATAACAAGTAATCCAGCCACAGTCCCTTGCTTTACAGTCAGGTATTTTATGATGTCATTTCATCGGCATAGGCATATCTATATGTTCTCTTTTCCTTTACAGCAACTCCAAGGAATTCAAAAGTATAAAACCACATCTGCCAATAACATTAGGATGAACCATTTAGGGTTTGGTTTTTTACAAGGCAGCAGCACTAAATGCCATTGATTCCCAGCATGCCCTGGTACAGTTTTAAAGCCAACAGTCAGGATTTAAAAATATTTCATTTTAAGTCATTTAAAAATGTCTAAAGCTCAGCAAAGATTTCACAGAGCATTTTGCATTGAGGCCTGCCTGAAGAGGGTTTGTATGGGTGCGGGACCGTGAAAGTTAACAGTTTGGATATTCTGGAAGGGTGGGGAATAGATAATCTAGCCCACAAGGTTTACGGAAGGTATGGCCACAGAGCTCCCATAGGCTGCAGTCCATCTGCACAGAGGGAGAAGGATTTTTGCCATCTCCTGCATGCAAACTATGCCGGTCCCTTATAAATGTGTTATAACATGTTATGCTTCCTTATGTGCGAATATCATGAAGTCTCTATAGTCCAATAGTTCGTATAGACCTAAGAGGTTATATCTTTATTGAAAATGCCTTCATCTCACCCTCACATTGAGAGATGCAAAGGCAGCCCAGTGGATTGGGATCCACTAACTCCAATGCAGGACTGTCAGGTTCCCTTGCCTGAGCTTACCAGGCAACAAAAAGGGGGGAGATTGTTGCTTAAAAGACTATTAGTTTATTGGCCAGGGGTGTTTCTTAAGTCTTCAAAGTATACTTCTGTGCCATTAATATTTTATTAAAGAAGTTCAATTAATGAATCTCTGTTTGTAGAAAGTTTGGGGAGTTGGCAAGTGCAATAGAAATAGAAGATACTTTATTTTAATGGCCATTAAGTTGAAACTTTCTGAGCTTCTGTAAGTCCCCAGTTAGTTAGCTGCATATCACCAGTGGTTCATCATTGTCATTAGGTATTAATTAGGCATGTACAGACTGCCAGACACTCTGCAAAACTCACAAAAGCAACTGTCCCCATTTTCGGGAAACCTACTCTTCCTGGGGTGGAGATCTTTGGATCTTTATTGTTGCTACACTACCATTTGTAATGAACATTTGTGAAATGAAGAACTTGATATTTAGAAAGAGCTTTGCAGCCTTTAATTGTAGCCTCAATAGCTCATAGCACACAATGTTCCATTTACAGGAAAAGACACTGGAGGTTGTGTGACTGAACTGCCATTGCAGTCAAGGCTTTTTGACACTCTTTTAAATGTTATGTCACCTGTGACCGAACATACCCTGACAACCCCAAAGGTATCAAATAAGAGAGTTTAAGGGAGAGAGACCCTTGTGTAAAAACACTGATGGTATTAATCAGAGATCACAGGTGAAGGGACGAGGTTTCTATTTTTCCTTCTCTATCCTTTACTACATAGAACATTATTCTTCTCATAATGGTACTCAACTTCCTGGATTGTTAAAAAGGAGCTTATAACTGCAATTGAAAGTAATATGGGCATTTTAATATCGTGACACTTAATGCTACATAAAACCTTTGTTTCCTACAGGTTTATTGAGCTGGTGTATTAGATTTCCTGCTGCATGAGCAGGAAGATTATGGTGGCTTAGGTCTAAGTATACTTTGGGGAAGCATTTTGTGTTTTCTCTATAAATAGTCTTTCTAAAACAACACAATTGTGTAACTATTAATGTTTATATTGCATTATATATCTCCCAAAGTTTACTATGCATAGTGTAGAATGTGGTAACCAAAGGAAATGTTTTTTTGTCTATGAAACAGGCTGGGAATTGGCATTATCAAAGTAAACCAGTTTTACTTATTATTTCATCAGTAGGATTTTAATGGTTTGGTGTTACATTATGGTATTATGTTATTATGTCTATAAGCTTCTAGGGGCTGCTAACATTTATACATATATATGCACACACCCATATGCCCACATGTATATGGCATGTTTTGAAATAATAGCCATTGCAGAACTGAGAGACTAAAATGGAAATAGTGACATTTAGGTGATCCAAAATGGGCAGAAAACTTGAAGACTGTTGGTTTCAAGTATATGGCTTTTTACACATGAAAAATTTGATTAAGAGGACTATTGCTCAGAGCATGGACCCAAGCTTATTTTTCATACTGAAGTAACTTTTCATGCTTAATGAAACTAGCCAAATCATTAATTCCCTTATTAAATGTGCATTTTAAAATAGCTAACGCAGAATAACCCTCGCAATTGCAGGGTAAATTTTAGCCCTGCCAAAGTACAGCACAGATCTCAACTTGGGTTATACTTTTGTTCCTTTTCCTGTGGAAACATAACCTGTGGTGAAATTGCATTTCTTTGTGTGAGTAATTTAATGAGCAATTTCTTTAGAATTTATAAGAGGGCTCCAGCCCCAGCACTACAGGTCCCCCCAGAGCCACTTTTACTTCCATACATGAGTAGCCAGTTTCATTATGCTCAAAAACAGAGCATGAAAGAAACAAATGGTAAGGGCTGTTCCATCCAAAGAAATGAAAGATTATCTTCTCCAAGCAGCAGAAATTAGATGTATGGGGCCTACCTTTGAATCACTCTTAGCTTCAGATAGAACATGACGTATGGGTAATCTGCAATTTGCTAGGGGCATTGTTAGCATGCTTTGCCTCCAGGGTAGGATTTTAACCAGGCCTCCAGCAGCTGTGTGTTTGGCGTCTCAGCCACATTAGGTATACAGAACCCCCCTGCTATTACCCTGGTGAAACCCGTGCCAAGGCCCCTGGTGACACAATGGAGGTATTAGGTCAGATGAGTTACATTAAGTGGCAAGTGATAAATTCAAGATGACAATTCAAAACAGCAGTGTTTCTTCTAGTAATTAATTCCAGTGGTGCCTGAGGCGGTGCTTGGTCGCTGCCACTGGTGTGGCAATGCTGCGTAGCTAATGAGAAAACATTACAGCGAGGATTAGGGCCTGTGCATTCTGGTAGGCTGAGGTCACTATGATTAGGAAATATTAACACAGACTCACTGTGATAAACCATACACACCCAGGAAACTTAATTTTTATATTATTCATGTAAAAATTGTTGAACACTTTACAATGTAGTGATTCATGAAGGGGGCTGTGGAGAGGGGCGAGGCAGTTCACCCTGGGTCTAGGGCAGCCCCTCAAGGGACATTAGGATGGTGATAGAAGGGTTTGCCAGAGCCACGGGCCCTTTTTTCTTCTATCTGTGGACACTATGTCTTTGGCACATAGAGATACTGTAAAATGATAGGCCTATTTTATTCTCCAAATGTGACTTAAGACCTTTTGTTGTAATCCATCCTCCTTGCTTAAGAAATTACTCAACATTGGTTGGTTGTATGGTGATCTTGTCAAGTAGTAGACTAGGAGTTTACAGCCTTCTGTCCTTGATGGGGGCTCCTTTGATTTCATAGTGCTATCCAGTTTTCAGAGGGTTTGCTCACATTTATTCTCACTGCCAAAATCCTGTGAGCTATGTAGAGGAAGTGTTGCTATTCCAATCTGATAAACGAGAAACCTGAGGCCGGAGTCACCAAGAGAATGAGTGGAGATTCCCCAGTCCATGTGCAGATGCTTGGGCCTAGAACTCAGCACTCAAAACACCTAAAATATTGCTTATCTGAATTTTCATAGAGAATAATGAAGAGCCAACTGTCAAAGCTATTTCCTAAAAAATTCCCAAAGAATATTCTGTTGGTCAATGTTTTGTGCATCACCCATGTGTGCATAAGTACACACACACACACACACACACACACACAATATGAACTCTTCCCTAGTGAAGGACTTTTAGTTTGAGCAACTACAGATGTCTTGTGGTGTATTGGATATGTGACCCATAAAATACCTACTAAACACTTCGCCTTTGGCACTGAAAAATGAACTGCTTCTAGAGGTACGACTGTTTCTCTATCACCTGCGATAAATTGGCTCTGATGTTTGAAATTCAAGTTCAGCCTATGCTCTGTCCCACAGGTATGTGTTTGAGTGAAGGGAGATGAGTAGAAAGGCCATTAGCAACACATGTTCTCTGAAATGTTGAAGTGCTACTACTCACATCTTCATGTTCTGAGCTGCTTAGTTTATCAAGAAGTCGAATATAGTTTAGAGAAAATAAGAAAAATTATAAGTAGAGTATATTTTTTTGTTTTTCTATATTCTATAAAACGTGATATTGAACTTGTATTAGTGACAATGAAATTTAGTTCCATTTTCTAGAATTGTAGAAATAATGGAGAGAGCTCATTCTCCAAGGTAGTAGTTGAGGGAGGCTCAATTTCAACAAATAACAAATTTTTTAAAAACTTGTAGTAAAATGCATATGTATTTCCTGTCACTTTTGTGTATGAGAGAGAAACTTAGGAAAAGTCAACATTTTAGCAAATACATCCATATCTTCTTTACATGTTTTGAACTGATGGTTTGAAAAAGTACCAAAGAGCTTCTACAAAACCTTTTCTCAACTCTGTAATTGAAGTGGGCAAGAGGCATGTAAATGAGGGATGCCTGAGTTAGTAGAGGAATAGGTAAAGTGATCAAGTCTGATAGCTGGGTTCTCCACAGTAGGCAGTGGTGACTAAACTAACACATGATAAAAGGCAGTAAAAGGCAGTGAACTCAAATTACTTTTATCATTATTTTTATATCTTAACCTTGAAAGAGTCCTATCTGTGTGTTTACTTAGGTTTTTATAAGTGAACAAAAGAACATTATGCAAATTATTTTTTAGGCTAAAATCTACTGAGAGAAAAATATAACTTTAGAAATGTATAGGAAGTTATAGTTAAAAAATATGACCCTAAGCCACCTATCTTAGGTAAAAAGAAGATTGTATTTCCTTTTTTATAAGTGCTTAAAATTATATCTTGTTCGACTTATACTGTTTAATCATTTAATTTTATCTGTAAGTTCACACTTAAGAATTTTAAATATTACTTTAGTTAAGAGGGAAGTCCCCATTCCAGACCTTAGGTGTGATGTTCTTTTTTCCAATGACAAATAAGCCAAAAAAATTAAAAGATTTCTAGTGCTCTGAAGCTTGTCACCTGTCTAAAACACTAGATAGGTTTTAGCTAACTAAAACAAATACAGGAGATTTTCAGTTTCACAAATCATAGCCTGCAACTAAGGTAAGTCCACAGTTTCACAAAACTGTTAACTCATCTGGATTCAAACCTGCTTCTCACCTTCCATCTAGTCAGCTTTTTAAAAATTAGCCATTTGGATATCCCATGCAAACCTGAAACCTATGAGAAACCAGACTATTTCTATTTTGTTCCTCCAACCTTCTGGTTTCTCAGTGTCTCACATTTTTAAATATTTTCTGTTAGGCTATTAAAGGAAGAAGAGTGGTCTAGGAATCCAAATATTTGGGTTTTAGTTCTAGCCCCACCTCTGACTCAGTGCTTGAACTCTAGGCCTCAGTTTTCTCATATCTGTGAAATGAGAGGGGAGGTTCTCAATCCTGACATCAATCACATCAGATGCACTTGGAGGGCTTTCTTTTTTCCTCTTTTTAAAACTTACTTAAAGAATCTTTAAATTATAAAAACAGTGTGTGGCCCTAGCTGGTTTTTCTCAGTGGATAGAGCGTCAGCCTGTGGACCAAAGGGTCCAGGGTTTGATTCTAGTTAAGGGAACGTACCTTGGTTGCAGGCTACTCCCCGGCCCAGGCCCTGGTCAGGGCTCATATAAGAGGCAACCAATTGATGTGTTTCTCTCACATCAGTGTTTCTCTCTGTCTTTCCCTCTCTCTTTCACTCTCCCTAAAAATCAATGGAAAAATATCCTTGGGTGAGAATTAACAAAATTAAAAAAAATTAAAACAATGCATGCTTGTTTTAAGAAGTCAAACAATAAAGAAAAAAATTTGATAATGTTCCACCCTCTCTCACCTCCTTTCAATCTCAATCTCCTGAGATAACCAGTGTTAAATCTGGCACATGCATCAGTTAGGATTAGGAGCTCTGTGTAATTGACATACACAGGCAAAATTACTTAAACAGAGAAGTTTATTTCTCTCACACATGGAAAATGCCCAGAGGCAGAATGTCCAGGGTTAGGGTTGATATAGTGACCCCATGGTGTCATCAGGAACTCGGGTATCTGTCTTTCTATGCCACTGTCTATGCTCTTGGTTACTATCCTCAAAGTCACCTCCTGATCCAAAATTGGCCATTGGAGCTCCTGCTAACAGACACATTGCAGGCCAGAAGGAGGAAAAGCAGAGGAAATGTAGAAGAGGTGGGGAGATCCTTCCCATCTGAGCAATCTCCTTTTAAGCACACAATTTTGGGTACACCTTATTGGCTGAAACTGAACTGCATGATCACTCCCATAGCAAAGGATATTGGGAAATGTAGTCTTTTATCCTGGGTGGCAATATGCCCAGATAAAAACTAATTATAATTCTAAAGAGGAATGAGAGAATGGCTGAAGGGAAGGCAACTGACAATCTCCTCTCAAGTGTGTATCTTTTCATACTTATTTTTCATGCTCATATAAACATATACAAGTATATAGAGTTTCATTAGTGGTTCTGTTGTGACTGTTTATTAAAATGGATAATATATACTTTTTTATAACTTATTTTTTCTTTTACTACATTATGGACATCTGATCAAGTCAATGTATAAATAGTGGACTTACTCTTTTTAATAGCATATAATATCCCATAATATAAATTTATGGTAATATTTACCCAGTCTCCTATTGATAAAAATTCAAATTTTTTATTTTACAACTAAAAAGTTTTGAAGTAAATATTTTTATACTTACATCTTAAGCCATGTTTCCTTACATTTTTAAAATTATGACTGCCATTATACATACAAATGAATATTCAGGATGGGCAAAAGTAGGTTTACAGTTGTAAGTACATTAAATACAGAGCTTATTCTTGTATTATTATTTATTAACTAGAGGCCTGGTATATTAAATTCATGAACTTGGAGGGGGGGTCCCTCAGCCCAGCCTGCACCCTCTTGTAGTCCGGGAGCCCTCGGGGGATGTCTGACTGACGGCTTAGGCCCTCTCCCCACGGGCCTAAGCCGTCAGTCAGATATCCTTAGCACTTCCACGGAGATGGAAGAGGCTCCCGCCATCGCTGCTGCGCTCACCAGCTGTGAGCCCTGCTCAGTGCTTTTGGCTGAGCATTGCTCCCCCTGTGGGAGTGCACTGACCACCGAGGGGCAGCTCCTGCGTTGAGCATCTGCCCTCTGGTGGTCAATGTGCATCATAGTATCCGGTCGTTCTGCCATTTGGTCAGTTTGAATATTAGCCTTTTATTATATAGGGTTATCGTATTATTTTCTACATGAATAACTGTTAACCTACTTTTTGCCCCACGCTGTATATAATGTATATATCCAGTTTATAAAATAACAAAACAATGCATCGGTATCAACCACTCATTTATGAAAAAAACCAACACTACAGTTATTTTTAAAGTCCCCATATACTATTCACACAGCATACCCCTTCTTCCCTCCAAAGGTAACCAATATCTTTAATTTTATTCCTTTTCTTTTCTTTTTTTAAATATACTTTTTATTGATTTCAGAGAGGAAGGGAGAGGGAGAGAGAAATTGAAACATCAATGATGGGAGTGAATCATTGATTGGCTGCCTCCTGCACACCTCCTGCATACTGGGGAGTGAGCCTGCAAACTGGGCATGTGCCTGTGACCAGAATTGAACCCAGGACCCTTCAGTCCACAAGCCAACACTGTATCCACTGAGCCAAATCGGCTAGGGCCCCTTTTCTTTATTTTATTGCATTTAAATATAGTCTTAAAAATATTGTTTGGTTTTGCTTATTTTTGAACAAATGTATCAATGAATTCATATTATATATTTATACTTCTGTGAATCGCTTTTTGTTCTATATTATTTTATGAAATTTATCCATGATGAATGTGTATAACTGTCATTAATTTTACTCATGTACAGTAGTAGCCCATTTTAATACACCTCAATTTATCTTTTCCCCTGTTGATGGACATTTGTTTACATTTTTATTGCTAATGCAAAAAATACTGTTTTATGTATTTTTGTTTGTTCGTGTGTGTGTGTGTGTGTGTGTGTAACTGCATACTGTGGAATGCAGTTACTAAGTCATAGGGTATATGCATCTCTCCCCAAAATACTTATCTCAAATTACACTACCACTGGCAGTGTATGAGTGTTCCTGTTGTTATACATCATCATTAAAAGTAATGTTAGACTTTAAAATTTTTGCCAGATTAGAAATAGTCCAGGAGATATTGATTGAGTATATTTGATTTGGTCATCTTATGAAAGATCCTGAGAATCTGTATTTTAATAAATCCCTGTCTGGTTCTAATACTCTGTCAGGCCTGGAACCACAAGACTAGACTGACAGGTTCTCTGTTGCCTTTTGTTGACCACACTGATGCCACCAACTTGGTCTGGGAATTCTTTTTCTGCAGAGTCCTTTGCATTTCCATTTCTTCTTCTTTTTCATTTCTCTAGCCAACATACAAGCCCCAAATCAGGTCCTTATTATTTTATACCAAGATTAGAAATGACAGAAGGTGATTACATACTTACTCTGGAGTGAGCTGGTTTTAAAAACTGGCCCTGCCACTTACTAGCAGTGTAACCTTCAGCAGTTGCCTTCTCTGAGTCTCTGTGTCTTCAACTATAAAATGAGAATGATAATAAAGTACCTGTAATATGAGGAATGTGAAGATTAAAAGAGTGACTATATGTAAAGATCTTAAAATGGTGCCTGACACAAGGTAAGCACTCAATAATTGTATTTATTATTGTTGTTGTTATAATTATAGTTGTTACTTCAATAGCCTCCTGTAGGAGTACAGGGAATTTTGAAAGAAAGAAAGCTTCATTAACAAGCTCTCTTGAACATCAATTCTCTTTATATCAGAGTACAAAATAATCTTGAACCAGCACCATTTCATCATATTCTTTGCTGTTCAGGAATGTCCAGTAGTCCCTTTTACATGTCTTGGGGAAATAACCCATCAAATGCTCATAGAAACGTCATTGGTATTAGGCATTCATTTCATTTGAAAGAAGCAGTTTTCCCTTTTTCATCCTATTCAACTGTTGCTTATCTTTGATAATATTTAAGAAGTATCTTTTGGTAATTATATTAGCTAAGATTCTGGTTTAGCTGTTTTAACAGAGATCACATAAAAGTGTTTTAAAACAAGATAGATGTTTATTTCTCCCTCTTTTAACACCAAGCTTCTAGGCAACCCAGAAAGTGGAGTGGCTGCATTTCATGAAGTCAAATCCTGGTACCATCTATTTGTAACAAAGTTTTCTGTAAAGGGCCAGATAGTAAATATTTTAAGCTTTTGTGGGCCATATGGTCTCTGTTGTAACTGCCCAACTCTGTGTTAGAACACAAAAGTAGCCATAGAGAATACATAAATGAATGAGTATGGCTGTATTCCTACAGATCTTTATTTATGGACACAAAAAATTATAATTTCATATAATTTTCATGGATTGCAAAATGTTCCCTCTTTTTAAAATGTTTAAGCCATTTAAATGTGTAAAAACCATGCTTAACTGGTAGGCTGTATAAAAACAGGTGGTAAACTTGGCCCATGGACAATAGTTTGGACCAGCAATTTTCAGCCTTTTTCATGGGACACAAACTAATTACTAAGAATTCTGCAGCACACCAAAGAATCTTTTTTTTTTTTGCCGATCTGACTAAACAAAACAAAAACAATAGGTATAATTTTGATTCATTCACACCGATGGCTATTGTTGTGTTGGCTGTTATCAGTTGTTTATTTGGAAATCTAAGGGAAAAGAGATCAGTGCCCCTGATTAAATAGTCAAGTATTGCATGTTTTAAAAATTCTTGCAGCACACTGGTTGAAAATCGCTGGTTTGGATTCCTGTTACAGAGGGTTGCTCTAATCTGTAAGATCAAAAATAGTTCACCACTATACTTAATACCCCAGCCCCAAATAAATGGAGACAGAAAAGCAAATGACAATAATCTTCCTTTAAATAGACACAGAATATATGTGTATTATTTCTGGTCACTACATTGGCCAATGCACAGTCATATGGCCATTCCTAGTTAAAAGGGAGTATGGGAAATATAATCTCTAGCTAGGCTGCCATGTGCACAGCTAAAACTTGGGGAGTTTTACTACTAAAAAGCAAAGAAGAAGAGTAAAGATATTGAGGGGCAATTAGTAATCTCTGTCACAGCACTTGAGAATCGAGTTACAATGATGACAGAAATATTATTTTCTAGACCTGGGGTCCTTTGAGGTTTGTCTTCCTGTCATTGCCAAAAATGAGATCTATGATGCTCAGTGACTATAAAATAAACCCCCTTCACTGTCCATGAGACAGACATGATGGTTGGAGGACTGAGGGGGGAAAGGTTGCTGGTCATCCAACTGGCAACTATGACTGCAGAGTGTAGTCAGTGTTGTCAAGCCACTCGGTGGAGAATTGTCATTTAATACTAAAAATTGATGTCAAAATAATTTCAAAAGCAAAGTTATTTTTGTTCTTGGTTTTTATCCACCACTTACACTTTTTTAAAATTAAAGAAATGTTGACATCTGGTAAACCTTAATATAATCCCATATTCCTTACTTAGCTGTCAATATTTAGCTTAGCCCACTCTTAGCCCCAAATTTTCAGCTCATGCTAGAAGAAGAAGCAAGAGTGAAGGGCAGAAAGTGGATGTCCACTAAATTTGTTCCTCTACTCAGGAAAATAAGAGCTCTCTAGATAGACTCAACCTGTAAACTTTCAATCTGACAGAGTAAAGATCTTTTTTTCAGCCATTAACATTACTCCCTGAAAAAACTGAGGTCCTATTGGTAAGGGGAAGGATAGATTAGTTATTAGATGGACCACTAGCTGTATCTGCCATGTCCAATTCAATTGTTGAGTTTGAAACAGGTTTATTGAGCACGTACTATATTCAAGGCACTGCACTGAGCCCTAAGAAGGTAAAAATTAATACTACTTTAAAACATTTTCTCTTGAGGATTTCATAATCTCAAAGGGAAGATAGATTAGCAAACTCAATTAACATTTGGTATTAAAATAGAAGTGTGCATAAAGGACAGAAAGAGTTCAGAGCAGGTAATGGGAGGTGAGAAAGGAGATCAGAGAAGTGTTAGCAGAAACATTGGAAGGAGAATAGCATCATCTTCTTCCCAGAGGATAGAATCTGGTTGTAAACAAATAGCATCCCCTCTTGCATGCATGTGATATGAGAGTGCAAGACTGTTCACATCAAATGTATGGGAGAGTGTATGTATATGTATGTGCGTATATACACATCAGTACTGGGAATTTCATGTCTCCCCCAGGAGTTTGAGTTTTACTGCATACAGTTGATACTATAAGGACGGACTTACTGTTGTGTAATTGCCTCTCCAACCACAAGTACCATGTTCATAAGCACTGCGTTGTCAAAAAGCTACAATTTGATTATAAAATACTAGAGGCCCAGTGCATGATTTAATCATGCACGTGTAGGCTGTCTGTCCGCTGGTCGGGCGACTCCGAAGTCCCTGGGCCCCTAGGGCGAGGCGGGACGGGGTCGTGGTCCTCCTGGGGAGGCAGGGCGGGGGCGTGGTCCTTCTGCAGCCAGAGCCCAGGCTGGGGTCTTGCCTTCACCTCCCGCCCAGGAAGGCTGGGGCCGCCGCCTCCTCTGCCTTCCTGGAAACCCGCTTCCTCGCGCTCCTGCGGCCCAACTGCCGCCAGACTCCTCCCCCGGGAGCCGCGCCACCCGCCCACCCGCTGCCGCCTCGTCAGCCAGGGCCTCCAAACACCCGGCTCGTTGCCCCAGAGGCCCATCTGTGCTGCAGCACAGCCAAGACGCAGACGCTGAGCTTGCGCCGCCGCTGGCAATGCGAGCTCAGCGTCCTGCCGGCCCAATCACCACCCCAGCCACCCCAAGTCCCGCCCCCTGTGTCTCCCGCTGGCCCAATTGTGGGCGTAGCGGAGTGATGGTAATTTGCATATAACCTTTTTATTATGTAGGATGTTTGGGATATAGATGCCCATTTCTCTTATTTAGTGATCACTTGGTAAGAGGTAACATTAAATGCCTTTTTTTGGGTCTGGGAAAATGTATGTCAGAAAGTTCCCTTTTTATTTCTCAAGTGAAAATGGTTTGGTTTGTTACATGGCAATATTAATTTTTTTTGTCCAACCTGAAAGCTGCCTGTGTTTGCATATTGGGCTTAGAAATCATAGGCCCCAATAAGCATTAAAAGCAAGAAGTGGAAGCCTGGAGAACATATAAACACTGAGAGATGACAGGTTTTTGTGGTGGTTGGAAACGGGGGAATAGATAATTACATCATTGTCTCTCATTCTGTTCCCAGGCGGGCTAGCTTAAATGTCATTTCCAACTGCAGGTTCTCACTCTTTTCTTCCTCGGAAACCTTATTCAACCTGTGCTCAAGACATCATGAGAGTGGAGCCTCAGCCCAGAGTGTGGGCCCCGTGGGGAATTTTTATTCAGGCATCACCAGTCGTTGACCTGGCTATTGTTGTTTGTGATACTTACTGGTAAAGTTTCTCAATCAATACAACATCAGCCCGAGGAGCTCCTGGGAATGGAAGCCTGCAGCAGCACACTTAATCTTGGAGCCAGCGTGTGCTCTCTGCTCGGCTGCTAAACTGGGTAGTTGGCCTACTTGATGTGGCATTATTGCTGCTGAGGTCAGATGTGAGCAGCTCGACGAGTGCTGATGAATGGCTGTGTGATGAAGCGCCTCTCCCGCCCACCAAGAGACATTTAATAATGATAGACCATAACTGTGCTCGCACAAAAATCCATGTCGCTTGTTTGTGAGTCTTCTGGGCCGGAGGTGCAGAGGGATTGGCGTTATTATGGAAGGAAGCTTTGAAAGTGGTGGGGTTTTTTTGGTTCAAAGCTAGACATGGCAGGGGAAAAGCTAAAGGGACCATTGCCGTAGATTAAATAAAGTTTCCTCTTCCTTCTCAGAGAAGGCAGCTGTTATCTGTGTGTTCCATTACTTCACATGGTCCTCCTTTCTTTTCATCCTCTATTTTAGCATGACTTCTAGGCAATGTGGAAAAAATTAATGGGAATTATTTAATTTTATGAAAATGAACCATTCATAGCATGTTCACTATCATTTAGGATGTGAAACATGGATTTAACAGTGTAATACCCATTAATATGAAGAAGAAATTAACATCTAAATAGTAATTGAACGTAGCATTGAGCCCTCACCCCCTATTGTTTGGAATATAACACTATGAAGCCTGAATAATTCTAAAAATGTGTGTCCTGCAAGAGTTTTCGGTGCATTATTTATCTAGCTATTTCTTGTTTGGTCCAATCCTTTTTTTAGTAATCGGACAAAGAAAAAATAAAAATGCTTGGTGTGACCTAAATATTGTCTGTTATAAATGAAGGCAGGTTTTTGTGTAAATAAATAGACCACAAAATACTGTCAAGAATATAACCAAAAGTATACATGTTAGGTTCAGACCAAATCTACACAGAATCAGAGGGCTTCATTAAATATTTGATTATGTAACAATTATTTAATGAGTAGGAGGGTAATGGCTTTTCAGAGGTGTTATTAGCTTACCAAGACACTGGTCGGTGCATTTAGGGAAGGTCTGTGAGTAATAGTTACATGTCTGAGTGGAGCACCAGATTTATTCATTATCTATCCCAGGACGTAGCACCGTGCCTCATGCAAAGAAGGTCTGCTATAAGTATGTATGGATTGAATGGAATGAAATAGGAAATAGAAATAGAGGATGGTTTGAGGATATACCTTGCAGGAGTAAGAGAATTGATGCTTCTCCAACTCTGCAAGGTTATATTTTTCTATCTCCCTAATGTTGAGGATTATGTTATGCTGACATAAACTACTGCTGTTTTGCCTGAATGCTGCAAAATATTATTGTTAAATACTTAAGATAGATTTCAACTCACCTTCATGATGCAGTCTTTTTTTATATACTCCAAATCTGTGTAGCCAAGACAGAGTGAGTATGGGGAACACTTAATTAAGTCCAAATTGTTCAATTCAATTCCAAGCAACAATTTCAATAAGACTATTTGGTTATCTGCAGACTTTCCAATTTTCTATTCTTCCTGTGGCCCTCTGTACAACTTCTTGGGTATCTGGAAGGAAGGATTTATTTACACAACCTCTTGGTGGTGGGGAAGAAGGGGCTCTTGCATGACAGACTCAGGTCATTGAACTGTCCTCTAGTTCCTGAGAATGGATGTTCCATGACCTCCAAGTCCTTGAGTATCCTGCTGGCATCTGATGCTGGCTTCTGCAGCTGACAGACTTGTGATCTGTTGGCTCAGCTCCACTTGTGCCTGGTGAATTGGCTCCACCTTGATCTTGTAGGATCTGTGCATGCCCTGAAGTCTGGCTGGAGTTCCCATTTATTCCCAGCCCTGGCAGCCTGCCCTAGGTATCCTGTTGTTTAAGGCATCCAGTTTGTTGTAATATGGATTGTGCCTATAGGACTCCTCTGCCTCCACTGTGGGGGTCCTTTATGTCAGATCCCTGTATTGGCACATGCCCCCCACCTCATGTGGCGCTCTTCCACACACCTGGCATCTCAAGAGTGCTAACTCAGGTGCTTTCTTTGCATAACATCACCTTGTTTTGAAGGCATCCTGTGAGGTGATCTCTTTCCCAAGCCTTGCATAAGGAGCAGAGAAAACACCCCTTTGCTTTTGGCTTCCCTAGACCGATCCAACACACTTTGTCCTTCTAGGACTTCAGCACAGAATGGTGGACACAGAAGATACATATCTCCTCCTCTCACCTTTAGCCCCCTCTTTCCCTGTAAACCCTCAAGGCTTGAGAGGTGAAGGCTGTTTGTTCTCTCTTTCAGGCATAGGACTCCTTTATTAGCTTGTCTTCCTCTTAGGGTGTCATTTCCCTGGGTTTGTAACATTGACATGTGGGTGTAACTGAAAAGAGGAAGGAACAATAAACTCAACAGTTTTGAAATATTATCCTTTTTATACATATTGTTTCACTTCTCTCTAGTTGCAGTATATTTTCTCTCTACACCTCAGCCACGTCAGTGCTTAAACATGGATTTCAGGTTTCTCGTAAAGTTTGGTGTCAAATGAGTTATAGTAGCTTGAATGATGACTCTCAAAAATATATGCCCACATCCTGGAAACTGTAATCTTACTTGGAAAAAGGATCTGTGCAGATAAAATTAAGTTAAGGATGTCAAGATGAGGTAATTCGGGATTATCCAGGTGGGCATAGAAGGAGATGGTAAAAAGGAGAAGACCATGTGAAGATAGGCAGAGATTGGAGTTAGTGGCCACAAGCCAAAGAATGCTGACAACCACAAGGTAGAAAAGGTAAAAAATCAATTTCCTCTACAAACTCTGGAGGTAGCACACTCTGCTCACACCTTGATTTTGGACTTCTGGTAACCCAAACTGGGAGAGACAAAATTTTTGTTGTTTAAGGTATCCAGTTTGTTGTAATCTGTTACAGCAGCCACAGGAAACTAATACATGAGATGATGTCATATTGCTTTCCCCAGCCATAATCCTTTGATTATGAACTCCAGGAGTGTTCAGTACACATTCTGATCAGTTTCTGTGCAGTGTTTCTCAATTGCTTCCCTATGCTATTTACTTTTCCTCGGAAATATCTCATTTAATTTTACAAACATTTAATGAGCACATACTCAGTGTCAGACACTGTGAAAGGTGTGCTAGGAGCCAAAGATAACTAAGACCCAGTCCTTTCCCTATGAGAAATTATGTGCCCTTGCCTGTTAGTGTGAGAACATAGTAATGAGTGTTTTTGTTTACTGTGGAATTGGGGTGCCAAATGGGCCTTATTTTATGCCTCTTTCCCTATCTAGTAGAATTTCTAATCAAATTTGAGCCAAGAAATGTCAATGGTTTCAACAACCCAGTTTTCTTTTTTAAAATATATTTTATTGATTTTTTTACAGAGAGGAAGGCAGAGGGATAGAGAATTAGAAACATCGATGAGAGAAAAACATCGATCAGCTGCCTCCTGCACACCCCCTACTGGGGATGTGCCCACAACCAAGGTACATGCCCTTGACTGTAACTGAACCCGGGACCCTTTAGTCCGAAGGCCAACGCTCCACCCACTGAGCCAAACTGGTCAGGGCACCAGCCCAGTTTTCAATCTTTTTCCAAGGATTGTCAAATTATTCTGTTTTCTGACACCGACTCCCAAGAATAACAATAATAAGGACTGATATCTCCAGATAATAAGATAACCTGGGAATTAAAGTATGTATCAGCATTCATATTGGCATGATTAGGCTATGTTGGCTGGACTAGGCTGGATAACAGGTACTAATCAGTGTATACAAAATCAGATTACAGTGATTCTGGGACTATTCACAGAACCTTCAGAAATCACCGAGATCATTAAGTTCAAACACAGATTCCATTTCCCAGCCACATCTTTAATTTATCAAGTGCTCTGTGAGGGCTGGGTTTACGTGGTGGGTAAATTGTGTACTGTTGGATATCCAGGGTACACTTGGGATTATGGGGCAAGAATTATGGGTGTGGATGTTAGGTGTGCTCTCTCTCTCTCTGTCTCTCTGTCTCTCTGTCTCTCTGTCTCTCTCTCTCTCTCTCTCTCTATATATATATATATATATATATATATATATATATATATATATATACATATATATATATATATATATATATGTATATATATATATATATATATATATATATACTAGAGGCCCAGCGCACGATTCAATCGTGTGGGTAGGGTCCCTAGGCCTAGCCTCCTGCGATCAGGGCCATCTTCTGCCTGTTCGCCAGTCCCCAGGCCCAATGCTGCCTCCACCGCCGCCACTGAGCTGCCAGGCTGTTGGGATCACCAGCTCATCCCCAGCCGCTGCCGCTGCTGCTGGGGCTTGAGGCGCTGACGAAGGGGAGCACGGCAGGGGATCCAGGTGTGGACAACCGGCTCCCCGCCTCCGATGGCAGCGGAGCTGGGCAGGGAATCCGGGTGCGGACAACCGGCTCCCCGCCTCCGATGGCAGCGGAGCTGGGTGTCCAGGGTGTCCGAGGCAGCCCCCCTCAGCGGCCGCCAATCCAGCCGTTGAGAGGCGGGGGGGGGGGGGGGGGGGGCGGGAGTCCCGCGCCTCTCAATTGCCGGATATGCCACCCCGAGTCCCGCCCCCCAGCCTCCCACCGCCCAATCGTGGGCGTAGCGGAGTGATGGTTATTTGCATATTGCCTTTTTATTATGAAGGATATATATATATATATATATATATATATATATATATATATATATATATATTTGTTAATCCTCAACCAAATATGTTTTTACATTGATTTTTTTTATTTTTTAGAGAGAGTAGAAGGGAGGGAGGAAAGGCCAGGTGGGGGTGTTCTATATTAACAAAAATAAAGCCCCATACCTGAAGATCTAGAAGTATGCCAGTGATTCTATATGGTTTTTTAAAAAAGATATCAAGAAGTTGAAAATTTAGAACTGCATCATTGATTCAGTTTTTGGAATAAAACAAACCTGGTTTCAGATCAGGGATCTGACATTTACTACCACACAATTTTGGGCAAGTGACCTCTGTGCTTTAGTTTCCTTACCTGAAAAATTGAGACAGGATTATAAAGGATTAGATCTGGCATTTGTAAAGTGCCCAGCACTATGCCTGGCACTTTGTGATCATTTCATAAATGAAAACTCTTATTCTCATTGCCCTTCTTATCCTGTTCATCATTTTAGCTGAAGCAGCAGGGTGTGAGATGTGTCAGAGGAACACACCTGTACTGGTGCAGAGTAGGAGCAGTGGAGGAGTAGGCCTTATAAAGAAAAACAGGATGAAAGATAGCAGGGCCTATGAGCCAAGAGGCAGCAGGGAGCGTGGACAGTGGCCTGGTCTGGGACTCAGGACAGCAGGTTCTAGCACAGGTTCTGCTGCTGATCTGCTGGTGACCCATGGAAAATAACATACCTCTGTGTCTCAGTTTCCTTGCCAATAAAATGTAGAATTTGAACTAAGTTAGTGTTCTCCAACACCTTTCATGGAACTAATGCTAGTCCATGACCAAGTTTACACTGGTATATATTGAAGTAAGAAACATAACGACACTCTAAGCAGTTTTCATAACACTAAACTAGTTCTATTCAAAGGATTGCCTTTAATCTGAAATTATATCTATTCTGACATTCTGATGTTATAATATCTTTTAAGAAGTTAAGGTGATAGTAGATGATGACTGCATCTTGGCAAAATACAAAAAACAGGCAACCTTATAACTATCCCAAAGTTGTTGTTTTTTTAAAAACTTATTGGACCATAAAATCCCCAGATTTGGGAATCACTGAACTAGATGATAGCAAGTGCATGCCTCTTAGCTGTAAGACCTCTGGCCCTACAGAGTATTACTAGTAGTATTTTTGTGCTGAGGGTACTTGCTGGAACAAAAACTTGATCCAAGACAACTTACAAGAGGGGCTGCAATTCAGGGAGGTGTGATTTGGAGGTAGAGAGAACTTGAGTTTATCTGGCTTAGTGGTTCCCAAGTCTGGGGAATTTTTGGTTCAATAAGTTAAAAGAAAAAACAAAGCCAAAAAAACATTGCATAGTTATAAGGTTGTCTACCACGTACTTAAAAAAAATTTTTTTTTAAAAGATGCTGTTGCCATCTATTGCCATCATTTCTTAAGAAACGGGAAGTTATAACACCAAAAAGTGAGGAGAGACAATCCTTTGAAATAATCAGGTTAGTGATTTGAAAACCTATAGCTGATATTAGGAACGACATCCAGTGCAGACACAGCATGATATCCAGATGTCATGATATCCAGATACCCCTGAGAGGGTCCAACCAGAGAGAGGGACTCTGGCTGCTAAGTCAAGAGGATGGGTGGCAGGCATCTCAGAGCAGACAGCTGTGTCTATGCCAGCAGGCAGGCCTCGGCCAGTTATCAGGGAGGTTTGGCAGCTGGATGTGATCTTCTCAATAAGGATGTGGTTCGGGAATTCACCTCTAGTCCTAGAGAGGGGTAGATGGGCGGATGGTGAAAATAAGGCCGGGCCTCATTCCAGGAGAACTTTATGCAAAAACCAGGTTATCTAGCTGATAACCCAGGCATAGAGATACTAGATCAAGAACTAGTTACAAAGCAGACCTAGGATTCAAGAGCAAGGTGGAACTGAGCTTTTGAACTGTGGCTACTCTAGGGGTCTCAGACCTGATCAGGTGTTCGAATCATCACTGCCCATGTTCCACTCCCAGGTTCTAATGTAATTGTTGTGGGGTTAGTCCCAGGCTTCGGCGTTTTGTAAAATCTCCTTCTACCCCCCACCCCCATCCCACCCCACCCCGCCCCGGTGACACTAATGTGCAGGGTAGGGAGTCCAGGGCTACTCAGAGTCTCTGTGGAAGGGATAGGATACGAAAGCACTGAGGTCTGGGTGAGCCTACCGGTGAACATCAGGCAGCCCTGACCATGGGGAAAGTAAATCTGTGAACATAAAGGAGAACAGAGGTGGTGGAGGAGGGGAGGACCCCCAGCACATATGCAGGAGCTGCTCCATGGCTGTGTGCATGGGAGCTCAGGGAGAAACTAGCTTGCTGAAAATTCAGAGGTCTTTGTTATTCACTGGTATAAGCTAACACCCCCGTTGGGGAGCACTGGCTTAGCAAATATAGCTTTGTGTGTGTTAATTGCTTCAGTAGATGTAAGAAGCATGACAGGTATTCACTCAAGCAGAAAGAGCAGAATTTCTCAGATATCTTCCACTCACTTTATTCAAAATTGAAAGCATAGTCTGCGCCAGCTGGGGCATTCTGCTCTGCCCAGGAAACCCAGACCTTCATCATTCGCCTGATGGTATCAAGGTGGAAGCCTGAATAAATGGGCATGGCACTGATTTCTTTATATGTAGTCATTTCTACTGTTAGAAGTCCAACATTAAATTTTGCTTTTAAACCATAGCAGTAAAAAGGTCAGGTGGACTTCTTTGGCTTTGGTAGTTTGCCAAGCAAAGGGAAAACAGCCCAGAGACCCTTAGAAGAGCTTAAGAAACTTTTGGTGGGACACATATGATATCAAATAATAATAATAGCAATAGTGGCCAATATTTACTAGTGCTTATTGTCTTAATCTACTCAGGCTGCTATAACAAAACACCACATATTAAATACCTTACAACAGAAATGTATTGTTCCCTGTTCTGGAGGCTGTGAGGTCCAAGATCAGGTGCCACCCCATTTGGTTCCTGGTAAGAACTGTCTTCCTGGCTTGTAGATGTCTGCCTTCTCCCTTTGTTCTTATATGGGAGGTGGGAGGTGGAAGGAGGAGGAGGAGGAGGAGGAGGAGGAGGAGGAGGGAGAAACTTCTTGGTGCCTTTTCTTTTAAGGTCATTAATACCATTGGGTCAGGGTTCCCCCCTCATGACCTCATAACTTTACTTCCTTATAGGCCCACTCACAGTGCAGTCACATTGGGGATTATGGCTTTAACATGTATGTGTTTGGGGGCATACAATTTAGTCCACAAAACTTAGCATGTGCCAGCATTGTTTGAAGAACTTGGTACATATTATATACTTTAATCCTCACTATCTGTGAGGAAGATACTTTCATCATCTCTATTTTACAGGAGCGGAAACAGGCTCAGAGAAGTTAAGCAACCTACCCAAGGTCACATAGCTGTAAATAATCTCTGAAATATCAGGTATACCAAGAAATGACCAGACAGAGGCACTGGTATTACTTTCCCTGATCCTTATATAATTAGTCCTCTTGTTTATGTCAGGTTCCTTGGGAACTATAAACAGCTAATGAGCTCTGACACCCATGATTAGGAGAGCTATATTGGAAATATTTGGTACTTGTATCCCTTCTCTTCACACTGAACAAGAAGCTGAATTCAAATGTACAATCTCATATCCTATATAATAAAAGCCTAATATGCAAATTGTCTCTTTGGGTGGTCGTTTGACCAGGAGACCGGGAGTTTGACCACTTGTTATGCTGAGCGCTGACCACCAGGGGGCAGGGCGGAACATGGTGGGCATCAGCGGCGTGCTGTGACCTCTCGCCGGCTACCTGGGGATGGGGGTGACAGGGACGGAGGTGGTGTGAGAATGCGGGGTGTTCGCCGAGCTCGCTCTCACTCCCCCTGCTACCCTCCCCCAGAATGCCAGGGATTGCACGCTGGGGATGCCCCCTGCACTCAGCTCAGGTGCTCGGTGCCTGTGAGGAGCCCGCCCCACACCCACGTGGCCTCATCCAGGTGAGCTGGGCCGCAGCAGCCAGGACCACAGGGGCGGGTCGGGCTCCCCGTGGGTTCGTGCAGGAGCCGGAGGGAAGCTGATGCCAGCAGTGGGGGAAAGGAAGGTCTACTCTTGCACGAATTTTCGTGCATCGGGCCTCTAGTCAATAATAAATGACAATACTTATGCAGAAAAAAATACCTCAATGGCAATGACTATCACATTTAGAACATTTCAAATTTCATAGTTTTCTATCTGGTCTAGCATACCAGGGTCTCCATATATCAGAGAGAATCTTTGAAGTTAGTATAAAGGAGAATGCCTCATTTTGACAGTAAAAAAAAAAAAAAAGATTTCTAGTACAGAATCTGTACTAGGTTATATACTTTCTTCCCCTCTCTCTCTCTCTTTCTCTCTCTCTCTGAAATTTTTAGCCTACAATAGGGAGATACCTCTGAATGGGTTAAAAATAAACAGAAACCTTCGAAAGAAAGGCAGAAACAGTAATGACAGTTTTGAAGTATCCAGTACCTGTTGTGACAGGAATAACAAATTAATTGGGACTATAACGGATTCTTTGTAAAGGTGAAGTAAACACACTTGACTGTATATTTTTCACCATCAGTTAAGTCTCAATTGGTTCTAAAAATAAACAGAAGACATTGAACAGTTTTAATGGATTCTGACACCTAGGTATTATGCTGTCACTCCAGTATAAATGAATCATAACTTTGGACTGCACCTAGGAATTACTACACATTTGGAGAAAATTTATGGTGCACCAAGCTTTGAATCATGATGTGATATCAAAACTAAAGTCAAAAGAGGAAAAAAGCTGGGCATAAATTATTGTCCTCAATCCCAATGTATCTTCCAGTGCAACAAGTAAAAGTTTGAGGATTTAGGAATACCACCAATAATTATCATAAGCACTGAAACAAATTTATCCTTCTGAAAGTGGTTTGTAGTAAAAACGAAAAGCAACACCCCCCCCCCCAAAAAAAAAGCAATCCAGCAGAATGCCCATCTTGTACACCTAAAAGAGGTGTTTAATTTCCCCTTTCTCCCTCTTTCAAACTAGACTAGAATCCTCTTGAGGGCATGAGCATTTCTGTAATCTCAGGGCACCTCTCGGGTCACACATTTCTATTTTCAATAAAAGGACCAGTTTTTGGACCAGTTCATTCACTGAATTGATTACTTTAGTAGCCATAATCAGTCAAGCTCATTGTTTCCAGTGACATTGACAAAAAATCTTTACTTCTTGCTTTTCAAATAAAGAGTTGACATGGTGTAGACATTGCCTTGAAGTTCATGACTAATCATAGAAGGAAGACAGCCAGAGGATATGCGATTTTTTAGAAAGAAATCCGTGAATGAAAAACAATGTTTAGAGACACCAAGAAGATTGTTAAATGTTCATGTATTTATTTGGTTCAAAATCAGGTTTTAAAGATAACAATGCCTGAAGCTATGAGATTCAGACACCAGGAGAAAATTTTCATGAAGCGCTTCTATTGCATAATAGAAATAATGCCATACATTTGTATGGCATTTGGCATTTTCCAAAGCATTGTCATCAGCAGTACTTTATTCTGTCTTCTGTAAAGCAATACGGCTGTCATATTAAACAAGGCTGCTCTTCTTTCTCCTATTCGACCCATTGCATTCTTCTGGTTCCAAACAACCCAGTTAGTTAACTCACTGGATTGGTTGATTTCCTCTGAGAGATTTACCTTTCAACAACTGAGGTCCTATATTCTGGAATATGGGTTGAGGGTTAACCAGAGATAGCCTTTTGAGCTATCTGATGTTGAAGAAAAAAATTGCAGTGAAGGTCCTCATCTTTTAATGATAAACCTACTCATTACCAAACATGTACCAGACTCTAGGAGACTCAGAGTAGATTATTAACTCAAGTTCCACGTCTTTGAGATAAGTATCTACTCTGGGCTCTGGCAGGACCCAGAGGACAAGACAAATACCAGGTGTGGAGGGAGAGGTGAGAGTAGTAGGGTAACTTGTGATGAAATGGGGGTGGGGGGGAGAATTCCCAGGTAGAAAGGGCCAGTATACTAGTCAAGTCCCCCACCCTCACTCCCCACCTCCAGGCCAGGCCCGGGGCACCTCTCCCACCACTCTGGCCTTGCACACAAGTTGATCTTATGACACCTTTCACGTTCGCTGGCCCATCTCTTCTAGGCAGCTATTCGGTACATGCCTCTTGACATGGCACCAACACGCATGTTTGCCATGTGCATGCTCCCTGCTAGGCTTCACCCGTCCCTGTGGCAACGAGTGCAGTTTCCGTTTGTATGCAAGCCTTTCTGCATTGACCTTGAACAGTTATAAGTGTTTCAGCATCCATTAAAAAAGAAAAACGCGCGCGCCCATAAAGCACAGCAAACAGAAACACAGTCAGTAGTGGGAAGATCGGAGGCCTAACACGGGTCGTCTTGGGCCGATGGCTGAGCCTGCACCATCCCGGGATTTAATGGCTGTGGAGGCGGCGGTGGAGGGCGTTAATCAGTGCGCCCGTCCCGGCTGCGGAGGAGCCGGTGTCCTAGCTCCTTGGGAAGGGGAACCGGCCTGCGAAGCTGGTTTTAACCCCCAGAAAATAAACCGCAGCTGCGGTGTTCGTGTTCGCCATCCACCCGCCTCCAGGGCTCTCGGAGCTTTTGTTAGGAAAAACGTGCTGTTTATGCTCAAACGCAAGTTTCCTGGTGCTTTTGTTTTTAAGATGAGAAAACGCCGGAGAGGGAAAAACAAAGCTTTTAAAGCTTCATAAAAGGTTGTGAGTTCACCCCTTTCTGTTTCTCAGGGTTATAAACATAGTCCCGGTTAAAGCTCCATCTCTGAGCTCGGAGACCAAGCAGATGTTTAAAGGGGTAGCACCTTAGCTTGTCAATGTTGAGAATACCAAATGATCCTAGAGGTTTTTTATTCCTTTAATCAGCTGTAATTTTCAGCTCTGATGCTGTCTGACAGGCTTCATTTCAAACCCCGTGCAGCAGTGCTCCTCTGGCTTCTTCGCTGTGAGATACAAATCAGGGGGAGGGACGGGGCCTGGAACACGAACTGGCAGCTAAACTGGATGGGATCTCACCAACCTATCAGGACGGTGCCACAGACGGAGGGTGTGAAGAGGCAGGGTTGCCAGGATGCCCGCTTCATGGAGGAGGGCCATTTCCCCCTTTATTTCTTACCTCCCATCCTCCCTCCATCTCTCTCTCTCTCTCTCTCTCTCTCTCTCTCTCTCTCTCTCTCTCTCTCTCTCTCTCTCTCTCCAGTTTTAAACCCAGTTCTCTCCTTTGGATAATAGATACACAGACTGTAGATCCAGGAGAAAGGATGACAGGCATGTGCGCTCTCTCTCTCTCTCTCTCTCTCTCTCTCTCTCTCTCACTCTCTCTCTCTCCCAGGAGAGTTAATAGTTGTGCTCTGAACAAGGATACAAGTAGCTACCACTCACTGAGGGCTTTCTACATGCCAGCTACTGTGGTCAGTGCTTTACAAAGCATTAACTGAATTCATCCTCAAGTCATCTCTATGAGGCTCATTTTTGCAGATAAAGAAGCTGATGTAAGCTGTGGATGTGGGTGCATAAGAGACCAACTCTGGAGGTCCATGTCCTCAGGTCAAAAATGTCCCTGCTTTGCTAGTAACTGTTCTTACTCTCAGTTTTATCTGCAATAGGTAGCCAGTCCCCCATAAATACTGAATTTCAGCAGTAGGAGTTTGGGAGGAGTCATATAGGGATTGGTGGCCCCTGATGGAGTTGTGTCTCAGGTGTGAGGACCAGAGTTGCTCACACTTGGATCCAAAAGGCACTTCTCTGTTGCTGTACCTTCATCCAGGTGAGTGCTGGGGGGATGAGGTAAAAACTGTAGTTCGGGGCTTGAAGTATGGGCCATCCTATCTGGGGTGCCAGTAGAGAAAGGAGAGGTGTTCTGGGCATTCTTTCTGATCTTGCACCCTGGGAGGGTCACCCAGTGTTTTCTGGGTTACCTGTCAGCTACTGGGAAGACCTGTTTCCATCAAGTTGAGACCCCAGTGCCAGTTTCCACATATGCAGTGCAAGATAATATTTTCTCCTTGCCTCTCCCCTTTCATAGGGCTTGAGGCCTTTCCTGGGGAAGGGATCCTGGCCTAAAATATATAAATACACATGTCCTTAATTACTTCAAAGTCATTTCTAGAAATTCTTGTGTTTGCAAATTAGTTTCAGAAGTGTTGACTGCATGTGTACCATAGCTTCCTTGTGGGTAATATCGAAACATAAATCACTTCTTGTTTGGAATAGATGACAAAGAGATACTAAGATAAAATCAATTTTAATATTGAAATGGTTTTATATGAATAGTATATTCCTATTTGATGTGATTTTGTCATTGTATAATTACAATCCACATTCTATTTCATAGGTATGTCCATTAGTATCCTGGGCAAAATAGAATGAGGACATGAAAATCATACTTCTTTCTAATTTATGTCTAATCATAAATTAATGATTTGTCCAGTGATGCTTTCTCCCCCTTCGTTATTCCCTTCCTCCTCCATCTCCCCACCACAAAACAAAGAGAAACAAATATAACCAAGCAATTGATTAGAGTCCCTGTAAGATATTTTCCTTGGTTAAGTTCATAATTAAACAATGTGAGTACAAAGATCACTCAATTCCAAAATGCATGTATTCACATATGTCACATATCCTATTTATTCTGCCTTTTCACATATACATGAAAAATCCCAAAAAGTTGTACAATTCACTACTCTTCATCCAGAAGTAGTTCTAATTGAGAAATATTCCCCCTAAATTACAGTTTAAGGTCATTACTGACTTACTGGTTCAATCAAATCTAATAGTTGACACTGGAGACACAAATCCTTTTGTTCTTTGCTCAGTGTTTTTAGTTTTAAATAATACTGTACCTTCTAGCTACCAAACAATATCAAAGATGCAAAATATTACCTTACGGAAGTGAAATAATTGTGGCTTTTGGGTGCCTTTAACTAATAAAAACACCTGTGAAATCACGTGTGGGTGAGACCATCACACATCCTGTTCTAGTATTATGGTAATTACCTCCCAAATAGCTGGTTGTACTTATAACCCTCACGTCAGGATTAAAATCCTTGAAATAACTGCCATGTTTATGGTTCTAATTTGGTTTGCAATTGATTCTTTTAAAAACCATAAGCCAGAAAAGTACTTATTTTACGGACCACACTATAGCCTTTCTGGAGACTATTTTAAAATTACTCTGGTGTCCTACAAACTTCAAGATCTTTTGTTTTCATAAATTATGAAAGGGAAATGTCACAAGTGCTCACTGTTGTGGTGCCCCCGGCTCTGCTGACAACTGTATGATGCACACTCAGTGCATCTGGGTGGGAGCTGGGAGTTTCATCAATAAATATGACTCTGATCGCTTCATGTCGACAGTCAAAATAATGGCGTGTAGTGTCTTGGAAATATACACCACTACCAGTCACATATGGACTTGAGAGTTGAAATCCACAGTGTGAAGCTCATCTTATTCTTCCCTCTTGACAGAAATTTCGCTTTTTATCTTTCTCACAATTCTTGATGATAATCTGTTTTTAATACAGTCATATTTCTTACTTGTACTTTACCACTACATAAGGCAGCTCGTATACTGTATATGGCATGTGGAAACAAGAGTTGAAACTAATAATGTCTAGTACATTAGGAGGATTTCACCCCCCACCCAGTTTTAGCATGGGCAGGACCACTGCTTCTCTGGATCCTGAAGACAATTAGATCAATTTTTTTTTTAAATATAAGAAAAGCAAACCACAGAGGCAAGAGAAACTAATCCTATGTGTAGGAAGAATTGTGTGAAATAAATCTCAAGGGCATTTTTTTTAAAGAAATCAATATTAAAACATTTTGTATGTGAATTAATTTAAAAATAAACTGCAGCTTTCTTTCACATCCAAGCTGCCCTACTTTATCAATTTTTTATTTACCTTTTATTATTTATCTGCAGATATCTCTGCCATGAAGGATATTTTGCATGGATGTTAGATCCAAATATTGTACATAACTAGCCTTTAAGTTCATTGGTTTTATTTATTTTAAAAATACATTTGTTTAAATTTTGCTTCTGTCACATTTAGTAGTATAGCATAATACATAAAATGATAGATTTAAAAGTTTTTTTATGAAAAGATTTTTTTAAAAACATTAAACTTACATAGTAACTTTTGGTGTTTTTATTTTTAGCCTCTTCTTGTTATGAAACAGTTCTTTTTTTTTTTTTTTCAGTTCTTTGTCCATAAATGCTGTTTGGGAAAAAAATTTTAAGTTAATACTTAAAAATACCTAGTTTTAAAATGTCATACAAAAAATTAAGTTTATATCTCTAGGCCACTAAATTTTTGCATCAGGATTTTCCAGTGTTGACTTATAACATTTTTTAATATCCGCAGTCACCTTGACAGAATTTTCAGACTCTGAAATACAGTGTATTAATTTGACTGTGAATATTTCCTTAAACCACAAAACACAGAAAGGCAGGAAATCGCGAAAAACCTTGCATCTGGGAGAACTCAGGGTGGTAAATGGGTTAACATGTTACTGAAACTATAGGGAGATACAGTTTTTGACATATGAGTGTTAAGAACAAGGTCTTGTAGACATTTAAGCTGTGTTTTTACCCTTTTGAATATATTTTTACAGCGATCATAATTGAAATAATGTTAACGTATAACCAAAAGAATTCTAAGCAAAAATGTTGAAAGGAACCAATTTATGTGTAAAAAGATCAGGAAAGACAGGCTAATTTTTTTTAAAAAAAAAAAACCTTTTGCTCCCAGCATTAATTTTTGATCTCTGCAAAATTCATTTTATACTTATAATGACTTTCTTTTTTTAT
Source organism: Cnephaeus nilssonii (assembly GCF_951640355.1). Taxonomy (NCBI): domain Eukaryota; kingdom Metazoa; phylum Chordata; class Mammalia; order Chiroptera; family Vespertilionidae; genus Cnephaeus; species Cnephaeus nilssonii. Next base: position 42,796,194 of record NC_137081.1, read on the forward strand.
AAATAAAATACTTTATTTTTCTCTTTTATTAACCAAACTGTAATAAGAAAATAAGAAATTTTATGCCAGTGGATTATTCCTACTTTTTTTTTCCTGGAGACCTGGAAAAGAATTGGCTTCAATTAATGCCAAGGTCACTTTATTTGTGTAAAAATATAACTTGGTTAATAAAATGTTAGCTATAAATAAAAATGGAACTATAGTGAAATGCAAATGTGGGCACTGCTAATGTGCAATACTGAATACTCATGTTGATTTCTTTAGTGGAGAAAAATATCTATGGTGCTCTCAGTAAATTAAAATGTATCAGAATGTGTTTTTTTAAGAGGTTTTGGAAGCTTGAGATTTCAGACTTTAATGCCTGCACACAAACTGACTTTAAAAAGCAAGGATTTGAAACAGATAAAGCAACATTTTGCCTAAAGTTCATTCATCAAAGGGCTGCATATTTTGAAAAGGGTAAAAGTACTACTAAACCCATCAGGGATAAGTAAAGGCTATATACTATAGATTATTTTAATCCCCCAGCTAGATATAAAAGGGATAATTACATATTTGTGGTTGAAGCCATGTGGTGGAAAAATCAATACAACTTTTTTGTATGACACTTCATTAGTGTGAAAAATTTTTAAAGCTGAGAAGAACTGCCTTGCAATTAAATGCCTCTGCTACTTCAGCTCCAGTAATGGGTTTGTATTATTATCTAGTTTATTTGAAATAGTGGTTGCACTATAGAAGTAATTGGAAAACATTGATTATGCACTTGTATCTGGAAAGCCTGGCAAATCATTACAGGGCCAGGCAACAGTTAGTTAGCTTTACTAATGAAGCACTAATTGCTCTAAGTAGGTTAACATGTTAGTGAAACTATAGGGAGATAATAGTTGAAAAAATTCTGAGATATTTTGCCAAACATGCATTTTCATTTAATATCCCAGAGATAGAAGCCATGTGTGGTTTTTTTCCTTTTGTTTTGTTTGGACTATGATGCTTTCTTGGGGGAGGGGTGGGGGTTAAAGAGACTAAATGAAGGTCCCATGTTCATTTGGCTTGAAATGACTGAAATTTCCTATCATGCTCTCTTCCTATTAACCCAAACACTCTTTGCAAATGGATCTAAGCCACTATTAGCATGGTTGCCTTGAGTGGGTTTTTGGGTCCTTTTGTTCAGAAACTTCTGACATATCTATCTCGGTTCCTTCTTCCAGCTGAAGGACTTTGTGATTCAATCCATGCAAATTTTCCTGCTGGCCAGTCATCATCCCATTGTCCCACCTACATAAAACCTATAATTTAAGAACTATGTAAATTTAAACTTGAAATTTATTAGTTTAATCAGTGGGACTTAATAGGGCCTTACTAGCAGAAAGACAAGCAGTACACCCCTCCCCCACTGCCATTTTTTTTTTTAGGAGGAAAAAATATTAGGAGAAATTCTTGCACATGTACACCAGGAGACAAAGACAAGAATGTTTATAGCAGCATTATTTGTAATAATAACAGACAAAAACATTTGAAACAACTCAGTGCCCACTGCCAGGGGAATGAAGAAATGATTGTGTTATATTCACATAATGGAGTATTATGCAGGAGGGGAATATGAATACATATGGCAAGCACATAGTAAATGAATCTTAGAGGTAAAATGTTGAGTGAGAAAAGAAAGTTTCAAAAGACTACATAGGATATTATAACATTTTATAAAGCACCCAAATAAGCAAAGCTAAACAGTTGTGGTAACATATACATATATATCAAAATTATACTTTAAAAAAATCTATGAAATTATATAAATACAAAGTTCAGGATAGAACTTATTTCAGGAGGTGGGGTATGGCACATCGGAGGTGGCAAAGGTTTTGATGGTAGTGTAATTTTTTAATTGGGTGGTAAATTTATGGGTGTTCATTTTAATATTATTTATGACTAAAATTTATGTTACAGATATTCTTTTGAACATTATAACATAATTTTTTTAAAGGTCAGTATCTTTCATCCCCTTAAAATGACATCATCTTGCCAAATCAAATAACCAAGTCTACCCTTTGGTTTTTTTAAAGGAAATCAGAGATAGAATGTTGCCATTTTAAAATTGTATTTTGGGGGAAAATTATTGAGAATATAAAGGAAAGGCTCTGAAGCAGAAATTTTTTCTTTAAGTAAAACGAGATATCTATGTAGAAGTTTTTTAAAATAATAATTCACTTTTTTATGTTTCTGATTTATTCATAAGTTGAGTATTTCTCTTTGCGGGGCTTGGGTAGTCCTTCTACTGATGAGTAGGGAGTATGTCGAGGTTTACATCTGAGTAGCAGATTTATCTTTTGGGACAATTAAGGAAACAACAGTGGTATGGCAAAACTTTTGCCATTTTTACAAAAAAAAAAACTGTACCTTTTAATGCAACATTTACCAATATAAAAGGCTGTTGAATAGCATAATCCCAGTAAGATGTCCGACCAAGTTTGGAGGCCAGTGAGAGGGGATGAGGGGTTTCATAGGTCTTGAATTGCCTGGCCATCTCTTTCTTCCTTTACTTGATGTAGAGGTTGGCATCAGCCAACAAACAATACATACTTCTGAGTCAAACTTTTTTTAAGAAAATATATTTCTTTATTGATTTCAGAGAGGAAAGGAGAGGAGAAGGAGAGAGAGATAGAAACACCATTAATGAGAGAGAATCATTGATCGGCTGCCTCCTGCACACCCCCCACTGGGGGATCAAGCCTGCAACCCAGGCACGTGCCCTCGGCCAGAATCGAACCTGGGACCCTTCAGTCCGCAGGCTGACGCTCTATCCACTGAGCCAAGCCGGCCAGGGCCTGAGTCAAACTTTTATGGAACCAATTTTTACAAAGGCAGATACCTTGAAATATGTAATTATATTTAAATGCCAAAAGTGATCCTTTACAAATAATAAGACAACAGCTCATAGAAGAAAACTTCAGCCTCCTAAATCCCAGAAATAAGTGAGAAAAACACTCCTTTGAAACAAACCAGAGACTAGCTATGCTCTTAAATTTTTCTTTATCTTTTCAACATGTGGTCAAATGGTATTATTTTGAGAAATACACATCATGGGGGAAATGCCCACAATAAGTCTTAAAGGGTTTGAAGTTCAAAATATTTCCACAGCATTTTTATCTTTTAGAGATACCTCCTGAAATGTATACAAGTATAAAAATATGATGCCTAGCGTTTGCTTCAAAACAGTATGAGGTGGAGAGTGAGCAGGAGTATAGATGAAACCAGATTGGCCATGAGTTATATTACTTTGTCTACTTTTGTATATTTAATTTTTTCTACAGTAAAACATTTAAAGTATATGGGGACAGATTTATTGAATTTCGCATGTGAAACTATTTTGTCAAATGGTTAGTACCTAGCCAACTACTCGTTCTCTTTATTTGAGTTGGGAAATTCTCATTCTGATCACTGTTTCTTCTGAAAAGATACATTTGTTTATTTTAGAGTAACATTGAGTGGTAAACAGGTGTCATTAGGTGATGCCAGTTAAAATGGAACTCAGCCAACAATAGAGGTTTGTGTTTCCCTTCTGTGTTGATTTTTTTTTTCTCTTGAAGTTATTGGAAGGATCTGGTTGGAGTGGGTGGTTGCAAAGAGAGGGAATTACTGTTTAAATGGAATCCTATTCCTAGCCTTAAGTCAATGAGAGCCATTCTGGTTGCATTCAGCATTGCAAAAAAAAGGAACAATGCTCTTAGAGAGCCGCTTTCTACAAAGCAGCTCATTATTAAAAACCGGGCATGGCTAGACTGTTAAGGCAAATCATAAGCGGAAAGCCTCCACCACAAGCTCCTTTGGCAGTAAACACTGTCCTCAAGCCAGATATACTTCTGCGCAGCCCCGCGCCACCAGCCTGCATGGGAAGCGCACCCAGTGACTCTGCAGTGCAGAAAGTGGAGTTATGGAAGTATAAATCTGCATGGTGAACATCATCTGCAAGGTCTTTTATGTTAAGGAAATCATGACACCTGCCAATCTTTCAAATTCCAAAGGGTAAAGCATGAGGCCTAGTAGGCTGTCATTGAACATGACAGGCTTAATGCCAAGTTTATAACAGAAAAAGGGCAATCTTATTGTGGTTTATTCAGTTTTACATTGCTGGGTCAGTAAGAAGGTGCCCTCTCTTTCTCTTTTTAAAAAATCTAATTTATGACATTTGAAATACCAAACAGATTCTTTGCATGTCTCCTGAGCCCTGCTCCTCTTCAATACCCCCGGCCTCTTCTTTAGGGAGCAAGCCTAAATCCTTCCAATTTAGCATCTTTGTGAGTCCAGACAGTAGTGTTAGTTGAGCATTGCTTTCCGTTGTTATAGAGCTGTTTCTAACAGCAAACATCTCCGTTTAATTACTGCTCCGACTGTTGCTATATTTTCACCCAACCTGCCCCTCACTTGAGCCCATTGGGCTGAAGAAAGAATTACTCCCCACGCTGGTCCTTAGCCCTGCTTGCTCAGATCTGTAATTGGCCCTGTGTTTTTGACTTTTTGCTAATAAGCAGCTTACTTTCTCTCCCCCTAGACTCAACCCACCACTTTTGTTTCATGAATTTTACAAAGGATTTTAATAGATGCTTTAGGCTATGCAAAATGTTATATGAAGGCAAGCATTAATGCAACGGCCTTGACACAAAGGACGTGTGAATGGCTGCTTATCATTACAGTCAGGTCTCAAAATTTTCATTAGGAGTTCTGGAGGACAAAAGAAGAAAAAAGTGCAGCTATATGAAGGAATATTAACCTATACTGTGTAACCAACTATAATTGCTTAGCATTTTACATTAACTCTCTTCAGACATGGCCTCTCATTATTTTTACACATACATAATAACTGCTTATTACAGCGGTATAGTCCATGTCGATAACATTGTGGATAAGGTTGTGTCAGCACTTCTAATATAAGACCCACTTTCATGGGTTTAAAACAGCTGTAAATTTTACCTCCAGACCAAAGATTAGTAATCAACTTTCCACCTGGAGAGGGAATTTTGTTTAAAGTTACACACACACACACACACACACACACACACACACACACACTTTCATTAAGAGAAGAAGTTTGCTTGTTTTAAGTGATAGATGTAAACAAAATGAATGAACGTGCCTAAGGCACTTTTAAATTTTCTTCTACATATGGAGATTTACTTAAAACCATTCTGAATTGTGCTTTTGATGATAAATGTAAATAAATGAATTTTAAACAGCACCAAAATTAAATATCACATCCATTAATAGACTTTATTGAAAATATTTATATTCCTAATAGATTGCATCTTATGCTGTGGTGCTAAGAACTGCATATATTTTCAAGATGTATAATCCATAGTTTTCATTGGAAAATGAATAGAAATATTTATCAAGTTCAAGTATTTAGATCCCATGAAAAGCCATCCACTTACATAATAATATGCAGGCTTTTAGAATTATTCTGAAATTCTATTTTATGAAAGTCTAGGAACAAACTAGTTTCAACTAATAGAAGAAGAATAGGAATTCAGCAAAACACTGGTCTTACTTTGACCTAAAATTGGGACTGTTAAGAGTAGGTGGTAGATTTGCCATATGAAAAAAAAAAAAATCAGTCCATTTGTAGGGGTTCAGGCTTCTGACAGAAGTAATCCAAAGAATGATATTGCTGATTTTCATTAACTGCAAAATATTCCAGTTTACCAGTTTTACACAAGATAGAAAAGTATTTTGAAGTCATATTCAAATAATAATTCTAAAAGACGGATCAGCATCACTCCCCATCCCCCCCTCCCCACACACACACACAAAAGTTGTCAATTAATTTGTCATGAGTTAGAGGCATTTGTTTCTAAAAGCAAAGAAGCTACAAAATAGCCTACAATTTCTTGAAGTTATCAGAGAAACCCTACTAACCCTACTAGTGGATGAATGAGAACTTATATGGAAATTTTCCACATGTTGATAAAAGCTTAAAAAAATATTTTGAAAGTAATTCCAACTAGACTGGTGCCATAGCAAAAATAAAATAAAATAATGGAAATATATCTTTAAAGACATTATATTTATGAACAATAGATCAAATCTATCAAACATCAATGAGATAAGATAGCGCTTGTGTCCTTAATCCTGATTAAGTTTCTAGTTTTTATGTCTGCTCCTTTCACCCTTTTAGCTCAAATGAGGCCATTCTTAGCTCCATTTCTTAGACTTAGTCAATTCCATGACAGAGCCCAAGAACTTGTAAAAAAAAATTGCAAGAGATGTTCATTTAAAAGTACAAACCCAGTTAGAATAATATCAGATTCTATAAAGCAATGTATTCTACTACTATCTCTTGAAGTGACAGCTTACAAAAGATGGGAACATGGACTAAAAGTGGCTCTCGGCACAAAGACATTCCTGTTTCCTGGTTTGAGTGCAGTAAGGACGCAGCAGCTCTGTCCTGACACTGTTGGATGAAGGGTTCCAGCGGGCAGTTCTGCAATGACTCTTCTGCATTGGGAAAGCTACCACTTGCTAGTACAGTTCCAGTAAACAGCGTGCTGGCCTCACATAGCTAATTAGCTGTGGCCCTGGCTTGCTGGTGCTGTGTAGTGACAGTTTAAACAGAGATGATTCTCATCAGATACCACATATGTCTCTCTTGCTGCTCAGCCCAGGCCCGCCGCTGGTGCAGTTTGGGGAAGGAGGCACTAGATGCTGTTCAAAGACACTGGGTCTCTGGTGCCTCGCCTGCTCGGCTGCCGTTTTCAGGCAGCTGGTCACTCCCGTCTGCTGCGAGGAAGGTAGGGTTTGGCAAGGGGAGTATCATACCTGTCGGCTTTCCAGGAGGCAGTGATGCAATCACTTTGAAAGGAGAGGTTTCAAAACAAAAAATATGTAACTGAAGCTACTCAGGACTTTTTTGAGCCACCTGGGATTCTCAGAGATGACAAATGCTAATTCTTTCCATTCATTTATGTATTTTTGAACTGAGTATCTAAGAGGTTTAAAGGAACAGGCTTAAAGATTTACAAGTCACAATCAAGGACATGGTTAAGAAAAGGAAAGCACTGCGCAGAGGTGTGACTTTAACCCTAAAGCAGGAATCCCATAACTCTGTAATCCTCCACTTCTCACTCCTAGCTAGTCCTTCGCACTCCACCCCCACACGTTTATAATACCCTCCTCTGTTCTCTAAACAACCCCCCCCCCTAGCATCTTGCTATTACTCAGAAATGATGGGGTTGCTAGTCATCTTCCACTCTGGAAGACCCTCAGCTTCCTATACTTCTCTCAGAAACAAAAATTGACATCCCTGCCACCATCTTCAAACACCCTCCCCATGGCTTCTCCAACACTCTCTCCACTCCTTCTTCGGCTCTGCCCAGGCCCTTCTTCCTTGTGTTGTCCCTAACATTGGAGGTCCATGCCCAGTCCTTATCTAGTGCCCTTCTCAGCTGCCATCTCCTGCACAAGCCCATCCCAGAAATGCCCAAGTTTTCTTCCAGACCTCTCACCTAAGCACATGTTTATCAAACATATTCAGCAAATAGTCTGTGGACATCTCCTGTTGAACTTGCTTCAAACTATAAACTCATCTATCCTGTCCCCGCCCCTTCTCACCCTTAGGTTCTCCCTCTAAACCAGGTCCTCCCTTGTATTTGCCATCTCAGTGGTTTCTGAGTGACATCTCTGAAACCACTGTGACCCTGCTTCCCTTCGCTCCCAAAGCCTGGCTCTTGGGAAGCCGGTTGTGTCCTCCTCCTTCCTACCTCGGGATTTCATTTCCCCTGCTCCATTTTTCCTGTCTTTGGTCTTTCTTATCTCCCTCCTGGGCTAATTCTGGACAGGTACACCCTTCACCCTGCATTAAGGATGATCTTTCTAGAAGGCAAATCTGATCCTGTCATTCCCTTGTTCAAAATCTCAGCAGATCCCCAAATTTTGAGGAAAGCCTGGTGTACAAGGCTCTCTCAAGTGGACTCAGGCCTTCTTTTCTGGACCACTCTGCCCCACTGCTCCACTCTGGTCACGAGTCTGGTTACCAGCCTCTGCATGTGCATAAATGTCCTTCCCTGTTCTGCCCACCAGTAATTCCGATTCACCTCAAAGGTCTTCTTTTCTAGGAAGCCTTTTCTGACATTTCTAGCAGAAGAAAATGCTACTTCCTAACTACTGCCAGCATCACATTTTCATATTTCTGTTAGATCTCTAATTATATCCCTGTAGATGTTAACATATCTGTCCACTTTACATGTCTGGGAACCCCTGGAGGACAAGTAATGTTCATCTTTGTAACTCTTTGCCTACTACCTAGTACACAGCATATCTTTAAATATTTATTAAGTTAATAAATAAATCCAAGAATGAATGAATGAATAGGAATGTAACATTGTCCAGATTTATATAGGAAGAAGACTAGCATCTTAAAGGTTTCTTCAACTTTTTCAAAGTCTTAGGGAACTCAGAGCCTATGTTAGGATGAGACTGAAAATAGCATCAATTATAATGATGATAAAATAATAGTAATAATAATCACCTTTCATTAGGTACTTACTTTATGCTAGTTACTTGACCAAATATATGTAAATCATTCTATTTAATCCACTTTAAATCTTAGAATTTTATCTCTCTTATAGATAAGGAAACTGAGGGTCAAGGTCACATAACTAGTAAGTGATAGAGTCACATCCTTGTGAACCCAGACCTATGTCAAAGTCTGTAGTGGAAAATACTAGGCTTAGTAAACTGCCTGCATTGTCCATCGGCACAGTCTTGAGAGTTTTTCACTTTGGATTTTAGGCCATAGTAGAGCAAGAAAAGGCAGTATGAAGAAAATGGGATGGATGTTTTTCTTAAAAGCTGCCCAATCTAATCTTGGTGTCATGATGTGCTAAGGGTTCTACTTCTCCATCAGTCAGTTACCTTTCTCAGTCCTGGGGCCATAGATGAAACTCTTACCTATGACAGTCACCTTGCAAATTGTAGGTCTTTGTTCATGAGTGGGACTCAGAAAGGACTTGAGTTTGAAAAAGTGTTTAAGTTGCTGATGTAGAGTGGAATCCTTGCCCAGGAAGTATAGCAAAAATTTGACCAGAACACTTGGTTTGCAAATGAAACATTTTCACAACCCACTTGTTATTTCTTAGATGTGATGTTTTTCACTAAATTCGTAGAATAATTGAACCCATGGTTATTGTGGCACTGAGCAGACTACCTCAACAGCACACAGTATAAAGAATGTGTGTTAGAGCAAAGCGAAAATGTGGGAGAGTTGGTTGAATTTAAAACTTCTGGATGCTTGTAAATAATATTGAAAGGCTGTTTTCCAACATTTAATTGGGTGAAATGTAAGGGTCTTTTTATTTTAAAAAAACTTTTTTTGGAATGGTGAGGAAGTACTGGAAAAATATGTCTTTGGCTTTGGCACTGAAAACATAAAGTTTTTGTACCTTCTCTCCCACCTCCTGCCTTTTCTAATATGTTTACTACATTTTTCAGTTTCTGTTTTGAACTTCATTCTGTCAAGTTCTGAATTATAAGGCATACAAAATTTCCTAGCAATGTAGGTGGATACTGACTCACTTTAATTTGAACAATTTTGCTGGGCTCATTGAAAAACAACAATGGTCTTAAAAACCACACACTTTTAAAAGCCTAGTAAGGACCAGGGAGGACTTGAGGCTCCTGACTTGAGTGTGAGTTCATAAGTTTAATCAATACGTAATCTGTTATTTTTGCTGAGAGCATTTTTGTTCAGCCCTGTGGTTATATGCAAAAAAAAAAAAAAAAGCAAAACATGTGGCCAAGGAAATAAAAATACGTAAAATAGCCTAAAGAAGCTAATACTTATCAAAATTTGTGCTTGTGGTTACTTGCAGTATGAAAAGTACTTTCATATATATGGTCAGTCACATTTGAACCATAGACCAAAACCTATAAGGTTGGCAAGTAAGAATCATTACCCATAATTTAGAGAAAAGATAACTGAGTTGCAACAAGTTGAAGTGACTTTCCGAGGGTGCGAGTGGGTTTTCTGAAGCCTCATGCTTTTTCTCCCTCAGAGCCACACAGCACCAAGTGTGCATGTACCTGTGTGTGCTAGAGCTGTGCTCAGGATGCAGACTCAAGTTTAATTCTGTAGCAGGTTACAACAGTACTAGTAAGCAAATTTAAGATTGTGCAAAAATTGCATTTCTGGTTCCAAAGCCTGCTTTAATAAAAGCAAATCAGCCTTGATTATTGCCTAAGTACATGAAAGTGTTAATTAACCTTGGCTCCCTGGTTAGAAATAAAAGCCTGTGAAATTCAAACATACCCAGGGAATGTGTGCAGGTAGCTGTTAACTTGTGCAAGGGTGTAGGCACATTCACTTTTTGTTTGCCTTGTGTCCAGCTTGGGGACTGCAAGATAGTAAAACCTTTACAAATGTGGAAGTAAAGGAGGAAAAAATGAATGAATGAAAAATGGAAAGAGGGAGAAAAGGAAGGAGGGAAAGACAAACTTTATTCGCTAATTGGCTGTATTCAAGGTGAATATTAACTAACGCATGGTTTGGAGAGTTGCCAATTTGTTCTCTCTACCTTGGCTGTTAGCTGACTGCCTTTCATTAGGTATGAATATACATCTCAAACATTCACAGTTCTGTATACACTCACACCCCATCACATGTGCTCACGTGCTTATAAACACGCACATGCATACACACACAAACTGAGCTTCATATCTAACACAAAGTGTCAGAGTAGAGGTGTAGTCAAAGAGGATGATGAAAATACTGTAGGTGAGAAAAAAGTAAGAGGGAACATTTCAGGTGAGAGTTATATATCTTTCAATAATTAGGGTAATGAAATTGAAACGCGCGTGCGCGCACAAACACACACACACACACACACACACACACACACACACGGAGTTTCAATAAACTTGGAAGGTATAGAGAGATGACTCTTTGCTGAAATGGGGTTAAAAATATTAAGATAAGACATAAAAGCTTCTCAAAGTAGAGAACTTTCTGCAAATCATAATGAAAGAAAAACAGCCCAACTTCTGAATATACTAACCAAATAATGATCTGTTTCCGACATAGGGATCCACCTTAAGAAAGGTCCAGAGAGCTCAACAGAAACCAAATACAGTAAGAGAAAGTTGGGAGTGTGGGTGTCAGGCTGTCAGTAATCTGACAGCTATGGTAACTACCCTCTAATCCAGCCAGCTCCAGCCACGCTCCCGGCTGACACCACCAGGACTGACTGACAGCTGAGGAGCAGGCACTTTTTACAGGCTCAAGTGACATCCAGTCTATTAAGGCTGACAAGCACAAAGCAGAGATTTGCCCTGAATGGTTTGGTACTGAAGCCTAGTAAAGGGGTTATTTGAAAGGTCTTAGAGAAAGTGTCAGACTCCAGCTCAGATGATAACAATATTGTAATGATGGGACTGGACAATGAAGTGCTATGATTGCCCATATGGCCGGGAAGACTGTGGGCGAATGGGGAATGCTGACAAGGAGCACACCGAAGCAGATTCTCCAAGACCGGCAGGCAATGTTCAAGGAATTTCCTTGGTGGTGTGTTCCCTTGGGCCTTGCAGGACTTCCCCAAATCGCATATTTATTGTGTTGTTTGCTTGTGGGGCAGTGAGGATGGAGAGTCAACAGGGAGGGAGAACTGGGTATAAAACAAGCAACACCTGAAAGGAATGTTTGCCTGCCTTTGGTTCACTCTTCTGTTCATAGAGAAGCATGGGAAATATTTTTCTGAAGAAAATGAATGGTAATTTTCAGACTACTGCTTTGCTTATTAACTCTGGCTAAAAAGTAAATCAACAACTGCAACGGCATTACCATGATTATCATCACTGCTGTTCTTGACTTCACTGGTTCCCTCAGGTGCCTGGCACCGTGTCGACACTACCTGGAATTTATTCAGCAGGCTTTTTTCCTAAGGACAGTAAAATGAATTATTTTTCCTAAGTGTCATTTCAGAGTTCTCTCTATGAAATAATCCTGCTTTATTGGTAGGAAAATGTCTCCCACTTTCACTATGTGCTCTCATTTGGGTGAGGCCTATCTTTATGTATATGTTTATTTGTTGCCATTTATTCCACACACATTACATCCTTATGATAAGACAGGAACTAAGGTAGGTTCCTGGAATTGCACAATGAATAAAGGAGTATGGTCCCTGACCTTAGAATTCAGAGCTGGGGGCAGATGTTCAGCTTATATGTACCACTGCCAGCATGCCAGGTGTTTAATATCTTGAAGTACGTCTATACTGGCAAAGAGTCCATGCCCTGAGCTTCAAGAAGTGGATTTCCACATCCTCCATCTACTTCTTGGATGCCTCCCTCATTACTCCTTCAAGCTCCCCATGATCCAGCAACCAAAAATTACCCAGCATATTGGAGGCCAGGTCCTTGCCTCAGCACTCTGTCCAGTGTCCATTCTGATTGCTCATTCTGATTTTCATGCCTACCAGTTGTGAAAGAGTGTAAACACCAACCCTGGTGGAGCTTATAATTTTTGTAGTTGTGAAAAATTTAAAACTCTTTTTAGATTTCCAAATTTACTCTTTCAAAAGTTAACTTCTGAATTTTCTCACATAGTTGGGAGTCCAATACATAAGGAAGGTTGAAGTTTTAGTGTGCTTTGATAATAAGAATCTTTAAAATTTGAAAATAAAACTACAGTATTACCTCCAGAAAACTGGAATTTGCTCCTAGAAATTTGGATTTGTCTGTATGACTTCCATTTAAAACGGCTCAGCCCTGGTCGGTTTGGCTCAATGCTTAGAGTGTTGGCCGGCAGACTGAAGAGTGGCTGGTTCAATTCCAGGCAAGGGCATACACCTTGGTTGTAGGCTTGATCCCCGGCTTGGGGCGCATGCAGGAGGCAACCAATAGATATGTCTATCTCACATCAATGTTTCTCTCTCTGTCTCTCCCTCTCCCTTCTACTCTTTCTAAAAATGTTAATGGAAAAAATATATATATCCTTGGGTGAGGATTAACAAAAAAATAAAATAAAATGGCCTCAATTCTGACCTGGCTACTCCCACATTTTTCAAAGATAATCCATGAAGAGACAAAAAAAAAAAAGCTAAAATGTATAATACTTTTCAAATATTAAGAAAGATAGTGATTATTTTTTCTCATATGAAGAACTAAAAGCTTCAAAACTGTGGCTCCCCCAGTGGTGCTTCAAGAAAAGCAAAACTGAGGGCCTGGCAGTACTATACAGCGGAAAACCAGTGACACCTGCCATCAGAACAAGAGATAGGGAAATAATAGATTCCTCTCCATCTGTCTGCCCCATGGTTGAGAAGCTAAAAAACAGCACCAATCAAAACACTCAGCAGCCATCCCTTCATTAAATGGATGCCACTTTTAAAATTAACTGGTATGCTAGTGTTCTGTCCTTCTGTCCATTTCCCCTGCTTTGTAATTTGAGACTTCACCTTCTACAGAATTAGTAAAAATAAAGACTGGAGGCAATGCTTTGCATTTTTGGAGGCACAGTACAAAAAATAAAGTTTAAAGCTCAAATCAAGCAAAAGAATACTGGAAACTGTGTAAAGGGTTTTTTTTAAGTTGGTTTTTAATGTTAAATATTTTATGAGTATACGAGAAGCAGGAAATTGAGAGAGAAAAGATTCTATATCTACCCAGCATTGCCAGATGAGATGAAAACCTACTTAGCGTTAGAAGTTTGTCTAGGAGTTGTGCATATTCAGCTTTAAGAGAGCCATCAATGGAGCTAAGGGTTATCAAAATACCCCAATTGCTGACAAACACAAAATCTGGAAGATTTCTTTTTGTTTAAGGTTCAATGAACAAAAAACAACAACAAAGCAACATGAAGCCATTATAAAACAAGAATAATGACTATTATCTGGATGATCAAAGTAAAGATCAGATCTATGAAGAAAAATTACTCTTAACATCAGAAGCCAGCTGCTTTCACCTGTAATTTTTTCTTTTTCAAGAAAAAATAAAACCCTGGCCAGCTACTGCAGTTGGTTAGAGCATTTTTCCAATATGCCGAGGTTGCAGGTTCAATTTCCAGTCAGGGCACATACAAGAATTAAACAATGAGTACATAAATAAGTGGAACAACACTTAATGTTTCTCTCTCCCTTTCTCTCTCTCTAAAATCAATTAAAATTTTATAATAAAAATAAAAAAGAATAAGGATGAGGAAGAGGAAGAAGAGAAATGAAGGAGAACAAATAACTTCTATAAACCAGGAGTAGAAATCTATTAGGAGAGTATCCTATATAATAAAAGGATAATATGCAAATTGACCCTAATGGCCGAATAACCGGTGTTTATGATGCACACTGACCACCAGGAGGCAGACACTCAACGCAGGAGCTGCCCCCTGGTGGTCAGTGCGTTCCCACAGTGGGAGCTCCGCTCAGCCACAAGCTGGGCTGATGGCTGTGAGTGAGCCTCTCCTGCCTCCTCGGCAGCACTAAGGATGTCTGACTGCGGCTTAGGCCTGCTAAGCTATCAGGTGGACATCCCCCGAGGGCTCCTGGGCTGCCAGAGGAACATCTGACTGCCAGCTTAGTCCCAATCCCCCGGGGAACGGGCCTAAGCCAGCAGGTGGACATCCCCCAAGAGGTCCCAGACTGTGAGAGGGCACAAGCCAGGCTGTGGGACCCTGCCCCCAAGTGCACAAATTTTCATGCACTGAGCCTCTAGTATGTTAATATGAAAAAAAGAAATGTTAAAATAAGATTGGGTTTCATGGACATCAAATGAACAATGCTAAAATTAAAATACCCCTTTGGAGAGCAAAGGACAACAATTGCAGAAAATTAAATCACTGATATAGAAACAAACTTGAAAAACTCTCATAGAACTTCCAGTCACATGACATCAAAAGATCATGTTTTGTCCCTCTTTTTTCCCTTGCCAACATCCCAAACATAGGAATGATGGGTAAAATATAAGAAATTCACAAGACATACTATGCTTAAAATCAAGATAAATTTAGCTTTAGATCAAAATTAAACAGAAACACAATGCAGTCAGCAGGACTGAAGGCACTAGTCTGCTGGTCATGAAGTCCAGAAGAAGGAAGACACAACTATGAGTTTGTACCTCATAAAACAGAGTCCATCTCACTGTAACAAGCTGGAGGCTGAGGACATAATGCCAAGCCATAAAAGAAAGATGAGGAAAAAAAGGTAGGAGCAAGGTGACAGGCAAATGGGACCTGGGCCAACCCTCCTTAGTGGACGTATCTGCTATAGCCTTACATTGAGCCTATAAGACCTGGTTCTAGACTTCAAGGTCAGATAGAGGTGACGGAGAGGAATAAGGATGAGTGAACACCAGAGAGAGGTGAAAGGTAAAAGCAAAAGGGAATGAGAGCAAGAGACTAAAACTCAACTTGGGCCTCCTAGCCACAATTACAAAACACATGAAGATCAGTAAGTTAGCTAAGAATGAGGACATCAAAATCAACATCAGAAGAGGAATTCATTCCAAATAAAATGTAGAATAATCTGAAGATGAATTTTAAAAACAGGATGTTTAGGATCCTGAAGAAACCTAAAAAATAATGATGTACTGAAAGATAAAATATAAGCAATTATTAAACAAGACTAGAGGCCCAGTGCACGAAATTCATGCACTTGGAGGGGTCCCTCAACCCAGCCTGTGCCCTCTCGCAGTCTGGGAGCCCTCGGGGGATGTCCAACTGATGGCTTAGGCCCACTCCCCTCAGCAGTCCTTAGCGCTGCCGCGGAGGCGGGAGAGGCTCCCGCCACAGCTACGCTCGCCAGCCGTGAGCCCAGCTTCTGGCTGAGCAGCACTCTCCCTGTGGGAGCGCACTGACCACCAGGGGTCAGCTCCTGGGTTGAGCGCCTGCCCCCTGGTGATCAGTGAGCATCATAGCAACTGGTTGTTCTGGTCATTCTGCCATAACGGTCACTTAGATTTTTATTATATAGATAGGCAAAATTGAAAAAAGAACAGGTAAAAACAAGAACAATAGAAACTCTAGCAGTTAAATAATATGGATATTAAAATATAAAAACCAGTAATATTAGTAAAAATGATGGTGTAAGAACCACTGAAACATCTCCATAAAAGCAAGGGGAAAACTGGCAAAAATGATCAGACGACTTTTTCAGAGCTTTAAAATGCTTGCAGCATTCCAGGGACTATTTATTCAGGGAAAATAGCTGAATCTTAGTAAAAACTGTAAGCTTTGTGGTGTTTTGATTTGCCCTACTCCCCTATTTTATTCTCCAGCTCTGTGGTAGCCTTGAAAGTCAACAACCTGAAATTACAGTGAAAACCTGTAGCTTAGAGGCCATTTGAGTGGGCAGGACAGGGTTTCTTTAAAACCCCGTTCTGAGAGCATAGTCATTTCTTGACCTTTCTGGTGGTTCCCTGGAAGACCACATTTGAAAGGCTGTCTTTATTGGAATTGAATCAGAGCTTGCTCAGTGCAAACAGCCTTTTCCCTGTGGGTGACTATTGAAAATAGATACAGGCAATTTTTTAACTTCATAACTACCTTAGGAAGTAGGTTATAGTTGATGCAAACAATAGACTAACAAAAATCTTAAAAAGGAAAAACTGGGGAATATTCCTAATACAATGTAAATGCTATGTAAATAGTTGTTATACTCTATTGTTTATATGTTTATAATTATTACATCTTCTTGATGGGTTGACACTTTTACATTGTAAAATGTCACTCTTTGTCTCTAGTAGCCACTTTTGTCTTAAAGGTTATTTTGTATGATGTTACAAAATCCAGCTCTATTTTGGTTATTGTTTATATGGTGTATCTTTTCCCATCATTTCATTTTGAACCTATTTGTCTCTTTGATTCTAAAATGATCTCTTTTAGACAGCATGTAGTTGGATCATGTTGTTTATAATCCATCGTGCCAATATTTTTATTGGAATTTGAACCATTTATATTCAATGTAATTATATGATAAAATACAATTTATGTTTACCATTTTCTTATAAGTTACATATATAATACATATATATATATCTTTCATATCTATTTTGTTCTTCTGTTCCTTAATTTTGTCTTCTTTTATGTGAAATAGGTATTTTCTACTGTAACATTTTAACTACCTTGTTGTTTAACACCAACCATGGTATTAAACAACAAGGTAGTTAAAAAAATTTATGTTGTTTCTGATATGTATTATATAGTTAGGGCTACAATGGTTGCATCTGTATTGAATGTATCCAGACTTTATTTCTTGTCATTATTCCCTAAACAAACAGTATAACAGCTATTTACATAGCATTTACATTGTATTAGGTACTATAAATAATATAGAGATAATTTAAAGTATGCAGGAGGATTGCATATATGTAAATACTACACAATTTTATATAAGGGACTTCAGCATCTGTGGATTTTGGTACAGTCATTCCTCAGTGTCCTCAGGGGATTGGTTCAGGATCAGAACCAATGCCCTGAGGACACCAAGGGATGACTGTACACACACTTCTTCTCAAGTGCACATAAACCTTCTCCAGGGTATATTATATATTAGGTCATAAAACAAGTCTCAATACACTTAAAAATACTGCAGTTATACAATGTATGTACTGAAACTGCAATGGAATGAAGTTTGACATCCATAGCAGAAGGAAATTTGGGTAATTTACAAACGTGGAAATTAAATAAATTTCTAAATAATCAGTGGGTCAAAGAAAAAAATCATATGGAAAATTAGTAAATACTCTGAGATGAATGAAAATGAAAATACAACATACCAAAATTTATGACATGTAGTGAAAGCAATGTAGTGTAAACACATTAAAAAAGAATAAAGATTACAAATCAATAACCTAACCTTTCACTTTAAGAAACTAAAAAAGAAGAATAAATTAAAACCCTAAGGAACCAGAGAAAGGAAATAATAAAATCAGAAATAAATGAATTAAGAATAGAAAACAATAAAGCCAATGAAACCAAAAGTCGGTTCTTTGAAAGATCAATCAAATTGATGAACCATTAGCTAGATTGACGAGAGAGAGAGAGAGAGAGAGAGAGAGAGAGAGAGAGAGAGAGGAGAGAGGAGAGAGAGAATTTAAATTACTAAAAGAAGAAATATTACTACAGAACTTACAGAAATAAGAAGGCTACAAGGAAATACTATGAACAATTGAATGCCAACAAATTAGATAATCTAGATGATATGGACAAAAGCCTAGGAAAATAACAAAAACAAAAATACAAAAAATGAACAAAATTCTTCTTTAAGAAGAATTAGAAAATCTAAACAGACTGATAACAAGTAAGAAAATTAAATTAGTAATCCAAAAGTTTCTCACAAAGCCCAGAATGAGATGGCCTCACTGATGAATTCTGTTAAATGATTAACACAAATTCTTCACAAACCCTTCCAAAAAACAGAGGAGGAAACACTTCTCAACTCATTCTATGAGGCCAGACAAGCACATCACAAGAAACAGAAACTAAAGATCAATATCCTTTATGAAATACTTTAGCAAATAGGAGCAAACTGATTCAGTTACATAAACATTATATACCTTGATCAAGTGTGATTTACTTCAGGAATGCAAGGTTGGTTCAACATATAAAAATCAATCAAAATAATATATCCTATTAATAGAACAAGGTCAAAAATTACACAGAAAAGCTTTGGAGCAGCTCTAACACCTTTTCATGATAAAAACACTCAACAGACTAGAAATTGAAGGGAAATACCTCAACCTGGTAAAAGACACCTGCAACAAACTCACAGCTATCATCACATTTAAGGTGGCAAGACTGAATATCTGCACTCAAGATAAGGATGCCTGCTCTTGTTCTTGCCACTTCTATTCAACATTGTACTAGGCATTTTAGCTAGAGCAATTAAGCAAGAAAAGAAATTAAAATGCATCCAGATTGGAAAGGAAGAAGCAAAACTATATATTTCAGATAGTATGACCTTATATATTAAAAATTTTATGGAATCAACAAAAAACTATTATAGCTAATAAACAATCTAGCAAGATTGCAGAATATAAGATCACTATCCAAAAATCTGTTGTATTTCCATGCACTAACAATGAACAATCCAAAAATAAAATGAAGAAAACAGTTCCTTTAACAATATCACCAAACAGAATAAAATACTTAGGAATAAACTTAAAATAAGTTGAGACTTATACACTTAAAAGTAAAACAGCATTGGAAACCAAGTAAAGAAGATCTAAATAAATGGAAAGATGTCCCACTTACTCCGCCGCCATTTTGAACTCCCCATATGAGTGGATTAAAAGACATTAATATTAAGAAAACAATACTCCCCAATTTAATGTAATATAAATTGAAATTTAAGGTGCCTTTTTGGCAGAAATTTACAAAATGATCCTAAAATGTAGGAAATGCAAGAGACCAAAAATAGCCAAAACAATTTTGAAAAAGAACAAAATTGAGTCATCACAATTCTTAATTTTGAAACTTACTACAAAATTACAGTAATCAAGACTGTGTGGTACCCTGTCCAGATGGCTCAGTTGGTTGGAATGTCATCCCAGACACCAAAAGGTTGTGGGTTCACTTCCTGGTCAGGGCATATTTCAATCCCCGGTTGGAGCATGTACAGGAGGCAACCAATCGATGTTGCTCTCTCACATGGATGTCTCTCTCTCTCTCTCTCTCTCTCTCTCTCTCTCTCTCTCTCTCTCTGTCTATCTCTCTCCCTCCCTACCCCCTACCTCTCTCTAAACATATCCTTGGGTGAGGATTTAAAAAAAAAAGACTGTGTGGTATTGGTATAAAGATAGACATATAGATCAAATGGCCTAGAATTAGGAGTTCAGAAATAAGCCCACACATTTATGGTCAATTGATCTTTGACAATGGAGCTGGCATCATTCAGTGTGGGGTGGGGGGTGAGAGTGGGGGTGGGGGAATCTTTTCAACAAATGATGCTGGGACAATTGGATATCTAGATGCAAAAGAATAAAGTTGGACCTCTATCTCATACCATATGCAAAAATTAACTCAAAATGGATCAGAGACCTAAGTGGAAGAGTGAAAACTATAAAACTCTTAGAAATAAACAGAGGTATAATTCTGCATAACTTTGGATTAGACAAAATTTTCATGGATATAACACCTAAAACACAAACAAAGAAAAAAGATAAATTTGAATTCATCAGAATTTAAAACCTTTGTACCTCAAAGCCAATGAGCACATATAAAAGATGTTCAACATCACTAGTTATCAGGGGAATGCAATAAGCACATGAAAAGATGCTCAACTTCATTAATCATTAGGGAAATGTAAAACTACAATGAGATACCACTTCACCTTTACTAGAATGGCTATAATTAAAAAATCAGACAATAACAAGAATTGGCAAGGATGTGGAGAAATTGGAACCTCTATGCCTTGTTAATGGGGATGAAATGTGGTGCAGCCACTGTAGAAAGTAGTTGGTAATTCCTCAAGAAGTTCAACGTAGAGTTATCATATGACCCACCAATTCTAGTCCTAGGTGTAGACCCAAGAGAATTACAACATATTTTTACTTAAAAATGTATATACAAATATTCATAGTAGCATTATTCTTTTTTGCTGTTGTGGTTAATCCTCACCTGAGGATATTTTTCCTATTGCTTTTTAGAGAGAGTGGAAAGGAGTGGGTAGGGAGAGAAACATCGATGTGAGAGAGACACGTGGATGGTTGCCTCCAGCACGCACCCTGACAGGGGCAGGAAGTGAACCCACAACCCAGGTACATGCATTGAGCAGGAATCCAACCCATGACCCATTGGTGCGTGGGCAAACGCTCTAACCATTGAGCCATACCAGGCAGGGCAATAATAACATTCTTTTTTTTTTTTTTTTAAATTCTTTATTGTTTAAAGTATTACATATGTCTCCTTTCCCCCCCTTGACCTCTCCCTGGCCGTTCCCACCCCCCAGCACATGCCCTCACCCCCCCTACTGTCTGTGTCCATGGGTTATGCTTATATGCATGCATACAAGTCCTTTGGTTGCTCTCCCCTCCCTGCCCCCCACCTCCCTTGCCTTCCCTCTGAGGCTGGACGGTCTGTTCAATGCTTCTCTGTCTCTGGATCTATTTTTATTCATTAGTTTATGTTGTTCATTATATTCCACAAATGAGTGAGATAGTATAATATTTATCTTTCTCCAACTGGCTTATTTTGCTTAGCATAATGTTCTCCAGGTCTATCCATGCTGTTGCAAATAGTAAAAGTTCCTTCTTTTTTTACAGCAGCATAGTATTCCATTGTGTAGATGTACCACAGTTTTTAAATCCACTCATCTGCTGATGGGCACTTAGGCTGTTTCCAAATCTTAGCTATGGTGAATTGTGCCGCTATGAACATAGGGGTGCATATATCCTTTTTGATTGGTTTCTTGGGATATAGACCTAGAAGTGGGATCATTGGGTCAAATGGGAGTTCCATTTTTAATTTTTTGAGGAATCTTCAGACTATTTTCCACAGTGGCTGCACCAGTCTGCATTCCCACCAGCAGTGCACGAGGGTTCCTTTTTCTCTGCATCCTCGCCAGCACTTGTCATTTGTTGATTTGTTGATGATAGCCGTTCTGACAGGTGTGAGATGGTACCTCATTGTTGTTTTGATTTGCATCTCTTGGATGATTAGTGACTTTGAGCACGTTTTCATATATCTCTTGGCCTTTTGTATGTCCTCTTTCGAAAAGTGTCTATTTAGATCCTTTGCCCATTTTTTGATTGGATTGCTTGTCTTCCTTTTGTTAAGTTGTATGAGTTCCCTGTAATCATTTTACTTTTTCCTTCATATTTTGTTTTTTTTTTCTTTTTTTCAATTTTTTTATTAAGGTATTATATGTGTACATATCTTACCATTGCCCTCCCCACACCCCACTCCCATATATGCCCCCACCCCCCAGTGTTTTGCATCCATTGGTTATGCTTATATGCATGCATACAAGTCCTTTGATTGATCTCTTATCTCCCCCACCTCTCCCTAACCTTCCCCTTGTAATTTGACAGTCTGTTTGATGCTTTACTGTCTCTGTATCTATCTTTTTGTTCAAGTTTATAATGTTCTTTATTATCCATAAATGAGTGAGATCATGTGGTATTTTTCTTTCATTGACTGACTTATTTCACTTAACATAATGTTCTCCAATTCCTCCCAGGTTGCTGCAAATGATGAGAATTCCTTCTTTTTTATGGCAGCATAGTATTCCATTGTGTAGATGTACCACAGTTTTCTGATCCAGTCATCTGCTGACGGGCACCTAGGCTGTTTCCAAATCTTAGCTATGGTGAATTGCGCTGCTATGAACATAGGGGTGCATATATCCTTTCTAATTGGTGTTTCTAGTTTCTTCGGATATATTCCCAGGAGTGGGATTACTGGGTCAAATGGGAGTTCCATTTTCAGTTTTTTGAGGAAACTCCATACTGTTCTCCACAGTGGCTGCACCAGTCTGCAATCCCACCAGCAGTGCACGAGGGTTCCTTTTTCTCCGCATCCTCGCCAACACTTGTCGTTTGTTGATTTGTTGATGATAGCCATTCTGACAGGTGTGAGATGGTACCGCATTGTTGTTTTGATTTGCATCTCTCGGATAATTAGTGACGTTGAGCATGTTTTCATGTGTCTCTTGGCCTTCCTTCTGTCTTCTTTTGAAAAGATTCTATTTAGGTCTGTTGCCCATTTTTTTATTGGATCATTTATCTTCCTTTTATTAAGTTGTATAAGCTGCCTGTAGATGTTGGAGATTAAACCTTTATCAGTGATGCCATTTGCAAATATGTTCTCCCATGCAGTGGGCCTTCTTGTTGTTTTGTTGATGGTTTCTTTTGCTGTGAAAAAGCTTTTTATTTTGATGTAGTCCCATTTGTTAATTTTCTCTTTAGCTTCCATTGCCCTAGGGGCAGTGTCAGTGAAGAATTTCTTTTGGCATATGTCTGACATTTTGCTGCCTGTGGATTGCTCTAGTATTTTTATGGTTTCCCGTCTTATGTTTAAGTCCTGTATCCATTTTGAGTTTATTTTTGTGTATGGCGTAAGTTGGTGATCAAGCTTCATTTTTTTGCATGTATCTGTCCAATTTTCCCAACACCATTTATTGAAGAGACTGTCTTTATTCCATTGTATGTTCATGCCTCCTTTGTCAAATATTAATTGAGCATAGTGGTTTGGGTCAATATCTGGATTCTCTATTCTGTTCCATTGATCTATATGTCTGTTCTTGTGCCAGTACCAGGCTGTTTTGAGAACAGTGGCTTTGTAATACAGCTTGAAATCTGGTATTGAGATCCCTCCTACTTTATTCTTCTTTCTCAGGATTGCTGTGGCTATTCGGGGTCTTTTTTTATTCCAGATGAATTTTTGGAGAGTTCTTTCAAGGTCTGTGAAATATGCCGTTGGTATTTTAATGGGGAGTGCATTGAATCTATAGATTGCTTTGGGTAGTATGGACATTTTAATGATGTTGATTCTACCAATCCATGAACATGGTATGTTCTTCCATCTGTTTACGTCTTCCTCTATCTCTTTTTTCAGTGTCCTGTAGTTTTCCGTGTATAGGTCTTTTACCTCCTTAGTTAAGTTTATTCCTAGGTATCTTAATTTTTTTGGTGCGATGGTAAATGGGATTGCCTTTTTAGTCTCTCTGTCTGTAAGTTCACTATTGGTGTATAGAAAGGCCATAGATTTCTTGGCGTTAATTTTGTATCCTGCTACATTGCCGAATTCATTTATTAAGTCTATTAGTTTTTTGACGGAGTCTTTCGGATTTTTTATGTACAATATCATGTCGTCTGCAAATAAAGACAGCTTTACTTGTTCTTTTCCAATCTGGATGCCTTTTATTTCTTCTTCTTGTCTAATTGCAATGGCTAATACTTCCAGTACTATGTCAAACAGGAGTGGTGAGAGTGGGCATCCCTGTCTTGTTCCTGTTCTTAGGGGAAATGTTTTTAGTTTTTGTCCATTGAGTATGATGTTTGCTGTGGGTTTATCATATATAGCTTTTATTATGTTGAGGTATGAGCCATCTATTCCCACCTTGTTGAGAGTTTTTATCAAGAAAGGGTGTTGGATTTTGTCAAATGCTTTTTCTGCATCAATTGATATGACTATGTGATTTTTATCTTTCAATTTGTTTATGTGATGTATCACGTTTATTGATTTGCGGATATTGTACCATCCTTGCATTCCTGGGATAAATCCTACTTGGTCATGGTGTATGATCTTTCTGATGTACTGCTGGAGCCGATTTGCTAGAATTTTGTTGAGGATTTTGGCATCTATGTTCATGAGGGATATTGGTCTGTAATTCTCTTTCATTGTGTTGTCTTTATCTGGTTTTGGTATTAGGGTGATGCTGGCTTCATAGAAGGAGCTTGGAAGTGTTCCTTCCACTTGAATTTTTTGGAATAGTCTGAGGAGGATAGGTTTTAGTTCTTCCTTGAATGTTTGGTGAAACTCTCCTGTGAAGCCATCAGGCCCCGGGCTTTTGTTTGCCGGAAGCTTTTTGATGACTGCTTCAATTTCGTCCATAGTTATTGGCCTATTGAGCTGTTTAGATTCTTCTTGATTGATTTTTGGAAGGTTATATTTTTCTAGGAATATGTCCATTTCCTCCAGGTTGTCCAGTTTGTTGGAATAGAGTTGTTCGTAGTATTTTGTAACAATCCTTTGTATCTCAGCGGGGTCTGTTGTTATTTCACCTCTTTCATTTCTGATTTTGTTTATTTGGGTCCTCTCTCTTTGCTTCTTGGTGAGCCTGGCTAGAGGTCCATCAATCTTGTTTATCCTTTCAAAGAACCAGCTCTTGGTTTTGTTGATCTTATGTATTGTTTCTTTGGTCTCTATGTCATTTATCTCCGCTCTGATCTTTGTTATTTCCTTCCTTCTGGTTACACTGGGCTTTTCTTGCTGCTCTTTTTCTAGCTCTTTGAGTTGTAGGGTTAAGTAATTTATTACCATTGTTTCTTGTTTTTTGCAATAGGCCTGTAGAGCTATGAACTTCCCTCTCAAGACTGCTTTCGCTGTGTCCCATAGATTTTGGATTGTTGTGTTTTCATTGTCATTTGTTGCCATGATGTTTTTTATTTCTTCCTTGATCTCTCTGGTGACCCAGTCCTTGTTTAATAGCATGCTGTTTAGTCTCCATGTGTTTGATTTCTTTGGATTGTATTTATTGTAGTTGATTTCCAGTTTTATGCCACTGTGATCTGAGAAGATGCTTGATATAATTTCTATCTTCTTGAATTTGAAGAGACTTTGCCTGTGACCCAGCATATGGTCTATCTTTGAAAATGACCCATGTGCACTTGAGAAGAATGTATATTCTGTGGCTTTGGGGTGAAATGTTCTGAAGATGTCAATTAATTCCATCTGGTCTAGTGAGTCATTTAGGATTGCTGTTTCTTTGCTGATTTTTTGTTTAGAGGATTTGTCCAGTGGTGATAGTGGGGTATTAAAGTCTCCTACTATGATTGTGTTGCTATTAATCTCTCCCTTGATATCCTCCAGGAGTTTTTTTATGTATTTGGGTGCTCTATATTGGGAGCGTATATGTTTACCAGAATTATTTCTTCTTGTTGGATTTCTCCCTTTAGTATTATGAAGTGGCCTTCCTTATCTCTTGTTATGGCATTTACTTTGAGGTCTATTTTGTCAGATATAAGTATTGCTACCCCAGCTTTTTTTTCATTTCCATTTGCCTGAAAGATATTTTTCCATCCCTTCACTTTCAATCTGTGTGAGTCTCTTGTTCTGAGGTGGGTCTCTTGTAGACAGCATATATATGGGTCGTGTTTTTTTATCCATTCAGCTACTCGATGTCTTTTGATTGGAGCATTTAGTCCGTTTACATTTAAAGTTATTACTGAAAGGTATTTGTTTGCAGTCATATCTATTTTTGTGTCTGTATTCCTACTTACCTGTTTATTTCTTCTTTTTACAGTATTCCCTTTAGCAATTCTTGCATTGCTGGTTTGGTGGTGATAAACTCCCTGAGGCTTTTTTTGTCTGCAAAGCTCCTGATTTCCCCTTCAATTTTGATTGATAGTCTTGCTGGATATAGTATTCTTGGATTCAGTCCTTTGCTTTGCAACACTTTGTATACCTCCTTCCATTCACTTCTAGTTTGTTGTGTTTCTGATGAGTAATCATTTGACAATCTGATGGGTGTTCCTTTGTAGGTAACTCTCTGTCTCTCTCTTGCCGCCTTTAGGATTCTCTCTTTATCATTTATATTTGCCATTGAAATTATGACATGTCTTGGTGTGGGTCTTTTGGGGTTGATCCTGCTTGGGACTCTCTTTACTTGCGTAACTTTTATCTTTCCCATATCCGGGAAGTTTTCTGTCATTATTTCTTCAAATAGATTTTCTAATCCCTGCTGCTCTTCTTGTCCTTCTGGCAGCCCTATTATACGCATGTTACTTCGTTTCATGTTGTCCCGAAGCTCCCTTAGGCTTTCCTCCTGCTTTTTAACTTTTTTCTCCAATTGCTGTTCAGCTTGAGCTTGTTTCTGTACCTGATCTTCTAACTCACTAATTCGGTCCTCTGCTTCTTGTAGTCTACTGTTGAAACTTTCCATGGTGTTTTTGATTGTAGCTATATCACTTTTCATTTCTTCCTGATTCTTGCATAAGTTGTTGATTTTCTCATCCATCCGATGTATAAATTCCATGACCATTACTCTGAATTCCTTTTCGGTCATGTTGCAAGCTTCATTTTCACTAATTTCCTTTCTTGGCGACTCCACATTTTCTTTCCTCTGTGAGTTATTTCGTTTCCCCATTCTGGCTATTACCAGAAAGCTCAAGCTTCTGTTTGCGTGGACCTGGGCCGTGTGCTGTGGGGACTTCGCTCCACCCTAGTTTCACTGAGGTGCTCTGACACTAGGACGTGTGGCTGTCTTTGGTTGGTGGGAACCAGACTTGCCCAGGATCAGTGTCCCCAGTGTTCTGTGTGGTCTCGTGTGCACATTTAGAATCAGGGGCCCTGTCTGCACCACACTGTTGGTATGTGCCGAGAATGAGATCCTTAGCATGTGCCAGGAGTCAGAGTTTCCCTGTGTCTGCACCAAGACTCGAGTGTCAAAGTCTCTGTTGCCTTGTGCGGTTTCTCGTTGAGAATCAGGGTCCCTGTGTGTGCACGCACCAACAATTGGGGTCGCTGGCTCTTAGTGTGAATGCGCTGTGAGTCAGGGATCCCAGGCAGCTGTGTCCGGCGTGCCACATTCCCTGAAGTGGAGCTGCGTCCTGTGTGTGCTCTCTCTGCTGAGCCAAACCGGCTAGAGCGCACTTTCTTAAAAACCTGAAGGTGAGCCGGCTCAGTGCACTCTCCCAAAGTCCCAGAAGGGGGGCGGAGTCCGTCCTGCGCGCCAAATTCCCCAAAGGGAAGCCCCTCTGTGCAGGCTCTTAAGAATCTCCGAAGGGGGAGCTGTGACCCGCGAGCCAAATTCCCCCAAATTCCCCGAAGGGGAGCCCTCTGTGCGCACTGACAGATTTCCCCGACGGGGAGCTGCTTCTGTCCCGTGCGCGAGCGCGCCAAGTTCCCTAAGAGGGAGCGCGTCCCTGCACAAAGCTGGGCAGCTTGGGCTGGGGGCGGGTCTATCAGTTACTATGGCGCTGTCTGTGCGCGCTCCTGTGAGCAGCTTGGGCGAAGGGCGCGTCTATCAGTTACTATGGCGCTTTCCCCGCACCTGTGGGCGCTCAGCAGCTTGGGGGAGGGGCAAGTCTATCAGATACTATGGCGCTATCAGCGTGCCTGCGAGGAGGGGGATAGGCTCTTTGACTCACGGAAATCTGCCGGGAAGTCTGGATTCTTGTTGTTTGTTTGTCTGAAGCTGTGATAGCAGTTCTCTGTCCCCGGTGGCTGCAGGGTCCTGGTTTGTGTCAGAAGCCAGGATCCGCGTCTCAGGCAGCTCTGTTTCTCAAGATGGCGTGGTCTCTGCGTCCGCACCAGCCGCCGAGAAGTGTCCGCTTTGTGCGCGGGGCTCCGCCGTCTAGGGCTGCCCTGTTCGGGAGCCCCTTGGAAGACCTGCAGAATCTAACTGACCCTATCTCATACACACACACACACCACACACATCTACACTCTCCTCTATGGGTTCCTCACTCACACTCTCTCTCTCCCTACCTTCCTGCCGGTCGCCATCTTTTTCTCCCTCTCAATAATAACATTCTTAACAGTCAAAACATAGAAACAATACAAATGTTCATCAACTAATGAATGGATAAACAAAAGATGTATATTTATACAATTTAATATTAGTCAGCCATAAAAATAAACTATTAATACATGCTATAATATAGATGAACTTTGAAAATATTATGCTAATATTACAGGGACAATCAGAATAATCTTGACTTTGAATCTTATAGGCTGTGTAGTTTGGAACAATTCATGAAATCTTTCCATGCTTCAGTTTCCTCATATAAAATGAAGATAATAGCCTGGCCAGCATGGCTCAGTGGTTGAGCATCAACCTATAAACCAGGAGGTCACAGTTTGATTTCCAGTCAGGGCACATGCCTCAGTTGCAGGCTCAATCCCCAGTGGGAGGCATGCAGGAGATAGCCGATCGATGTGTCTCTCTCATCACTGATGTTTCTATCTCTCACTCTCCCTTCTCTGAAATCAATAAAAATATTTTTAAATTTTATAGAATATAAAATGCTTATCAGAGTGCATAGCACAATTTCATAACTGTTGAAAACCCATTATATCCTTCCTTTCCCAATTAATTCTGGAGTCATTTTGATGAACTCAAACTTACTAGTATATGGTATGTTTTTCCCTGCTTGGAGTTAAAAACTTAAGGTGTTTTAGAGAATTTTAAGATAGTTATAGTTAGTATTTTGTATCTCCCCCTACATATCTGAAATGGATCTCTAAAACTGCAGTAGAATCCTAAACTCTTAATATTGCCAATTAAGCCAAATATTAATTAAGCCATCTAATATATCCTTGCTGGGCTCATATTGCACTATCCTGCATTTGCAATTTTTATTTTTAATATAATGATGTTGACTCTCCAATACAGTGATTCAGAATGGTCCAAGGTTTCCAAATCTTGATAATGCAAAAATCATTAGCACTAGCACCAAAGCTTCCTTCCCACACATGCCAAAAGGTGAATACTATTTTTGATTCTAGACAGTATGAATATTTATTGGTTCATAAATTCAATTGAGAAACACAGAACTGAAAATAATACAGGCTTTCCCAGTGACCCACCCCCTCTCTAGTATAATTCTTAATTCCAGAGACTGTACCATTGGGGGTAAATTTCAGAAAAGGAGTCTTTGAAATATGTGTAGTTGACTTTGTATGCTCTGAAGCCAAATAGACTTTTACATTTAACCAACAATGCCACGCCAATTTACTTATTATTTTATCCATTTTAGTTATGCTATTTTTCCTTGATTGTGTATGTTAACCCTATTACTTGTGTAGCTATTACAACCTATTTTACCAGCTCAGGAGTCAAATTTGATCACATCTTGTATCGTTCAAATTAGATAGGAATCCAGGATCTTTCTAAGGGCACCCTTCTACATTATCTAAGAACCTTGGGTATTTCCTCATCTGGTTCAGTCCTGCTTCCAAATGCCTCTCAGAGAGAGAACTAGAGAATCAGACCAGGCTGCCAGATACCAAGGCTTGAAATGACTTTCTATTGCTGGTCCTACACTCTGATGCATCTTGGGATGGTGCAGTGATTCTCTTGGTGGTTCAGATTTGTGTACAGGCCTTATCTGTGCTTGGGATAATAAAAGTTGATTCACACAGACATGTTCAGCTCTTACTCTCAAAGCAGGAACACGTGGTCCTTCTCTGAATCAGTCTAGGTGTTGCCACTGAGCCAGGAGGCCCACTCCAGACTTCTTCCTCTTATGGGGATTTCCCTCTTGGGTGGTCTTTACTTTCTTCTACTACCAGTAGAAGACTATCTGAATCTAGCAGAGGCATCTAAAGATGTTGAATCTCAAGAGATGGGAGAAGTAGTAGAGTTGGCAGTGCCACTGTTTCCTCTCATGTTTCCTTTCTTGATATCTATGAAAATGTCCTTATTTTTTTCACAGCGATCAGATCTTTATACCAAGTTGTTATTTGGAGGGGCTCTGTCAAGCCACAAAAAGGGCTTATTACTCTCCCGCCAGGGCAACTAAGGCCCAACCACCTGACAGTTACAAAACTGAGAGGAGTATTTCCAGGGTGTCTCCCAGAACAAATTCTGTTGTAAGACACTTGCCATATCCACCTAGACAGACATATTGCAGCAGATTTCATGTTATCTTCTCCTGAAGGAAAGAAAAAACATTAATGTTCCAACTAGACACCACACTATGCAAGAGATTCACAGAAGAAAATTCAGTGGAGACAAGCTTTAAAGTTAGCCTGATATCACCTGGCCAGGGTGACTAAGTGGTTGAGTGTCTACCAATGCACCAAGAGGTCGCTGGTTTGTTTTTAAAATATATATTTTATTCAGAGAGGAAGGGAAAGGGAGAGAGAGATAAAAACATCAATGATGAGAACATTGATCAGCTGCCTCCTACACCCCTCCTCCCCCCGCCCCCGCACTGGGGATCAAGCCTGCAACCAGGGCATGTGCCCTGACCAGGAATCAAACCGTGACTTCCTGGTTCATAGGTCGACCCTCAACCACTGAGCCATGCTGGCCAGACAAGAGGTCTGGCCAGTCAGGACACGTGCCCAGGTTGCAGGCTTGATACCCAGTAGGGAGTGTGCAGGAACCAGCCAATCAATGTTGATGTTTCTCTCATCCATATTTCTATCTCTCTATCCCTCTCATTCCATTTCTCTCTAAAATCAATAAAAACATATTTAAAAAATAAAGTTAGCCTGATATCTATCTGATTTAATCATAGTTCTACCAGTTACCAACTGTGTGTGCTCAAGCAAATAACTTTATCACTCTGAGCCCATTTAATAGTTCAGATAAGAAGTATTGTACTTTCAGTAATAAAGAACTGAAAATAACAGCTTTAAGAAATTAGAGTTTTCACTTCTTCCATAGGAGAAGTCCAAAAGTTGGCAATTGCAAACATTGGTTCAGTAGCTCAAGATGGCAGAGTCAAGGACTCTGCAATTCTCCAGGCATTTCTGTCATAGTCACAAAGTGGTAGTTGCAGATCTAGCTGGCATATCCTGTTTCAGGCAGGAGAAAGTAGTAAAGAATGGGGAGAAGGAATTGTGAGTGCTTGTTTCAGGAAAGCAAGAGCATTCCAGAAATCCCCAGCCAACTTTGGTTTACATTTCATGGGCCAGACTTGTGCCACATGGCCTCTCCTGACTTCAAGAGAGTCTGCGAATGGGAATTTCAGCTCTCTAGATGCTAAAGTATAAGGAGACACTTAAAAAAGAGTGTGGAAATAGGCGTAGATAAATCAACCTACAGTATTTGGCACACAAGTGAAGACTGGAACAAAGGTAATAATAGCAGCTAGGATGGATTAAAGTGGACAAGACCGAAGCTGGAATCAATAGTGCCCTTTGCTTAACTGAGGATGCACAGTGATGGGGAGGGCATAGGTCAGGAACCACAGGTTATTTTAGTGGGCTCCTGAAAGGTGTAATAAAGTTCTAAAGACAAAGTGGACTGTCAGGAAAGATTAGTCACCAAATGATGTTCAGAATTGTGATTCTGTGAACCTATAGTATGATCCGAGACTCCTCTTCCAGGACCAGGCCTTATAGAATAATGGGAACTACCTATTTGCCCTTGCTTGATTTTTAGCTAAAGTTTATGTCAAAATATTTTATTCGAGACTTTCCTGTTTCAGTTTTATGTCCTTAGGCTAGTGACTGACTCAAAGAAAAATTCAATCACTTTGTATTAAAAGGACTTTCATGGCATAAACGGCATGGATACAGGGCCTGATGACCTCCAGAATCCTCTCAGAGGTGTTGGTGAGTGAGCTTGATTTCCGTGGGAGCTATATGGTCAATCTTTCGGAGCCCCTTTACATGGGTATCCTATTATTTAACAGGCACTTTAAATTGAGACCAGCATCCTGATTCTCAAGCAGCCCGGCTTTTATTGGAAGTCTCTGCCACGTTTAAACATCTTTAATACATTTTAAAAATAGAATTGTAAAAGGCAGCAACCAGACTTCAAAGTGTAGACATGTTGGCCAGAATTGTGAAGCTGGCGACAATTTTCGCTGGTTGTAAAGCTTGTGGAACCTCTTTCAATCCCCAGAACAATTGACATGGAAGGGGTTCAGCACACATTCCTCCTGTGCGTCTCCTGGATAGGCCTGCACAGACCAGGTATAGGGGACAAGGTTGGCAGGAGGTACCAAGGCACTTCAGGGTAGATGTAGAGAGCACCAGCCAGAGCAAGCAGACCACAACAGAGCTGAAAGAAAGCAGGCCAAATAAAAAAGAATGAGATATAAGGAGGTACTGCCTATGCTTTCTGAGGTCTGGTTCCTTGCATCTCTAATCTCCTGCCCCAGTCTTCTTCTGCTGTAAAGATTTCAGACATGCTCTGCCCTTGGGTAAACCTGACTACTATTTTTTTTTGTCCTCACTGAACTCCATACAGATACTTACTACACTCTAGTAAAATGATTTCTTTACACATTGTATTCTGTCTCCTACTCCTAGCTTCAGGCTGTGAACATCTTGAAAAAACTGTACCTTATTCATCTCATGTACACAACAAATTAAATATATGTTTAAAGAAAGTTGTCTCTAGGAAGTATCTGGGCAAGGATCTGGGTTGGGGGAATTGAAAGGAAGGGTGTTTGAGTTTCCTTAGCCTAAGACCATGGTTCTCAAACTGTGGTCTCTGAACCAGCAGCATCTACATCGCTTGGGAACTCTTTAGAGAAGCACATTCTCAGGCCTGGCCCCAGACCTACTGAATCAGAACATCTGTATTTTTCCAGGGTTCCCCAGAGAAACAGAATCAGTAAGACATATATATATATATAAAGACTTGTTGCTAGGAATTGGCTCATGCAATTATGAAGTTTGACAAATCCCAAGATCTGCAGAGTGACTCAGTAGGTTAGAGACCCAGGAAGAGATGATGTTTCTGTGCAAGTCGGAAGGCAGGGAAAAGCTGGTGCCAAGGCAGGCAGGAATTTCAGTGACCTGTGTTTTAACAAGCCTTCTGGGTGATTCTGATGCACACTAAAGTTCAAGGGTCACTGACTTAAATTTTCCAAATCTGTTTCCTCACCTGTAAAATAAAGTTAATAGTAGCAATCTCAAAGGGCTGCTCCAAATATGAAATTAAGTGATATCTGTCTAGTGCTTAGTCCAGAGCTTCTACATATTCATCACTTGGTAAAATTATTATATTTTGGGTTGCTGTGTTTTGCTAGATTAATGACTTTTGGAAAGTATTCCCAATATTGGCGTCATCCCGTGGTGCGTTTGGGTTACTCACACAAGAGTTTCCTTTGGTTCATTTAAATTTCCCAGCTCACGAGGGTAAAGCCCTATCCTCTCAAAGCCCTGTAACGTGTCCAGAGCCAAAAACAATTCCTGTTTACCCCCTTAGGCCCTGTCCCTTGCACTCAGGCACTAGGGAAGATGGATTTCAGGCAGCAGTGGCTATGTGTGCTGTACAAGGAACACTCTTTGGGCCCAGAGCTGGCCTACCTGGGAAAGGAAAGGGCTGCAAAGAACTGCTGCTCCAGAAGGAGGCTGAAGTGGAGGCGGTCCCTCAGCATCCTTGGACAGGACATGAAGGAGATCAAATGGTCTGGAGCCCCAGTGTTCAAAGGCCAATTAAGACATTTACAGTTTTCCAATAGATTACCTCTGAGTCAGAATAGTTTAAAATTAGTCAACAAACACATCCCTCCTTAAGGGAAACAGGCAGCCCCCCACTGCTTTACTTAATTCTCCCAGGCTGCTGGCATCACCCCTCCCCATTCCCTGAAAATCCAATTTAACTCCTCTGTGTGTGCTGCACCAGATGAGCCTCTTCCCCAAGACAGAAAAAAAAATGCCTGTGAACCCATTTTCAAGTGGCATCTCCAAATAGACTATTCCTGAAAGTGAGTGCACGTACACACTCAAATATACTCAGCAACCTAGGCATGCTTCCCCCTTTGATGATAAGCAATGGGGAGGGCAGAAATACAATTTTCAAGGGCCATGTCTGCTCAATAGATCATGCATAGAGGAAAACACAACCGGATCTTAAATAGCTCCCTCCTTCCCAGAAGCTGCTGCCACATCCGCTCCATATGGGTTCTGCAGAAGCACCACAGGGGTGGTTGAAAGCAACCAAGCTTCTGGCATTTCAGGCCAATGAAATCCCTGTCCTTTCACTCTCAAATAAATAAAGCTTTGAACATTATCATTACTATGGTTCTTTAAATTAATCCCCACTGCCTCATGTTCCCCCCTTGCAGGGATTCCATTTGTCTTCCTGTCGGTGCCAGGTCTGGGAAGCTGACATCTCCCCAGCAGGGTGAAGATGCAACACCCTTCTCCGCTGGGCTGACCCTCCCTGGAGATGCCCAGTGGGGCTGAGTTACCACCTGGTGGGCTCCTCATTAGCCCTTCAGGCAGCACGTGTTCTAGTCTGTCAGACTCAGGCTCTTGACAGAGAACTTCTAATGTTTTACTAGAAATTAGTTAGGGGTGCTCTGAGTGTGACAACTAGTTTATTACTACCCAATGTGTTCTGTCTGAAACTGGCAGAAATGGGAACATTTCTCCACTCAGATGGCTGGGTAGAAGGAAATAGCCAGGGGAGAAGACAATAATTCAATCCTTGATATCACTATAATTCAACCTCCCTCAGCTGACTAGCTACTAAAACAGGTACTGGAAAGAAGTTTGAAAAGGGGATCAGCCGAACAAATAATGTGAAGGCAATACAGAATAGCATTCTTGCAACAACATGTTCTTCAGTTGACTTGGTACTAGGATATACAAAGAAGACCAAGAAATGGCCCCTCTGCTCAAGGAGCTTATAATTCAGTATGGGGAAATAAGATACCCACACAAATAACATACTGTATGGTAAATGGGAAAATGGGCCCCTTCTCATGCTCCAACTCACACTCTCACCCTGTGGAAATATAGTGAAGGCCATCTGTAAGCAGATTGTGAGACATTGGAAACCTGGCCAGCAACTCAGTCTAAGAAGGTTCAGAGAGAAACTTCTAGATTTGAGGCTGGATTGTAAATGGCTAGTATTATGAACCAAGAGGTCATGGTTTGATTGCCAATCAGGGAAAATGCCCATGTTTCAGGCTTGATCCCATGTGGGGCATACAGGAGGCAGCCAATGAATTATTCTCTTTCATCATTGATATTTCTATCGCCCCTTCTCCCTTCCTCTATGAAATCAAGAAAAATAAGTTAAAAAATAAAATAAAATGCAGACAGAACCAAGATGGCAGCATAGGTAAACACCTATAATTGCTGCCTCTCACAACCACATCAAAATTACAACTAAAAGGCAGAACAACTACCACCCAGAACCGCGGGAAAGCTGGTTGAGTGGAAGTTCCACAACTAGAGGGATGAAGAAAGCACATTGAGACTGGTAAGAGGTGCGGAGGCGTGGAAAGTGCTGGCACCTGGATGTGCTGCTCTTTTAATCGGGAGGGAGATACAAGCTCCCTCTTTCTCTGAACTCCAGTTCTGGCCGAAACTCTGGGTGACCCAGACATATGGGGAGAAACTGGACTGTCTGGCATCGGGACAGGAACGTGAGGGCAGCTTTTTCTCAGAGGTGCTTGCAGCGATCATTGTTCCTGCACAGGGGCGCGGGATGCAGAGAACTGGAGATCTCTCCGGTGCAGGGCTGACTGGCAGCCATTGCTGTTTGTTCCGCCCTGGTGATTCCCAGAGACCCTGCCTCTCCCAATTTACAACTCCAACCAAGCTGTGTGCATGGACTTTTGCATATGAATGGCCTGTCCTTTTTCCACCTAAAACCTGTCAAACTACCGCTGGGTCAGAGAGCCCCAGAGCTTCCAAAAGAAGGCCCAAGGCCTGGCAGCAGCAACCTGCCTTGCTTCACAGCTGGGCCTCGTCTGGCCACTTCCAAACCCCATACAAAGAGGAGGAATCTGCAGATGTCTCTGTAGCTCCTGCTGGGCGGCCCCAGACAGTGGCTGACCTTGCACCTCCTTGGAGATCCAAGAGCCAGTATACCCAGTGGTCAGAGTGAGACCATACTGGATTACAACTCTTCACATCCATAAGAGACACACTCAAGGGGCAGACTCAGTGAGCACCAAAGCCCCACTGAAGCAAGTCCTGCCCCATAAGGGTGTCTTCTGTGCAACAGATCTTCCAGTGTAGACACAGCTGGTCATCACAGCCAATTGGCCTGGAGGTCAATTCCTCCCAGTGATACCAACAGCAATCAAGGGTTAACTACAACAAGACTGTGCAAACAGCTCACAAAGGGGTGCACCAAGAGCGTCCACCTCAGGTGACTGGGGAGGCTGAGCCACTGGGCCATATAGGACACCTACTACACAAGGCCACTCTATCAACTCAAGGAGACTTAGCAGCTACTCAGTACATAGAAACAAACACAGGGAAGCAGCCAAAATGCGGAGATAAAGAAACAAGTCACAAATGAAAAAAATGGATGAAAGCAAAATATTGGATATAGAGTTCAAAACCATGGTTATAAGGTTACTCAAGAATCTTCTAGAAACCTCCGAGAAATTTAATGAGACCCTCAAGGATATGAAAAAGGACCAATCAGAAATTAAGCATACACTGATTGAAATAAAGAATAATATACAGAGATCCAACAGCAGACTAGAGAATCCCAAGAATCAAGTCAAAGATTTGAAATACGAAGAAGCAAAAAACACCCAACCAGAAAAGAAAAAGAATTAAAAAATATGAAGATATTGTAAGGAGTCTCTGGGACAACTTCAAGCATACCAACATCCGAATTATGGGGGTGCCAGAAGAAGAGAGAGAGCAAAATATTGAAAACCTATTTGAAGAAATAATGACAGAAAACTTCCCCCACCTGGTGAAAGAAATAGACTTACAAGTCCAGGAAGTGCAGAGAACCCCAAACAAGAGGAATCCAAAGAGGACCACATCAAGACACATCATAATTAAAATGCCAAGGGCAAAGGACAAAGAGAGAATCTTAAAAGCAGCAAGAGAAAAACAGTTAGTTACCTACAAGGGAACACCCATACGACTGTCAGCTGATTTCTCAACAGAAACTATTCAGGCCAGACGGGAGTGGCAAGAAATATTCAAAGTGATAAATAGCAAGAACCTACAACCAAGATTACTCTATCCAGCAAAGCTATCATTCAGAATTGAAGGTCAGATAAAGAGCTTCGCAGATAAGAAAAAGCTAAAGGAGTTCATCACCACCAAACCAGTATTATATGAAATGCTGAAGGGTATTCTCTAAGAAGAGGAAGAAAAAGAAAAAGGTAAAGATAAAAAAATTATGAACAACCAAGTGACAACAAATACATATCTATCAACAAGTGAACCTAAAAAGCAAATGAATAAAAAACCTGATGAACAGAACAGACTGGTGAATGTAATAGAATCAGGGGCATGGAAAGGGAGCAGACTGACAATTCTCAGGGGAAGGAGTTGTGGGGGGGTGCGGGAAGAGATTGGACAAAGAGCTTACACCTATGGACGAGGTCAGTGCAGGGAGGGGGAAGGCCGGGAGTGGGATGGGAACCGGGTGGAGCGTAGCTATGGGGTGGGGGGGGGGGAAGAGGAACATCTGTAATAATCTGAACAATAAAGATTTAAAAAAAAAAGATTTGGCTCTCTGAAAAAAATAAAATGCAATAT
Source organism: Cnephaeus nilssonii (assembly GCF_951640355.1). Lineage (NCBI taxonomy): Eukaryota > Metazoa > Chordata > Mammalia > Chiroptera > Vespertilionidae > Cnephaeus > Cnephaeus nilssonii. The sequence continues at coordinate 42,833,986 of NC_137081.1, forward strand.
GTTTTTCAAAAGGCAAAATATGGGAAACCCTGGTATTTGCCTCCTGGTATTTGCCTCCTTAGGTTGTTTTCCTTTCTAACTCACTTCTTTCCTAGAAGAGCCAGCTTCCCAGTTTATAAATTGAGCCAGATATTCACTTTTCGAGTCTTCCTGAAAGGAAGAATGTGATCTTTTAACTCAGTGTTGGTTAGTAGTATTGAAAAGAAGTTAGCTAGGGGGCTTTTGGGGAAAATTTTACTTCTGATTAAAAAAAGGAAAAAAGAATAGCAACTGTCTTCCTTTTCTGTCTTGAACTTTGTCACTAAGGATGTGATGCTTGGAATTGTGGCTACCATCTTGGTATCTGAAGGGAAAGCAAGAGAATCACAGAGAAATTCATCCCAGAAATAATGACCAATCCCAGAACTCTCTACTTTAAAATTTATACATACAATAAAAATTTTTATTTTTTAAGCCATTTTTAGTTGGATATTCTGTAACCTGCAGCTGAAAGCATCTGAAGTCATTCACAAAAATTAGGGAAATCTGTTCAAACAGGGTGAACTTGATGAGCAAAGAAATGAGGTAGATCAAGTAGAGCATGCTTATTTCAGTAGATGTTTATAGAATATGGAGAGAACTATCATGAAATAAGGCTTCAAAGTAGGGACCAAATGTTGGAAGAATTCTATGACTAAAATGAGAAACATGACTTTATTCTGAAGGCAATGGTGGGGAGACATGGAGGGCATTTAAGCAGGTTATTACCTTTATAGAGCAGGGCAATAGGGAAGTTAACACTCAGGCAGGGATGTAGAGGGAAGGATTGACTAGTGAGAGACAGAGGTGAGGAAAACACATAGGATTTCTTTTGCAAAGAATCTAATTCAGGAGTTATTAAGAATGTCCTCACATTATACTCCCCAGAGAAGGTTTAAAAAATATACTGAAATCTAAATCCCTCCCTCAGAGTTACCAATTCAGTTGGTCCTTCCCCACTTATTCCTTTCAGCCTGGCCCTTTGTGACCTTTTCCTATTGAAGCCTCTCTTAGATGGTCACTTGATCCAGACATGCCCAGCACATTCCAGAGAAAGCCTTGCCCAAAACATGTCATTCATTTATTGAGCCAAAATGGATTAGACATTTTAGCACTTGATGAGGAAAGACTTCTAGAGCCAGCCTCCCATGATTTGGGAGATTCAGATGATGAAACTCACTTGTATAGATTATTGTAAATGAAGCTTCAGAGCCTAGTTGCAGAGAAGTGAGTTATGCAGGAGGGGAACGTACAGATTGAACATTCACTATCTTCCCTTCACAGCATTGAGCAAGGTTGAATTTCATTAACTCACTAATTATATGTTTAATGTTGGGCTTCCTGCTGAACTATGAGTTTCATGAATGCAGGGACCAGGTATTCCTCTTAAGCCTAGTGCAGTGTGCAGGCATTTAAAAAAATATCCATTAAATGGATCATCTGGCCTTTGATGTGATCAGAATAGGAATAGTAAGCAATTTTATGTGCAAATAACTGTCTAGTTATCTAAATTACCAGGAACATCATACAAAACTCTCTGCACATGCAAAGTGCTCTGTTGACGAATATAACAGTAACCAAATCTTATGTTTTCTCAGAAATTCAACATGTAAATTTTATTTATGTAGTAATCACTAATAATAATGATGATAATTTTTTTAGCATTTCTGTGATCTAGGCACTATATTAAGTATTTCACCTACATAATCTCATATAAACCTTCTATTGACACCTGAGTTGTCATAAATTTATAGGCAAGGCAATTGTGACTTATAGTGGTTAAGTGATCTGCCCCATGTCCCACAGTTCTGGTGCCTACTCAGGTCTGTCTGACCCTAAAAGCCTGTGTGCTTAAACACAATTATGTACTTCCTTTCAATTGTGGTTACATTAATTATCATACATTATCAAAATGTTTACACTTATTCATGTATTCAGGAAACTTACTGAGTGTCTATTGTATGCAAGGAATTGAGGATTAAAAAACTTGCGATAAGGGTCCTCAAGGAGCTCACAAGCCAATAGGAGAAAGTCTATGATTTTAAAGAAATAATTGCAGTACTACAATAGATCTGTTATTCTACATATGTAAACCATAGGAAAGACCCAATCAATTCTAATTGGAGGTCAGAAGAGGTTTCTCAGAGGCAATGACCCTTAAAATAATCCTGGAAGAAGGAGTTGGATTTCGATGTGCAGATAAAGATGAGAAAGGCAGTCAAACAGAAGGATCATGGAACATGGTGTTGCTTCTTAGGACCTGCAAATATTTGTCATGGCCATATCAGATGGTACAAGGTGGGGAGGAGAGAGGAGAACCAGAGCCTCTAAGTCAATGGTTTCCAAAAGGTGGTCCCTGGACCAGCAGCATCAACAATGCCGGAGAACTTGATAGAAATGCAATACTTGATCTCTGCTGACACCAGCTGAATTAGAAACTCAGGAAGAACTGTGTGATCTGTGGTTTGAAAATCCCTTCAAGTGAACATTATTGAGAACCAGGGGTCCAGGTCATAAGTAAGTAAGTTGAGAAAAGGCTCTACAGTATTTTTTCCAACACCGTTGCCTAGAGCACATTGTCTTAGATTGTCAGGGCAGTGGGCTGTTATTAAAGACCATTTCAGAAATCTTTTAACTAGATTGTTAGTTTTCAGGATTTGTTTACAAAAATAGCAATTCAATAACCATTTATAAGGCATAGCAGAAAAAAATTGTTTCCAAACACTGTGATTTGACTGGGACCTAAAAACGCCCTCTCATCTCGGGACATTATGGAAAGAAAAATCATTTGCATGATGCATAAATGGTAGAACAGTTTTACTGCTCTTTGTGTGACAAATTGTTGAAAACAGCATATAAATGCTTTTGGTTTATATTCAGCTCTAACAACTTATTATTTCCAAAGATTAAATTATAGTCTAGCAAATGAAATGGCCTACGTGGTCACTTCTTCATGGAATCATCTTCCAGTGGCAATTTTGAAATGTGCAAGCTCATCTAATTGAAAACAGAAACAGTGATGTTCCTAAGAGATTTTTGAAGTAGCATCTGATGGTTTACAATACTGGTTGTACAAAGCTAAGCGTGTCTTCATTTGGGCTGCTGGCCTCTAAAGAATGACCCGATAAGTAGGAAACCTAGAGCCACAAACTCTGCCTTGGTACATTTGCCAGAGAAAGGTAAGCAAATGGCAGGTGAAAACAAGGGCAACAGAATGCCAGTTAAGCCCTAGATTCTCAAAGAGAGGCTGGCTAACAGACTGATTATGGCCAAGTCCAAGTCTGCCACCAAAATAACAAGTCTAAAATGGATATCCACTATAATGTTTGTTGTCATGTAAACCAAGGCTGAGCAAAGATGCTTTCCTGTTTAACTTACTGATACTAACACACATACACGCATCCTGTGGCTCTTACCAGACCCTACCCATCCACCTGCTCCACATTCTCACTTCCTTTTGGCTTATCTGAATCTATTCACATTAATACTCACCTCAAGTACCTGTCCTCTGCAAAACCACTCCTGTTAGCAATTTCCATACGTCTGTCTTAGCAATTTCTATTGCATGTATTGTTTATGCCAGTGTTTCCCCAAATTTTATCCAACTTTTTTTACTACCTTTACAAACTTTGTTATAATATATACTATCTGTCCTGTTGTTTACATGAATACTTGGAAATTTTTAAAAAATTGATTCCCTTTTTGATAAAATAAGTATATTTAAAATTAACTTGATATTGATGCTATAAAATGGAAAATCAATATTTGCAAAAAGAAGGCACACATTTAATACATATTAAAATGAATATATAATTATTTAAGCAAAAAAATATTTTATCCATTTAGCACTTTAGATGATCATGCTTATCACCATTTGTTTTGCAGTAGAGTTCAGGACAAATTCTACAGTGTCCTATGGCACAGATTCTCAAAGTGTGGGCCCCGAATAAACAGCATTAGAAAAATGCAAACTCTTGGGCCCACTCCAGGCATACTGAATCAGAATCTCTAGGGCCAGAGCACAGCTGTCTTATGTTTTAACAAGTCCTCCAGATAAATCTCATGCAATGCCAAGGTTTGAGAACTACTAGGTTAAGGAATAGATTTTACTGTGGAAATTCATAACTAATGGACAGTGAGAAGAAGCACTGTCTGTAGCTAGCAGAGGGACTTTGCCCCATTTTTGCTCTTTCTTCCTTCTTCTTTTTTGTAAATATGTTTTTATTGACTTGAGAGAGAGGCAGGGAGAGAGAGCGTAACATTGATCGGCTGCCTCCTACTGGGGATCAAGCTGCAACCCTAGCATGTGCCCTGACTGGGAATGGAACCTGCAACTTTTGGTGCACTGGATGATGCCCAACCAACTGTTCCACACCGGCCAGGGCTGCTGTTTCTTTTTAAAAGGTAAGTATGAGCGAGAACCTGTCAGTGGGAAGACAAGGTAGTCTGGGTTTGCATGGCAGCTCATTCTAAGAGTTGTCTGGGAACACTAGCTGCACAGAACGTGTGGGAAGTTGCATCTACTCCTCCCAGGGACAAGGAGCTAACATTCCCATGAGAAACAAGATGTTCAGGTGCAGCCTCATCCTTGGGGAAAAGAAGACACCCCGCAATCCCAGCTGGCTCTCTGTGTGAACCATTCTGAAGCAGCTCTCAGGGCCACTTTTAGGTATTCCTGCCCAGGGCTTTATATCAGAGGCACCGGCGGTACATATTTATATAGATTTCTCTGTGGCATTACACTCAAACTGTTAAGCTGCTCTTCCTCTATTGGTACTTAATTTTCAAAACTTCCTGTGTTTTGTCCCCAAGCACCTTGTGTTTTCCTTTGTCTTCTCTGTGGCAATAAGGTAACTGAGAATACTGAAGCACAGATAAGTTAAGTGATTTGCTCAAATTCTAACATTTAGAGAGTGGCAGACAGGGTAAAAATCCATGTCTTGATTTTTTTGTTGTTAATCCTCACTGAGGATATTTTCCCATTAATTTTTAGAGAGACTGGAAGGCAAGGGGAGAAACACACAGAGAGAAACATCGATGTGAGAGAGACACATTGATTGGGTGCCTCCTGCAAGTGCCCTTAGCAGGGTTGGAGATTGAGCCTGCAACCGAGGTATGTGCCCTTGACAGTAATCAAACCCAGGACCCTTCATTCCACAGGCTGATGCTCTATCCACTGAGCCAAACTGGCTAGGGCCATGTCTTGATTCTTAATGAGGACCATAATCCATCAAAATGGTTGCTTTATCAGACATGTATGGCACATTTCCTTACACTGCATTTTTACCAACATATAGAAGCATGTTATATGTGAGGTTTCTTAAATTAAATGTACTACAATGCTCCCCCCTATAGGAGTATTTACCAAGTGTTTATATTGCCTATGGAGGAGAGTTATTTATAAGTAACTTATAAAGAGGACTTACTTGACCGGCCAAGATGATTTTTCTTCTGAATTACATCCTAATATGTATAGCTTTCTTGCTCTCAGCTTATTTCACTTGGAGCTATACCCTGCACAATTTACGTCTATGAACTGCTGAACATTTAAGCAAATTAAGTGTCCAAAAAAGTCAAACACAAATTGTATCTTGGTGATTTATACCTTCATAAAGCAAAACACATACAGTGTGCCGAGCACAGGCTAGATTTATAGCACCAGTGGTTAGGGAAAATGAATAGACATCTTTTAGAGAGCGAGTAGAGAATTGTGCATGTGTGTTTAATTCTTGACCATGGAGATTTTCCCCCAATGATATTTATCTTACAAATCATCTTCAGTGCTAATATGCAATGTAAACCGAGAATGGGAAAGATGTACAAGAATTCTGGATGGGGATTTAGAAGCCAGTGAACTTTCACCAGAGCCCAAAACAGGCAGGCCACTTGAACTGCCCTGCATCTTCCATCTCTAACCTCACACCCTCAGGTTGTGCCACTCCTTCTTGATAGTGTAAGCTAAGTAATTTCACTTAAACATTGGAAGATAGAAAGTGAGAAAGTAAGAGTGCCTGAGTAAACCAAAAAGACTAAGAGTTTATTAAAATCTCTACTAAAATATAGGGTGTCCCCAAAAATGTATACACACTTTGAATAATTATTAATTCCAATGGGTTAAATCTGAAAAGAAAGAAACATCAATTGTTAAAGTGTGTATACATTTTTTGGGGAAACCCTGTATTTCTAGGGCCCCGTGGCCTTTACAGATAAGGTGGCCAAGTGAGAACATAGTGCAGAGAAAAAGCATATGTGCATTGAAGTCAGAGGAACAGGTTTGAACCCCAACCTTTCCACTTACTGGCTGTGAGTACCAGATTTCCTTATCCGTAAACAGTGATTAACAATATCTATTTCAAAGGGATGTTGTTTGGAGTAATGAGATAATGATTGTGTGGCAGGTGGCCACTAAGATAGCTTCCCACAATCCCCCCTCCTGGGATTCATGTGCTCATCTTGAGTGTGGACTGAACCTTGTGACTCACATCTAGTGCAAAGAATATGGCAAAAATGATGGTTTCATTTTCAAGATTAATTTACAGAAAGACTCTGATGTCTGTCTTGCTTACCTTTCTTGCTCACTTTGATGAAAGCCAGCTCTCATTTGTGAGTTGCCTTATGAGAAATGCAGGTGGCAAGAAACTGGGCGGGGCGGGGGGGGGGGGGCGGGTCCTCCAGCCAACAACTAGCAAGGAACTGAGGCCTTTTGGTTCAGTAGTCCAAGATGAACTAAGTCTTGCCAACAACCACATGAGTGAGCTTGGATGTGGATCTTACCAGCTGAACCTTAAGTTAATAGGAAATAAATACCTTAATTTTAGCTTTAGGATAGACTCTAAGTTCACACCAAGATTCCTGACCCACGAAAACCATAAGAAAATGTATGTTTGCTGTTTTAAGCTGCTAAATTTGGGATTTTTTTGTTATGCAACAATAGATAACTAATATGGGTTGTAATCAACACAGCACCTGGTACACAGTATATTCTTTGTAAAAGATGGCTATTGTTATTAATGTTTTTGTGCACGTAAAGATTACACACTGATGATTTAATCACTTTAATTCTCTCTAGGCTTCCAAATAAAGAATATTTCGGACCACTAAGTCTCTTTGTTAATTTATAGACAACGTTTTAGCCTAAAATAATGAACATTATGCCTCTGGGAAAAGAAAGTTTATGGAAGTGGCATAAGATAAAATGGCATCTCTTGAGTAGAGGGCACTGTTTTACAATATGTCCCAATCCTGAGTTACTGGGTTAATAGATGTGGACTTTTTTTCAATTGATGGAGTTACACATATGTTGATATATATGCGATTTGGTATGTATGCTATTTTGTTGTATTGACAACAAGCTTCCAAACTTCATGTCAAATTTTCTGAAGGTGTTAACATAAGATACTTTTATGCTTAATCTTGAATTCGTCTCTCCATTTTCTGACATGAGTTTGGTGCCTACTATATGGGAGGTGCCCTGCATAGCAAGGCCCAAGGCACAGCCACCTGGAACAGCTCAGCTCTAGGCCTTGTGAAAAATTTCTCCTCTTTGTTGTGTTCTTCCTTGTGCTTTTCTTTGTTGCTTGTCTTTACTAGTACTCACCAGCCAATTGATAAACTCTAGCAATGCATCTCAACTGAGCAGCAGTACCAATGAATCCAAATCTGGTTGCTCCTGGGGATCTTAATCAAACACATATTCTGATTCAGTAGGTCTGGGGTGGGGCCTGAGAGTATACAATTCTAATGAGTTTCCAGGTGAGGTCAGTTCAGCTGGTCTGTGGATAACATCTAGATGAGTACCAAGGTATATGAGAACTAAGATTAGAGTGTGTGCATAGAGGAAATGGATCTAGGAGGCTGCTCCGCCTGCTTTGTGTTGACCTTGGACTAAAGGTACGAAAGGAGTGTGATTCTGTCTACCTCATCAGGTCTAAAGGTTCTAAATGAGGGTGCAGCTTTTAAGCCTTATAATACTGAATAGTGCATTTCTTCTGGAGCGCCTGCCCTACAGAGTTTCTTAAGTTACCGAGAGCTGCAATGAAAGTCAAATAATCTATACTAATAAAAGGGTAATATGCTAATTAGATTGGGTTGACTGGACATCTTCTGGATATCTGACTTCCTTCCAGACAAAGCTACGGTGGTGGGGGCCAAGGCAGAGGCGGTTAGGGGCGATCAGGCCAGCAGGGGAGCAAGCAGGGTAAGATCAGGCCAGCGTAGGGGAACAAGCAGTTAGGGGTGAGATCAGGTCGGTGTGGGGGAGCAAGCAGTTAGGGGGTAATCAGGCCAGCAGGGGAGAGCAGTTAGGGGGTGATCAGGCCAGCAGGGGAGGGCAGTTAGGGGGCGATCAGGCCAGCAGGGGAGGGCAGTTGGGGGCCATCAGGCCGGCAGGGGAGCAGTTAGGTGGAGATCAGGCTGGCAGGGGAACGGTTAGGGGGCAATCAGGCCGGCAGGCAGAGGCGGTTAGGGGCAATCAGGCAGGCAGGCAGGCAAGCAGTTAGGAGCCAGCAGTCCCGGATTATGAGAGGAATGTCCCAGATTGGAGAGGGTGCAGGCTGGGCTGAGGGAAACCCCCCAACCCCCGTGCACGAACTTCGTGTACTGAGCCTCTAGTCCTATATAATAAAAGGCTAATACACAAATCGACCAAAAGGAGGAACGACTGGTTGCCCTGATGCGCACTGACCACCAGGGGGCAACGCTTAATGCAGGCGCTGCCCCGGGTGATCAGTGCACTCCCACAGGGGCAATCAGGCAGGCAGGCAGGAGTCATGCTCATGGCTGGCGAGCACAATGCTCATGGCTGGCGAGCACAATGGTGGTGGTGGGAGCCTTTCCCGCCTCTAGTTCAGTGATAAAGTGGTAACCTCTAGCTGGTGGAATCATATATGCTGTTAATCTTATTTTTTATGCTTCTTCTTTCTTGTTTTCTCTAATAAATATATATTACTTCTTAATTGAAAAAAATCAAGAAAACATTTCTTAACTGGTTTCTTATTGAAGAATCTCTTCGTTTTTATTGGCAAAATGCAGATTATTTTGTTTCTTAGAAAATGTCATGTTCTTCGTGTTTTTTTAATGATCTTAGATTTCTGGGAGCAGCTAATGATTGGCTATAAAGAAATAAGGAGGACAAATAGAATGGCACTAGTTCCACTTGATAAAGAAAAGACTCAAGAGGAGTTTTCAGCATTATCAGAGTTAAGTCCATAGAGGACAGGGCCTATTTACTTATTTTTTCCCCATTGATGAAAGAAGGGAAGATCAGTTTGTATTTCAGCAGAAGAATTGAGGTTAGCATTAGAAAATCATTTCTCAATGGCAAATATTCTTAAATAGAAAAGGGAGATTTGTAATCTCTATTCTTGACGACCTTTAAAAAATCTATACTTGGGAATTATCAAGTTTGTAGATGATGTGTGGGCTATATAAAATCCCAAAATGATATATCCTTCTCACTTATCATATTTGGGCCACTTCTGTTTGTCAAAAATTAGCATGAAGTGAGGGAGTGTAAATTAATGCTACTAATCACAAAGGAATAATGTAGTGAGAATCTCAACTGCTATAAATAACTTAAATAATGCAATCCAAAGTCAAATATAAGTGATTTTTGGTTAACCACAATTTGGGATTACCCACACCACAACTCTATTAGTACAAGTAATTGAAAATTGACTCTGTAATCAATCCCCATTTCTTTGATTTAATTCAGGTGAATTCCTCACCAGGGCCAGGGGAATACACTCCATGGCTTTACAAAGCCCCTTGTGCCCTGAAGGATCTTTGGTTATGATTTTGAAAGATGACAGATTTTTGACACAGCAAAATTATGCAAGGCAGAGCAGTTAAATTGTCCCTTTTGGTACCAATATACTTCCATTAAAATTTTAATTAACATTTAATTTTATTGAATCAGTATGAAATCCATATGTAAGTTGCTTTGGCCTCTCTAGGAACTTATGAAAGACTAAAAATGTAATACATCTTCCTAAGGATCTGTGTTACCATGATTAGGACCCACTGATGCCATGCTAAGCACGGGCAGTGGTGTATCATAGCAAACACTGACTCACCATCTTCTCCATCTCATCACAGACCTGATCTTCCTGTGGGAGACGCCACCTCAGTGACAAGAACCACCATCTACCACTGTCAACGATAACACTTGAGAGCCTTTTTTTTTTTTGCTCACTCCTCCTCCTATGCCACTTCCTTTTAATTACCAAGCCCAGCCAATACTGTCTCTTAAATTTATTTTTTCCATCCATTCTCTTATTTCCATTTTCACACCCTGGTGTAGTCTACCATATTTTCTCATCTGACTCATTCTACAACTCCCTTATTGGTCTCTACTTCTAGGCTCACCATCATTCCCACCACCCCCACCCCCAGTCCAGGCTATATATGTCAGTCAGTTTTGATCTTTCCATACAGCAAATCTAATGGTATCACTCCCTGGCTTAAAACTCTTCAATGAAAATCTACAAGTTGTGTGATTTCACTTATACAGATAGAACATAAATTGGTGGCTGCTTAGGACTAGGAAAATGGGGGGAAATGGGGACGTGACTACCAATGCATATGGGGTTTTTGCGGGGGGGTTGTGAAAATGTTGTGAAATTGATTGTGTTGATGGTTGGACAATTCTGAATATACTAAAAACTATTAAATTGTGTACAGTAAATAGGTGAATCATATGGTATATAAATTATATCTTCAAACATGTTATTAAAATACTAGAGGCCCAGTGCACAAATTCGTGTATGGGTGGGGTCCGGCCGGCCCACCCTGATAGGGGCCCATCGGGCTGGGCCAGCAGGGAGGGAGGGGCCACAGGCAGTTGGCTGACCTGCCCCACCCACAATCAGGGTGTTGGGGGCCAATCGGGGGTGGGGCTAGCTGGGGGTGGAGCCAATCAGGGCCCAGATCAGGCTGTTTAGCTGCCGCAGTATACATCATAGCCACCGGTCATTCTGGTTGTTCTGCCATTCCAGTCACTGAGCTTTTATATATATAGATTTTTCATTGGCTCCACATTACTCTTCACATAAAGCCTGAGATTTTTAACATGGTCCGTGATGCTCTTTTTTAAAAAAAGAAAAATCTTTATTGTTCAAAGTATTATAGATGTCACCTTCCCCTCACCCCCCCCCCCCCCACCATTGACCTCCTCTACCCTGCTCCCACCCTTTCCCAGGCCTTTACTTGGCTGTTGTCTGTCAACAGGTTATGGTACTCTTGATTTACCTTCAACCCAACCCCTATGAATGCCCTATGTCCATGTACTTTAACCACCCTGAATTTCTTTGGGTCCCTTATACTTGACATCCTCTATCTTGCTTCTGGAGGATTGCACTTGTTGTTCCCTTTACCATTCTCCACACCAATCCCCCAACTCTCACCTGGATATTCCTACATATCTTCAATGTTCAGTTTACTAGTAACTATTACTTACTCTGGGAAGCTTCCCTGAATCTTCTTATTTAGATGCCTCTTCTGTGAGTTCCCTAAAAGCTGTACTTATCATATACATGTGAATTTGCTTGTTTTCTTTTCTAAATCCTCTCTAAGTTCAGTGAGATGTCAATGTCTCTGTGATCACTCAGAGTCTAATATGGTACCTAGTTCATATTGGATACTAAATAAGTTGAATAAAAGAATAAATGAATGCCATATTCAAGTTTTGTTCAAATGCTATCATTTTATCAAAGCACTCCAGGTGATTCTGATGCGCACTAAAGTTTGAGGACCACTGTCCCAAACTAATTTGTGTTGGTAAACTTGACTTTCCTGTCACAGCAGGAAGTAGAGAGAGCCATCTAGACTGCAAGCTCCCACAGCTGCTCCTAAACCAAGCTCATTCATAAAAGCTTTGTAACTTCCAGGTATGGTTTTCCTTTCATATAGGCTACCAGGTGGTACAGATTAGACAATATGGATTTTTGAATATACAGTATATTTTCCTTGACCACACCAACAATGGTGGCAAAAACAACAGGTATACATTACTTAAGAAATTCTCAAGTTCACAAACTCAGTATAATCCCTATTATTTATAACCCAAGTTTATCTGTTTTTCATGGACATAGACAATAGTGTGGTGAGGGACTGGGGTGGCAGGTATTGGGTGGAGGGGGTCAATGAGGAAAAAAGGTGACATCTGTAATACTTTAAACAATAAAGATAAATTAAAAATAAATAAATAAATAAATAAATAAATAAATAAATCTTATCCTTTATACTCTGCACAAACCTTCCTCAAACTCTTCCCCAGACTGTCACAGAGAGTGGGGCTGGCTGGATCACAGGTTGCTCCATTCCTAATTATGGTTCCCTTTATTTATATTTGGTTTTTCTCAGTAAAGTACCATTAACACAAGGAGGCCCTGCAAGTGGCACCATCAGGCAGAGTAGCCTGTGCAGTTACATTCAACTGGACTCTCCTCCATTTGACTAAATTCAGCAGAGTGATATGATGGACATGCCCACTTCTACCTTTATGCAAATTTCTCTTCCCTTGACCTTTGTGATGGTTTTCTTCCTTCATTAACCATTTTTATGCTTGTTCTTCTTTCTCTTCCTACAATATTTAATTAGATTTCCCAAACCTTTCCAATATTTAATTATTTTGTATGCATATACACTCTGCCTTAGAGGAGTCATAAATTTGGCAATCATCTGTATTTAAATGATTCATAAAACTATATTTCTAGTTCTCATTTCTTCCAAACATCAAACCCACATAGTCGATTATCAAATGGATATTTCCAACTGAATGTTTTATGATTTCTTCAAATTCTAAAATCAAACTCGTTTTTCCCTACCATATTCCATTATGTCAGTATCACTTTTTAGTTATTCTTTGAAAAGTTTTGAATTATCAATTTTCATTTTCACTACTCTTGTCCATTGCAACTTTAGCTGCAAAGATATCCTAACACTTCTTTGCCTTTGTTCTTTTTCCATACCCCTGGCCCAAATTCATTCTGTTCAGTGCCGCCATTTTACTTCCTTGCTCAAAAATTCAGAACAGTTGTTCATTGCCTAAAGATAAAATCCGAAGTCTTACATTCAAGAGATTATATGAATTTGGTCAAAACTCCAACCTCAACCTCCACTATTACCAGCACAATCTCTCGGCTCCTATCCAAGAGGTCTGCTATTATTACCACCACCACCACCACCATCATACCAAGCAACAGAAGCTACCATTTACTGAGAGTTTACTATGTGTGAGGCATTATGTTAAATGCTTCAAATTCATCCTTTCTTTTAATCCTCACAACAACCTATCATTATCATGCTATTATCATCCTCATTATATAGATGAGAAAACCAAGAATTACAAAAAGTTAAGTGACTTGCTCATGTTCAGATAGTTAATAATTGGTGAAGATATCAGTTGAATCTAGATCTGTCTGTGCCAGTGGTCAGCAAACTCATTAGTTAACAGAGCCAAATATCAACAGTACAACAATTGAAATTTCTTTTGAGAGCCAAATTTTTTAAACTTAACCTTCTTCTAATGCCACTTCTTCAAAATAGACTTGCCCAGGCCGTGGTATTTTGTGGAAGAGCCACACTCAAGGGGCCAAAGAGCCGCATGTGGCTCACGAGCCACAGTTTGCTGACCACGGGTCTATGCCAATAGACTGCAAATTCTATGAAAGTAAAGACTTTCCCAGTGCTTAGCTCAATATCTGACCCATATGATCCATAAATATTCTTAATGGATATTAAATGAATTTCAGATACCATCCTTGTAACTGTTGTGATCTCTTTTATAGTCCTCTAAATATATTTTGCTCACTCATGTTTTTGTGCATTATTTTATCCTATTAACTCTGTTTTGAATAGCCATACTGTCATCTCTGTCTTTCTAGATCCTACTCCATTTTCAAAGTACTCATAAAGTCCTGGCATCCTTCACAAATCTTTTCACAGTATGCTAGTTCTTCTCTGAATTCTTAGAGGAATTATATTATATTATACTCATTTGCTTTTTATCATATCTTGCTTTGTGTGACTCCTTAACTTTTTATATGTTTTTTCACCCACAGCAGATTACAAGTACCTTTAGGTGAGAGACTGAGCTAACTTTCAATAAATTGGCAGAATTAAATGAATGGATTTTAGAATGTCAAAGAAGGTTAAACAAAAGTTTCTAAAAGGAAAAAGCAATTTGCTCACAACTGTCAGTGATTATCTGACATTTGACTCCTTTTTTATTACTTGTAGTGTATAATAAGGGTAATGCTAATGGTGTAGCAGATAAACTCAAGAATTTTATTAGCTTAACACAATGGGAATTTATTTTTCTCTTATTTAACAGTCCATTGAAGGTGAATGTCCTTCCTCTGTTTACTGATTTCCATCCTTTGGCTCTGTATCCTAACAACAAGAGAGAAGGTAGGGAAAGAGGGCAAAGAAAGTCTACCCTCTTCTTATCTGCCTTCACTTTGAAGAAACATATCATTTTTGACTTATATTTCACTGGAAAGAACTAATTATATGGTCCTTCCTAGATATAGGAGGTGGAGAAATACAAATCCCTGCTGGGCAGCTATTTCTCAACAACAGTGTCCTGAAAGGAGAAGGGTGAATGTTGATAGACTTAGCCATCTCTGCCACAAGTGGTTATTGAACATTTCTTATTTCCAGGGATAGCAATGTATATTTGAGTAACCTTTAAAAAAACTCAACACAGATTTGATGTCTGAATCCCAATCCATGGCACTCTAAACATTCCTAATATAATCCACAAACAGCCACTGATTATTGTATACAGTAAGGGACTTTCAGGCATTTAATTCACAGGCTTTGGGGTTCAGAGGGTTTGGGAATCCTCAAAGAGTTTTTCTCCCTCCCTTTCTTCCTCCTTCCATCTTCCTTACCTTTCTTGTTCTTGTCCCCCTCTCCCCCCTCCCTCCACCCTCCCTCTTTCTTTATCTTTCCATTTCATGCTAGTACTTTGATACTTTGAGGGCACATTTTCTTTACTGATGCTGAGAAAAGAGGGTATGAACAGGAGCGGAGGGAGTAGGGAGATGTCTGAGTGGGATATGTGGGTCTTTGCTTACAAGAGAAGGACAAAAGTACAAGAACACAGATATTCCACCCACTCCCTTGTATTTCTATGCTACTTCCAACTTTTCTCTTTTTGTTTTGTAATTACTTGTGCCTACATGACCAAGCTTTGGTAATTCCCAACTTTGTCTACCCCATTTGCCTCATTTATTGATTTCTGCCCACTTGCCCCAAATCTCATATTCTGAAAGTACTACACTATACTAGTAAATTCTTAAGGTTTGGGGCAACATTTTAATCATCTTTGTGTATCTGACATCTAGAAAAATGCAGGATGCTTATCTCATGTCTGTCAACTGAATGGGTGAATAAATAGATGTAAGTTGTCTGAACAAAGTGATAAGCCATGTGGTTGATTTTATGCAAAGTTGATTATGGGCACAACAGGAAGGAATATTTTAAAGGGGGAGTATCCCAGGATTCAGGAATATCAGATACCGACAGAAACAAGGGACTTTTGAGTTGCCCTTCAGTTAGTGATGTGATTTCACAGCATAGAAAGGAGGTAAAGCTTTGTTGCAGTCCTGTGGAGTGATAAAGACTGCATGAAACTTTCACGTCACCAAGAATGAGAAAGTTAATGACCAACATAGTAGACTTTTTCTAAATATAAGGGGAGAGGGGAGTAAAATCTGAAAAGCTGCTGCAAAGGCAGTAGACCATATTGTTTATATTCAAATCAGCATGGAAGCAAAGGACTGCTCTTTTTGAAAAGGGCTACATGAATAAATCCGAAAGCCAAGTGGAGAGAGGACTTGGGAAGATACATTGGTGAACTTTTCTTCGCTCATCATCCTTCAGAGGAGGCTCTGGTTCTAGCTTCATCCCCTCGGATGCAAAAGGGTGCTGGTTTAGGCTCAATTTTAGGTCAGCTGGGCCCAGCAGGTGTGTGAGTTGACCCTCAAATAGGCTTTGTGGGACCAACAGCACTCTATCCAGCTCTGCCATGCCTATAAAGAAAGTCAGCCAGTCGCAAAGAAATTAGTGTGCCCCTGCCACCTTTTGCCTTTTGTGCCAAATTCAAAAACCCTAGATCTGCCTTCTATACCCCAGCCACTACCCCTCTGTTTGGTTTCCACAGGTCTCTGGGTATGGGCTGGGAGGTGGTGTTCTCTCTCAGCCTGTCCATCTGGAAGGAAAGGTGGGAACTGGCCTCAGTGAAAGGTAAGGAAAGACAATGGGAAAATGATGTTCTAAACCTAAATTGTTCCAGCATGCAATTTTTAGAAACTTTTAAAAATAAAAACAAGATGACAAAAGGAGACACATGCAGTAGGGAGATTTTTGAGGAAAATGTCCATTTTAGTAGTATCTGTAAAATATAAACCACCTCAGTTACATAATGTTTTAATTCCACTTAAGGACCAAGATTTCAACAGCACTGAATGTGATATAATGCTGTATTTCCTCCTCCTAGTCCCCCCAATTTTTATTATTTTAACTCTGCTTATGCCAGTCTGACTGTTTGTAAAGTTTTGTCCTCTTTTTCCCAATGATTGTGACTCAAAGTGGGGATTCCAACCTTTCGTTATTGTTCTGATGATCATCTCAGATACCCCAAACATGGATAATCTCAAATTTCTTAAAACACACAGATATAACGTGGGGAAAAGCATATGAAGCTAGAAAAGACGAATAGAGAATAAGAGAGGGTTAAAATAACAAACCATAGTCTGAGAACTGGATAGAGCTGCTTTGCAGGTCCATTTTGCATTATTTTTTCCCTAACCATTTAAATGTAAACCAGGCAAGCTCTGTGTCTCCTGGAAGCTTTTTACCTTTAAAGCACTCTTTACTATTTAAACAGATACCAGATAGATATTTCAATGCAGAGCCCATATAAAATCCCATATTAGGGATGATACCAAACTTAAAGAATGTTGTAAAATGAGAATGGAAAAAATGTACAAAATGAATTCCTGCCCATTTACATGCTTTCCGTCAGGCTACTAGATACCAAGCCTCTGTCTTTGTGTTAACACTGCAGATTAGGTCAAGTTTTTACCCCTCTGAGCTCTTTTCCTGTAAATGACGGGTTTTGATGTGAAACAAGCAACATGTCAAAGCGAGTTGAAAGATGTAGGCATTTTATGCCATGTCACAATGACAGGCCGGTGAATATTTGGGCCATTAGGGGCTTATTAGTGAATAAATGACCAGATGGTTCAGTGATGCAAGGAGATGGACAGAGCTGGATGCTCCTAATCAGCACTGTCTGTACTTGATGTCAAATCACATGACACAGTAACCCATGGATACCAAGGAAGAGTTACCATTAGCAAGTCAATTTGATATCTGGGTGGTGTAAACAGACTTATAACCGCACTTCAGGGCTGCCTCTGTTTTGAGGAAGGAAAATACAGTAGAGTATTAAAAGACACACACACAATAAACTCTAATTGTTATTTGATAATGAGTAGTATACAAAGAATTCCTATCTTAGTTTCTCCTTTTATCTTTGAGAAAAGAATGCTGCCTAGATGCAGAAGACAAGCAATCATCAAAAATAAAGTCAAATTGAGAATACATTTGAAAGCGAAGTAAAAGACATGAAATAATAATGTTCAGCAGAGTAGGCCATTAGTGAAAAGATGCAGTTACCTTTTTATCAGAAGTAGGTGAAATACAAAGTGTAGGCCCAGAGCACAAACTACAAACTCACAATTTGCCTTTGCATATCGCACACTTAAAACTTTCCAAATGTTGCTCACCTTCACAGCCACCTGGGGTTTTTCCCTGGGAATGTAGAAGAGTATTTCTGAAGCAGAGTACACCTTTCTTTCTCCCCATCATTTGCAGTATTTTTAGACTGACTATTCCTTGCATGGTGAACACCTCCAACACTACTAAAGAAAACACTCACTCGTAAAACCTGAAGGAGAAACAGGCTGGAAATAAACTCTTACTTCCATGTTTTCTTAGACACCAGTGGGTTTAAGGGCACAGATTCAATGCATTATGCATCTCACATGGAAAACATTGGCAGGCGTTTCTCATAAGACCATCAATTAAAGCAGTTCAGTATTGAAGGAGTGAAAACTAAATGATATTACTGTAAATTTTCTCTTTTACTGACATCTTTTGTTTGCATAGCATTTTACATTTGCAAAGCACTTCATGAATATCACATCTTTTAATTTTTCTTTTAGGCAAAAATTATTAGTTTACTTGATTAGTTCCTGGATCTACCGTGTGTGTCTACTTCTGGACAAGCTGCTGAGGACAGGGGAAACAGGAGGGGAATTCCTGAAAGACTCACAGTTGCAGTAAATGAGATTTTTAAATGAGTACGGTGCAACATTTTATGCCTCTAAAAAGATTATATGTAATTCATGTTACAAAAATAATTTTTAAAATGTGACATCTGTGATTCCACCATCCAATATAGGAACTAGAACAACATTAATAATGTTAAAGCTATGAATGTGCTAATCTCAGATCAGCACCTCACACACACCTAGTCTATACCCTACCCTCCACACCAGGTAACTACAATTAACCCTAACCCTAACATCTACTATCAAAAATAATTTGACCTCACATGGCTTTATTTCTAAACAAGGTATTTTTTAATTTGCTTGTTTTATCCATCTATCAAAATGGTTTCACACTGTATATATTTTCCTGAGAATTGCTGCTTTTGTTTTTACTCAAACAATGGATTTAAAATTTAACCATGTTGTTTTATATGGCTGAAATTCATTCACTTTCACTATTTTCTTCAGTAGTGTGAATATTCCATTATTGATGCATCCATTTTCCCATCTGTAGACATTTGGTTTATTTCCAATTTGGGGCTATAACAAATAATGCTGCAGAGAACATTCTTGTACAACTATACTGGTGTACGTATGCACACGTCTCTCTAGGTGTGTAGTTTCTGGGTCATGGAGTAAATACATTTTCAACTTAACAAGATAATGCCCAACTATTTTCCAAAATGTTACCAATTTACACTCCTGCCAATAGTATATGAGGAGCATTCTCATTGTTCTACATCCTTATTAACATTTATTATTTTAATCTTGCCAATCTAGTGGATGTATAGTCAGCCTTAACAGCCACCCTGAGAAGTAGTAATTATTATCTATATTTTTACAGATAAGGCTCAAAATCACATAAATAGTAGATAGTAAAATTAGGACTTGACCCCGTCTCCAGCCTACAAACTCAGAATTCTTTCACTATACCACATTGTCTCCCTCCTCTTAGCCCCCACTGATTCATGCTCCGAATTTGTAAGTACAGTCAACATCCAGGAGCAGTACTGTGTTCAGTTTAGGGCTCAGCCACTTCTTAGCTAAGCAACTTTGGCAAATTACATAACCTCTCTGTGCCTTAGTTATCACCTCTATAAAACAGTAGTAATAATAACATCTACTTTATGTGATTGCTATTATATATTGTAACTAGAGGCCCAGTGCATGAAATTTGTGCAGGGAGGGGTGTGACCCTCAGCCCAGCCTGCACCCTCTCCAATTTGGGACCCCTTGAGGGATCGGGCCTAAACGGGCAGTCGGACATCCCTCTCACAATCTAGGACTGCTGGCTCCCAACTGCTCGCCTGCTTGCCAGCCTATTCACCCCCTAACCACTCCCCTGCCAGCCTGATCGATGCCTAACTGCTCCCCTGCTGGCCCGATTGCCCCTAACTGCCCTCCCCTGCAGGTCTGGTCACCCCTAACTGCCCTCTCCAGCTGGCCTAGTTGCCCCTAACTGTCATCCCCTGCAGGCCTAGGTGTACCCAACAGCCCTCCCCTGCTGGTTGGGTCACCCCGAATTTCCCTCCCTTGTCAGCCTGGTCACCCCCAACTGCCCTCCTCTGCTGGTCTGGTCACCCCTAACTTCCCTCCCTTGCCAGCCTGGTTGCCCCTAACTGCCCTCCCCTGCTGGCATGGTCGTCCCCAGCTGCCCTCCCCTGCAGGCCTGGGTCCTCCACAACTGTCCTCCCCTGCAGGCCTGGTCCCCCCCAACTGCCCTCCCCTGCAGGCCTGGTCCCCCCAACTGCCCTCCCCTGCTGGCCTGATTGCCCACAACTGCCCTCCCCTGCCAGCCATCTTGTGGTGGCCATCTTGTGTCCACATGAGGGCAGTCATCTTTGACCACATGGGAGCTGCCATCTTCTGTGTTGGAGTGATGGTCAATTTGCATATTACCTCTTTATTATATAGGATAGATTACAAGGGTTAAATTATTTCTCTCTCTCTCTCTCTCTCTCTCTCTCTCTCTCTCTCTCTCTCACACACACACACACACAATTAACTAGACATTTAAGTAAACACATACTCCAAATTCCAATCATGCCCTGTAGAATTCCGTAGAATTCAATATATTTGCTCTCACCCAAATGCCCTCTTTCTTTCAAGCAAATAGATTTTTTATTAACTACTTTGAACTTCCATGTTGTGGGCTGGCAAACACATCTTTGTTTCAACTGCATTCACATTAAAGCATTGAAAAGAACCTTTTTGCTTTAGTACCAGGGTGACTTGATACCAGCACAGTCAGTTTAAATGTTTTAAAATATGTATTTTGTAGGCTAGGTGATATCCAAAGTCCTTTAGAGTACTTAACTGAGTTTGTCTGTATATATTCCTATGTATAACGATGTAATATTTTGTCTTCTTCATTAGACTGTTTTTAGTTTTAATCACAATTATATCCCCATTTTAATAGTCAACAAGTAGTTTGTTAATTAAATCAACAAGTTAAGGAATTTAAAAAAAATTCCTTCCCAGAATTTATATGCCAGTCAAATGCTCCTTTTTTTTAAAAAAAAAAAAAAAGGTCTACAATTTTTGATATGAAGTCCTTGGAAACTGGTGTGTTTCAGGATTTAGTATTTTTCCATTAAAAATTAATAGTGTATACATACTGCATATTATATGACATCCACAGCAGGACCTGGTAACCACCCTGTAATCAAACACATTAAAATTTCTGCATCAAAACATATAGATAGGCACATATAAAGGGGTTTTCAGAGACCACAAATACTATTACATTGGTTCAGGTCAAGCTGCCCACCAACAGAGTTATAGAAATGCTTAGTGTCTTCACAGATTTTTGGATTATAGAATTGTGGGTTAAAATTGTGGACTATAATTTTTTAAAGTGTGGAAATTTTAACTTGTAATTTCTTGGTCCCTAATATATTTTATTCACACTATGGTAGCATCTTACACTTCATTCCTTGATCTCCAAGAAAAACTATACTAGTTACAGTGTATTGGCACTTATTTTAATGGGCTAATGATTATCCCATTGCCCTGAGGCCATAGAAATATACAAGCTATCCTAGGAGAGGCAGAGCTGAATCTCAACAAATAAAAACTATTCCAAAAATTCAGAATTTGGATTCTTCATTCAAGAGACTTATGAAGTATTTATTCTTAATTATTGTGGGGGTGGAGGGGAGTAAATTGCCTATACTTCCCTTTTTTTCAAATTTTAGAGGTTTGATAATTTTTACTATAAAAGGGTGTTCTTCTCAGACAAGGATGTAAGTTTTAAAGTTGATTGAAAATTCATAAAAGGGGAAGCTCATTGTATTTTATGAAGACCTAAACAGAAAATAACAAACAAAAACCAGTTGTTTTCAAGGCCATGAGAAGGCCCAGATGCTAGGGGCATTTCTATTATGGCACTCAGGTGGGAGTAAGAATAGCGTCGTGGAAATCAGACAAGCAAGACACCCGATGTTCAATCATTCAGGACACTTAAATTTAAACTTGCCAAATGTCTCACTCTACTTCCAAGAACACACACCTCTCCCTCTGACTGTATTGTCACAGGGAACTGCCGGGCCAAGGCACTGTCATCTCTTTATCATCTTTAGGTATAACGTATGAGTCAGATGATATTCTTTACTCAACTCTTAGGATCTGCATGTGGTAAAGTGCACTGACTCAGAGGTCACATTGCCCTGTGAAAATAATAGCTTAGACATTCGTGAACCCTGTGTAGTAGGAGAGTTATTTCACTTCTGTGTCTCAGTTTACCTATCTGTAAATGTGGCTGATAATGGAGCCTAAGTCATACTGTTTTTGTGAGATTGAATTATATTTAATATGTGTTTGATTCATAGTAAGGGCTCTATTTGTGTAAACTGTTATTCCAAATTCATGTTAATTCTGAGAACCAAGCACCTCCTCACATCTTGGCAGTTACCTCAGTAGTAATCTGTAGCTTATGCTAGAACACAATAACATCTCCCAATACGTTCCCAATAGACCTCTGATACTCTCCAGCACCTTGGTTTTATTCCTAATATTATTTGCCACTTAAGGCTGAAACAATGGGTTGATATTATGAGTTCTTTTTTAAAATAATATTTACTTCATTATAAGCATCAGCTGTCTCCAATTTATAAACAGGTTGAGATGCAAAAAGTTTATTTGTATGTGAGTTGTTCACATTTTGAAACACATTTTTCCATAGAGGCAATGTTTTTAAAAGAGTTTAGGTACCCATGTCAACACCGTTAAAGGCAGTGAAGTGGGTATCCATCCCCTATCCTGGAGGGTCTCAGACAAGCAAAACAGCTCACTAAGAACCAGGGTCCACCTGTTTGTATGCCCAGACACTGCATGGGAGGGCATGTTGATGGCTGAATCTTGGCATCTTCATCTAAGAAGGAAACAATTGAAAGTCAGGAGCGAGGTTTGTTATGTCCCATCTTCTAGTCACCATCTCAGAGGGAAGGAGTGTGAGCTATAGAAGAAACTGCCACTACCAAGATGGTTAGTAACTTTTGGGACCTTGGTAACTTCCCTATGTTTCATTGCTCTATTGCAGTTTCCTCATAGTGATTGTTAGTAGCTTCTTAAAACCAACTGCTCTTGGGATCCCACAGGACAGAGGGATGAATGGGAATTATATTCCACTCTAACGCTAGAAGAGGTAGGAGGGGGAGGAATCTCAAAGCGTAAAATGGGTAGTGTCTATTATAAAGAGGAAAGGAAAGCAGGCTGCAAAACCATGAAGGACGGGTTACATATCCCTCTGCTGGTTTCTTAAGAAATGAAAACAAGTAGATGAGGTCACTTGAGGCTCATCAGTAACATTAAGTATCTATATTCTCAGAAGATAATAGTCTTACTTTTTTTCTCAACTTTGGCCTTGGCTGCATATTAGAATCATCTGGGGATATATTTTTTTTAATTCCAGTGACCAAGCACCTATTCAAACAATTACTTTGGAATCCCAGGATTGAGGCATCAGAAGTTGTAAACTCCCCAGATGATTCCAATGAACAGCTATGTTTGAAAACCATTTTAAATATCAACTACTCCCAGGTGTCCTAAAATGAAGAATAAGGGGCATGGCCTCCACAGAGCTCTGAAACACTCCAAATTTGAAGCCTCTTACCCAAATTTCCATTTATACTTAAACTAGTGACCCGGTGCACGAAATTCGTGCACATTAAAAGGGGATTAATTAGAGGAAATAATTTAATATTGCTATTTGCCCTTTCTCTATAATAGAAGTGTAAGAGATGAAAGAAAATTAGTAAAATGTATATGAAAACCTTCCTCCTGTCAGAGTCTGGGGCACACCATGGGACCCAGAGTCAAGTCCCCACGCATCCACATGCACCTCAAAATCGCATGAGACCCAGACCTGGCTGCCCCCCCCCCCGCAATTGGGCTAGATCCAGATTCGGCCAGTCCAACCCTTGTCAAGCCTTGCCAGGTGGGGGGCACAGCCTCAGGTCCCCCGTAAAGACCCGCTGGGCGGGGAGGGCGGCCTGAGTTCCCCAGACCCAGCACTGGGGGTGCACCTTGAGGTCCCCCATCAAGCCCCGCTGGGTGGGGGGCATGGCCTGAAGTCCCCTGTCAAGCCCATCCAGGCAGGGTTCGAAGCCTCAGGTCCCCTGGCCCGGTTCTGGGGCGGGGAGCGCAGCCTGAGTTCCCCTGTCAAGCCCCGCCAGGCGGGGGGGCGCGGCCTGAGGTCCCCCGGCCTGGTGCTGGGGCGGGGGGAGCAGCCTGAGATCCCCTAGCCCAGCACCAGGATGGACGGGAAGCGCACCTTGAGGTCTCCCATCAAGCCCTGCTGGGTGGGGGGTGTGGCCTCAGGTCCCCTGGCCTGGCACTGGGGTCAGGGGTGCAGCCTGAGGTCCCCCAACCTGATGCCAGGGTGGGAGGTGCAGCCTGAGGGTCCCCTGTCAAGCCCTGCCGGGTGGGGGGAACAACCTGAGGTCCCCTGTCAAGCCCTGCTGGGTGGGGGACACGGCCTGAGGTCCCCCATCAAGCCCCATGGGGGCGGGGGAGGACATAGCCTCAGGTCCCTGCTGATTGCTCGTTAAGGCTCTTTACGGGAACTTGGCCTCAGCTGTGGGTGCAGCCATCTTTGTGATGGAGTGATGGTCAATTTGCATATTCCCTCTTTATTAGATAGGATGTCCTCTCCTCCAAAAAATCTGGGACAGAATTTGACAATAGATTCAGTGAAGCTGATTATTCACATTATTATTTGATTTGCTAAGAAAACAAGATTTTCAACCACAGTATTCATTAAATATGATGGCTAAATGCTTCAAACATTTTATGTGCAAACTCAAAGAGGGTCCTAGAGATTAATTTGTCCCGTCATATGCCAGGCACTGTCCTGCGTACTGGGGATGAAACAACTTGGGACATGCAGTTTAACATCAAATGGGGCCCAAGTCCAGAGAAACAAAGGAGAAAAACTCACTTATGGGCTTGGGAGGGGCTTTTGCAAAAGAAGAGTCCATTGACAGAAACTCAACGTTTGCAGTACAGTGACTTTTCATTGGCTAAGCTATGGCCGCCTCCCATTGGCTGAGCTGTTACTGGGAGAGGAGGAATCTTGACTTCTTCCTGCTGAGATAGTAATATGCTATCTCTTCTGTCAGAGATGTAAGGTATGTCTCTTCCTGTTGGGCTCAAAAGTGTGTGCATGAGAGAGGTCTTCTCTCTTGTAGCTTCCTGACTCCATTTTAAATGAGGTTTCTGTTTATTAATTTTGCAATATAAACTACACGGCCCACCAAGAAGCAAGGAGTTATGCCTGTGAAGACCAAGTCACCTCTTTTAAATAATTGTTTTCTAGGTCACAAATACTGATCCCATGAGTGTAGTATTGCTGGGTGGGTGTGGCAGTGCCCGGTAAGGTGAATTATATTTCCTAAAGAATGGACCCTCTATTTTGCTAGTGGTTCTATTCACTCTCCCTGTGATATACAGGGTGTCCCCCAAAAATGTATACACACTGTAATAGCTAGTAGCTCAGTTCTGAAAATGAAATGTATTTTAAACACTGCCTTTATAATTATTCAAAGTGTGTATATACACTTTTGGGGGAAACCCTATAATATGCCTTTTATAGTCAGAGTGCCAGTCTGGGAGGTGACTTGCTGTGTGCCTAACTATGCTCATGGCTATTTGCTTGCCCACAGTCGTAGTATAACTGCCACTATTACATGTGGTCTTTTTAAATTACTCAAAATTAGTTATCTGTAAATCTGTGTTTTTAGGAGAGAGGATCGATGGCTGCTGCTTTCAGAGAAATCCGGTCGTGTGATTAGTGTGTCCATATCAAATCTCTTGCATTCCAGTTGCTTCAGGGGCTGAGGAACTGAGTGTCTCCAGGTACCGTAAGTATGTCGTTTCTTTCTGCTTTGACAAGGTTAGCATCTCTGGTGTTTACTGGCAAATCCCCAAGCTTCCTGGAACTTGTGTCATTAAGCATGCAGTGGGGTCTGACTGCAGAAAATGCAGAGCACATTACGCAGGCAAAATCAGCCCAGGTCTTGAAAAAGTCTCTGCATAGAAAACGAGCGGCTCTAAATGATTCTGTTAACACATCTGACATCTCACGCCTCTCCAGTTCACTGCTGCAAAGGATTCTAGGTGAAATGTGTACTCTCCCTTCTCCTCGTCCCTTTCTCCACATATATGTTATGATCAATCCTGACATTGCTGGAGAACCACAGATTTCTGCAAAGATATGTTCCTCTCTCAAAGAACTGCAGATGAGAAGAGAAAATACGCAAAAGATAGGTAGCAAGTGAACCAAGCAATTGTCAGGTAAGTCATCTCAACACTCTTTGCGAGCATTTACTCATTTGGAGAACAATATCATGGTCTAAGCCCAACCTAGACAAAACTCACGAGGAAACAGTCCAAGTACGAAGTGTGGGCTTTTCTTGTCTATACAAGCAAGTGCTGGCATTCTGGCTTTAAACAGGGTCTGCATGATTCAGGTATTGCTGGTTTACAGCTGTTGAAGGAATTTAACTGGTGGCACTAGAAGGCCCACAAAACCTCTAGTTGAGAAACATGTAAAACTTGTGAAATAAACTCAGTGTAGTTGTGTTTGCCTTTGGCTGTTTGCTCTCAGAGCAGTCCCTGGCCTTTTTCCTGCTCTACTCTATACAATAAGGAATTAAAGGAACTACATCTCTGAGGTTCTCATGCCTGCCAGTTGAGGGCAGGTCCAAATAGAGGCAGGTGCTGGCAGCTGGGAGAAGTTAAGATGTTTCCGTTTAATTGGCTGATATAATATTTTCCTGTTGTAGGTAACTAAATCATGTTATCTATGGTAAATCTATATCTACTTAAAAATGAAAAATTATTGCTGTTGTGGGCTGAATTGTGTCCCCCTAAAATTTGTTGAAGTCCTAAACCCCAATATTTCAGAATGTGACTGTATTTGAAGACAGGGTCTTTTAAAAAGTAATTAAGGCCTGGCCGGTGTGGCTCAGTGGTTGAGCGTCGACCCATAAACCAAGAGGTCACCAGCTTGATTCCTAGTTGGGGCACATGCTATTGCAGGCTCAATCCCCAGTAGGGGGTTGGGCAGGAGGAAGCTTATTAGTGATTCTCTCTCATCAACGTTTCTCTCTATCCCTCTCCCTTCCTCTCTCTCTAAAAATCAATAACATTTTTTTTTTGAAAACGTAATTAAGGTAAAATGAGGTTTTAGGGTAGACTCTAATCCCATCCTGAGATGATTTTATAAAAAGAGATTAGGATATATATATAGAAGGAGAATACACCTGTAGACCATCTACAAGCTCAGGAGAGAGGCCTCAGAAGAAACCAAACCTTCAACACCTTGATCTTGGACTTCTACCTTCTGAAATTTTGAGGAAATAAGCTTCTATTGTTTAAGCCACCCAGTCTGTGGCTTATTAATTCTAGCAACTGAATACAACTGCTTATCTCTGAAATTTAGGGTGAACTATTAACTCTAAGCCCCAGTGTCCTCATCCGTAAAATGAGGATAATTATAATAGCTTGGTTATTATGAAAATTAACTGAGGGAAGCTTAACATAGTACCTGCTGCAGTGCTTGTAAAATGTTGGGTATCATTGGGAAACGCACTTGCCATGTTATTCAAGGAAGGAATTGCAATGTGACGTTTCTAGAATGCCTATGATTAATCACTGGGTCCGTTTTGAGTCAGCCAGACAAAGCTATTTTACTGGTTACTGCCTAGATCTCTGCCCCAGGACTCAAATGAAGATCCCCAAGCATTGTTGCCGATAGATACCCACACCATGGAGACAAAGGGAACCACCTGCCCGGAATCTCTTGCACCTGCAGCTGAGATTAGTCAACTCCCTGGGCAGCAGCTTATCTTTATTGGCAGCTGCAGTCTCTTCTTTTTTACTCAGATCTTTCTCCTTTTGCAGTGATGTGCCTAATAATTTGGGGCACTCAGTGTCCTTTTCTACATGGGACCCATGAGTCCTAGTATAATACAAAAAAAACTAATTGCTGCTCTGAGGATATTTGTATTTTTAGCAAGCCATTTGGCCTTTAGCTAAAGGAGTAAAGCTCTAACAGTACAATTTGGGGCACTAAGTGATTGGATATTTGGGACACGGTTAAATAGAAATATTACTTTTCAATTAAATGATGAAGAAAATATAGTAAAAAAAATCAAAAGAAAGAGGATGCTTTGTTTTCCTTAGCTAAAGTTTTGGAAAAGTGGAAAAAAAGTGGGTGATCCCTTGTAAAGAAGTATTTTTAATGAAAGCCTTCTTCTTTCATTAGTAAACCCAAGATTTTATCTTACATGTACATGGAATATTTACCATCACCAATTTATTATTAAACTAGAGGCCCAGTGCATGAAAAACGTGCACCAGTGGGGGGTGTCCCTCAGCCCGGCCTGCACCCTCTCTAATCTGGGACCCCTTGGGAGATATTTGACTACCAATTTAGGCCTGATCCCTGGCAGTCGGACATCCCTCTCACAATCCAGGACTGCTGGCTCCTAACCGCTCACCTGCTTGCCTGCCTGCCTGATTGCCCCTAACCACTTCTGCCTGTCAGCCTGATCACTCCCTAATTGCTCCCCTGCCGGCCCGATCATCCCCAACTGCCCTCCTCTGCTGGCCTGATCACCCCCAACCACCCTCCCCTGCCAGCCCAATTGCCCCCAACCACCCTCCCCTACCGGCCTGATCACCCCCAACCACCCTCCCTTGCTGGCCCAGTTGCCCCTACTGCCCTCCCCTGCTGTCCTGTTTGCCCCCAACTGCCTTCCCCCTGCCAGCCTGGTCACCCCCAACTGCCCCCCCTGCTAGCCTGGTTGCCCCATGCAGCCTGCTATTCAGTTGTTTGGTCATCCCTCACTAACCCCCCTGCCGGCCTGGTTACCCCACACAGCCTGCTGTTCAGTCATTTGGTCGTCCCTCACTAACCCCCCTGCCGGCCTTGTCGCCCCAAGCAGCCTGCTGTTTGGTTGTTACTGTGATGGCATCCCGGACAATTTGCATATTCCTCTATTATTAGTATAGATGTCATCTAGATGATCAATACTATATGGTGAACTTCCAAGGGAAAGAAAAGGAAAAAGGAAAGTGGATACAATAAAAAGAAACAGAAGCATTTTGATCCATTTTATATTTTAAACACAGAAATTTCACATCTTGTGATTTTTTATCTCCAAATGGTTAGTTGCCATACGATACTAATTTTGCTTGTGGAATGTGAAAAATAAATGTCAACTTTTGAATCGATATCACTAACCTTATAGCTACACAGGTTACAATGGTTTTTCTCTGTACATCAGTCTCTGTTTTAAGGGCCAGATGGTTTCTGCTAAATCTCTAGCCCTCTATTAAGTAATTTGCCTATTACTTGGAAAAAAAGATCCTCAAATTTTATTTTCCTATTGTTTTCACCACTTTCCTACTGGTATTAGACATAATCCATTCTGCTCCTTCTGTCTTGGTATGACGTCAGAGTTACCTATGGCCTGGAGTCCGTTATAAGAATCCCTGGCTGGCTAGAATACTTAGCCATTGGATTCCAGACTGTATTCCCTCCCTAGCCAGATTATTTTTTTAGGTAATACTAAAAAGTAATAGAGTTGCCATAGCATGGTCTTGCTAAGCAAACTTACTTGGTAAAATAATGAAGAAAAATATAAATCCATTTGTACTGCTCTGGGTAAAAGCACATTCCCAAAGATAATTTCATTTAAAATGTATATTTCAAACATCCATATTGCTAATAAGCTTTCAATTATCAATAGGTTAGTGTTTTATGTCACTTTCATTGTTGATTGGCATAAGGTTTTCCATAGTCTAAAGGAAAATTTTATCGTACATTGCATAAACCAAACTGAGTGTCCTGCTTCAGTTGTGGTTGCCCATCCTCTACCACTTGCTCACTCTCATCCTCCTTCCCTCCCCACTTCCCGTTTTCTTCATTATACAATGGATATAGTTTGATATATTAGCAACAATTGAGCAATCTTAAAGACATGATATGTGAACTCTAAAGAAAATATTAAATTTGAGGAAGTAATATATTGGCTTATTTAAGAAGACAAACACTAGGAAACACATCCAATATTGTAGCTTCCCATAGTCTTGAAAGTTAGCATGTGTTTCACAATTCTAACAAAAGGGCAGAATACTGATTGTCCTTTTCCTGATAGGCATGGCCATTCAATCATTGAATGGCCATATGGGCCTTGCTCTAGTTAAAGGATTATTCAGTAATTTAATATCAGTTCAATTATCAACATGTTTTAAGATAAATCAGACACCAATAAAAATATAACACTGTAGACTTGTGAGGGATCAGGAGGTATTATTGGGCTTCTAATATATGCCAGACATTCATCTAGCTCCTTTTTTTTCTAATTTAAATCTCATATAACCCTTGAGATATGTTCTATCATCCTCATTTCAAAGAAGAGAAATTGAAGCTCAAAAAATCAAAATAAATGAATGCCCAGGGCTGATCTTCTTGCCTTCAGTCTGGTGGGACACCTCTAATCTGTTCCCTGGATTTAAAACTTTTAGTGAATTATCCTGGTTTTCAGGACAAAGTCTAAACTTATTACCAAGTTTTTCAAGGTCCTTCATGTTTGGGGCTAATTTTCTTCTCAAGCAGCAGAACTTGCCACTTCTCACCTCAAACTCCACTCTTAGTCATACTGACCTTCTTTCAGTCCTTCAATATGCCATGCTTTCTTTTGCCCCTGGGATTGTGCTCATGCTATTTTGTGCCTAGAATACCCTTGAAAAGCCTTTTCCTCTCTTCCCCCATGACCTGGCTGATTCTCATTGGTTCTTTCAATCTGAACTTACTGGTTCTTTCAATCTGAACTTAGGTACCGCTTCTTCCAGGGCACTTATTAGATTGATCCCTTGTTCGATCCTATAGCCCATCAAAATGTCGCATACACCACCTTATAATTGCCTGTGTACTTGTCTTGATGGTAAATTTTGTGAAGACAGAAACTGAGATAGTCTGGTTCTCATGGTATCCCAGTACCTTGTTTAGAGTAGAAAATAAATGTTCATGAAAGGACTGGATGACTAAGAGAATAACATTTGTACTTGGAGAACTTTGTGTTAATGTCAACATAACAACAATTCTGTGGCAACTGCTTCTGAAAACACACCATTTTGGATGCCATCATGGTAGTGTGTTAGGGAACTTCCAAAGCTATTGGCACAGTGTAGCTTTCTGAACCATCCATTTACTTGATAGATAAATTTAAAATAATTTTAATAATATGCAGATATGTTATACAGACATACAAAATGCATATAAATCTTTATGATAAAATATGTGACTTCCAAAAATTTCCCATTTTGAGTTAGGTCCCCAGATAATGAATGACGTTCATTGTTTGCTATGATAGTCAAACCTTATTTAGAAGGTTGCAATCATTTGGGGGAAGGATTTAAGATGGGCAGCACCAAACTTCTAAGCTTCCAATGAAACATATGCTTTGAGCAACATTTGAAGGTAAAGTTATGCTTAATCTAGGGAAGACTAAGAAATGTAAAGGCTGCCTTCACCTGGCTTAAAGGTTGTCACCTAGAAGGGGGAACAAATGAATTCTTACAAGTGCATCATTAGAAAACAGGGCCGTTGGGCAGAAGAGTCCAGATTCAGCTCACTTTGAGAAAGAACCTTTAGGTTATCTCTAGGTTGTAGGAATATGGGGGTATTTTTGTTTTCCTTTTAATCCTCTTCCATATGTCCTAAGTGTTCTACTCCAAATTGTACCCAAGCATCAGATGAAATTATTCAAAATGAGTTCATATAACAATTCAGCAAGAGTACTACTGAAAGAATAATTTGTATAGAATCCAACAATATATCTTTCTTTGTAGAGGAAAGATTATACAAATCTCCAACTAAAAAACTAAATATGTTTTATACAAATACTAGTAGCCCTGCGCACGAATCCATGCGCCAGTAGCTCACCAGTAGCTCACTGCCGCCCTCCAGTAGCTCTCCACCTGCTGCCCGCCCTCCTGTAGCTCCCCCCTTGGCCGCCCCCTCATAGCTTGCTGTCCTGCCCCCTCCTGTAGCTCTCCGCCACCTGCTTGTAACTCGCTGCTCCACCCTCCTGCTGATCTGTGATCCGGTCGTTACGCAGTCAGTCATTATGCTTCACGGCGTAACAACTGTTTTCATATTACATCTTTATTACATAGGACTAGAAGCCCAGTGCATGAAATTCGTGCATGGAGGGGGGTTCCCTCAACTCAGTCTGCACCCTCTCCAATTGGAGACCCCTTGCGGGATGTCCGACTGCCATTTTAGGACATCCCTCTCACAATCTGGGACCACTGGCTCCTAACTGCTCACCTGCCTGCCTGCCTGATTGCCCTTACCTGCTTCTGCCTGCCAGCCTGATCACCCCTAACTGCCCTCCCCTGCTGGCCTGGTTGCCCCCAACTGCCCTCCCTTGCTGGCATGATCTCGCCCCCAACGGCCCTCCCCTGCAGGCCTGATATCACCCCCAACTGCCCTCCTCTGCTGGCCAATTTGGTTCTGATTGGTTGGTTCCTATGCCAGCGTCAAAAGCTCTGCCTCCTAGGCAGCCATTGGCTCCCAACAGCACCCAGATTTGGTTCTGATTGGTCGGTTTCAATGCCAGTCAGCATCAAAAGCTCCACTTCCTAGGCAGCCATTGGCTCCCCACAGCACCCAGATTTGGTTCTGATTGGTCGGTTTCTATGCCAGTCAGCGTCAGAAGCTCTGCCTCCTAGGCAACCATTGGTTCCCCACAACACCCACCTTTGGTTCTGATTGGTCAGTTCCTATACCAGTCAGCATCTCCAGGCCTGTCTCTGGGCCTGATCAAAGAGGCGTGGCTTAACAGCAGCCCCCATGGAGGCCTGGAGAGAAAGAAAAGCCTGGCTGCTGGCGAAGATCAGAAAGAAAGAGGGAGAGAAAGAGAGAGGTAAATACACTGATCAACAGCTTCCACTGAGGCTGCAGATCAGACCCTGACTCACTTTCTGGGTCTCAGCCACCTGGACAGTCATTGCTGGGTTGCCAGGCTGCAGCTGGGCAACCCAGCACTGACTTCCAGATGGTCAGCATTTGGTCGTGAGCGGTCGTTACAATCCTGGGCTTTTATTATTAAGATAATAATGGGATCATACTATAACTGTCCTGTGACACCCAAACCCCTGCCCGTGTGTGTGTGTGTGTGTGTGTGTGTGTGTGTGTGTGTGTGTGTGTAGTATGTATGTATGTTATGGGTGTCTTTGCATAAAAATACAGTCAATTTTGTTCATCTTTTTAAACTGCTGCATGGTATTCCACTGTCTAGGTGTAATTTAATTTAACCAGTTCTCTATTGATGGACATTTGCTTTGAAGCATTGTTGCAACTGTAAACATTTAATAATTAGTTTAGCTCATTTTATCCAAAGATTTACATGAAATAGATTAGGCCTCCATACTGAAGTGCTGGTAACCCAATGAACACTTAACAGTGTGTTAGAGAATGTTCAAAGCCATAGGCACAGTGTGTCTCCCTCGACCATCCATTTTACTCAGTGATAAAAAATTTAGGATATTAAGAATTTTTATTAATAAAAACAACTCAGATGTGTTATGCAGAGAAATTCAAAATATATGCAGGACTTTATGGCAAAACAAAAACTTCAGACATTTCCAATTTTGAGTGAGGGCCATAGGCCCTTAAAGATAAGTTGACTTTCTTTTGCCGTTAGGGCTATTTCAGTGAAATAATTTGAGAAGTACTTGTTTAAGATCTTTGGAATCTTTTGAATGCCTGAGAGGGTTCCAGACAATCTGGGGACTAATTATAATGGCTGAACTAGGTTCTTAAAATAGAAATCAGCCAATAACTCTCAAGATGGTTTCCTCAAAGTTAATGTGAGGACACAAAAGAAAAGAGAGGGCAGGAGAGCAGAATGAGGCTTTTGCAGTTAGCCTAATACTGGATCAAGGCCAGGTATAAAAATTGGTTTGTGTGACAACTCAGAACAGAGTAATTTTCTATGCTCACAATGGGAAACATAAGGTTATCTTTACTGTAGGCTTTTGTGATTCTTTATAAAGGAATCTCATTTTTGTGAGGCTAATAGACTTTTCAAAAAGTGAATTCTTAACTGGAAAGTCAAAGTTCAATCATAGCCTATTCGTTTACTATCTTATTTTACTTGAATAGAAAACTCAAAAGCTCTAATGAGAGAACATTTGAAAAGACAAGTAAACTCTTATTAATAATTCTAACAGGTGAGAGGATTTATCCTAGCTTTATTCCTCTTGCCTGACTTCATCTGGTGCTTTTAGACCGACAGTACAACGTGGGAGGGTTTCCCATTTTCTTACGCACCTTCAATTCTTCACATGGCAAAAATAGTTGCTTGTTACCATGCATAGATGTTTTTGTTCTCTATAGTACGCCTGCAGAGCAGAGGTGAATTATGTTTAAAAAGGAATCGTTTTACCTGTCAGGCACTTAACATAAAACAGCCTTTGAATTCTGAAGGATTTTAAAGCTGAGCTCTAAAATCCTATAATACACATCTAAAATAATGTTGCCCAAAGCAAAAGAATTATCAACTGACCTCCAGATCTTACTCTTTGGAAATATTCCTTAGTGTTTAACAGTATTTAACTTATGTGCATTTATTTTCAACTGTGTTTATTTTAAAAATCATCACTCTAGAGCAGGTAAATGGATTCAGTAGAGATGAACACACCATCCATCATATTTTGTGGACCTACATAGCTGAACGCAATGATATTCAGTATAATTATGCTATCTAATATTCACCTGAAATGTGTATCATACATTATCATATGCTAATTGTGCATAATTAATGTTAACTATTCATGGTTGCAAGATCAATTAATGAGTTTGAAAGTAAAATTTACATGCAAAAGAAAGAACAAAAGCCACCTCTGACAAACATGAGAACGGACCTTTTATTCTCTAAGGCATGTTAAAAAGATTATAAATGAATTGACCATTTTGATATTAGAATGCATACAGTAAATAACATGTGTAAAAATGCAGTCATTTTAAGTCCTGTGGGGAAAACAGCAGTAATTCTTCCTCATGTGAGAAGCATAGAAAGAATGCCATCAAAAGAGGCTCAATCAATATATTATCTTCAGAACAAACAAGGGAGCTATAGATGAGGGCTGTGGATGGATATTATAGATGAGGGATTCTGTTGTCATAACCACTTGGAAAACTGGCAAGATGTGCATCCAATTCATAAAATAAATAGTCAACTTATTATCCAGGTTTAGCTCAAATTTTGGTGAGCTTGGCAAAATTTGTCACTGCGGAAATGTACTGTGAACTCAAAGAAAAAGGCTCATTTTGTTTAAGAGGCAGCTCTCTCCAGAATTGAATAGAAAACAGGGAGTTAAGTGCCTCATCCCCCAACTTTCATTAACCCTCAGACGAACAGGAAGGCTGTATACATTATCATGGCTATATCTCTTTTCCCCTTGGAAGTACTGAAGCGAAGCCAGAATAAGTATCTTGCTTAATGTGAATGCACAGTTCAGTGCAAAGGCTGCTAAGAGAACCCTAAACTTCTAGCTCTCTGTGAGTCCAATGTGTCTCCCAGTTTGCTGTCCCCAGGCATCCAATTTCAGATAATCTATGCACTCCTTCACACTTTATCTATTAGCTCAACCATATGTTGCTGGTTTTCTTTTTAAAAAGAAATCTTGTATAACTCCCTGTTCCCTGCTGTAGTTGTCATTAGTATACTTGACCTGATAATTTGGGCTCCTGGTCTTCCAGAATAGGTTTGTTCTTTCCCACCCCCTTTGAAACTAGGTATGGTCATGTGAATTGCTTTGGTCTACCATTGTGAATGGAAGTGACGAAGGGCAGACTCTTTTAAAAAATATATATATTTTATTGATTTTTTACAGAGAGGAAGAGAGAGGGGAAACATCGATCAGCTGCCTCTTGCACACCCCCTACTGGGGATGTGCCCGCAACCAAGGTACATGCCCTTGACCGGAATCGAACCTGGGACACTTGAGTCCGCAGGCCGACGCTCTATCCACTGAGCCAAACCGGTTTCGGCCGAAGGGCAGACTCTTTAAGAAGCAATGTTAAGAGGCAGCGGGTGATTTGCCATGCTGCTCTGATGATCATTAGAAACACACATCAAAATGAAGCCTCCATCAGCCAGGATGCCCCAGTGATTACAAGGAGCAAAGGCCTCCTGCTGGCCTTTAGTGGACATTTAATGTGAGCAGGAAATGAATTTGTGTCAAATCACTAAAATTTGGGAGGCTGCTTGTTATTGCAGTCTAATCTAGCATATCCTGAATGATACACGTACAAAATAAAATCTAAGTTTCTTCCACTTGATATTAAAGACACTTCTCCATCTGGCCTCATCCTATCTTTTATACATTCACTTATCTTGTTGTGAGCTGTGCTGTGCCAGCAACTCTGACAGTTCCTCGGTTTACAAAGATAAAAGGCCCATGCCCTCAATGGGAAGACACACATGCAATGGAATTATAGTACAACATGATAATTGCTACAGTTAAGCTAACACTGAGGTTAGTAAGAACAAGAGAGAGATGATTTTATTCTTCTCTAGGATGATGTTGAGAGTGGTGCAGAACATTTTGTGCAAGGCGTGGTCAGCATATGGAAAGGAAAGGCACAGAAGTGGTAGAAAGGAAAGCATCTTTAGAAAACGGCTTAGCTCAGTTCGGCTGGTGCACTTTCTGTAGGCCCTGTCTACAGTGGCACACATTCATGCCTCTCTGCCCATGCCATTTCCCTTGCTGATTCCTCTAAACTACTGTCGGTGGGGTGGGGTGAGGGGGGCAGGCAAGAGATGTCGTAGAGCTCATAAATTTTTATTTTATATTGGTATTATTTTCATCTGGGCCCTTAAGCTTAGACATTTATCTTATCTCCCAAAAAGTCAATACATGCAGCCACAGTGATAATTGATGCAATTCAAAGATGGTGTTCATTATACCTCTTTAAACTAGACCACTCCCATAAAAGACTAGACATAAACAATGTTTGCAATGTAGCAATTATCCTACAACTACAATTCTCCTGCACTGCATTTTTCTATGCAAAAAGCATTCCAAGTAAACATTAAAATATACCTTATATTTTGTAATCCTGCTTTGTAATTTCTTATTTTCTTTTTTATATAATAATATCCTTTAAGAGAAATGAAGATGAGGGCTTCTCTGACCAGTAAAAACCTTTGGATAGCTCCCCTCTCTTATCCACATGTGAAAATTTCAACATCTTGGAAAAGGCACAAGTGCATAAGCTCAAATGTCACCTCTTCAATGAAGCCTCCCATGGCATGTATTATTCTTCCTCTTTGATCCCTTAGCATTTTGTTTGTAACTCCAATTTTATGACATTCAACCTATCCTTAATGAGGAGTAGTAATTATATGTCTCTAGCTCCGACCAGTGGTCAGTAGTATCTTACTCATGTCTGCATCCCTCATGGCACCTAGCACAGTGCCTGGACAGAACAGGCAAGCAATTCAGGCTGAACTGACTTGAGAATGTGGCTAAAAAACTCAATAGTTACAAAGATTTGGGAAATTTTAAGAAAAAAAAATTTTCCAGAGAATAGACCCCCATTCTCACTGTAACCAGGTATAAATACTATGCATAGATGGACTCGCCCCATAAGACCAAATAGTGAGATCAATCCCTAAAGAAAAATTTAATGATCCCCATATCATTTTACAAGTTCAAAATCCCTTCTCTAAAACCTTTGGACCAGATATGTTTCAGAATTTAAAAATATCTAGAGTTTTGAAAGATAATGTGGTGCGTGAATTTATATAACATCTCCAACAGGGCATGGGGCAGTGTTCCACAATCAACATGTAACTATTTCTACAGGGAAACATATGAATGTTCACAAAAAGTGGAAAACATAAAGATATAAGTATACTCATGATGGTTTGGGTCAGGTTTTGTTGCCAAATATGTTCCCAAAAGTTTAAGATTTTTCGAGCTTAAAAATTATAGATTAATTAATAAAAAATACTAACTCATTTTTGTAGGAGACAACTTTTACCCAATCCATCAAGTCTCCACCTGTGCTCATGCCTGCTGGGGCAGCAGCCAGACCAAGCTCCTGATGGCTCCCAAATTTGGTCATTGAAAAGGCAATTTTCATTGCTGCCCAAAATCTCTGTTCCCATCCAAATCCACCCCATGTTCCTTGCTTTTCAAGTATTTTTTAAGCAACAAGAGATGAAATTTAAGATGAGCCATTGTTTGTCAGACATAGGTAAAGATTATTTTAATTAGGAATTTAAACACATTTTTATTTTTAAAAAGGGTATTATCAACAAAACATTGATATACAGTACAAACTGTATCCAAATAAGGATGTTTTCCATGGAGTGTTAGCACTCCTTTTACAGACAGATATGAGTTAGGCACTGAACAATACTGGTTTAAAGGTTTGGGTCCTATAAAAGCAGATCCTTGGAGTAATATAAAATGTTTTCTCTGGGTGCCAGGCATAGTTTCACAAAGACTGTGAAGGGCTTCCCTGAGTTATTGGAGGAGTGCTGTGTGACTGCGTCTGGCTAAGATGTCACACACACACACACACACACACACACACACACACACACACACACATTTGTAAGTGCTTTTCCATACACATCAAGTTAGCACAAAAAGAAAAATCTCAGTGCTACTAATGACATGCTCTCTATAACCTTACTTCAAAAAACACCATCCTGGTGATAGTTTCTCATCAGTTTATCTCAACCCTAACCACCAGTGTTAGCTTTGTAGTGTTTCTGTAGGCAGAGGGCATGCATGGTGCCAAGAAGAATGCTTGAAAGATTGCATGATTTTCCAAACCATCTCATGCACCCTTCTGTTCCTCTTGGACCAGATTCTTTTGGTGCTAGGCTTGGGGAGCCAAGCTAATTAGTAGGACTTCTTTATAAACGTTCTAATCTGTGAAATGGGGCTTTTCCAAGTTCTCACGGGGATCAATATAGGTGGCTGGGCTTTTGAATTATATGTAGCAATTGCAGACTATTCTTTTTAGGAAACTCTGCAAATGGCCATATCCACTTGAGGGAAGATGTATGAAGCCTTTAGCAGACAACACTTTTGAATGTATAATTTGTAAAAAAGATACATTTATCCGTACTTCATAACTGTAACCAAGATAATAAATTTTCTATCTAAGAATTCTAAGCACCTTGACAGTGAAGAATCCAGATCTTTGCAGAAGCTCAATAAATATTTGCTGTTGGACTTAATTTCAAATGGCCTTTACACCAGAAAACTCAGTGAAGGAGTTAAAGTCCTAAAAGCAAGGAACATGGGGTGGATTTGGATGGGAACAGAGATTCTGAGAAGCAATGCCCTACATGGAAAGTGCCTTTTCAGTTACCAAATTTGGGAGCCGCCAGGAGCTTCGTCTGGCTGCTGCCCCAGCAGGCATGAGCACAGGTGGAGACTCAAGTGAACCAGGCACCATCCCTTTTTACTGTGGACATCGAAGGCCCAGGGAGCCCAGCGGCAGGGTTTGTGGCCTTCTGCTGCAGACCAGAGCACAGGGCAGGGGAACTTACCAGCCTCCCTTGCTGGGGGGCAGGATGAGGCCCCTGTTTCTAAGGGTAAGAGAGCAGAGATCTGGTCTTTACAGCAGAATTTTTGGAGTATATCTTTGAGCTGAGAACTAGCAAGGAACACCAGACCTTTGTCTGGCCTAACTTCTGGTATGAGGGACTCAGTTTCCAAGTTCAAGCAAGGTGAAATGAAAGAGAAATAGGGAGCAAGGGAACTGGTCTGGATGTGTAGGCTCCAGGCCTGTGGCTCAGGTTGCTGGGGTTTGAGGCTTTCACGTTTGCACTTGACTTTATCCTTCAGGTGCAGAGGCAGGTTTGGCCAGGTAAGGAGGTCAGGAGACTCTCCCAGCCAGGCTTCCTCCCTCCCGTGGCTTGTTGTGTCCCCAGAACTCCCTGAACCCTGGGTGGTAACAGTCTGCCAGTGGTTACAGTTGTTAATCTTATAATTGAAATTTAAAGGGGGCTTGCAGCTGTCAGGAGCGGATTTAACAGGGTGTCTCTGTTCTAATATTGCATGTGGCTGCGACTTTGTAATTGTGCGGTGTGTTTACAGGCATCACAAAGAAGGGGAAAGGAAGGAAGCAAATAAAGAAAGCCCTTGGAACTGTTTGTAGGGTTTGGGCCCTCAGGGCAGAAGGATATGTTGGCCAAGGGTCTAAAATAATGTTACTGAACCAGCAGGGTCTGTGGTTTGGGAGGTTGGGCTAAGTCAACTTATCATTGGTTTTAAGCCTACTTGGTAAGTCAGGTTTTGAGAATGGCATTTTAATGTCCTTCATGACTGCTGTGCATCTTAAATCTTCACTGGAGAGTCTAACCTTCATTTAAAAACTGTACTCTGCTGAATGCTTTGTTTTTCCTTTGATTTCTGCAACATTTGCTATTAATGATACCATGTCCTTGGCTGCCCTTTTACTTGTATTATTTTTTAGTCCTCACCTGAGGAGTGAGGATATTTTTCCCATTGATTTTAGAGAGAGTGGAAGGGAGAGGAAAGAGAGAAAAACATCGATGTGAGAGAGACATACCGATTGGTTGCCT
The DNA here is from genome assembly GCF_951640355.1 of Cnephaeus nilssonii. Taxonomy (NCBI): domain Eukaryota; kingdom Metazoa; phylum Chordata; class Mammalia; order Chiroptera; family Vespertilionidae; genus Cnephaeus; species Cnephaeus nilssonii. Next base: position 42,874,484 of record NC_137081.1, read on the forward strand.
CCTGCACATGAAGACGGGGAATTGAACCTGTGACACCACCCCGCCCCTGTGTCTTCCCCCCCCCCCCCCCGCCTCCCCCATGTGTGCAGGTTGGCACTCTTAACTACTGAACCACGCTGGCCAGGGCTCCTTTTACTTGTATTTTTTTAAGGCAACTCTTTTACTTCTAATCTTTCTCTGTCACTTTGTCTAGATTTATAGTTAAATGGGGGAAGTGGAGCTCACCTCTCCCCACAGTCATAACTGGTAGTTTGAGCCTTCTGGTCTCATCTTGTTTCATGCTTTCTGGGTTTTAGTCATTCCTGCTGTTTTAAGGTCCTCTTCCTTTTGCTAACTTGACACAGCAGTTTCCTTTTTTTCCCCCTCTCTTAGCACTAGTATTTTAAATGCTATAAATTTGACCTTGATAGCCAGTGACTTAAAAACAAAAATCAAATGGATAACTAATTTATAGCAAAGGAGCCAAGAACATGGAATGGAGAAAGGAGAGTGTCTTCACTAAGTAGTGTTGAGAAGGCTGGGCAGCCGCATGCAAAAGAGGGAAACTAGACCACTATCTGTAACCATACACAAAACTAATTCAAAACGGATTAAAGACTGGAAGGTAAGACCCAAAGCCATAAAATACATAGAAGAGCACATAGACAGTAAGCTCTTTGACATTGGTTTTAGTGAGGTTTTTGTGGATTTGACTCTAGCAGGGAAATAAAAGCAAAAATAAACCATGGGACTACATCAAAGTAAAAGCTTCTGCACAGTGAAGAAAACCATCCAAAGATGAATGGATAAAGATGTGATATATATAATGGAATACTACTCAGCCACAGAAGATGAAATATTACTGTATACAACAACATGGATGGACTTGAGGTTATTATACTAAGTGAGTAAGACAGATGGAAAAAGACAAATACCACATGATTTCACTCATATGTGGAACATAAAAAAAATGAAATAAAAACAAACCAAAAACAAACTAATAGAGGCAAGTAACAGATTGGTGGTTACCAGAGGGAAAGGGGGTGGAGTGAGGATGTAACAGTTAAGGGGGTCAGTTGTATGGTGAAACTAGACTTTTGGTGGTGAGCACGATGCAGTATATGCAGATTTTGAGTTATAATGTTTCACACCTGGAACTTACATAATGATATAAACCAATGTTATCTCAATAAAAAAACTTAAGTCCAAGTGTGAATTTTAAACTCCTTACTCCTTGTAACCATTATTTCAGAGAAAAGTGAATTTATTTCTGCCTCGGTCATCACTTTATTTACTCCCACTCCTTTGTGGCCCAAGTTGATCCCTTCTTTAATTTTTAAACTGTAATGGTCAGAGGGGATGGTAGGAGTGCTTCCAGTCAGAAAGAAGAGTTCAAAGCCTGGGTACTGCTGACCAGCGTGTTTGTCTTTGGACAAGTCAGTTAACGTCTCTTCATCCTCATGTCCTCACCTATAAAGTGAAGAAAACAATAGTGTATTTCTTAAGGCAGGCACCTGTAAGGACTGAATGAAATGACACACGGAAAAAAAAATCTTATGTGCAATCACTATCTGTTGTTATTGTTATCATTGGAATATTAATTCAGAAAGCCAACCCTGCTGTGTGCTGTTGTTTTTCCACACACATTTTTTTATTTGTTAAGCCAAGAGGACTTAACTGATTGATATAAGGCTAACTGTTAAGCCATGAGCTTCATAGAAACACTTTATGAATTGAAGAAATGCGTCTTTCGGCTAGGTGCTTTCTTAGCACTGGAGGAAACAGGAAAAGTTTATTGACTGCTTTAGTTAACAAATCCAGTCCCCCTGAAATAAATCTGTGCTTAGTGTGAAACAGCTGTCTCCAACCCCAAAATCTGGTTCCACGAGGAACCTGGGGTTTATCTGGATTCTTGCTTTGATAGAAGTAAGGTCTCTGGCCTTCGGTTGCTCTCTCCAGAGAGGAGCATGATATGTTCCTTTGAGCAAGGAGGACTCAGGGAGCCAGTTCTCTAAATATCCATGCCGTCTTCTAGTAATGACTTCCTTCAGGACCTGTTTTCCTCTTGACCAAAGAGCCATATTACTCTAAATTCTTCAATAAATAATTGTAATTGTTTTTTTCAGTCTCATCAGAAAGCCCTGATTAAAGCCTGAGCACTCTGCTGAATACCCTACAACAGATCTAAATTCATTTCAGCCTAAAAACTGTTTGCTGTGCGCCTACTGTGTGTCAGGAACTGGGGGAGGCTACAGAGATGAGGGTTTATGAAACGGACATGGTAGAGGGGATGATAGGAGTGCTTTCAGTCAGAAAGAAGAGTTCAGGCTGACCAGGAGATGCTATGAGAGCACTGAGGCAATGCAAGGATAAATAAACAGATGGACACCCTGACACCCTCCAAGCACTTACCACCTGAAATTAACAGCATGGAAGAGAATATTAAGCAAAGGACACGCATACATAGCAATGGGACTCTTAATGCCCCATATATGAATTATGCTTCCTGCCTCCCCCCGTGGCAGCAGCAATGAGAAGAAACACTTAGATGGTGCTTAATCTATGCCAGACCCTGCTCTAAGATTTTCACGTGTAGTGATTCATTGTATCCTCACAGCAACCTTATAAAGTAGATAATATAATTTTCCCATTTTAAAGATGAGTATACTGAGGTGCTTTCCCACCTAGCAAGGTACACATACCAAATGGCAGGGCCAGATGTATGAACACAGGACGTCTGGATCTAGAGCCCACATTGTATTTTTGGAAACCAAATTCTATCTGGCTTCAACCTCTCCAGGATGGATAGAGTAATTAATTTCAGCCATCAGAGGTGGCCCTTCTTTATCTTAGGGTCTAACCAGAGTCTGGGGAGCTCACACATTTCTGAAAATATGGGGAAAGGACAGTTTCCAGTCTGTCATGGTGGCACTTGGGCACATGGTGTCACGATCTTTGGCAAGCTGGCTCCAGCTCACCAGTGCCTTAGGGTACACTCCTCAAACCGTGTCACGTCTCCCCAGTCCAAGCTCCAGTGTACCTTCTAAGTGAGAGAGCACACCGTTCAGACATCTCCCCATACACACATCTTCCTTCCAGTTTTAGGGAATCATGTTCCTCAAAAAGATGGAGTCATCCCTCCTGCCTGTCCTTCCTTTGAGCCCACCCCTTCTCAGATTACCCCATGAGCTAGGCTTTGGAAACAAATGCCTCTTAGGAAGGACCAGAGCTAACACTGTTCTGTGTGTGTGCATGTTATAACTGCCAGATAAATGGGCAGAGTTAACTTCTCACTCAGGTTAAATTGTTTCCCAAATGTTCTTGGATGCAAGAACTTCACTTTTGTTCTTGCATTGCTCTTGTGAAGCACGTCCCTAAATACAGGGACCACATTTGGGCTAAATCTCAGATTAGGGATTTCATTATGGTTCTCATACTTGAAATGATACAAGCCATTTTACTGAGCTAGTGTAGGAAAGGAGGGGCATGCAGACTGCCAGGAAGCCCTCAGCCACGGAGGTGAGTGCCTGACCCTGTGATGTTGCCTTGTCTATATAATTTGCTGCATGTTGCATCATACAGAATATGCCAACCTTTTTCCGCCTGCTCAAAAAAGGTGATGCTAATTAGATCCGGCAAATAGCTGCTGTTGTTGATTCATTTGAAAATGATTATTCCAAGGCAGTGTGTTATTACCCAGCAAGTCACAGCTTTGCCTATTAATGCTCTGAGGTGGCTGCCAGACTTCAAAGTCAGAGGTGGAATTTGAGGCTAGCAGTGCCTGCTGGGTCACCACCAGAGCCTTCATCTGACGACAAGGAGCAATCTATTGACATTTAGGAATTTAATCCCTTCTGGTCCACTACCCATTCAGTGCCAACAAATATCATTTGGGACCTTTAGCATATGCAAAGCATAACACAGTAGGTTACACAAAAACAAATATGAAATTAAAGTTCACTATTAAGGTTCTTAGGTTCCAGTGAAAGAGCTAAGGTGTTGAGCCAAGTAACAATGCAGGATGTTGCCAAGTGCTGTAATTAAGTGAAATAATTAAGTAAAATGTTTTTGATAAAGTGGCAAGTTTTCCACATGTTGGTTACTTATTTAGCATATTAGAACGATAAATAATGGGCTATGGAAACACTAAGGATGCAAAGCTTCATTTTTGCAGAGGGCAGACATAGGAATGGAGACCAAAGCTTCATGAAGCAAGTAGCATTTGAGCTGCTTTTGGAAGTAGGCGTCAAGTGTTGAAAAGTCAGTAAAGCATAAGCAAGAGCCCAGCCAAGAGCAGGGAAGCTGTGTTAGGTGTTCCATGTTGAAACTAGGAGGCAAAGAAGAAGTAATCCATGTATGTGGAAATGTGCTCAGATCATGGAGGGTACATGGATCTTCTTTCTACTGAAATAAATGATGATGCAGAAAATAAGTGTTTCTCAGAAAAAACTACATGGATAGAAAACCACCTCAATGCCTATAAAAATGGCTACAAGTAGGTAAACTTTCTATACCGTTATTGAGGTTAACCTAAAAAATGTGTGAAAAAATTTTATTCATTTTTGAGGGTTGTATTTCCAGAGGCACAGTTTCTAGATAAAGATTGGGCCATTATAATCCAATAACATTGAAACAGATTTCATTGCCACCAAATAAAGAACATGTTTTCCTTTTGTTTAAATTTCCCTTCCTCCTTGTGAAACTGTTAATATGCTGAAGTGGAGCGCTTAGCCTACCTCCAAACCCTTAAAATGTAGTTAATTACAAGATAGGCCAATTTAAACTTTACGACATTCTTGATACCAGAAGGTACGGTGGGTTGTTTTTGTTAATCGGCAGAAGGAAGGTGGATGTGCAGCAGGTGATGGAAGAGCATGCGCTGCTCTGGCCTGTGTACAGCTCCTCATCTCCGTATGCCTCCCACTGGCTAGAGGACAGATGCCTTCATCTTCCTCAAGCTACAGAACAAGGAGACTGCACTGGACTGTCTCCCACTTACTGTTCACCTCAGAGTCTACGAAACTAAAGAACAAAAATTGTGAAACACGAGCAACTTAAAATCATGTACTGAGAATGCAGAAATGATTGGTTATATCAGTGGTCGGCAAACTCATTAGTCAACAGAGCGGCAAACCGCAGCTCGCGAGCCTCATGTGGCTTGTGAGCCACAGTTTGCCGACCACTGGGTTATATAAACAAGCAGTCTTACAAAAGTAACACATATTGGAGCTATTGGTCCACCTGGGCAAAGCAGAAAAAAGACAAGGAACCTAGAGGCACAGAATACCTAGAGCAAGCAATGACTTTATTTCTAAACTAACAGAATTCCATACTCTTCCTCCCATTACTCAGTCCACAAATAGCATTTCAGGAAGTCAAAATGGAATCCAAAATATACAGTTTCCCTTCTTTGCAACTTCCACTCAAATGATGTAATTTTATCCTTGTAGCTAGATCATTTACTTTAGAGCAATACAACCTGCAGTCTAAAATACTAGAAAAATATAAAGAAGATATTTTAAGAACAATTGTTTCATATATAAATAACTTTTTCATATCTTTTTAAATTGATTGCTATCTTTATAAACTTGAAATTTGTAAACTCCTGTCTCAAGAATCTCATCTGGACAGCAGATACCTGCATGCTGCTATTTTATTTCACTTACCTTTCTGTGTCTTTGAGAAATTTCATAATTCAGTGGGGAAAAAAACAAAACACCACACCCAAGTATTTTGTATCACCCAGAAATTAATTTATCTCTGGAAGATTTCAGGAGACAAAGTCAACTTTCCTCATCATATAAGTTTATATTACAAGAAGCATCTCAATAGTGAGATAAGGATGGTGTAAAAAGTTTTGAGGACAGCTCAAAGTTGAAGGATTTATGTCAGCCAGTACCTCATAAAGTGAATATAATGAGGAGGTATTGTGAAAAATTATTAATGTGATCTTTCTCTGTAGCCTTTCCAAGCTCATGATCTTATCTTCAGTCAGTTGGCAATATCCTTCTACCCAGGTGGAGAACAGAATTGGTATGGAGGAAAAAAGAGACAGAAAAAAAAATACATTCAATATAGGATTTTGTAGCAAGACAAAAACCATGCAAGCCAGGTTATTACCTTGAGAGGGGGCCTTCTACATTCCTTTATTTCTGTCTTTAACATAACCAAAACCGAGACTACAGAAGGAAGGTCACTGAGTCTGCCTATAGTGCAAATAAAATATTCCTTCTGCTATAGCTTGAGGCTGGCTTGTTCTACTTTAGTAGGAGGGGGGATATGACATAGGAGAAATCAAAGAGAAACTCATTTCCTCTTGCCTGGGGGATTTGAGCAAGAAAGCAATGGGGCTCGGAGCAGAAGGTGAGGAGGAGGAGAGATATGTGGGGAGGGCAGTCACAGCAAAGGCAGAAAGGGCTCCTGCCCCATGCCCATGGTGCTCGCAGACTTTCTTGGCATTGTCTGGGGTGCCTACATTTGGGGAGAAGTGGCAGCCCAGCATAGTTGTTTAGCTGGAAAGGGTTTGGGTTCGGGTACCCCAAGGAATCCCTGACTCCTTTGTGTACAAAAGGTATTCAGGTGTTAGCGTGTGCCTTGTGAAAGACACAGAAGGTTCCTGAAGTTGTGGCTGGTGAGTTGACCAAAAGGACTCTCTCCTCAAGAGCCACAGCCCTTGTGGCTGAGGACACTGGGTCTTACAGGAGGGTAGCTGGATAGAATACAGGATATCCAGTTAAATTTCAGGTAAACAACAAATAATATGACACGTAATACTTGGGACATACTTATAGTAAAAAAAAAAAAAAGTATTATTTATCTGAAATTCAGATTAAGCAGGTGTCCTGTATTTTTATTTGCTAAGTCTGACAATCCTACCTAGGCCTGACCAAGAGCTGCCGCAGGCTGCAGGGAGTCCTGAAGCAAGTTAAACCCAGGAGAAGCAAAGCCAGTAATCAGGGTGGCCAGGAAAATGATCACACCACTGGCTCCATCTGCCAAGGACCATAACTGCAAATGTCAACCAGACACACATGGACAGGCAGAAGTGGGCACTGCTGTGGGTGAGCCACTGGGTGTTCTGTGGACACCCATGGATGTAAGTGCCTCTCTTCCTCAGTGCCCTGAGGTCACATACACTCCATCTACCAGTAGAAGCCACATTAGAGAGAGAAGCAGAGGCAGTGAGGCATCTGAAAAGTTGAGCAATTTATTTGCAAATTATTTTTATCAGACTAAGCTTTAAACTGACTGAGCTGAAATATATATATTTTTTCCCTGATACTCTGAGCTGGGGTTCATGAAGAAGTAATCAGTTGTAGAATCAAAGTTTCTAAGTGCATTTTCTCTGCACTTCTGAGTTGCAGGGTGAGGAAACTGTGATTCTGTACCTCATACCTGTATGCAATGACTTTTTATCAAGAGTAGAGAAAGGATGAGAGATTATCAGGAGAAACTCCAACTGTGCTCCTCCCAATGAAGTTACACCCTCACTTTTCACTCCTCTGGCCCTAGAGTTTCTTAGACCCATGGTTTTGACCCACAGAGGAAATGCTATGGATGTAAGAAGTTGTGGTTCTTCCCCAGCCACCCCAATCTAAACCTCTGCAAACAGGTGCAGTGTGGCTTCAGGACCCACCCACCCCCACTCACCCCCATCGCCGTGATATCAGAGTACAGATCACAAAGGTGCTGTGCAGCTCCCCAGCCCTATGGGCACTTGGAGGGTCCCCCAGCATGCCAAATGCTGCCTCCTGCTAACGCACAGCATGGGCAGCTTGCCACCTCCACCCCTTGGAAAGGGTCCAAGTCTCCTCTCCTTCCTCCAAGTAATGAGAACATAATTAGCATAAACTGGAACAGATTAACATAGAGCTGTGGAAAGGGCTAAATATACATTCTTTCAAAACAGCCACAAACATTTGGGGTATTTTTAACTTTTCTGAAAGTTTTAAGTCCTCCCCCATGTGATAGAAGCTCCATGTTTAAAGAGTCTGGAGGCCTATCTGTCCAGCTTCCATATGACACATGAATCCCCCATACAACTCTGGGTCAACTGGTCAGGCTCTGTTTAAACCCTCCAGTAATGCAGGTCTCATTACCCCCAAGGGGCAGTTGTTACTCCCATCCCTGTAATGACCATAGGGAGGATACCAAGCATGAAATGAGTTCCAATAAGCTTTAGATTATTACAATTCCCACCTTCCTAGCATCCTGTTTGACCAAATTTATTTTTCAAGGACCAAGTATGTGTTGATCTTCATAATCAAAGAAAACTTACTGAAGACAAGATATATGAAAACCTACACAGAGAATTAAATTAATGGATTAGAAGGCATCAGTGACTGATGTTGTTCTCTACAGAGTTTATGGAACCCAGGTCTCAGCTGAGGTTACCCTGTACGTTAACATGTAAATGAAATTCTCTCTAGCATCTCTCTAACATTCCGTGGAAGTTCTTCCCACAATTTCTGAAAATTCCCAAAGTGGTTCTCACGGCTGCTTTGGCTCCTCTTGATTTTACTCACCTCTTGCCTTTGGGGCTCTTCTCTCTGATACTCTCCACCCCTGGCCCCTCAGGGAACTCCACCTTTGCTTTATTTTGTTATTGAGCTCCTCTCAAACAAGTACCTTCTGAAACTTTGGGGAGGTGAGCTATGCAAAAAACTTATAATTGAGTGTTAGGTTTTCTTAAAAATCCTCGGGTCACCCTTCCATGGAAATCCTCCACAGCCATCTTCCTGGGTGGACTCCAGCGTCCTCGAGTGTCCGGCTCTGTCTCCCGCTTCCTTTCTCTCCTCTTTGCCCTTTCCCATCCTCAGATTCCTCTTCATTCTTGAAATAGAACTGTTTAGCTGTCTATGTTTGCTGTCTTCTTCCAACCCATGCCCTTCAACTATATCAGTTTTGTTCTCTAAACAAAGAGTGCCAAGTGTAAATAAACGTATATTTTTTACCCACTCTACCTCCATGGAGAGTGTTGAGCCCAAATCCTAAGGGACTAATTTTCAATCTTTTATCTCTGTGTGACACTGTGTGTAGAGGACATGGGAACAGTAACCTTGAGTTATGGTAACAGAAAAACAGGGACTGCCAAGGAGAACTTCTTGGCTGATACCCCCAGGATGCCCTCTTTGTGGGTGGGCTCTGTGCCCCTCCACTGCAGCAGGTTCATCTGATCTCTACATGTGCAGCATGGACCTAGGAATGGCGAGAGGGGTAATCTTCACTGCAAAGGCACTGGGGAACAGGAAATAAGTATCTGATATGAAAATTCCCTAAGGTCACACACATGCACCCTGTACAGCAGATGAAAGCTATAAACAGCACTTCGAAGTGGGCAGGGGGACCCGGACAGCTCTACTCAGGATTTGTTATTAATGTGTACCTGGCTAGGCTGGCAAAGCAATTGGAAAGCACAGAGAATCAAAATAAAAACAGCCCCTAGGTCAGGCATGGCTGAAATCTGCACCCTCTCATTGTGGCTTCCAGTGTGTGCTTGTACTCAGATGTTTGTGTTTTTCCAGGGAAACAATAGGCTCATTAGAGCACAAGTGAAGAAGTTACTTAATGGGTTCGTAAGTCACCCAGTTCTTACAAGACAACAGCCATGCAGGGCTGCAGATGAGTGAGAATCACTGATGAGGCTTTAAATTGATACACTCACTGAAGCGTGAGCTATCAATACTGACCTTGTTTGCTGCTTCCCAAGCACACACGTGGAGTTCTCTGGAACCTTTGAGCCGAAAGCTGTGCATTTCAGCTGATTTCAAAGAACTGCATTTAACTTAACCAAAAGCTCCATTTAATTGGTTCTGGGTTTCCAAGGATTAAACTCATATTAGAATGGTAGTTTTAAACTTTTATTTTAATTATCCAGGTTTTTTTAATGCACTTTTGGCAGAAGACTATAAGCTTGAGTCTTCTAAATCTATTTTTCTAAAATAAAGACAGAATTGAAGGCTTGAGGAGATTGCAGCTGGTGCAAACCCAAAGCACTCTAGTAATAGTGGTCAACATTAATCTACTGCTTGCTGGTTACCAGGCCCTATGATATTCGTTTTAACATGCCTCATTTTATTTAATCCTTACCATGACCTTGGGAGGAACAGCCCAGGAAATTAAGGCTTAAAAAGGTAAAACGCATTACCCAAAATCACAGAGCTAATGCAGAGTTAAGATTCAAACCTAGGGCCTACACTATCTTGACTCCAGTGTGATTCCACAAATTTATAAGCACATGACTTTTTCTTAATTGGGGATATAATACAAGAGATAAAAGTTGGCCAGAAGTATTATTTCTCTTGTTTGCCTATCATGTGAATGGCATTCCTTGCCCGAATGCTCTGTTTTATCTAAATTTTCCAGATTAAAATCTAGCCTCTTAAGTACCCTCTAGCTAGCCCATATCTTTTTTGGTACTACTGTATGTTGGCTCTCCTCCTCTCTCTCCAATCCAGTTTCCACACTGTGGCCAGAGTTTCTGTTTTTGCTTTTTTAAAATATGTTTTTATTGAGCGAGGAAGGGAGAAAGAGATCGAAACATCAATGATGAGTGAAAATCGTTGATTGGCTGCTTCCTACACGCTCCCTACTGGGAATTGAGCCTGCAACCCGGGCATGTGCCCTGACCAGGAATCAAACGGTAACCTCCTGGTTCATGGGTTGACACTCAACCAATGAGCCACATTGGCCAGGCCAGGGTTCTTAGTGTAAAACACAAAGTTGGTCAAGTGTTTCCACTTCTTAACACCACCCAAAGCTTCCTATTGTCTACTTTCCATCAAGTCCAGATAGCACAGCACCCAAAGCCTGTATGGTCCCTACATCTTTTATAAATTTTTTCTCTCTCCCTCTTTTTTGCCTCTCATCCTTTTTTGTACACTTCAGTAACCACATTACTCTTTATTTTCCAAGCTCAGGTTCAGAAAACTTAAGTAACTTACCTACCAGTGTTATTCAGAAGCCCTGCTCATAGGTGAGCAGAATTTGGTAAGATTTCTGGGAGAAGCAAAAATTATAGTTTGGGGATTTGAAGAGGCCTTGGTGATTATCAATTGTGCATTTTCCTTGTTTGTTTGTTTTTTCCAATGAAATATGAAAACCCAAAGCCAGAAAGGGCCCTGCTCAAGATCACATAGCCACTGAGGGTGTCTCAGCCTACTCATACAAAGCTTCTCCACAGCCAAGAATTCCTGTTCTATGATTTCTACTTTTAGCGAAAGGATCCATCTGCCTTTATTTTAAGCTTCAAAATTTCCAATTTAATTGCATTGCAAGCTTGTACTTGAAGGGATAAAGTAATTGCCACATTTAGGAGGCTTTTACACGTTAAAAACAAATCTTAGAGACTTCTCAACCCTGCAGTTTTCTAGCCTATTATTCATTCTCTAATCCACCAAATGTTTACTGATACTGTGACATATCTTATATCCCACATACCAGGCACTGTGGGACAAAGATAGAAGATTTTTTTATAGGAGCTCACCATCTAGTACAGACAAAAATGTGTATACATTTCTTTATTCATTCAATAGGAGAGCCTTAAGGAAGGATGTATAGTGTTCTATGGAAGCACAAAGAAGTAAACAACTCAAGGAAAGTTTGATAGGCAAGACACAGACATCTGTGCAGCCGAAAGAATGAGTGGGCATTGGCCCAGGAGACACTGAAAGGAGTGACACATTGCCCATTGCTCTGAGAAAGGTATCTTTCTCTTCTTCTCCAAAGGGTCTTGGGATTTCAGAAGTAACAATGGCTAACAGTAGTGCTGGCAATGTGCAAGGAACTCTTAAAAATGCTTTTGATAGAAAAACTCACATAATCCTCCAAACAATCCCATGGTATAGATAAGAAAACAGTGGCACAAGAAAAATGAAGTAACTTACCTAACTGGGAAGTCATAGAACTGGGATTGAATCCAGCAGCCTGGTTCCTTAGTGTGTGAGTTCAACAACAACATTGCTCTGCCTAATATATTTCAGACCACAATGCTAAAACATTAATGCAGGTGGGGGAAGACAATTGCATTCTCATCTCAGCCAATCTGAGGCTTAGATCACTGAATCTCTTAACTCTTCTCAGCAATAACCAGACAGAATCAATCTTCTTGTTTCTAGATCAGAGGTTGGCACACTTTATTTACAAAAGGCCAGGTAGTAGGTAAGTTAAGCTCTGTGGGCCCTATGGTCTTTGTCTCAATCACTCATCTCTGCTGTTGTAGCACAAAAACACCTGTAGACAATATAGAAATAAGTGGGTGTAACTGTGTTCCAATAAAACTTCATTTACAGAGACTGACATTTGAATTTCATATAATTTTCATGTGTTGCAAAATATCCTTCATTTTTTGAATTGTTTTCAGGCATTTAAAAATGCAAAACCCAGGTTAAAGCGCCTGTCTAGTAAAAATGCAAAACCCAGTCTTAGTTCACACGGCATACAATCACGGGCAATGCTCTGATTTGGCCTGTGGCTGTAGTTTGCCAACTCCTGATTTAGAGTTTCAAGTATAACTTCTCTTTTTTAAGGAAATTCTATAGAAATCAGCCCAGTTCTGTACACACACCGAGCAGTCAATAAATGTTAACTAACACTCCAGAATGCCCCACAGGTTTGTGGTAGAAGGAAAACCATGACCTGGAAAGAGCACAGGACAAGGGATTAGAAGACCAGGCTGGAGTCCCACATCATTACTTACTAACAGTAACCTTAAGACAATCATTAATCTCCAACCAGGCCTTGGTTTCCTGCTCATTTGTCATTGCCGATGACAGGCCATGGTATACTTATAAGAGCTACATTTTCTTATATTGTGCTTACAAGCAAGGCACTTTGCATATGTTAATTTGCTTAATCCTTACAACAGCCCTATGAGATATATATAATTAATATCCCCATTTTACAGATGAGAAACAGAGAAACTAAGAAACATGCCCACAGTCACATAGCTGGTAAGTGGTAGGGGCAGAACTTGAACCCATTCTGGCTTTGGAATCTAACTCTTAACCTCTAGGCTGTAATACCTTCTCTAACAAAAATGAGGACGGTCTCTTCCTCAACAAAGAAATGCATATACACAAGTCTCTTCGTACCCTTAGAATCGGGGTGTGAGGAATATCATCAATGAATTTTGAGAAACAGCTCAAACATACAATATGTAAACAATCTCCTTATTCCTCCCTGGCATTTATTGAGCACTTTATATCCAGTCAGGTTTTTCACTCTGTGTCTTATCTCATTTAATTCTTCTAACAACAATCTTATGAAGTAAGTACTATTATAACCCCTTTCACAGAAAATTAAGTCTTAGAGAGATTAAATAGCTTGTGCAAGGCCCCAGGATGGTGAATAGCAGAGTTGAGATTTGAACAGATGCCACCTGATCTCCGAGCCTGAACGTTGCCTTTAGTGCAATGATACTCTTTCAGCTATACTTGTATGTGCACTATTAGTAGTGCGTTCAGCTACACTATAGGTTAAATAGGCTTTGACAGCTGGCCTAAGAATATAGCCACCATTTACAACTCCATTTCCATGGATAAAGGCATTGTGGGTTTGAAAGAACCAGTTTACAAGTAGATTTTGGAAAACAGCCAGTAGTTGATTTGGGGGCTGCATTTAGGAGGCTTGGCACACTTGGAATGAGGGTCGTGCTTTTTGAAGTTTGTTTGCTTACATGTATCTGTCTTTCCTGTATATGAATGTTAGGCACTCTTGCCTTTGGGGACAGACTTGTCTCATTCCACCTACCTCCCTGAAGTGCCTACTGCACTGCTCTGCCTGACGTGGACAGCCAGCGATCTGCTTGCTAATTCCTGATCACTAGAGGAGGAAGGTGTACAACCACAGCTCTCAGCAGCCACCCCCAAAAATTGCCTCCAAACGTATGGGAGGAAGCAAAATAATCTATGAATGTGTCTATAGGCACATGCGGCACCGTTATTGAGATACACTGAATTGAATGGCCATAGATCAAGGTCACTGTGCGTGCTGAAGAGAAGCATAAAAAGATTGAGGAGTAGCTCTTGTAATCACGGTAATGTGGTGCCTTGACGAGAACCTCTGTGTGCACCATGCAGATGCTGGGTGGCTTACCCCGTAGTAACAACAATTCTTATTAGGCTTGTCTTGTTCATCTGCTTTTAAGGCATGTGCTATATTTATTAGCAGTGCTTATTAAGGGGTCTCCTTAATGTTGGATTAGTGACCCTTTCCCTGGAGTAATTTCGGTGTCTAAAGCTGTGAAGAGGGGTGAGAATGAGTTCAAGGCAGAGATCTGGGACTGGGGTGCAGTATGACCTTGCACAAGTCGCTTTATCACCACTCTTCTGTTTCCATCTCTGTAAAAATAGCAGTGCTAATACCCGCCCTCTTTCTAACTCTCAAAGATAAATCAATGTCTGAAAACTGCTTTGAGCTTTTCAACAGAGAGGCGAGATTCCTCACCATCATTAATTAACATGTATTAATAGAAAGAGTAGTACAGAAACCTCAAAGGTGATCCAAAGTAGTGATGAACAAACCTGTCATATTATATCAGCAACTGTCACAGAGCAAGCAGGGGAAATAAACAGCTTCTCTCCCTAATACTGCCAAGTTTTTCTTCCTACAAACTGATTCATGTAAAATTTAATTTAGAAAAAAAAGAAAAAAAACTTGTATGCCAAGTTTCATTCATTTGGAAATTTCTTAGCAAGTAATGTAGCTATCTGAACAGGAGTGTGGGAGGGAAATATTACCTCTTTCTTTCTAATTTCACAACTGCCCGGTATGCATGATCTTATAATAAGGAAGGGAACACCCACTAACCACCATTACATCCAGAGTGCAAATATGAGGACACGTTAAATTTTTTTAATGTATCGCCTCCTTTCTCCTTCGGACTATTTTAACTGAAATAATTTGACAGCAAAGCCACCTTTGGTCTTGTCTAAGAGTTTTTGCCAGCTCTCTATGCACCTGTGTCTGTCCTGCAGTAAACCTGACTACAGGACTCCGTCACAAATGAACTGTCAGATCATTACTACAGTTGATGCAGTATAATCTGTCTGGAAATTAGAATCCGTCTGGCCAGGCTAGGCGCTCACTTGCCACAGAGGCTAATTCACTTCTTGAATATGCATTCATGGAGATGCGCCTCGATTTGGAATCCTGGGGGAGTACATGTTAAGAGCAGATTTTCTGAATTAGCATGGCGCAAGGGAAGGGCCCTTCATTTAGATGGCTGCAGATGCTGCTCCCTCTTGTTCATTACAATTGCATTTCATCAGCTTTATGATGTCCACATGTCAGTTGAGTGTGAGGATTTTTCACACAAAAGAGCCTCAGGGAAAACGACTCCACTAGCTAATCAGCTGATTATCATACCTCAAATGGCCTGCAGGACTTGCTGCTCCCAACCTGTATGGGCAAGAGCAGAATTGAAGATTAAGACTGCAAAGAAAAAGGGCTCTTTGGCCAGTTTAAGGAAATAAAGAGGAATTTGTCAGAGAAAAGAAGAACTACAGGAGCTGAAGTGGAAGCCTTTGAAATAAATGGGCATTCGAAATAAAATGACTTGTATATTTCTCTAAAAGGGGGTTGGTGGGAGAGGGTGAAAGGTTAATTAACTATATTATCTGCCCGTTTGTGCCCAGCTGTGTAAAGCTCTGCACGCCCTGCCCTGGGTTTTAAAACGTAGATTCAAGAACCCAGCTCAGTGTCAAGAAGAATGTCTTGGAGTAATTGAATTAGTTTCCGACAAGTCGACTGTACATAACTGCCCCTGGGCATCTCCTTATAGATTTCCTTAGATTGTTTGGGAATTAATTGATTAATAACAAGAAAATGATGATGAGAAGAAAAATACTGACACAACGCCATAAAAAGTGCTACCTTGGGGAACTATTCATGAAAATCATTCTTTAGGATTTTATCATCAGAGGCGTATGTTTATATTCTTTCAGGGGAAGAAATTAATAAGTGGTCTTCTTTCCATTTATGTCTGAAATTTACCAAAGTTTTCCCCCAGCTCCCTAGGGTCTTCCTCGAGTCTATCTGAAATGCAGCTAGAGCAGAGGCTGTCTTTTGCTTCACGGCGCGTCTGCCTTATGCTTTCATCAGAGGAGTCTAACTCACACAGATGCACTATTTAACAATGCCATCCCCTGCTTTCATCAGAAGGGGGAAGGTTGCAGAGCCGAGCCCTGCAGAATAAGGGGGGCAGGTCCCCTGTGATCGGCGAAAGCTGAACATCGGTGCCAGTTTCCATCTGTCATGATAGCCTATCTCCGAACCTTCAATCTGTCAAAAGCTCGCTGCCTGGCTGAAGGCTCCAGGAGATTTGGTGCACTAAACACATTTGACAACAGCATTATCACTGCAAGGAGCCAGCAAAATGCCATCAATGTGTTAATTGTAACTGGCTATGTAAAGTGTCACTTCCCATATCATTTAACACCAGCTTCGCCTCTTTTGCAGCTCCTAATTTTCTACACTTTATAAACATATGGATTGCTCTTGTAGCAACAATGTGATCTTCTTAGCAGAGGTTTAATTTTGCTTGGGTACACTGCACCCAAGCCTCTAACTGGGAAGCAGCAATGCGGAAAGGGTTTGGGGGTTGGGGGGGGGGAGTGGGGAAGAGAAAATAGAGAGAGGCTTGGGAATGAAGCTGTGGGGGGCGATGGAAAAGGCCAGCAGGAACCAGAGTGCTTCTCACACAGGGTGTGGGGATATTTTTTAGATGCATGGAATGATGGTGCTTTTTTTCAGGGTGTGTTCATGCTAATGGGTAAATAGTTCTGTTTCTCTTGCAGATGAAAAATGTATATGCAGAGTTTTTACAGGCCGTGAGTTTTCTTCCATGATAATATGAACAGTTTTATAACGATAAACATGAGAGCACACATAAATAAATGAAAAATCTCCCTTGAAGATCTGAATGGGTTTTTAGCACCCAAGTACCTAATATTCAATTTCTGGTACAACCAGGGCCAGGTGTTAAATTTCTCTAGTTACTGTCACTAATGCAAATTAGATTCTTTTTCTGCTCGTAAAAAATCAAATCCACATTAGAAATTAGCTATAAAATGTAATGACTTAAATGCTATAGTGTTTTACAAATCTCCCTGCATTTCTGTGGTAGATAATGCTGTAAAACTGAGAGAAGATAATAAAATACGGTAGGAAGTTGAGTTATTTAAAGGTCTTTTGTGACTGCTTACTTAGAAATGTTTTGTATTCCTTTGCTCCTCTCCTTCCTTATCCCCCTTCATTGTGGGAAATGAGCACATTTATGATTCCTTTTTTTACAAGCTTAGAAATAATCAAAATTCATTTTTAAATGATGCTGCAAGAGCTGGAGAGATCATTTGCATTATTGAAAAAAAATAATGCCCAGAAAAGTTTACAATACCTTTGCAATTTTTAATCACTGGTATTGTTACCATCCTGAGGGAAGTTTGGAATGGTTAAATAAAGAGTTTAATTAGCATTTTTTAAACTCTCCATTAACAGTATCATCAAATTTACATAGGGAATTGTTTCACAGTCTGCACCCACAGCCTTACTCCATACTCCTGTACAAAAATATCCAAACGCAAAAGGGAAACTTTCCTTTA
Source organism: Cnephaeus nilssonii (assembly GCF_951640355.1). NCBI lineage: Eukaryota > Metazoa > Chordata > Mammalia > Chiroptera > Vespertilionidae > Cnephaeus > Cnephaeus nilssonii. Next base: position 42,892,063 of record NC_137081.1, read on the forward strand.
AACCAAAGCATTTTTTTTTAATTCTACAATATAGAATTAAAAAATTGAACTGGGAAGATCATAAAAGCTATGCATTTATCAAAATTTAAATCCTAGCAGCATTCCATTCATTCAGCTGTAGAATGCATATTTCATTCCACTTCTGCCAAGTAATAACCAATTTAGGCCCTTAAATTAAAATCATAATGAAACTTTAGGCCCCAGATGAATAGAGTTCTTACAAAGCAAACAAAATTCTGATTAAGATTTTAAGGTTTCTGAACTCAGTTAAAGAAACTTAGGTCACAGAACAGGTTTATCCGAAAAATAAACTGGATGGATACGGAAAGAAGAGACCAATAATTTTTGAGCACATACCATGTGCCCAGAATGGTGATGATACATGAGTATTTTCACTTTTTTTTTTCTTCCAATGGAAACCCAGGCTGTAAGTAAATAACCCAAGGCTACACAGCTAGTCCAACTCCTCACCCAGGTTCTTACTGTCTCTCCCTAGAGAGACCACCAACCAAAAGAACATGTGCCTCCACTCAGGGCCAGTCATGCCCTCTTTCCTCTCCCATAACAACATGAGCCATGGCACTGGGCTCAAGGTATGGTTACTATATATAGGTTCTTCACCCTGTCTGGGAGAGCGTCAGTGTCGTATTATTTCACATTCCTCTTTGACTTCCCAAGCACAGTACAGTGTCTTATTCTGCTAGTAATGCAGACCTTCTAATGGATACCTTGTGTTAGAGCAGAAAGAAATAGGAAAATAGGTAGCATCTTTTCTAGGGAACCCCATGCATAGCCCCCCATTATTCTACCTGAAGTCCCTGATTCTACTATACTCATTTCAATTGGCTTTCTTGCCTTTCTCTGCAACATTCTCAGAAGCTCAGCCCTGCCCCCACTTGTTGTTTGGGCCTGTAAATAACAACATCTTTTAAATTCTTAAAGTATTCATACTGGATTGAATAGTTTCCCAAAAAAAATTCATGTTGCTCTTGAAAGCCATGAATGTGACCTTATTTGGAAATAGGGTCTTTGCCGATGTAAGCAAGTTGAGATGAGGTTATATTGGATTGAGTCTGGTCCTGAACTCAAGTATGACTGTTGTGCTTATAAAAAGAGGGAAATTTGGACATGGACAAATACAGAAAGAAGACAGACATGTGAAGAGAGAGACAAAGATTGGAGTTATGCTGCCCCAAGTCAAGGAATGCCAAGGATTGCTCACAACAACCAAAAGCTCCAAGAGGCAAGGAAGGCTCCCTCTCTGAAGCATTCAGAGAGTTCATGGCCTTGCTGAAACCTTGATTTGAGACTTCTGGCCTCCAGAATGGTGAGAATAAAGTTCTGTTGTTTTAAGCTACCTCGCTTGTGGTACTTCGGCTGTGGTGCTTTGTTACGGAAGCTCTAAGAAACAAACACAGTATCTTTCTACCAAAAGGCCCAAAGGGTTCCATAGTATTGTGTCACCCATCCTCATACTACTACTTGTAGAATTGGACTGAATTATTCCAATAACTCATTCAGGCAGCATGTATTGACTGAGCTGCTACCTTTTTCTGGGCACCATGCTCCATGAAAGGGATCCAGCTCTTAGAACTAGATGAATGGGGGCTAATGTCATCGGTCATATAATTCCAAAGAGTCTGGCTTTCTTTACATATTTCTAAGTAGTGGTTGGTTATCCTCCTTCTTGGAGACCCGGTGCACTAGGAGCTGTTATAATAATAAGTTCAAAATATATCACAATCATTTAGTGAGAATGCTAAAAGTGAGGATGTGTGGAAAAAGCTTGGACTCTGGGAGCCCTGAATACAATATCTGCTTCACCCTTCACTTATTATGCAACTTTGGACAAATCAAATAACCTATTTATGCCTAGGTTTTATTATCTTGAAAATGCAGACAATAATTATACCTACCTCATAGGTTAGTTGTATTAAATTATCCTATATAATAAAGAGGCAATATGCAAATTGACCGTCACATCCTCTCACAAAATGGCCACCCCATGTGGTCACAAAATGGCCACCACAAGATGGCTGGCAGGTAAGGGCAGTTGTGGGTGATCAGGCCAGCAGGGGAGAGCAGTTGGGGGCGACCAGGCCTGCAGGGGAGGGCATTTGGGGGTGACTGGGCCTGCAGGGAAGGAAGGGCAGTTGGGGAGGGGGACCAGGCCTGCAGGGGAGGGCAGTTAGGGGCAACCACACCAGCAGAGGAGGGCAGTTAGGGGTGACCAGGCTGGCAGGGGAGGGCAGTTAGGGGCGACTGGGCCAGCAGGGGAGCAGTTAGGCGTCGATCAGGCTGTCAGGCAGAAGTGGTTAGGGCAATCAGGCAGGCAGGCAGGTGAGCAGTTGGGAGCCAACAGTCCCAGATTGTGAGAGGAATGTCTGACTGCCGGATCGGGCCTAACCCAGAAGTTGGATATCCCCCGAGGGGTCCCAGATTGGAGAGGGTGCAGGCTGGGCTGAGGGACACCCCCCCCCCCAGTGTACGAATTTTGTGCACTGGGCCTCTAGTTTATTATATGTAAACTGCTTAGAACGTTGTTAATACATATACTCTTAATTTTTAGCTATTATTTATTTAATAAAAAGTTACATAAGGGTTTCAAAAAGTAATTGTTATTATTACTAATGATAAAAGCACCATATTATTGCTGAGGCAACACGGCCAGTGGATTAAGATTTGATATCTACATCTGTAATTTATAATCTTAAGAGCTACTGTGTGCCCTTGGACAAGTTCCTTAACCTCTTGGAACCTCAATTTCTTCATCTGTTTAATAAAGATAAAACAGATACTTCATAGGGTGGTTACAAACATTAAATGAGATAATATCCTGGCAAATAGCAAGCACTCAGTAAACACCTACCCTATTCTACCCAACTCTTCAACAACATGCTACATTTTGTGTGGTTCTTGCTTTTTTTAATTACTATATCAAGATTCAGCACATTTAAACATACTAAAAATTTCAGAGAAGCATTTTAGAAAGTAGCAAATGTTTACTTTCAATGCATTTTCCTTAAAATGCTAAGAAAGGCTTAAGGGCCTTAAACAAAGGCACGCTTACGCATCTAATGTGTATGTTTTCTCTGCATTAAAATGATATACTGCACAGTCCCCATATTTGCTTGGCTTCAGTCTTTAGCCTTCAGAGGCTAGAAACTTTACAGGATTTTTTTAAATAATAAGGATATTGTGATAGAATGCCAGTACAGTGGATTCTTTCATTTTCTCTGTTTAAGCTTTGCCATCAGTTTGACTCTCACCACCACCTACTCTCATTTTCCTTTTCTTTCCTCACTCTCAGCTCTGCAGCCCACTCTGGTGTTAATGAGATCTGGAGAGGGGCTATTGGGAAAATAGAATGGATCTCTTTCCCTTGCAGTGACATTCCCTATCTCTGGTAGGCTGCTCTCCTGGGTTGAATGGCTTCTGCTTCATTGAAGCTAACAGTAATAGAACATGGGTTAGTTGGGGGAAGAAGGGATTAATATTCAGATTTTCCAGTCTAGTCTTACTGAAAAAGCACCACAACCCTCAAAAAATAGTAAATCAGTTTTGCTGCATAACAAACCACCCAAAAACTTTATAGCTTAAAGCAATGATCATTTATTAACCCACAATTCAATAGGTCAGCAATGGAAGCTGAGCTCAGCTGGGTTTACTGCAGTAGGATGGTAAGTCACCTGGGGATGGGTTAGTCTAAGATGACTTCACTCACATGTTTGCCTGTAGGCTGTAGGCTCTAGTCCTCAGCAGGCTAGCCCAGCCTTGTTCACATGATGGTGGCCATGGGGTTTCCAAGAGCAGCAAAAGAGAATAGGTCCTAATACCTAAGTTTCTGCTTGCATTATATTTGAACTAGAGGCCCGGTGCACGAAATTCGTGCACGGAGGGGGGGTTGTCCCTCAGCCCAGCCTGTACCCTCTCCAATATGGGACCCCTCAAGGGATGTCCGACTGCCCAATGGGATCGGGCCTAAACGGGCAGTTGGACATCCCTCTCACAATCCAGGACTGCTGGCTCCCAACTGCTTGCCTGCCTGCCTTCCTGATTGCCCCTAACTGCTTCTGCCTGCCAGCCTGATCACCCCCTAACCATTCTGCTGCCAGCCTGTTTGCCCTCAACTTCCCTCCTCTGCCGGCCTGGACACCCCTAACTGCCCTCTCCTGCAGGGTTGATCACCTCCAACTGCCCTCCCTTGCAGGCCTGGTCCTTCTCAACTGCCCTCCTTTGCAGGCTGGGTGCCTCCCAACTGCCCTCTCCTGCTGGCCATCTTGTGGTGGCCATCTTGTGTCCACATGGGGGCAGGATCTTTTACCACATGGGGGCAGCTATATTGTGTGTTGCAGTGATGATCAATCTGTATATTACTCTTTTATTAGATAGGATAGAGGCCTGGTACAGGGATGGGGGCCAGCTGGTTTGCCCTGAAGGGTGTCCCGGATCAGGTGGGGGTTCCCTTGGGGCGTGGGGCGGCCTGAGCGAGGGGCCTGTGGTGGTTTGCAGGCCAGCCACGCCCCCTGGCAACCCAAGCGGAGGCCCTGGTATCTGGAATTTATTTTCCTTCTACAATTGAAACTTTGTAGCCTGGAGCGGAGCCAAGCCTGGGGCTCCCTCCGAGGCTGGCAGCCATTTCTGTTGGGGTTATAATTGAAACTTTGTTGCCTTAAGCAGGTAGGTCCGGCCAGGGTGTGCAGAAAGCTTTGCTTCCCCTGTTGCCAGCGGCAACCCTGGCCTGCTCTCTCAAGCTCCATTCTGCCGCCATTTGTTTGAACTTGTTTACCTTCTATAATTGAAACTTTGTAGTTTGAGTGGAGGCTTAGGCCTGGCAAGGGCAGGCAGAAAGCTTGGCTTCCTCTGTTACCTAGGAAACCTTGCTCTCTGTGGCTATAGCCATCTTGGTTTGGGTTAATTTGCATGCTCGCTCTGATTGGATGGTGGACGTGGCTTGTGGGCGTGGCTTGTGGGTGTGTCGGAGGTATGGTCAATTTGCATATTTGTCTATTATTAGGTAGGATTGTCACATTGGCAAAAACAGGTTCTATAGCCAAGACGTGTTGAAGGCACTATCCAAGAGCATGAATAAAGAGAAGGAAATAATTTGTGGCTATTTTTACAATCTACCACAATTAGTATTTCCCATCATTTCCATTATCTGGACAAAGCAGGCCATTTGTTCTAAATGTGCATTTTAAGGAAACCTTCAATATTTATACATGTCATAAAAAAATACCAAGGATCTCAGAAAAATTAAGGAATCCCCAACTCAGCAGAGGAACTTTAAAAGAACTGTCAGAAATAAGTAACAAGTCTACATGACAGCAGATAAAGAAATAGCTCTCAATTAGACTCTCCAGAGAGAATTTTGAATGACAAGAATAATCTCTGGACACATGTATAAATTTTTATGTATATCATTCAAATATCCCTTATTCTGCAAATGTTTATCCAACAAGTACCAGACACTGGAGTAGGTACTGAGAGTACAGGTGTAGTTCTCTGTCCTCATGGAGCTTAGGGTCTAGTAGGGAAGATAGACAACAAAAATTCTATATTTATAATTGTGATAGTGCTGCAAAGGTGAGGTCCAGGGTGCATGGCACAAGGTGCCAACCCAGATAGAGGGCTGATCAGAGTCTTCTCTGAGCCCTGAAGGATGAGTTGAGTCCTCCAAGTAAAGAGGAGAGGGAAGGAAAAACTAGTCAGAGGCCAGTGTGAGAGGAAGAACCTATACATGGGCAGTGTAGAAGGATCTTTCTCTCACCATGTGAATTAGAACATATGAGATATGAAAAAGTGCTATTAATTAAATTGTATACATGTGAGCACAATATTGTAGTCAACCATGTATTACTCCATGTAAACAGTATTCTACTCTGTATGGTTCTTACTATTTGTTGAATAACAAGAACAATTCACCCCCACCCCCTCAACCCAGCTCTCTCCCCTGTGCTTGTCAAACCCATGCAGGCTAGAAGCTTGTGAGGCCAGAGGGACTCATAATCTCTAAACATTTGAATTTTCAGGTTTTCCTGAAAATGAAAGAGATCTGGCAAAACTTGGCTTGCATTCCCACCTGGCAACAATTCTCTTTAGTTTAGCCATGCTCCAGTTTGCCACATCCCCATCAGCCCATTACGTTCCTGCTGGCCCCTGTAAGTATACGAGTTTGCAGCTCCTAGATTTTTCTCTGCTACAGGTTTTTATTTTTGATGTAATTAATAATTGCACCCAGGAAATGCTTTCAGATCTTGAATAGCAAATTGTCAAGTCAGCATACAGAGCTTCCTTTTTTTCTGTGTGTGTGTTTGTGTGTGTGTGTGTGTGTTTGTGCGTGTGTGTGTGTGTTTCCTCTTCTTGAATTTCAGTCCATCATCGTCACAGAGTTAGTTAGTGAATAAAACATGTGTGCCTATTACATCCACAGCAATTAGCTCTAGGCAGACCATTATAAAAATACATTTTTACAAATTTATTCATATGGCAGTGCTCTTATTTCATAACAATACATCAGTATGTTTTCTCTGCTTTATTCTGGTTTGTTTTGAAATTTACAATCTTTCAGGGCAATCATAATAACTGAAGGCATTTTAAAAGATTATTCTTTAAATTTTAAGTTATGCATCACATTTGTAAGGAGAAACAAACAATTTTATGACTACATAGCATATTTATAATACACTTCATTAATTAATTAGAAACCCATCTTAACAGATACTTTCTATAGGTGGTCAGCTTACTGTAGATATGCACCTCTTTAAGCTTTGGCCACCTGCTGTATTTTCAGACATTTCTTAAATTTTTTATCTAAATCCTATCCATGTAAGCAAGGATTTCAGTAGTCTAATATCATTATTACTTTTGAGAAATAACTTTAAGACAAACATCACATTGTACCTAGAATTAGACATTCCAGTAACTTCATCTTAGGATAAATGGCACCTCTGTGCAAAAGGCAAGCCAAGCAGTATGTAGTTTTGAACTCTTCCTTTTCTTAGATTCTTTTAAAAGGGTAATTAAGCTTGACTAGCATTTTATGTGATTACTAGAGGCCCAGCCTGCACCCCCTCCAATCCAGGATGTCTGACTGCCGGTTTAGGCCTGATCCCACAGGGAGTCAGATATCCCTCTCACAATCCGGGACCGCTGACTCCTAACCACTCACCTGCCTGCCTGCCTGATTGCCCCTAACCACTCTGCATGCCTGTCTGATCACCCCGAATTGCTTCTGCCTGCCTGATCGCCCCTAACCCCTCTGCCTACTGGCCTGATCGCCCCTAACCTCCCTCGCCTGCCAGCCTGATCGCCCCTAACTGCCCTCCCCTGCTGGCCTGATCACCCCTAACCACCTCTGCCTTGGCCCCCACCACCATGGCTTTGTCCGGAAGGAGGACCAGACGACCGAAAGATGTCTGGTCAACCTGGTCTAATTAGCATATTACCCTTTTATTACTATAGATTCCAGTACTTTGTGTAACACTTTTATGTCAATGTCCATCTCCTCCAAATAGAATCCCAATTTTGTAAATTAAGTGGGACCAAGAAATTTGTCTTTGTTTAATAATTTTATTGATGTGTGCATAAAGGACAAGATAATTGCTACTCAATTGGGATGAACAGAACTAAAGATTTTGTTTCATTTTCCTATACTGTATCATCACTCTATCACACCCAAATCCTGATGGTATAGAAAACATAAATGTTGCACATGAATGTTATTGAAATGCAACAAGCTTCTTTTTTAAATAAAAAATACTCGAACTAGCTAGAACCCACAATTAACTAACTGGTTTTACTACAAGGCGTCTTCAAGGAGAAGGACGTGATGGGCACAATCTGGTACAGACTCATTAGTCTGTATCTAAACAGCCACTATCCAGGATGCTTATCAGAGTTTGTCCTGCACCCTTCTCACCTAAACCCCACCATAGTCCCCCGTGAGAATTATTGAGGTGTCTCCAAAACATTGAAAAATAACCCAAGAAAACCGAGGAGAGTGAAATGACATCTTTTAGAAATACTTTCAACAGTGGATTGAAATGAGGACTTTCTTCTTTATCTCCAATTAAAATGACAATTTAATCAGCCAGAGTTCCAGTGGCCAAAGTTTTTGTAGTCAGACTGGCTACGTCTTATGTTCTATGGATTACTTGGCATGAAGCTGATACACAGATAGGGAGTGGAGACCTGGGACCGTCTTCACTTTATCCCACCCAAAAGGCGTGCATAGCCAAAGCAGTATGGTCCTAGATCTCAATACGAGCCAAAGCACTCCGTTTTAACAAGCTACATACTCCAAAACCCAAGAGTACATGAGGTCTCTATGGGACATCTATTTCCTTTCCCTACCTTCAGGGGCCCCACTGCTCCCACTCCTTGGGAGGCTGCTTCCCTTAAAGACTTGCTTAGTACTGATCCGTGAGCAATTCTTCCGATTCCTCTCTTGCATTGCAGGAAGTGTAGCAGAGACTTCAGAATAACAGAATAGCTTTGTTAGTCTGGTAATTAAGACAGGAGTGACATTCAAACACAGCCTGGACAGGATGTGGCAAATTACTATATTCTTTGTGTGAGAAGCTGTTCCCAGTCTGCTTTGTCTGTCCTCCTGGGATCTCATCATCTCCACTAAAAGTCAGAATGGGATTTTGTACCCTCTATTCCCTTATCTTCTCTCTCCCCCCCATTAAATATCTGCTTTGTGGGAGCTATGTTTGTCAAAATGTGCTAATTTATGACATTATGGGGGGAAATGAAACCTCAGCTTTCAATTCTTGTTCCTTCAAGCGGCTTTACTAAGGATCTCCTCCTTTCTCTGTCCCTCCTCTCTATTTCCGGGGAGGCTATTTGCTAAACAGAACATGTCCCTTCTCCCCACCCCCCTCTGCAACATATGAGGCAGGTAAATGGCCACTCGTCATCCTTTTTCCAAGTATGTTATACATACAATTCTCTCACAGCTAATAGCTTCTTCTATTGTCCATAATTTATCACTGTCAAGGTTCTTTACATTTTATTTCCTCCTTATGTGTTTCATGAGAAATCTATGCTTCTACTATGTGGCCCTGGATTTCATTAGCATAAACAGCCTGATATCAAATAAATATATATTCCGTATCACACTAGAGTTCATGTTCTTTTCAAAGAACAGGATGTTATTTTATTGGTAGATTTTTTTTCTCATATCCTTATGGTCTTTTTCTTTTCCACTAAACCATTATGAAGTGAGTACCAAAGGTATCCTGGGTAATTAGCCATTACAGTACTGTCACAGAGGGTTCCACAGTCAATACAAAGATAATTTGGGCAATGGTGAATGACAGTGCTGTCCAGACTTTTGGGATAATCAAGGACACATCCAGCTGTACCAGACATCTGTCAGACCCATGAATCATTTCAACTGGCTCCACAATAGCCAGGCAGCCCTAGAGAAGGTAAACATTACAGCAGGCAGCACACTATCGCAGACTGCAATACTTGCTCTTGCATAAAACCTGCTTCTTCTGCAAAAGCAGAGCCCTGTGCAGAATAGGAACATTTGTGATATTTTCATGTTGGTTTTTAAAAGAAAGAAAATGTAAATAAAATAGCAGAAATAGTATGCATATTATGAGAACACTGTTTTTTCAAAACGTATGCTCAAGTAGTTTGGGATATATTAGTTATGATTGGTTTTATGTAATTAACTTTATTTCCAAATCAGTCCAGATTTTTTATGCACCCAAGTTGTTTTACAGTGTTAAGGGCTTTTATTTATAAGTTAACATTGCTTTATGGCCCTCAGCAAGGATTGCTGGCTGGCTGTTTGTGGAGCACAATAAGATGGTCTCTGTTAAGACTAAAGTCTTGGCTACAAAATGAGCAGGGCAGTGACACAGCATTCCATTTTGATTAGATGAAGCATAATTACTTACAATTTTTTTTTAATGACTGCCTCTGTGCGAATCTTTGACATTCACACATGGCATACAGGGCAGCTAGAGCTCTGATTACAAACAATTGACCACCTGATCATAAACTAACTACAGTGGGTGTAGGTATGATCTAGTCTTGGTTAGGTTTGATGTATTATTTCCTAGGCTACCCCTATGAAATCTGCCAAGACTGTCCCAGCTGAGACCAGGAGCAAGAAACTTATCAGTTTGCCACTCCCCACCTTCTTGTCTTCCAAGACACTTTTTTTTTATACAAATCACTTTTATTAGTTACTTAATAAGCTGTTCATACACAGTTCCTTATAATACCTTTAAATGTCAGACAAGCTGAGTGCAGAGTGAGCTGAAATGGAGCAACACTTGTGGGACCCGCTATAGAACAGGGGGAGCCAGGGCCCCATATGATGCTGTGAAAGTGAGATTCAAGATCACCTATGTGTCTGCCATGGAATTCAGGGTGAAAGATGCACTTGCTTTCAATCTTTTGCTACTAACTTTTCTATCACTTCTTTAAAATCAGCTCTATTGAGGTATAACTGAGATACAGAAAACTGTACTATTTAAAGTATACAATTTGAGAAGTTTGACATATGCATACACCTGTGAAACCAATATAGCAATCAAGGTACTGAACATTTTCACTCCCAAATGTCCTTATGCCCATTTATACGCCCTTCCTCCCACTCATCTCTGTTCTGCTCCCCCAGGCAGCCACTGCAACGCTTTTGGTCCTGGGGTAGGTAGATAAGAGACTCGGTAGAATCCTATTTTCTTTTCATTTGCCAGAAAATGGAGATTTAGAAGATTTAGAAACTTCACCACACTGAAAAGAAGTAAGAAATGGTGGACCTTGAAAATGACTTCAGGTTTTGTCACTGCACAGAATATAGTCAAACACTGCTGCAGTTAAATATTTTACCCTTTGTTCTCCCTGTGTGATCTACAATAATAATCTGCTTCCTGTTGATATTTACTGAAGTGTTGCTGACAATTACCTGAAAGAAAAGTTGGGGTACTTTACTGGGCTGGAAAAAGTTTAGCTAAATCAGAAAGCAAGTCTAATTATGCAAGTTTATCTATATAAGCTCTCACTGGTGCCAATCACATGCATGTATTTCGATCTGTCATTGTTGATTGTGAATTCGGTTGACACTTCTATTATAAAGAAAGAGCAAATAGCGATATTAAAATATTTCTTCTAATTAATTTCCTTTCAATGTGCATGAATCCGTGCACCAGGACACTAGTATGTTATAAAACCCATGATGTATTATAGTATTTTTTATTTAAATAGTCAATTAACTATTAAAGAAATTTAAATAATAAAAAAATCATCTTATATTTTTATCCATGTAGATACCATTTATGGCACTCTTTATTTCTTTGTATAGACGTTTATCTTTATATGCTATCATTTTCTTTCTGCCTGAGGAATTCCTTTAACATTTTTTAATGGGTTTGCTGGTGATGAACTATTTCAGCTTTTGTATGTCTGAAAGTGTTCTTATTTTACCTTCATTTTTTACAAAGAGGTTTTTTACTGGGTTTAGTTCTAGCTGACAGTTTTCTCTTAGTACTTTAAAGCTGTTGAGCCACTGTCCTCTTCTTTGCATTGTTTCTGACAAGAAGTTTTTTTATTATCAGGCTGCTTTTAAGATTTTCTCTTTATCACTAGTTTTGAGCAATTTGATTATGGTGTGTTTTGATGTAGTTTTCTTCAAATTTCTTGTGCTTGTTATTCATTGAACTTCCTAGATATGAGCCTTTTTTTTCAAATTTGGAAATTTTTCTGCTATTGTTTCTTTAAATATTTTTTCTCCCCCTTTTTCTTCTATTCTTTGGGTACTCCAACTTTATATTTATTATGCTGCTTGAAGTAGTCCCACCTCACTGATGTTCTTTTAACTTTCCTGTATTCTTTTTTCTACATGTTTCATTGAGATACTTTCTATAGCTATGCCTTCAAGTTCACTACTCTTTTATTCAACAACTAGAGGCCCAGTGCATGAAATTTGTGCACAGGTAGGGTCCCTAGGCCTGGCCGGCGATCAGGGCTGATCTGTGGGGTGACTGGCAGGGTGATCAGGGCCCCCGCTTGCACCCGCCTTGGCTGGCCTGGTGCCACCTGCTCCCAGCACCGCCCCACACCGCCACTGCTGGTCACCTCCCTCTGTGGGGTGACTGGGGGGGCAATCGGGGGGCTCTGCTCACACCCACCTTGGCTGGCCTGGTACCACCCACTCGCCGGCCCCGCTCCTGCGGCCACCACCAGTCAGGGCCTGCGGGCTTGGGGCAGCTCCTGCATTGAGTGTCTGCCCCCTGGTGGTCAGTGCACATCATAACGACCGGACATTCTGCCAATCGTTCCACCGTTTGATCGATTTGCATATTAGAGTTTTATATAGATAGATGTCTAACCTGCTATTAATCACTTCCAATGTATTTTCCATTTCAGACATTGTACTTTTCATCTCTAAAAGTTCAGTTTTCATCTTTTTCATACTTTCATGTCTCTACTTACTTTTTGAACATATGAATTACAGTTATAATGATTTCTTATGCTAATTCTAACATCTAGACCAGTTCTGTGTCAGTTTCATTGGATAGATAATTCTCCTAATTAGGTATTATGTCACTTGTCTGAACCAATTCACTCTAATGTTTTACCTCTGCCAGGCCATTTGCCTTTTATGCCTTTCATAGTTAATATAGAAAGAAAATTTTATCTCCTGCCATAGAGCAGCAAGACAGTTAAGTAAATAAAGGGAGCCCTGGAAATGCAGTTGAAAAGCGATCATTATAGGGCCTTAAATGATGAAGTTAGGAAGAATTATTTCCTGTCTTCCTCATTCATTCAGCGTTTATTCACTCAACATGCCTATACTGAGCACTTTCTACATGGTGGGCACTGTTCTAGACCTGGGGGGTAGAGTTTTGTACAAGAAAGCCACAGCCCTTGCTCTCATGTGGTCAAGGATCTGATGCCTAGTGGGGAAGGCCCATGAGTGAAGCCAATCAGGATAAGGACAATGTCATACACATAGGCAGCTGGGGTTCATCATCAGCATCAGGATACAATAGGGCACAGTGGAGCCTGTGGCAAACTATAGGAATCCCCTTCTTAGCTTCAAACAACTCACTTTCACCTGAAGCACCTTATTTAAACTGGTAAATTGGTGGTTCCCAGTCCTGAATGAATACTATAGCAGGCTTAAGCACTGCTATAAACTACCAGAGCTCTGAAGAGGGCATCTAAGTAAGATACTCCTTATGCTTTCCCGAAGAAGAGCCATGAGACCCTGTGAGCATATTCGTTCACTGGCCATCATCCTTTTCTGTGCCAGCAATTTTTTTGCAGTGGGGACCCAAAGTGAGACCATAGTATCATAGACTAAGCTCACATGCATCAGGACTTGTTAAACACATCCTTCATGTTCAGCCTCCATAGTTCACCCAGCACAGCCCATTATTCACAGATTATAGGTTCCTGAGTAAACATTCACTTTAGAGAAGCCTCCCAGAGGACCAAAGGAACAGAGCTGGGTCTGGGCTGGAGGGAGCAAGGCTGCAATAGGATGGGAAGTACAAGGATGAGGCCACCTGGTGAGGGCAGAAGGTGGAACAATAAACCACCCATGTGCTTTTCAGAGATGACCTTAAGTTGAACTCTCCAACATTGGCTTTATTTTGATATTCACGTGTCTTGGGAACATGGAAACAAAGCTATAATTATTTGTAGACCAGTTCCACATTTTCATTTCACCTTTTTTTTTCAATGCCAGCAGCAACTCTGAAAGCTAAAAGCAGCTCCATGTAGGAATGACATTGGGGTTATGCAGACCATGCGGCTTCTGAAAGCCAAGGCTGCCACAGCTTCACGAAAGGCCTCTCTCACTAACCTCAGAGGCTGAGGTCCCAAGAACAATGGGACCTCAGCCTTCCTAAAGCCATAGCAAACAGGCCATCCCAAGAATTCCTCTTTTGCGAAGCCCATGAGCAGCCTCTAAAAGGACATCAAATCTAGAGCAATCAACTGAAAGCATCTCAGTAATTATGAGGTCCTGGTGGGTATTGCCAACATAATTTATTCATTTTGTCAGTATCAGCTACAAATCATAGAGGCTGGTGTTAAATTGTTTTAATGCACACCCAGAAGTACATTAAAGGGGTTCTTGGGAGTCAGAGGCAATAGTGGAGGCTAATTAAATAAGGAAGACAAACCATCTGGAAAGGAGGGGTCACTAGGAATAGACATGAGCAGGCCCAAATCGGTCAGACTGAGAGGAGTTAGCAGAGCACTGTAGTTGAGAAGAGAAACTGCAAGAAAGGAGAAAACCCGAGTTTAAGTCTCAATTAGGTTACTGGACTAGCTTTTTAATCTTTAATCAATTATTTAACCTCTCCAAGCCCCGGTTTCCTCATCTGATTAATGGGTATAATATTAGCCCTTCCCCATAAAGTTCCCGAGGATATTCCATGAAATAATGTAGTGCTTTGTCTTGTTCAGAAAAAGCACTCCATAAGTGGTACCTAGAAGCACAGCAGCAGATGAAGACAGCCACCAGTACTAGAAAAACAGAGGATGCAGCTGACAGTCATCAGGCAGGAAGTGGACAAAAGGGAGGCACAGGCTGAAGGCTGGGGATTATCACATCCTCAATCCAGCACCTGAGTTCAGGTTCCTCAACCCCGGCTGTACATCGGAATCAGTTTAAGCCCTTTTTAAGGAGTTTTTATTTGCTTGTTTTGTCTTTTAATATCTGTGCTTGGGCCTCACTCCCACTCCATGTTCAGCTGGTCTGGTGTGGGGGCAGGCAACGGTATGTTTTTGTGTTTTTAAAAAATTTCCTAAAGTGTTTCTAATGCACTGCCAGAACTGAGAACCTCTGATTTAGATGATGCAGGTCTAGTTGATCTTGAATTCTGTACCAACACCCGAAAGAGCTTGAGACAAAAAAAGAAAGGAATCTAGAATGACTCCCGGGTTCTTGCCCTGAAAAACTGGAAGGCTAGAGTTCCCATTTCCTGAAATGGGAAAGACCACAGAGGGTGCAAACGCTACTTTGAACCCAGCAGTGAGTATGTGAAGCACTGGGGATATTAAACTGCCCTTCTGGAACGTGCTAGAGGGTGGGGACAGTGGGTGTGTACACAGATAATGACTGCAGTGTGAAAAGGGCTCTGGGAGCAATCTGCACTGGGACCGACAGATGCAGAGATAGAGGAGACTAACTCTGCTTGGGGAGGCTTTGCAGGAAGATCACGAGGTTAACAGTGTGCGGAATAAACTGAGCAGAACATAAAGCTGGAGGGCAGGGAGAGAAGGGGCTGGAGGCCATGGTCAGCAAGCAGTGATGGAGAAGGAGTCAGAGAAAGCGGAGTGGTGCAGTGAAGGCTTTCCCTGCTCTCACTCTCTCCTCAAGCACCTTTGCTTTGCTCCTGGCCCCTGAGCCATTTGCAGACAACCTGCCCCTCCCAGAAGTGCACAGTCACTCTGCACGTCACTTGTGTGGCCTTTGAAGTTCCTGTTTCTGAAAAGCAGGATGACTAAATGAAATGTGATGGGCCTTTCACTTTTAACTGCCTCCAACCTCTTCATGTCTCCCTACAAGAAGTTTCTGCCTCTTGGCTTTCCAAACTCCATCAGCCCAGACACTGATTGACCGGGCCCTTTGGTTTTCCTCCACCTTGACTGCCTCCACCTAAAGGCTAGTTTTCCCACAGTTACGGATGTTATATACTATCAGTAAATTGGAATTTGCATAATCTTTGGGGGAAAGCCCTTATATCATGCCAAGATATTTGGGCAGTAGTGCATCTTTATTATATTTTCAGATCTGTTGGAGAGCTCCAGCACAGATAACTAATTCTTTTTTGTTTACTTTAGTTTTAGTTTCCCTGAGACTTTCTATGAGGTCAGCAATTTGTTCTGAGTTCCAGCTCCAGAGTTCTCCAAGGACCCAGCAATAACTACCACATTATGGGTGGGCAGGAAAGGGCATACCAACACCCTGGAAAACAATACAAAGTCCATGTTGTTATGCTGATTTCTGCCATATATATATATACCGTGTATCTCTCTCACAACCCTCATATGCCAGAAATATACTTGTGTATATTTAATTATTGAATTAGAAACGTAATGTAAATTTAATATACATGCATGTATATGTGTATATATAATTTAAGATTATGAAAAATTATTAACTATCCTGCCAAACCTTACCCTAATCTACAGCCCTAAATTAGCCTCTTTGGCAAGCTTTGAACCCTCCCTATGGAGTACATTTTCTTGTGAAAGCATTTAGCCCAGTTTAAATCAAATCCAAAGATTTAACTATCAAGTATTGCCTTTTCATAATCTGCTTTAATTGTTATTGATTTGTATGTTTGGAAAGTGCCCTGAGATGATAAAGGCCTACCATCTGTTTCACTGCTGACTGTTTGCTGGTTGATCTCTAGCTCATCCTTGGCTCTTCAATTGGTCTCGCTTTAGCATGTCCACAGATGGTTGCACCTCCTGCCCCACAGTGATCCCTACTCCTGTAGCAAATCAAATTATCAATAAAACAAACTGATAATAATAGGCAATTAAATAAAATCAATTCTTAAAAAGCAGATTTAATATGAGAAAGCAATTGGGGCTGTATTCAGCAGTGTTTAGAAATAAAATATATACATATATTCTAATTTAAAAACAAACATAATTTGAATCAAAACAGGACAATCAAGAAGAAATTTCTGACCGGGCCTTGACCAAGGTGCTGTGTAATAAATACCCTCTACGCTAACCTGTGACAAGTCCCATCTCCTCCATGTTGTCTGTCTGGGTTCAGGCTCTCAATTTTTCAGTAGGGGTCTGAAAATTTTTAGTTATCTTTTGGTCTTTGAGTGACCGGCAATAGCAGGAAAAAAGCCTGTTATAGTCATGCTGTGGTAGTTTGGTGATGGATGAAATTAAAATTCAGAGAGCATTTTAAATATATGACTAGTTTATAATTATCATCAATAACTTTTCCCCATAACATCATCATGTATATTTGTCCATATGGAGAAGATAAAAGTTTAAAACTCACTTAAACCACTTCTTAAGGTTGAAGCATTTAATGCAGATCTTCCCATCTACAATAGGAGAAGAATAACTCAGCTGCTATGTGAAGTAGAGAAAAATCAGAACTTGAGCTTTGTAGATCACTAGGAAGCTGTAAAAAATAAAGAATAGTAGGGTTTAAGAATAAAATCTCCCTTATTCGGTAAGTTGTGAAGAAACCATTACATGTCTGTGTTCTTAAGCTATTCTATTTTGTCTAAATATAGTATTTAGAAATGGAGATTCAAGTAGAAGGGAAAGGGGCAGGACTTTTCTCTTTTAGAAATAAAACAGCTGGGGATATGTTCACATGGTAAAATGAAAATACTAAGCAAATTGATGGAAATTAACTTTCTACAGTTTAAGCTTTAAGGTTAGCAGGAGATCAGCATTACAGCAAGCATGCAGGGCTGTGTGCCAGGGGAATCTTCTGTTTTGGAAAGGGCGGTCTTGGGGCTAGTGGATGTGCAGACATATTAGAAACATGAGATCATCCAGATAAATGCAGTTTGTAAAACTGCCTGTAGCAAAGAGCTTACTTCAAGGTGAAAAGGATTCATTGTGACAAAGAAGCTGAAGGTGAAGGGTTCAAGAAGTCAGTCATTTAGGATTAAATTCAAATTGCCTCTCAACAATATACCAAGCAAACAAAAAACAAACAAGAAAACAAATGCATGCCTCTCTGGATAAGTGTCTATTTAGGTCCTTCGCCCATTTTTAATTGGGTTGTTTATCTTCTTGGTATTGAGTTGTATAAGTTATTTATATATTTTAGAAATTAACCCTTTAACAGCTGTATCTTTGGCAAATATATTCTCCCATTCAGTGGGTTGTCTTTTCATTTTATTGATGGTTTTCCTATGCTGTGCAAAAACTTTTTAGCTTGGTATTGTCCCATTTCTTTATTTTTACCTTTGTTTCCCTTGCCTAAGGAGATATATATCAGCAAAATTTTGCTATGAGAAATGTCTGAAATTTTACTGACTATGTTCTCTTCTAGAATTTTTATGGTTTCATGACTTACATTTAAGTTTTTAATCCATTTTGAGTTTATTCTTGTATATGGTGTAAGTTGGTGATCTAGTTTCATTTTTTTACATGTATCTGTCCAATTTTCTGAGGACCATTCATTGAAGAAATTGTCTTTACCCCATTGTATGTTCTTGCCTCATTTGTCAAATATTAATTGACCATAAAGGCATGGGTTTATTTCTGTGTGCTCTATTCTGTTCGATTGATCTATATGCCTGTTCTTGTGCCAATACCATGCTGTTTTGATTACTGTGGCCTTATAGTCTAGTTTGATATCAGGTAGTGTAATACCTCCAACTTTGTTTTTCCTTTTCAAGATTGCTGAGGCCATTTGGGGTCTTTTGTGATTCCATATAAATTTTTGGAATAGTTGTTCCAGATCTGTGAGATATGTCATTGGTGTTTTAATAGGAATTGCATTAATCTGTAGATTGCTTTGGGTAGTATGGACATTTTAATGATGTTATTTTTTTTCTATCCATGAACACGGTATATGCTTTCACTTTATTGCATCTTCCTCAATTTCTTTCTTCAGTATCTTATAATTTTCTGAGTACAGGTCTTTTACCTTTTTGGTTAAATTTATTTCTAAGCACCTTATTTTTTTGTTGTGGTTGCAATAGTAAATAGGATTGTTTTTTTAATTTTTCTTCTTGATAGTTCGCTATTTGTTTATAAATATGCCACCAATTTCTGAATGTTAATTTTGTATCTTACGACTTTGCAAAATTCATTTATTAGGTCTAGTAGTTTTTTGGTGGAGCCTTTAGGTTTTCTATATACAATATTATGTTATCTGTGAATAATGACAGTTTTACTTCCTCCTTTCCTATGTGGATGCCTTTTATTTTTTATTGTATGATTACAGCAGCTAGTACTTCCAGTACTTTGTTGAAGAAGAGTGGTGAAAGCAGACATCCCTGTCTTGTTCCTGAACTTACAGGAAACACTTCTAGTTTTTGCCCACTGAGTATGCTGTTGACTGTGAGTTTGTCGTATATGGTCTTTATTATTTTGACGACATACAGGTGGCCAATAGACATATGATAAAATGCCCAATGTCACTAATCATCAGAGAGATCCAAATGAAAACCACAATGAGATATCACCTCATGCCTGTCAGAATGGCTATCATCAATAAATCAACAAACAAGTGCTAGTGAGGATATGGAGAGAAAGGAACCCTCATGCACTGTTGATGGGAGTGCAGCCACTATGGAAAACAGTATGAAGTTTCCTCAAAAAATTAAAATGGAACTGCCTTTTGATACGGCAATTCCACTTGTGGGAATATATCTGAAGAAATCTGAAACACTAATTTAAAAGAATATATGTATCCGTATGTTCATTGTGGCATTATTTACAATAGCAGCCCAAGTGCCCATCAGTAGATGAGTGGATAAAAAAATAAAAAATAAAATAAAATAAACTGTGGTACATTTACACAATGGAACACTAATCAGCCATAAAAAAGGAAGGAAATCTTACCTTTTGTAACAGCATGGATGGACTTGGAGAGTATTATGCTGAGTGAAATAAGCCAGTCAGAGAAAGACAAATACCTTATAATCTCACTTATATGTGGAATCTAATGAACAAAATAAACTAATGAAAAAATAGAAACAGAAGCCTGGATCCATGGAACAGACTGATAGCTGTCAGATGGTAGGGGAGTGGGGGGACTGGATAGAGAAGGTAAAGGGATTAAGCAAAAAAAAAGATATATAGATATAGATATAGATATAGATATAGATATAGATATATGTATGCACACACATATATATATATATATATATATATATATATATATATATATATATATCACAGACACAGACAACAATATGGTGATAGCTAGAGGGAAAGGGGGTGGGGGGTTGGGTAGGTGGAGCTGGGCAGAGGGGGAAAATGAGGATGGAAAGAGACTTTGCTTGGGGCTATGGGCATGATGCAGTGTGTAGATGATGTTTTATTGGGCTGTACACTGAAACCTGTATTGTTTTGCTAACCAATATCACCCCAATAAGTTCAATTTTTTAAAATGCATGCCTTCTTTCCTCTGTGATAAGGGGAAGGGGAAACCCTCTGTGAGAGCTGCTGATGCCAGTCTGCTCTGAATCCCTAAAGCACTGAGATCACCTCTGGCGCTGCCCCAGAAACAACTATAAGATATGTAACTCATAGTTATTAGAAATTGCTACTTTATAGTGACTTAGCCACATTATAATGGCCTCAGAAACAAAACTAACAGACAAAGAACAAACAAACAAACAAAGTTATTTAAGTATCTTTATGCACTATTCGTTGCTTTTGGCTCTAGAATTTGTCTGCTTTGCCCTATTAGTTCCTGAAATTGGAAGGATAAACTTTAGATCCAATATAAGGACCCAAACTGACCTTTTCTTCTATTCTTTTCTCTCTCGTCTAATGACTATGTAAACCTTTGACAAGAATGCCATAAATTCCTATTGCTATGCCTAGGTAGATATCACTAATTTATCATGGCACTCTCTTCCTAGTACATTAAACAGAGCCACACAACTCTATGCAATGTTCTAAGCAGCCACTATGACTGGTAGGCATTAGCATATGAAATCAATCCTATTTGATATCTTAGTGCCAGTTGTTGTTAGGGCTTTTAAAATTTTTAAATGTATAAGGTGAGAATCACGCCAAAGTGGTATTTTTCATAACTCATATGTGCCAGAAATTAGAAAGAAACAATAAAGGAAATAGCAACATTCATAATCTATTATCTGTTTTGTTGCTGTTCACTAAATGGATTTGTTTATCTCTGTTGCTATTTAAGTGCAGCATAATTACATATTATGAAGTACATATACTACTTTAATAGAGTTTATTATTTAGGCTTTGCCATAACTATTTTTATTTGTTTCATTAGAGTACATAAATATTTTGGGGAGGGAGGTTTTTTTAAGATGAAAAGATGGTTTTTAATTATTATGGCTTTCTTTACTTGCAGCTGATTTTCATAACACATATTAGAATCAAATGCAATCATGTATTTTATGCTCTCTAGGGCAGCAGACGCCAAATGGTGGTCCATGGACCACTGGTGTGGTCCGTGAGGTCTGAAAGGTTGGCAACCGCTGCTCTAGAGTATACAAAATTTAACTCCTCTGAATGGGCTATTTGTGCAGTAGCATTTTCACATTGGCCTCTTCATGCTCTGGTAATAGTAATATTGTGTTAATATGCTGATCTATACCATCTATACTATTGTGGGTATTAGATCAACTTTTTGCAGAGTTTACACAATGTCACATTTGCTTGATTAATATGTCCATAGTAAGATTTCATTTTAGCAATTCAGGAGTCAGATCAGGCTGACTGATCAGCAGGTGCAACCTGGGAGCCAGGATCAGAATGAAAGAAGCATAGCACAGAATTATGTTACTGGTTTTGTTGAAACAACATACGTTGCAAGTCTGAAGCTTTGTTTTTCTTCTCAACTTCTCCTCTTAATTTTGCTACTGCTGTTCATCACAGAGACTAACTGGCTCTTCACCAGACCCATTTTTTCTTCTTCCTGGGCACAAAGCTGGACCATTTTCCAATCGTACTTTCACTTAAGTATGTTCATGTGGCTCCAAGCCAGCCCATAGAATGTGAGTAGAAGTGATACAAGCCACTTCCAGGCCTAGCTCATAAAAAATTCTCAGATGCATCCTCAATGTTCTTTCCTCTTCTTCCAGCTCCATGCAAACAAGCACAGTGACCCTACAAATCAAAACTGGAGATTATGAAGCCACAAGTTGGAAAGCCACAAGTCTCTGAATCACCACCAATTAGGAACACCAATTGGGCCTTACAGGGACAAAAGGCAGACATGGCCCTAGCCAGCTTGGCTCAGTGGATAGAGCATTGGCCCTCAGACTGAAGTGTCTGGGTTCAATTCTGGTCAAGGGCACATACTTGGGTTGCAGGCTTGATCCCCAGCCCTAGTTGGGTTACATGCAGGAGGCAACCAATTGATGTGTCTCTCTCACATCGATGTTTCTCAATGAAAAAATATCTGTGGTAAGGATTTAAAAAAAAAAAAAAAAAAAAGGCAGATATGTATGATGGAGCCATTACACATTGGATATGTTGATTATAATAGCTAGCATTCTAACCAATATACAGTTTTTCCAAGCAATTCCTTAGGTCAGTGGCTCTCCATCCTATCTAATAAAGAGGTAATATGCAAATTGACCATCACACCAACACACAAGATGGTCACCCCCATGTGGTCAAAGATGGCCGCCCCCATGTGGACACAAGATGGCCACCACAAGATGGCCAGCAGAGTTTGGCAGTTGTGGGTGACCAGGCCTGCAGGGGAGGGGAGTTGGGGGTGACCAGGCCTGCAGGGGAGGGCAGTTAGTGGTGATCAGGCCGGCAGGGAAGGGCAGTTAGGGGTGACCGGGCTGGCAGAGAAGGGCTGTTGGAGGCAACCAGGCCAGCATGGGAGGACAGTTGGGGGGGGACCCAGGCCAGCAGGGGAGGACAGTTGAGGGGGGGGTCCCAGGCCTGCAGGGGAGGGCAGTTGGGGGTGACCAGGCTGGCAGAGGAGGGCAGTTGGGGGCGATGAGGCCAGGAGAGGAGGGCAGTTGGGGGCAAACGGGCCTGCAGGGGAGGGCAGTTGGGGGGACCAGGCCTGCAGGGGAGGGCAGTTGGGGGTAAACAGGCCTGCAGGAGAGGGCAGTTAGGGGCAATCAGGCTGCCAGGGGAGCAGTTAGGTGTCGATCAGGCTGGCACACACACACATGCACAAATTTCATGCACCGGGCCTCTAGTTCAGCTATAAGGTTGAAGAGAGAAAGTGGATAGAGTTGGGAGTACCATAAGGTAACCTTTTCATCTGCATACTCTGATTATCCCTTACTCAAATTCTTATTCAAACTCCTAACATGCCATACCAGGTTGTGGGGGTGCAGAGCATTATGGAAAGAATAATTTACCAGGGAAACTGAGGCAAAGAAATTTTAAGTAACTTGCTCAGTCACACAGCTAGGAACTGGCAAAGCCAGGATTCAGCCATGGGTGGGTCTAAGTCCAAAGCCCACATTTGTAACCACAATGTTAGCCTGTCTCCTGATTAGTGTTTGCCATATCAGAGAACTTAATCTTTGCTAGATTTCTTTAAGGCGGTGACCTCTGGATTTTCTATAAGTATACTTCCTACTTGGCAATATATCTGCAATAACATCCTAATAATAATTTGTTATCTGACATCCAACCAACAACAGAGCCCAGGAACAGGCTGAGGACTGGGAACCCAGAAGGAGGTGCTCATCCTTAGTGGGAGCAATGGTTTGCCCAGTCTAGAGCCATATATAGTGTTCCTGAGGGCCAGTTGGGCAAACACATATGTGAAATGGGAAAGTGTGTGAGATGCCATAATACCTGAAGACTCATGTGAAAACCTGGAGCTGAGGTTCAGAAAATTGGAATAAAAATACATAAAGAATTAATTCTAATCCAGCTATAGGCTAACATTTGGGGATTTGGAGCATCAAAATTTTAGGGAATTTATGTGAATTTGTCTACGTTGATACCCAAATAAGGATACACCTGTTACTCTAATTTTACCCAACAGAGAGTAATTCTGATCTAATAAATTATTTCAATTGTGCTGAAGTACAAATGCATCATTATTCAATATTGTTTAGAAGAAAGTAGAGACATATTAATATGTATATCCCTGTGATTCAAATAAGTGTGTGGATATAATATGATTATATGTCATATAATTACTATATAATAACAAATATAATTATTACACATGAAGCCCAGCTTACTTTGGTTATTAGTAGCAGGGTAGCTCTGTTGGTGAGTACTGCAGTCATTATTAGGATAAAGCACATGGTAGTGATGGATCTGGGTTTGGATTTGGGGGAATACCAGCTCTTTGGGGGAAGGCATGGCCAGAGGGGGAAAAGGAGGCTCCTCGCATTAAATCAGCCCTCAAATCTACTACTGTGCTCATTTATAATTTATGTAAATTGATGAGTCTCCACTGTGTCATCAGCAACACACTTGGGACCGGTCACCTATCGATAATATTTCTCTTCCCACTTTTCTACCCACATCCTGTTCCCCCCACAATTTCCTGCTTTTGTGCCACTATCCCCAACTCCAGACCTTCCAGGGACAATGCTCAGAGGCTTCTCGGGTTTATACATCTTTTCCCAGGACCTGAAACTCTGGGAAGGGGATTTATGTCTTCTCACTCCTGAGGATGGCACCCATCCATACGTCATCACACTCCAAACCTCCACAGACTCCACCTCTGAGCTCTGTCTCCATGGTAAACCCACAGACTTTGGTCCGCCATTGTCTGAGTCCAGTTGAATACTGCTGATTCTAATATTCATTTCAGCCAGATTTCTCTTCCGTTCAGAAAAATTCTGGGTGTCGGGGGAGAGGCTCACCCATTGAATTGCCAAAGGATTCGGGCATGGAGAACACCCATGCCTGTGTTAATAGGAGTTAATCCTTTAGCAAGCTGTTAGCTTAGCTCTGCCCAGTGGCTCCCATGTGTATTACCAGTAGCTGGTGGAAAGGAAAAGAGTGAGAATGAAGCCATCCCAATCCTACAAAGTGGTCTGAGACTCCCGTCAGATGAGAATCTATGCCATTGTTGCTTGTAACGCTGGGAGCTCTCACAAAGTAGAGTTCTGCCGGAAGAATCTGATCTCCTGATGCAGACCAACTGCATTATGACTTCTCAGTGAGTCTGTGGTAGGGACACGATAGCTCCAGTCTTGAAATAGCATCTGTTAGTAGATGAATGCCCTGTGATTGTCTAATATCTCATATGTTCAGAGGAGGGTAAGCCTTCTTATTTTGCTGGCAGGCAGGTCTTGGTGACTCTTCCAGCATTCCCCAGGAAAGCTAGCCTTGCTAAAAATCCCCGTCACTGGTTTGGCATGGAGTGGGATACAGAGAGCACCTTCAGGGAGAAAGGAATGGGGAGAAGACCAGTGGGCCAGCCGTAGACAGAAACCCAGTCTGGCCTAGATTTTTGAGGCCCTGGAATGTTTTCCTGTGGTCATACATGTTAGTCCTCCTGTCACAGGGGAGAGTGCGACACAAGTTCACCCGGAGCTGATTTGTGTCTGTACTGTGCACTCCCTTTCGGCACCATGTCAAGAACTTGCCGCAAGGTTGGATAGAGTCCAGAAATACTTCTTCCTAAAAAGAACACAAACGTGTTTTCTTTTAAATTTCCTTGTAATAAATGGAAACTTGAAAAGGCATTAAAGGGAAGCAGAGCCAGTTTAATTTGTAATGTCTTTTTCTTCTGTCAGTTTAAATTACGCCCATGATATCTGAGCACAATTTCCTATATTTAATAATACATAAAGCAAGATAATTAAAAGGTATGCACACATGCTGGGAGAGAAACAGTGTTGAGTAAAACACTGACTTTAATCTCTGCCTCTGTTGATGAAATGTAGTGAAACCAAGCAACTAAAAGCAAATAAACAGAAAGGACACCGGCAAGGACTGTCCTTCACACCGGCTCCTTCTTCTGAGCCTCAGATTTCCATATCCAACTATTTACTGGACATTCCACTTGGAACCTTGATTTCTCCCTCTCCCTCAATACAACCAATCACACACACACACACACACACACACACACACACACACACACACACCTCTTATTAAACTCTACATCTACTGCTACCACCTCACTTAAACCTTGTTGACCACTGTGGTAACCTCCTAACTATCCTCTCTGCCTTCAGTTTTGCCCCTTTCCAATACATTCTGCAGACAAATCCAGCGTGATCTTTTCAAAATACAAACTTGATCATGCCATTCTCTGTATTAAATGTCAGTAGCTTCCCTTAGGAAATACTTGGAATTAAATCCTAAATTCTTTCCTATTATTTACAATCCCTACTCCTCCAGTATCAGGCTTTATTGCTCCCATCTCCTTGCCTTCTATAAACTAGTCATACCAAATTTTGCTGGGTTTCTCCCACACACCATGCTGAGACATCTTCCTGCCCCACAGAACTCCTCTTCACCACTAGTCTTCCCTTAAATCCCATTTACCCTGCCTCCAGTCTCTGAGTCCTTCCCATGTGCTCCCATTGCATGCTAGATGTTCCTCTGTTAGAGGACATACATATTGGAAGTGCCTGTCTACTTGTTTATATGCCCCACTAGAATTCAAGTTCTGTGCAGAATCATGCGCATCATGTTCATTTTCAAACCCCCAGAAGCTGGCACATAGCAAACACTGAATAAACACTGAAGGGAAGGAGGGAGGGAGGGAGGGAGGGAGGGAGGGAGGGAGGGAGGGAGGGAGGTCGGTCTTGCTGTGAATATGTCTTAGTTATTTCGTAGGAGACAGTATCCTAATTATGAACTTAGGGACAGGAATTCTTCTGGTGATGTGACCACACTCAGAGGTAGTAGGGTAAGTCCTCTGAGGTTTTTCACAGTTACAGGATCAGAGAAGGATTTACCCAGATCCCTCCAAAATCTTCCATTCTGTCCCCCCTGGGACCCGAGGCTTACATTGATAAGATGATTTTCCATACTGAGCTCTAAGTTCTTTGAAGGCAAGATCCATATCTAATTCAACTTTGTGTTCCCGCAGTACCCAGTGTAATGCTTTCCACAAGGAAGGTATTTAATACATATTTGTTGAGTGAATTAGTGAAAGCAGGAGAAGCCAGAATTCGGAGACCTACAAATGGATCCTCAAAGGCTCTTGGCTTGGGCTTCAGTCCCTTAATGAATTGCTAGTGACCTGAATTGCTCAAAAGCTATCACATGTGCTGCTCACCCAAGTTCTCACCATACAGCACTGGGGTGATGCCACAGGGTGGGCAGCAGACTTTCTGAGCAACAAAGGAAGTCAGGTCAGTAGATACCAGAAGTCTTGATCTCTAACTTCTCAAATGATCCCTCCCTTCTGCAGAACAAGTATCATACGTGAATACTCTTCCATTGTTTAGCAGAGTTCCTGGGACAACTGAAACTATGGAGTGAAAAAAGATTTGGGGCACAATGTGGAAGGCAGCTAGAGTCTATATGTTTAACTTAGCCTTGCTGAACATTTTATTTCATGCCAGTGTATAATTAGAGAGCCTGCCATGAAAATGAGCGGTTTTGTTTATTTATTATGTAAGTATGCCTTTTATTAAAACGACTTTGTGAAGATCTAATTGCCACTACAGTAATATAGCATAGCAACTCCTTACATAAATACATGATTATTATGTACAGTCACTTATCTGTGAACGAGTTCTGCTACCACTTTCCTTAATTAAGGATACAAAAGGGCTCCTTCATCTTTGCATATTCCCTTGCTAGGACATTGATACTCATTATTTCCTAAGTCCAAACACTGAAACTGTGTCAAGAATGCATCCATCACTAGATGGGTACTTATAGTCAGCAGAATTTTCAACCCTGTCAGCAATTTCAGCAATTTGCAATTTCTGTATATCTGACATGTGTTTTTATTGGTGAAGATCACTTTCAAATACCAAGATCATGAGAATGATTCTTTGGGTAGTCTCTGCTGCAGCCTCATGTAATGACAGTAATTAACAGCCTGTGATTAGTAGCCACTCCAGAAAGTGTTTGAATGTTAATTTGCTTCAACTAATATGCAGCACTTCTGTGTAATGAGATCTAAGCTATAGGTTCATAGGGAAAGCAAATTATTTTACAGCATTTAATCATACAAATGATTCTTAGTTAATCACTTCAACAGTAAACCTCGATGTTCTAATAAGTGACATTTGTTTTTCTGTCATTCAGTTTATTATGGTATAGGTCAGGGCAAAGATGCCATTTTTCTTAATGGTCAAATTTCTACTTGCCAGCAACATCACTCCTGAATAAGGGCTCATGATATAGAGCAGTGGAGCTGGATTTGTGGGAGAATACAAAATTGAGAGCAAAACTGTATTTTATTTTAATTTACTTTTCTAACTTTAAAGGCATTGCTTGGTGCCATCTTTACCTCAGTTTACATATCTGTAGAATGGGGTGAATGACTTTTGGCTCTTTAATGCAGATATCCTGGCACCTAATGTCCACCAAGAAATTAAGAACTGGGTATTGCTTTAACCAAGCATTCATTACTTGAATCCCTAAAGTTATAGATTGGGCAGGAAAACAAAAGTCACCAGAACATTAACATTCACTAATGAAGTGACTTCTTAAACAATAAGTACCCTCTCAACTTTAGCATGGAACTACTCTGATCACAAAGCAAAGCCATTGACGATTTGGCCAAGTTAGACCAATTATAAGAATTGAAAATGCAATAGGCATTTGAAAAGACAATGATGCAAGTACCTAAGAATAAAGAGAGGCCTTTGGGAAACTGGTTGAAACCCTAGCCTATTTTTAATAAACGAACTGACTTCACATTTACACTGAAAAGGTCAAACATGCCATAAAGGATGCTGAGTCATGCTGTCACAGTGTCATCAGAAAAAATATACCAAAACTGACTCTTGATTGGTCCTTTGCTTCTAGAATTGGCAGAGTTGTAAGTGTGATCTATATGCGATCAAACTTAATAGAAAACATACTTGTTTTTATAATTTTGGTTTCATTTTTTAATATGTTTTTATTGATTTTAGAGAAAGAGGAAGGGAGGATAGAGCAATAAAAACATCTATGAGAAAGAAACATCATTGACTGGCTGTCTCTTGCACACCTCCTACCGAGGATTGAGCCCTCAACCCAATCATGTGCCCTGACCAGGAATCAAACCAGTGACCTCTTGGTTTATGGGTCAATACTCAACCACTGAGCCACACTGGCTGGGCTCTGTTTCAATTTTAGGGTAGGGTCTCCAATATTTGATAAAATACTATCAAATTTGATTCCTCATTTTATTTTAAATTTACTTCATGTGCCCTTTTTCCATTAGCAGTTACCCTTGGATAACAAGAGCTTCCTGTGTTGGTTTTACAGATAAATTTCAAGGCTCATCATTATTAACAAGAGTAATTATTTTCTAATCTCCTAAGAACCAGAATGAAATTACATTCCTTTACTATGAATGTGGTGTAAGTGCTACAACATCACATAGAGATAGTCTCTAAGGACAAGCATTAAACAGACCCATATTGTAATACACAAGAGAAGCCTCCTAACTGGGAGTGAATGTCTGTCTGCAGTATGATGTCAGAGCGTCCAGAAGGCTTTTGTTGTTAACCTCTTTAGTGGATGTCCCAGTCCCATACTTAGATGTTCATTCTTCTGATTTACCAAAACAGAAGTTTGAGTCCTTAAGGTAATTGTAAATAATGTCATCCCAGTCACTTAGATCTTAACATAAACTGATTTATTGGATCCTTTTCTAGAATAAGTTTCATAACTTAATAACTTAAAATACATTGAGTGCTTTAGAAAAGAAGGAGAAAGTGAGCTTTTGACAAGAGAAAACAGACAAAGGATCTTGGAAGCAATGGGAGAAAAAAAAGCTGTATTTCCCACTTTACTATTTTGCCTAGAGTTATTCCTGGGTTAGATGACATTTTGGGGGGAACCAGTAAATCCTGACATTTCCCAACCATCTTTCTCATAACTTGACATTGTGCTTGAAGGTTTAAGATTAATCTCATGCTTTGACTCACTAAGTCTATTTTTATGAAATTACTAGAGGCCTGGTGCACGAATTCGTCCCTCAGCCTGGCCTGCGGGATAGGGATGAAATCATCTCTCCAACACCCCCAAGGGGTCCTAGATTGTGAGAGGGTGCAGGCAAGGCTGAGGTACCCCACCTGTGCATGATCTGGGCTGGGGAGGGATGCAGGAGGTTGGCCAGCTGGGGAGGGACTGTGGGAGGGCTTCAGGGCATGTCCAGCCCAACTTGCTCAGTCCCAATCAGCCAGACCACAGCAGCAAACTAACCTACCAGTCAGAGCGTCTGCCCCCTGGTGGTAAGTGCACGCCATAGCAAGCGGTTGAGCGGCCTTAGCATATCATTAGCATATTATGCTTTGATTGGTTGAACGGCCAACGAGACGACAAGACACTTAACATATTAAGCTTTTATTATATAGGATTTTAAGAAAGTAATAATGTCTGTGGCAAAGATTTCCCTTAAAAACTGTTCACGTCAGTATAGTTTATAACAAAGTATTTTTTTAAACTTTAATGGTCACAAGTATGGTTTATCTATACAATGGAATACTCTATATAGCTACTAAAATATTGCAGAGGAATGTTTAATTGAAAAAAATCCAGTTACATTACAGTAACCACCTATGATCTCATTTTGTAGAGAAGTCAAAATAGAGATACTGTAAAAGAAGAAAAATAAATACCACTGAATGATTAAAAAGATGAAAATAACCCACAAAAGGCAAATGTGAGTTGCTGATAAACCAAAGTGTGGTGGAATTCTGGGTCCACTCTATAGAGTGATAGGTGGGCAAAGTAGCTCTTTTTCTGCTATTGTCAATCAATTCTGAGACCAACTATTTGCTTCACAAAATAACAGTGCATCTGTTTCTGAAAAGGTGCATTCCAAAATGCATACTATCTCTGTGCAAGAGGATTATTTGACAGTGCTGTACAGGTGACAAAGTGCTTAGAAATTACCTTCCTAGAACTTTATGTCATTTCATTTCTCCATTAACTAACCCAAGCAAGTGGTTATTAAGCACTAATATGTGTGAAATGCTGTACCAGGCCCTCCCATATTCACCCATCTCTCCCTACCTCCACTGGTACCACCCAAGATAGACAGGTTTATTCCTCCCTCCCTCCCTCCCAGTTTCCTTTCCCCCTCCCCACCCCCACCCCCATCATTTAACCAGAAGAGCCCATGATGACAAGGTGGTAGCATTGGAAGTGTTTCTGTGGCTGGAGAAAATAAAATGGTATGAATTCCAATTCAATTATCAATGTATTAGAGTTTATCTTTTCACTTAATGTTGCCTGTCAGTGAACTAAAAAATATTCTCATCACTGTGTATAGAGAAGACTTTACAGTTACTTATGACACCAACAAAGGAAGATACCAAGATCTAGTGCTAGAAGTATACTTATATATCCCAAAGCATAGAGACAGAGAACTTAAATCAGTATAAAAGAAATGAACAGGATACATTTGGGAAGATATTTAAGCAAAGAGGGGGACGCTTCCTTAAGGGTTATCTAGCATCATCTTATTGCCAAAGGTCCCATTTTTGGCCTAATTTAAAGTTGGCCAGAATGTCTAGCCAACTTGTTAACATCCCCTTCAGTCATTCTTCTTCCATTACCTGCCATGTGTTTGATCTTGCTGCTTAATTTTATGTTCTAATCAAAGTTTAGCTCCCTTATCTGTTTTCTAAACTGTCTCTTACTTTTTAAAAAAATCTACTTTTTCAAACACTGATAAGCTACCAAGTTATTCTCCAAATTAAATAGCAAAATAAGTTATCAAATATGTATTAGACCTAATTTTCCAGTCCAGCAAAACTACCATCTCTGAGCAAATCTCAGTAGAGCCCTCTTTAAGAATTGCCTTTTAACTTCCAGATTGCTATCTGGTTTCCTTGTCCTTCTCACAATGTTTTACAGACCTGCAGTTTCCTCCACTTGTAGCAGTTCTGACACTATCATGAGAATCACCAGTGATATTCTGTAAATGCCAGCCAAAATCTATCTGCAAGAACATCTGCTCAACAGTGCAAAACTGATGTAATTACCAACCATCATCTATTCTCCTCCTGCTGAGGTAACTGCTCCAAAGCATGACTTTTTGCCCTGAGTTAACAAGATCCAGAAACTCCCTGTTATGTACAAAACCTGCTGCTTAAAACCCATGTAGCTTCAACAAAAAATTATAACCCAGTCTCTCAGCTACAAGAGTCACTAACACCCCTGTGCCATAGGGTCTTGGAGAATCTTGCTCAAAACCTTGTGAGTCCAAGACCTCATCCTCCACCCTCTACCTATTTTTGTCTAATATAAATGGTCTTCAAGAGAATATGATATGGAAGGAGAGGGTACATCTACTGTTCACAATAACATTGTTTTAAACGTACAACTACTGAAAAGAATAATTAAATGTCAAATGCCTTAACTGGAACTGAAGCAGAAAGAGGAATTTTAAAAATATTTATTGAGCATCTACTATTTGCCAAGTGCTGTCCTGGATGCTTTGCATATGTTATCTCATTTAATTTTAAAATTCTGGCAACCCAGAAATTCGATGTTTGAATCTCTCAAGTTTAGGAATGGCACTTATACTTCAGCTCTACCCCTAAGGATGTGAAGAAGATTAACCAATAATGATGGAAAAGAATAAATTCTAAGTATTTTTTTCTAATCATGTTAAGGGAGGGTGAAGAGACCATGAATTTTAGAGTATGGTACCAATAAACTATGGAGCATCCACAGTTTCTTAATCTGAATTTCGGTTTCCACATCTACAAAATGAGGGAATTGGATTGGACTTCTGAGGTTACTAGCAGTTCTAGAACATCATGATTCATGGATTCTACTAAGAAAATTTTATTTAAAACATTTTTGAACTACACACTCATTCCTCTCATTTTTGTTTCCCTTAAATTCATGGTGAGGCTAAGAACAAACTATATCTGGTTTCAGAAGGACTAGGAATTAATAACAAGATTCTAACAAATTGTTTGTTGGATTGTTGGTTTTTCAAATTAAATTTATTGGAATAATATTGGTTAATAACTTTAAGTTTTAGGTGTACAGCTGTATAATATGACTTCTGTTATTCTATGGAGTTCTCAGCACCTGATGTCTAGTCTCCTTCCATCACTATATACAAGTATTTGACCTCCTTTACCCTTTTCATCCTCCCTCCATCCTCCTTCCCTTCTGGTAACCACCATTCTGTTGGCTGTGTCAATGAGTTTGGTTTATTTGTTTAATTTGTTCATTTGTTGATTTTTGTTTTATATTCCACACATGAGTGAAATCCTATGGTTCTTATTCTTTTCAGTCTGACTTACTTTACTTAGCATAATACTCTCAAGATCCATCCATGTTGTTGCAAATGGCAATATTTCATCATTTTATGAATATTATCCCATTGAATATATGCACCACATCTTCTTTATCCAATAATCCATCAAAGGGCACTTAGGTATTTTCATCTTGGCTATTGTAAATAATGCTGCAATAAACATAGAGGTACATATATCTTTACAAATAAGTGTTATCAAAATTTGGGGGTACACACTCAGGAGAGGGATTGAGGAACCTCACAACTACTTTCCATAGTGGCTACATCAATTTACACTTCCCTCAGCAGTGTACAAGGGTTCCCCTTTCTCCTCATCCTCTCCAACACTTGTTATTTATTGTCTTGTTGATAATAACCATTTTAACAGGTATGAGATGATATCTCATTGTGGTTTTGAATTTCATTTCCTTTATAACTAGTGATGGTGCGTATCTTTTCATATCATCAGTATGTCTTCCTGGGAAAAGTGTCTATTCAGTTCCTCTGCCAACTTTTTAATCAGATTGTTTTGTTCTTTTTGAGTTGTATGAGTTCTTTATATATTTTGGATATTATGCCTTATTGGAGGTATTGTTTGCATACGTCCATTAAATTGGTTGTCTTTTTGTTTTGTTGATGGTTTCTTTTGCTATGCAGAAGCTTTTTAGCTTGATATAGTCCCATTTATTTATTTTTGCTTTACTACCCTTGCCTTTAGAGTCAAGTTCAGGAAAACCTGTCTATGAGTCTAATGTCTATAACCTTAGTGTCTATATTTTCTTCTATGTATTTTATTGTTTTGGGTCTTATAGTCAAGTCTTTAATCCATTTGAGTCTATTTTTTGTGTATGGTGTTAGATGGCAATCTAGTTACATGGTTTTTGTTTTCTAAGAAAAGATTGGCCATGTAAACTTCCAAAACAAGTGTATCAAATTAGGCTGAACCGAGGAATTAAAGAGTACTCCTGTCCCCAAGTGAAATTATGGCCATTTTGCACACAAAATATTTGTAGACAGTGAACAAACTACCGTGAATACAACCTTTGTGTTATCTTCTTGGAGGAAATTTTATTTCAATTTTTCTCAATGAAAATAATGTTGAGGCATGTGTATGTGTTAGGTATATAAAGGTATTTGATACCAGTGGATGGAACATTGCCTTTTCATCATGAGTCATCATGAAAGAAATCTCTCTTATTCTGCCTTGAATGTATCAGGTCACTTTCTAGCTCTTAACATATGAAAGCCTCTAAAAATCAATAAATAATTCATGAAATATTTGCCAAATTTACCTCTCCTGTTCCAGCACTGTGTCAGGCAGTTGAATGACTAGAAAGACATCTCTCAAAGTAATACAAATAGCTTGATCCACTGAGACAGAGATATGACAGACTGTGGGAATAAAAAGTAAAACAAACTAACTGTAGATAGAAGGGAAGGAGAGGCATAAGGGCCCAGGGCAGACCCAGCACCTCAGCAGCAAAACCTCCTGAAGAGGCTGGGGGAGAAGCAGGTAATGATTAGATGGTGTGTTCATTATTTCCACTATAGTGCACATTCACCATAATTCATCAGAATCCCTAAATACTTCAGGCATGATAAATCTCCTGCCATATTTGCAAATGTTGTCTCATATACGAAACAAGGTATATGGTTTGTCTAGCAAGTTCCAACTTCTTATTATATAAATAGTTTTATTTCACTGGCCCTCATGAAGTTGTGTTTTTCTAAAATGCTAATAAGCTTGTGATATTAATTATTTATTATATTCTAATATTTCCAATCACAGAAAATATCTATATTCAAAAACAAAAATGATCCTCAATACTAATGATTGTAAATGATTATCAACAAAATGGGAGCATATACACCACTACCAACAACAAAAAACCTTTCCAAGGTTCAAAGGGAAATATAGGTGAAAAATCCACAGCTGAGGACTATGAGGTTTTTTCAAAGCCTTGCCTCTTAATTTAAGTCCCAGTTCTGGCATTACCTGATGTTAAAAACAAGACAAGAAACCCAAAATGGGGTAACTTAGGCTAAGCCCCATGTCATCAAACTGAGACTCAATACTTAATTAATTTCAGCTTTCCCAGAAATGGAATCTCAAACCAGTCAATCAGGAATTACCTGCTCAGCACTGGTGATGTAATGTGTCTGCTGTACCCCAGCCACCCCTAAAGGCAACTGACCTTGCTACAAACCCACCCACTTTTTGGAAGTATAACTTCCTTGTCCCCACTTACTCCTGCCTATGAAAGTATTTCATTTCATATAGCTCCTTGGAGCTCTTTTCTATCTGCCAGATGGGATGCTGTCCAGTTCATGAACAGTTGAATAAAGCCAATAAGATCTTTAATATTTATTCAGTTGATTTTTGTTTTATAACATTGATATACACTATTGCAGGTTTAACCCTTTGCACTTGCTTGCTTTTTTCTCGATTCCTTTATTCTACTCGGGATTTAATTTTTTAAATACCCCAGATTTTACAAAGCGCGGCAGTAGAATAAAAAACTGGAGTTTCTTTTCATACAAACTTATTTATTTGTATTTTTTTATACTTCAAATTATTGATACATTCAAAGAGTATAAAAAGAGCTGTTACTGATGCTAACCGTGTCGAGTCACACTCGACATCCGAGTGCAAACCTGAAGGGACTATGTTCCCAAGCACAAAGGTAACCGTGTGGCCTGGAGGCCAATCTCCCAAACAGAAAAGGCCATTGCAGTGCCTTCTTCTCAGTCATCTTGTGCATGACCAGAATCATACAGACAGGGGGCCTCTAGAAAGACTTCACAGTGATTTATTAAGATATTTACTTAGTTGCAGGCCAAAGACTAGGAGATCTCATGCATCTTTCCTAACTCATGTGATAAGAAGAAGAAGAAATACTGAATACCTATTCTGTGCCAGGCACCTACTGTGTGCCAAGGGTAGAGCCTGAGGTTTTTTTTCTCACAGCAGCCAAGCTTGAGAATCACTGATCGGGAACACGAAGGCAAGTTGGTTTGACTCCATACCAAATCCTCTTTGTGAGGAATTACCCCAATCTTATCAGTAATATATTTGCAATTCTCCTTACAGTGTGAATTGCTCCAGGATGATTTCTAAAGAGTGCTAACTACATTTTGTTATGTGACTTTTTCATTCATGATCTTACCTCTCAATTCTGGAAGTAATTTATTTGGGGCCCACAGAGCATTTATGATGACTAGAAATAATACCTATTAATTAATTTTGAAGATAATGAAATACTTAAATACTTAATTTAGCAAAGGCAAAAAAGGAAGCAATCCTAGAAAAGTGATATACTGGAAATGATGTTTGAGGTTGGGATTGGCGTAAATATAGAAATCTAAGCAGATTGCAAGCAGTTACCATTGACCAATTCAATTACCATTGTAGTAATTTTAGACAGGATAAATAGGACAGAGAAAAGTGAACAGGAAAGGCCAAATTAAAGAAATGAAGTCTCAGTAGGAATTGGAGGTGGAATTGAAATTAGGAGCTAAAGAAAATGAAGTTGAAAATGATTCAAACTTGCTCTTAGAATAGTAGCTCTGTTGATGTCTGTGGAGAATTGGGGAAGTGGGACCTTCCATATACTTCAAAAGACACTTCAAGTCTTCCATGAACTTTCTTTGAATTTTCCACATCTTGTTTTTTTACTAAGAAGTTAAAATTAAATTTAACACTGCCAGAAGGGCCTGTCCAGTACCAAAGGGAGGAAGGGATGGGAGGGAGGGAGGGAAGTAAGGAGACCAGGGAGGGAGGGAAGGGAGGCAGGGAGGGAAGTAGGGGGACCAGGGAGGGAGGGAGGGAGGGAGGGAGGGAGGGGTTAATTGATAGTAAATACATGAGAATATTTTCCTCCCCCTCCTTTTTATATCATTTTCATTTTGGTTATATGCAATTAAATAGGAGTAAATCATTGTCTGGCTATATATGTTCATTCTGTAATTCATCCAGATCTCCAGCTTTAGTTCTATCAATTCTATTTTCCCTGCTGTCGATGTCATTCTATACTGCCGCGCCCCCTTGTATTTGTGCTTTGGAAGAAAGGCTGTCCAAGAAAGGATAAAGCTGGACTCTGTTGGGAGATAATGCAATAAAATATGCTTCTGGAAGAGAAATTTCAAACCCAGAAGGTTCTTATACATAACTAGTAGCCCGTTTGCACGAAGATTCGTGCAATAGACCTTCATTCACCTGGCTGCCTGCACCAGTTTTCTGCCGGCACCGGGGACCCAGGCCTTGGCTGTGGCCACCGCCTTCTGCCTTCTTTCAGGGTCGGGGCTTGGCCCCGGGCTGCGGCCTTGGCTCTGCTGCACCCCAGCCTCCCTGCTATGGATCGTAGGAGCCGACCCCCGTGGTTGCCTGCGATCCGTGCAGGCTCCCCGCTGGTGCCCAAGGCCGGGGAAAGCCTCCGCCCCAGGCTTTCCCCGGCCTTGGGCTCCGCCGCACCCAGCGTCCCTGCTATGGATTGTAGGAGCCGAACTCCTGGTCGTTGCCTGCGATCCGTGCAGGCTCCCTGCTGGTGCTCCGCCCAAGGCTTTCCCGGCTGTGGGCTCGGCTGCACCCAGCGTCCCTGCTACGTATCGTAGGAGCCGATCCCCTGGTCGTTGCCTGCGATCCGTGCAGGCTCCCCGCTGGTGCTCTGCCCGAGGCTTTCCCGGCCGTGGGCTCGGCTGCACCCAGCATCCCTGCTACGTATTATAGGAGCTGACCCCCTGGTCGTTGCCTTCGATCCGTGCAGGCTCCCAGCTGGTGCCCAAGGCCAGGAAAGCCTCCGCCCAAGGCTTTCCCGGCCTTGGGCTCTGCCACACCCCAACGTCCCTGCAACGGTTTACTGGTGGGCGTGGCTTGGTTGGTGGGCGTGGCTTGGGCGTAGCGAAGGTGCGGTCAATTTGCATATTTGTCTATTATAATTATACTAGTAGCCCATTTGCAGGAAGAATCCTGCAAGCGGCCGCTGCCGAGGCGTGCGCTGCTGCTGCCGTTGCTTCTGCCGCGCCTGCACCCATGTGCTGCTGCCGCCCGGCCCGCTCCGCCCCGCCCCACCTGGGCTTTCCCTCTGGCAGCCACCATGCTTTCCGCTTTTCCTCCCTCTTCCTTCTAAGTTGTCTTCAGTCTTCACTCCTCCCTCCCTCAGCGTATGCAAATTAACCGCCATCTTTGTTGGGTAATTTGCATACTCGTTCTGATTGGCTGGTGGGCGTGGCTTTGGCTGGTGGGAGTGGCTTGGGCGTAGCGAAGGTGCGGTCAATTTGCATATTACTATTTTATTAGGTAGGATATAAGATAACAATAGGGCCTACTTTGCATTTGAACCAGTTTAGCTCACTCTCTGATTCCTGGAGTTGACTCCTTCTAGGCTGCTGTGCTGTGCCAGCATTCATTAGATATAATACACTGGCTAACATCTTTGTGGGGCCTGGAAGACATCCTTAAGGGCCTCCAGGTGAACACATATGAAGAAAGGCTTTCCAAGAAGAAAGTTTTCTTTTTGGAACTTGTGGTTTGGCCTAAAAGCTTTTTGAAAAAACAAACACAAACAAACAAAAAAGCGTTTTTGTCTTACATTCTTCCTCACCATTCATTGTTTTAGTTTTAGAAAGCTATTTTTACAAATCGGCGTCTCCCAGTTAGTACAGTGAACTGCATGGAAAAGGCCAAACATTCAAATGTTCACCTTGTTTAGGATTCTGAACTTCAGGGGCAGAGGTAGTGAAGGGTAGGAAAGAATTCAGAAATGCTAGGCTAAAAACAAAAGAACATCACTTAGGAAGACTCCTTTTATACTGAGACTCATGACCTTTAATTGATAGTTAAAGACACTCTTTATTCCGTAATATTTTCCCATCTCAATGTCAGTTTGTGCTTTCAATTTTTTTTGCTAACTTGAGCATAGGTGCCTTCCTAACTGAAGGCATGATCACATGGGACACACAGTTCAGGGTTCTTCACTAAGAGCAATAGAGATCTTCATATCAATTTTAAATCACCACTGCTTAATCCATTTGCCAGTTGCCATATGACCTATATGTGCAGAGTGATTCAAGGAAATTGGGTGGTGCTTAAAGAATCACCTCCAAATGACATAGGAATTCCTCATGTGTCTTCCAGGGCATACTAAATTTCTCCTCTAGAACATTGTATCTCACTATCCAAATCCAGTTTATGTCCCACCACCTATTTATAAATCTTAGGGTTTGGTTAATAATGGGAGCAAAGAAAATGGAATATCTCAGAGATGAAAATTAAATGGCACTACCCATGGCAGAAGAGCTTCAGGCCAAGGACTTTGGATTTTCAGAACTCTTGGGGCCAGGCTGTTTCTATTGTAAGCTCATGCAGCAAGTTCCATGAATGTGACATAATTAAATGTTTGATTCTTTGAATTACCTTGGTTTTGATTCAACACTCACCAAGCCACTTTCTGATTATGATTTGACTGCCTAGAGGAAAAAATGGACTGTATCTTCTAGACTTGGACTAGATTCATTCCAGGGACACATGCATTTCCACTATCAATAAAACTAGTAAATTAGAAGTTATGGTTTTATACATCTTCCTCATGAGCTTGGTTACCATGAGCTCAGTCCTGAGAAATGGACACACTCTTGGTGTGCCAATAAAGATCAAGTTTTTAAGCTTGTGAAACTTAGGACCAGTGTTTGGGCTACATAAATCCACCAACATAATGAATGCCACATTGAGAAACCTCTTGGAAGCCACACAGCCAACCATTCCCTAGGCGGACATGTACTCCCTCTGTATCATTTTGTCAAGCTACTAGACCCTTTACCCTTCTGACATTCAGGAACTTGGCAACATTTGATTATTCACATCTTTGCTGAATAAAATTTTCTTTATCAAATTTATAGATCAATTCCCAGGTAAGCGTACCTCAGCTATTATCAATGCATCTTGCCTGTGTTAAGCATGTTCCTCAACCCCAGACCAATGACAACAGGTTTCCACTACCCATTTATTTTGTGGCTACCACAAATGAATGACTTCTGTCATATCTCCTTGTCCTCCAGTAAGCCACTATTACATTCCTGATGCCACTCCTTCAGTTTATTGACTAGGTTAAGGTAGTCCATTTTTCAAAATAAGTGATGTTGTGTATTTTTCAATACTGTGTATTTTTTGACATGATGGAGAAAAAAGGCTATAAAATTATACCTAAGTACTGCTATGGACACATAATCAACCATTTGGCCAGTGACCCAAAATATTGCATCTTGTGTGAAAACAGTACCTCTTGCTGGCTTGAGGTCATACAGGAAGCTGAAAGGATCCCCTCTACAAGAAAACATATTAGTTAAAGTACACTGAGCTGATCACAGTCAAATTTGTCTGCTTCAGATAAGGATCATTTTCCTTCAAGGGACTCAAGACAACAATAAATATTTAATTTTTTGTCTTTTTATTTCTGGACTCCCAGGCCCTAGAAATACCAGGTGTTTAAGTGGCATTTAACTCAGTAAGTATTTGTTGATAGAGTTCATTGAAGGATAAATTATTTATTTAGAATTTTAGCTTTCTGTTCCCAATTTTATTTTTCTCCTCTATATTCCTACTTCTTTTTTCTTTCCATCTTTAAAATGTTCCTATATCATCTTCGAGGCTATAATTTATGCCTTTATTTCCCTTTCACAGGGGTATATGATAGAAGTAGTAATAATTATAAATGCATAAACTATCAAAACAATATGAAGAATTAAAAGATCCCTTAG
Organism: Cnephaeus nilssonii; assembly: GCF_951640355.1. Lineage (NCBI taxonomy): Eukaryota > Metazoa > Chordata > Mammalia > Chiroptera > Vespertilionidae > Cnephaeus > Cnephaeus nilssonii. Next base: position 42,932,837 of record NC_137081.1, read on the forward strand.
AGAACTGAAGGATCAGTCTAAGATATATCCTAAATAGTGTGTGAGTGGAACACACTATACACAATACATTAATTATGAAGCATTTTTTATAATTCTAAAATATAATGGCAATATAAATAATCACATATTTGTATAGTGCTTTATGATTTAGGAGCACTTCCATGAACATTCTCTAATCTGATACTTTGTAAAAATTCTGATGTTCTACATCCTCTTGTTTTATTCTTTAATCTATTTTGTCTGTCATCCAATTGTCCCCACTTCAAATAGTACATCACAATTTCACCATTGCTTCTTCAGGTGTTAACAGCTTTCATTTCTTTGAGGTCCACATCTCTATAAAGTGATTCTATATTTATGATTATGTCATTGGTTGATATTTCTAGAATAAAAAACAAATGGCTTAGAAAAGAGCGAAATTAGAACTCATCATGGTTTCATGTTACGAATAAATTTTAGAAGATATGTACGGCAATGCTTCATTACACTTACATATTTGCTTAAATATTACACGTTTCCCATCTCTACACTAGACTAAGTTAGAGCCCTGCTGTTTCCAGAGACTATAAAACTCAGTGAAAAATCCAGTATAATACATATTTATTTGTTTTTACTGCTACTCTGGGCGACCTTATAAAGCATCTTAATTCTAAAGTCATTGTGTCTAAGGAGGAACAAAAAAGGTTCCTGACATGGAATCCAGGGTTCCACAATAGATAACCAAACTCATTGTCACCTTTGCAAACCCTTTGCATTAATGTTCTTCTCTTTCCAATCTTGGATTTTAATCACTAGGTTGATTAAAACTTCATTCACTGTTGAGATCTGCTCAGATTCTATAGGTCAGCAATTTTATATTTATGATCTCCAGATATCAGGCAACAAATTTTCTTCTATGATGAGAGTTGAAATTGGAATGTTATAATATTGGACTGTCAAATATTTCTAGCATTGAAATGGGATTAAGATTCCAAAAAAAAAAAAAAATCCAATGAAGGCCTTTCCTTCCTGCCAGGTTCTGCACACTGTACTGGATGGTTGAATCAGGATTCCACAGGTGCCACCATTATCCTTACATCAAGGGAGAGCTCTTAGAAAGGATCCAGCTCTGCCCTGACTAGTGTGGCTCAGTTGCTTGGAATGTTGTCCTATATACCAAAATGCCAAGGGTTCAGTTCCCTTTCAGGGCAGTTTCCTGGGTTGCAGGTTCAATCCCTGGTCGGGGTGCATACGGGGTGTGTATATGGAAGCAACCGACCACATTGATGTTTTTTTCTTTCTCTCTCCCTCTCCCTTCTTCTCCAAAACCACTGAAAACATATCCTTGGGTGAGGAGTAAAAATAAAATAAAAATTTTAAAAAGGGTACAGCTCCATGGGATCTTCATCTAGGTGTTTGGGGGGGGGGGGCGGTTGTTACAGTGCAAGTTATTTCTCTAGATAACTGCACTTATATTTCTTAGTTTTGCTTCCTATCTGATAATTAGAGTAAGGGTTATTTGCACCATAAGTAGATGAATTTCATTTAAATGTGTATTCTTAATTGTTCTTCAAAAAGATTACCTTATGATGTAGCACTAAAAGAAAAAGTTATTGAGAATATAGAAGAATGCTTGTCTTATGCTTGGCAATATAACTAAAGGCAATAGAGCTTATTGAATCTAGCAGATTACATTTTAGAATTACCAAAACTAAGAGACTGGTGTGACTGGTTCATGGATCATGGAGGATTATCTCTCAAGCACCACATATCTATGCCAGGAGATTCTATCTGACTTGCAAGAAAAAGCTACTTAGTTTTCTTAAGCTAAGGAGAAAATACTATATGTTTAACCAAACAGGAAATACAGATGAAAACCTGGTTCTCATCCATAACCCTCAAAAATTATATGTTTAGTCCTAAAGTTGCTAACAAGGTCAACGTCACTAGTGTCCGCTTTGGAAAACCACATGTCACTGTCTTACTACACACACATAACTATTGATTACCAAAAGTGATTCAGAAGGCTCTTTATCTTAATATAGAGAAAACTAAGTTACAAACTTAGAGTATAATAAAAAAAAGAAAGTACATAAACAGATGCTATTAGCAGATTTTAATGTTAGTAATCTAATATTTCTTCTTTTGTCTCCAATGCTGTTATTTGACCAAAGGTACATTATCAAACTGATAACATCTTGGACTCAAAGAAATCTGATATTTATGCCTTAGTCATTCTCATACATCACTCCTTCAATCCTTATAACAATGCTATAAGCTAAGCACTTCGCTTTACAGTGAAGTAAAATGTGGTTCAGGGTATTTACTAGGTGTACCAGTTAATAATGCGGATTTTTTTCAATAGATGGTGTTACACATATGTTGATATATATGCAATTTGATATGTATACTATTTTGTTGTATTGACAACAAGCTTCAAAACTTCATATGTCAAATTTTCTGAAGGTGTTAACATCATAGATATTTTTACACTTAAAAATGTCGAATTTCATGCCAAAAAAAAAGCATTTGTGGGAAGTTTTAATTCATTACTTTATTTTGAAGAAAAGTGCTGCTGAAAGTTATTGTATACTTTGGGAAGCTTATGATGAACATGCTCCATCTCAAGATATGTGTGAACGCTGGTTTAAACGCTTTAAAAGTGAAGATTTCCGTGTGAAAGACAAAGAACGTCCAGGTCAACCGAAAAAGTTTGAAGGCCAACAATTACAAGCATTATTGGATGAGGATGCGTGTCAAACTTAAAAACAACGTACAGAAAGATTAACCTTTTGCACTCGGATGTCGAGTGTGACTCGACACGGTTAGCATTAGAATAAAGGAATCGAGAAAAAAGCAAGCGAGTGCAAAGGGTTAAACATTGCTCAGCAAACAATTTCCAGTCGTTTACAAGCAATGGGAAATATTTTAAAACAAGGAAAATGGGTGCCACATCAACTGAACGAAAGACAAATGGAAAACCGGTAAATAGTCAATCCGCATTTTTAATCAGTATCCGCATTATTAACCAGTACACCTAGTAGTCACTTGCCCAAGATATACAACTAGGACAGTAGTGAAGCACTTGAACTTGGGTCTAGTTTAATTACAGCGCAAAGTTCTTGACCATTAGGCTGCATGCCTCCCATTCTTTTCTAGCACTGAAGTCACAGAAACTCTGTTGAGGATGTATTAGCTGTGCCTTCTGTATGCCTAACTGTCTGAATTAGTTGACTTAACACGTTAAGTGCCCTGTCAGTCACTGGTGACCGACACTACACTTTCCGTCCAGAAGACAAAATAGGCTGGGCGCTTAACGTGTTAATGATCAATGACCCTAAGAACACATAGATCATTAGCTGGGTGAGTTCCTATGGCAATGTCAGCTTCAGAAGATGTCATCTTTTGCTCTCACTTTTCTTTGTGCCTTAAGGTGTCCAAATAGATTGACTGTTTATTTTCAGGAAACCATGGCTCATACCTCTTTGTCTCACTTGCACATAGCTGGGCCATAATAAGCAATCAGTAAATACTAATTAATAAGTTAATCTTCATCCTAAAGAAACAGAATTATAATTTGTTTCTGAAAAACAAACGAAAAAGAAATATGGGCTTATTCACCTATTCTACTGTTGTTCAATGTATTTTGGATTTGATTCCCCTGTTAAAGAGTTCATCTTTGGGTCTGTATAAAACTTCTTATAATTTCTTTCTGTCTCACTTTCATTCTCAACAATAATTTAAATTTATAATAGTCATCATAATTTAAACTCAATAAATTACAATATCCCTATTATACCCCTGGAACATTTGCGACACCCACTGATCTTCTAGGACCTAGCAGCTGTGACTAGGAGACCCAAGAACAGTCATGCTTTCCTTCTCATCGATTGTCCATCTCCCTAGCATATGAGCACTCCTCCTCTAGTTGCCCCCCAGAGAGACCTGGTGGGTAGCTGCCATTAATGTCTGGAGGGGCTCAGAGCCTATTCATGAAAGGCAGAAGTGGTACAAATAGACAAAAACTATTTTAATAGACTGAACCATTAGAGCTGAGCAATTCTGAACTGGATTCCAAACTTCAACAAAACGCCATTTAACTTTGGTTTGTTTTCACATTCTAAGGAGCAATGATAACAGTTTTGGTCTTTATCTCCACCGGATTCTTCCTTCTTGGATGGAGACAATTTCATTTGTGAAATTTCATAACTGTTTGGGTGTTAAAAGAATTAGCACAGTAAATACAACCCCTTTTTGTGGCCAGAGAGCTCTGACCTTTATTGACTTCTGAAATTAAAAACTACTTAATATCCCCAAGACTTTATTTTTCTATGGGTAGTATTTATACTTGAAAGTGGAAGTCAGAATAAATCACCCGAATTAACCTGCCATGAAAATCCTAAGGACCTAGAACTTGTTCTAAAATTATATTTCAAAATTTGATTTGTCAAAATTTTAAACACCTACATTTAACCTTGTATCCCCACATTTTGAGCTTTAATCACTATTTGGTATTTATGGAAAGCAGCTCTAAGTTAATGAAAGAATATATACCATTAAAAATCTATGTGCCGATTAGATTTATAGAGCATAATTCAATAATTTTTTATAAAGCAATAAAAACACTTGCCAACTCTCATGAAAAACAACCATATGTTTTGGTTTTAATAATGAAAATGTTTTATAAATAAGCTCCAATTATGGTCCATATTATTTAAAAAGCATTGAATCTTTTCCTCTTCCAAGTGTATTTTTTCTCTATTTTTTGAGGCACCCTTAATAACTTACATGTAAATTTATAGTATTTCCAGATTTAGTCATTTTTTACCACAAAAGAATCATTCAGTTTTTTTTCTTTTAGTTTCCAGTGCGCCTTAAAATGACATTTATCAAGTTAGATGACTAATGTATCAACTATGAAAACATTTTATAAGAGCTACTTTTATCCACGAATTTCAAGGCAAATTAAATAATAAACATTGGTTTTTCTATAAAACTCAAGGACAGAGTCATCTCATGAATTAATTAGATGATATGAAATAAAACTTTTACTGTCTTTTATATATCCCCTTATCACTTAGGTGTAGGTATAAAATACTGTCTGGTTCTTTGTGGAAGGCAATTTGACAGTATGTATTAAGAGCCTTTAAAAGTTCTTATCCTTTGACCCAGAGTCTATCATAAGGACATAATCACCAGGCTTAACATTAGTATATAAGTTTGTATTACTGTGCTAGTTATGATAGTGACAAATTGAAAATATCACCAATGTCCAACAATATAGGCCTGGTTAAATGAGTTATGGTCAATCTATTTGATAGAAACTATTCAACTCTTAAAATTTACGTTTCTTAAGAATATTTAATGATATGTAGAAATGCTTATCATAAAATGTTGTTGTCTCAAAAAGTAGAACTTTATATGCTACTTTTAACAGTTTTTCTAAAATTAGAATTATAGTCTATCGTGAAAGTCGAGATACACAACAATGGGAGGGTGCACACATGATAATATTATCTTGATTTTCTTTGAGTGGTGAGATAATGAGTGATTTAAAATTTTCTCTTTGTATTTTCTATTATGAATACTATTATTTTTATAATCAAAAAGAAATAATTGATCATTTTAAATATTATAAAAGGATAATAGTTAAATAAATGGAATTTATTTAAAAAGAAAATTATTTACTGATAAAGTTGTTTACATGTAAGTGAAAAAAGTATTAAAAATATTTTAAATAAAATGATTGCATAAATATTTCAATATCTGTGTCCTATAGTAATAACCTGTGTAGTTTTAAATTACACATTAAAATGGAAATATGAAGAGGATGAAATTTAAAATACAAACAGAAATTCTTATAAAACTTACAAAAGTATGTAGATTTAACTATTCTGCACTTGCTCCCCAGAGGAAACCACGATCTAGAAGATGTCATATGGCTTTCATAACTTTATCATTACACTTTTCAACCTACATATGCACCCAAACAAAATAGGACTAGGAAATTTTAAAAATTGTTATTAATGCTTTCCAAGTGTATATATGGTATATTTCTTTTGCAAATTGTTTTTTCAATCATCTGTATGTTTTTCAGATGCATCCATGGAGATATATATAGGTCTAATTCATTCATTTTAACCACTATAGAGTATTAATCCATTATATAATTTTAGAAAAATTCATTTTTCTATTTTATAATTAATAGACATTTATGTTGTTTCCAATATTTTAACATTTTAAAACTGCATTGAATAATCTTATACATGACTTATACACATGGATTGGCTGTATAAGAATCATTGATTGGCTGCCTCTTGCACACCCCCTACTGGGGATCGAGCCTGCAGCCTGGGCATATGCCCTTGGCCGGAATCGAACCTGGGACCCTTCAGTCCGCAGGCCGACGCTTTATCCACTCAGCCAAACTGGCTAGGGGTGTACCCCAATGTCTTAATTACTGTACCTCTATAAGAAATTTTGATATCTTCTAAAATGAAATCTGTCTTCTAATCTTCTTTAAATGTTCCTTGACTATTTTTCATTCTTCATCTTCCAGACTTTAGGATCAGCTTGTCAAGTTCTGTCTGCCCTCTTTGTGAGTAAGCTGTTTCTGCCTGCAGTTGACTCAGAGAATGAGTCCACCAGTGTGCCATTGTTCCAGTGCCTTTCCTGGAGTCTCATCTCAGTACTTTGTTGAAAGTTCAGTCAGCTAAATCCTAGAGAGTTGACTAATCTTATATCATTTATTTTAGCAAGGTCTTCTTCATTAAAGTGATGTCTTTTTAACCAGGCAAATATAGTTACATAAATAACTTTGAGGCTAATTTCCTCTCTCTCTTGCCCTCTCTCACTCTCTCCCTCTCTCCCTCTCTTTCTCCCTTCTGCACCAACATTCCAACATCCCCCTACCCCATGCAAGAGGTGATCATCTATTATATGGGCAGCTTGTTGGATTGTGGGCAGAGTGATCACATATTTTCCAAACCCCAAAGCAGTATATATGGTCTAACCCAGTGGTCGGCAAACTCATTAGTCAACAGAGCCAAATATCAACAGTACAACGATTGAAATTTCTTTTGAGAGCCAAATTTTTTAAACTTAAACTTCTTCTAACGCCACTTCTTCAAAATAGACTCGCCCAGGCCATGGTATTTTGTGGAAGAGCCACACTCAAGGGGCCAAAGAGCCGCATGTGGCTCGCGAGCCGCAGTTTGCCGACCACGGGTCTAACCCATGGTCTTAACGTTAGTAAAATATTTGTAATCAAAACAGACCTGGAGAAATCCAAGATGAATAGTTCGCTAAATTATATTCATTGAAATCTTAATAAAACTAACTGTTGGGTCATACTAAAAGTAGATCTCTCACAGAAAAAAGAAAAAAAGGGGGAGTAGAGAAAAAAACCACACAACCTCATTTTTTAAAACTATATTTTTATTGACATCAGAGAGGAAGGAGAGGGAGAGGGAGAGAGATAGAAATACCAATGAGAGAAAATCATTGATCGACTCCCTCCTGCACACCCCACACTGGGGATCGTGCCCACAACCCTGGGCATGTGCCCTGACTGGGAATCAAACCATGGCCTCCTGGTTCGTAGGTCAACCCTCAACCACTGAGCCATGTCGGCTGGGCCCAACCTAATTTTTTACTGATCAAATTCAAGACTTTTCTCTGAAAGGTTTTTCTCCTATGAAATGTCCAATCTAAAAATATACATAAATATACCTAATTTATTTTTAGTTATGTATTATTATATAGTTTATTGCATAGTTTATTTTTCATATTGGCATTCATGTTAGCTGAGTGTATACATACTAACCACTTCACCATGCACTTTACCAAAACAGAAACAAGCAAAGGAAAGAAGTGTTTGCTGTTGCTATTACTATTATGTTAAGGAGATAATTTATTTCACAGACCTCTGTCTTCTTATACTATACTAGTGGCCTGGTGCATGAATTTCGTGCACATTAAAAGGGGATTAATTAGAGGAAATATTTTAATATTGCTACTTGCCCTTCCTCTATAATAGAAATGTCAGAGATGAAAGAAAATTAGTAAAATGTATATATGAAAATCTTCCTGCTGTCAGAGTCTGGGGCACACCACAGGACCCAGAGTCAAGTCCCTGCCCACCCACGGTGCCTCAAAATCATGCGAGACCCAAACCCAGCCGGCTCTACCCCCATTGGGCGAGATCCAGACCCGGCTGGCCCCACCCTTGTCAAGCCCTGCCAGGCGAGGGGCACAGCCTCAGGTCCCCTGGCCCGGTGCTGGGAGGGGGGCGCAGCCTCAGGTCCCCCGTCAAGTCCCGTCAGGTCTCCTGTCAAGCCCCGCTGGGTGGGGGATGCTGCCTCAGGTCCCTCGGCCCGGCACCAGGCAGGGGGCACAGCCTCAGGTCCCCCAGAGCACCCTCAGGTCCCCCAGCCCAGCACCAGGGCGGGGGGTGCAGCCTGAGGTCCCTCAGCCCGGTGCCAGGGTGGGCGGCACGACCTGAGGTCCCCCGGCCCAGCACCAGGGTGGGTGGCATGACCTGAGGTTCCCCATCAAGCCCCGCCAGGCGGGGGGTGCAGCCTGAGGTCCCTCGTCCCAGTACCAGGGCAGGGGGCGCGGCCTGAGGTCCCCTGCCCCAGCCCAGTGCCATGCAGCCTCAGGTCCCTGCTGATTGCTCATTAAGGCTCGTTATGGGAAGTCATCCTCTGCTGTGGGTGCAGCCATCTGCAGCCATCTTGTGTTACGGAAACCCCACCTCCACTGTGGGCGCTGCCATCTTTGTGACAGTGTGACGGTCAATTTGCATATTCCCTCTTTATTATATAGGATGCCCTGTAAATTGCTAAGGAGTAATTTCTGGACCAGAAATACTGTGCCAAGAGATGGCAAGTTCCAGGAGAAAGGCAGTCTGGTTGCCACAGTTTTACTAAAATGATCTAACAGTTTTCAGTGTGACCAATTCTGTGCCTGTGCCGCCTTCAGCCAAAAGGCATCAGGGTTGCAGTCCAAGATGTCGTTGTGAGAACTTCTAATATTTCTGACATTTTGTTATCATGGTTTTTTACTTTGGAGACAATCACTTCTTGGACAAGCACTGATCACCTTAGGAACTTCTTTCAGGGTGTGCCCCTAACCTCCAGAACATGCCAGAACACCTCAGGAAACTGAAACCCCTACTGGGAAGAACCCAACCAACCGAAAGATGAAGGAAAAATAAGAGGGAAATCAAGGTCACCTTGGAGGAAGGGAGAGGGCTATTTCACAAACCATGGGCCTATCTAACATGTGCTCCCTTTTCACCTGAATGTGGGACTTCCACTTTTTTCTTAGGTAAGGCCCCAGGGGGAGAGCTTGCCCAGCTTCATCCAGGCCAGGGCACCACAGTTGAGGGATCTTTTGACTGGGCTCTGCAGCTGCAAGAGAAATAGGTCTTATCAGACCTGTACCCAGCAAGTATGAGCGCCCCTAATCATTCCAGGCAGATGAGGGCCTAGATGAGACAAGTCGGGGTGGGGGCAGGGCAGAGAGGGTGGGAAGCCAAACTGGGAAACCTGTGTGTGTGTAAAGCTGCATGTGTCCTATTGTTTACTCACTTCAGCGCCCTGGCAGGATGTTTCTCTGTCCAACCTTAGCACCGAACACTTGAGTGCAAATAAAAGTTGGCTTTATGGAAGGTGTTTAAATAAGTGCTAAAACCAGTCCCTAGAAATCCGACTGTCCAGGCCCAGGAGGAAGCTCATTGTCTGCAAAGTTGGGAATGCATGCCAGGGACTCCTAGATTATCAAAAAAAATATCCAAACAGCCCTGTTTAACATTTAAATAAGTAAGAGGACCAATAAAGATTTCTCTTGCTTAAAAGTACTAGCATTTTACAACTGTAAAAGGCTCCGCCATAGTCTATATGAAACCCTGATTGCACGTGAAACGCCCAGCTAAGCCTGGGGGTTTGGCCCACACTGTAATCTCGCTATAGTACAGGCTACATATTATGGAATTCAGCTTTCAGGATTTCAGACTAATTAGAGAGGCACCCAGTAGCACTATGCGGGTTCTGTCAGCATTTCCACTATAAAACCCCCTTTTCTGGGGTTTATAACTTGGCCAATAAAAGATCGCCCCAGGCTGGAATGCGCCACGCAAAAAGGTTCAACACAGGAATAAGATTTTTTGTTTTAAACCAAATTTCATTAAAAAATCAGTTCTTGTAAGAACAGGGCAATAAAAATATGCTGCTTTCATTATTTCTGATGTTTTCAGCTCCTTGCTTTATTTAAAAATAAAAAAGGAAAAAATAAATGCACTTTCCAGGCATCAAGTAAGTAAAGGGTGGTGTGTATTCTAATGAAAATACTTGAATTATTGGAGCTGAGGAGAAACTGTTGCTTGCCACACACTAGTTTTGTTTCACAGTTTGGGTCTAGGATTTAGTCTAACTCAAATTGATTTGGAAATAGTGTACAATGCCTTAAATCATAGGGCATTAATGGTTTTTCATGTTAACCATCATCATATTGTGGAGTAAAATCCTAACCATTAGCTGGACTTAGTGAGAGCAAAGCTTAGCAATGATACCAGTGTTTTTACATCATCTAGTAATGCTTACAAATAATGATTTTAGTTCTATATCTTGGCAAGAGGAAATGGAGAATGCACAAACTCCATATACTTAACCATAGCACACCCTATATACAAATAAAATTAAATATTACATCCTTAGCTTTAGTTTTGTTTATTTTACCCATGCTAGTTATAGTTTTTTCTTGATTGTAGACATTTTGTCTTAAAAGGTTAAGACAGCATAAGTATTTGATTTTAGCAACAACAACAAAACACAAAAAGAAAGTAAAAGGGATGGAGAAATCAATAATGTCTAGAGCAGCAACTCGTGCCTGCCACTGTTTTCGATACTTTATATATGCGTTTTCAATAAAAATTCACAGCAATCCCATGAAAATAAGGCTCCAGGAGGTTAAGCAAGTTTACCCAGAGTCCTAAAGTTAAATGGCAGCACAGATATGCAAACGCAGTGTGTCAGACCTCAAAACTATTCTGCTTGATGTAACTTACTATATAGTTGACTTTCTTTACCTCCCTTAATTAATTTTACTGTGGAACTCTTGCTCTGTAATTTCCTCAGTTTCTGCCCACAAAAATCTCTCAAATTAGCCTTGCTTGTTGTTGCCAGAACGTGCTAATCTCAAAAAAAAAAATGATGAGAATGGAACTTAACTTTGAAAGCATTAGATGACCAGTATGCCCAACTCTCAATGAACCCTAACAGAATGTAGAATCAGAAAAGCTCTACCAGAGAAACTCAAAGAGCCCTTTCCAATGGAACCGCCGGGAGAACATTATACAATTAAGAATTAAATGCAAGTTTCTGAATCCTCTTCAGAAAAGCTTCGTTGAAGAAGCCTTAGGAGTGCTTTTACAGAGAGCAGAAACTGGGTCTCCGTTTACTGAGGGACGTGGCTCCCGCACTATCTGTTTAACTTTGGGGGCTCTGCCTTAAGAAATATTAATTTTGTGCTTCCTTGCAATCTACCACTAAGCTATGCCTATCTATTAAACAAGCTGTATTTGCTTCTTTGGAGACCAATGTCCCATGAGACTTCCTTTTGTCCAGGTATATTATCTATACTGGGAAGAATGGCTGGAAGAAGACTTGGGAGCCACTAGCCTGCCAGATGACTGGCTCTTGTCCCCATTAAGTGCTACCCTGGGTGGGAAGAGGTAGTGAGAAAGGGCCAAGGGGCCGAGGAGACTCCAGCCTTGCTACCAACATGCTTTTCTATTTCATACACCGTTCGTTCTACCCAGCTACGCTCCCTGCCACAGGGACAATATTTGTGCCATCTACGCATAAATGAAAGAAGTATGTCCTCGCTTCTGTCTATTTAAATTAGAGCCTCAAGGGAAAACCACATGCTTTTAATGACCTTTAATTGGTTAAAGAGAACAGTAAGTTCCCTCCCAGAAGCTTGAGAACAGAGCCCTTTTCCTTCCAGATTTGTTTCTTGGTTAACCAGACTAGGGAACAAAAAGAGTTGTAAAATATTTGTTAGGCTGCAAAGCTTAACAAAGAAATGTTAAACAACACTGATGATGATATTGATTTCTTTCTCTCCATTTCTGCTTACTCCCTGCCGCTAACTCAGAATGACTGTCCTTGGCTTGTGGTTGTTTGGTAGTGTGGGGAATATGCAAAGCCCCGGAGAAAGTGGCCTCATGGACCGCTGGCTGCAGAGTCAGTTCTGCCTAAAAATTCCCTGGTGGGGTCAACCACATTTCTTGCCTCACTGAGGGGCTTTAACGTGTGTGTGAATGTCTGTCCATCCAGCCTCTTATAGGAAATCCAGAGTTCCAAAATTCAGACTCTGAGGACCGAAAACCTAGAGCAATGTATCCCCGTTATAAAGGTTCTTCTCTGCTTAATAAAAAGAGTCACTTAGTAAAAAGAGTCATTTTAAAAAATCCTGCATTTCTATAATGTAAAACAAGGAAATGAGGTCTAAATATAGGTATTACATCTCTTTAATTGATTCGTTTTTCTAATGTATACATATGTATATACTTATATTTCATCTTACATTTTTGAAGGAGAGAAATAAAATTCTAAAGTTTGAGAGATGAATATCTTTAAAGTTCTTGACAATCACTGGCAGTGTTTCACACAGTGCCTTTTCCAGAACGAACCTCAGAAACAGGCCGGGAACTGAATGACTTAAGCTTGCAGTGTGTGGCTCAATATTCATTAGGGCCATAAATTACTTGAGTGATGCTAATTATCTTTTGCCTTCAGTGCTCATGATCAATATATTTTTGTTTGTTTGTTTTTTACTTTAAATGTATTTCTTTGCATATGTTAGATTTCCCAACAGTGAACATAGAACCATTGGCAAAGTGCATGCTTGTCTTATTTTTCATTGTTTCTTTTGTACCTGGTTTGATAAGGAGTACATAGTAGATACTCAATAAATATTTGTTAACTGAATAGTTGAATAATTAAAAGGGTCTGTTTTTATTGAGGCAGGGTTAGTATATTTGTGCATATTCTGCAGCATTGTTTTGTAGCTCTTCTCTTTGAAAAACCAATGAGTCACAGAGAAATCACTGGGGGTTCTTATAAAATAAATGAGTTCATAGGGACATGATTAATTTCTGCCTGTTCTATAGCTATCAGATCTAAGTGTTTGCATTCCAGGAAAAAGACCCATGAAAAAGAGATCTCTAGCTTCAGGAAGCTTGAAAAGCTTGATTAGATTAAGTTAATACACTATTGAGTAATAATTTATCTTATTTAAAATGATTTTTTTCATTAATTACCAGTGTGCTAAACTAAGTGTCAAACAAACAACAATTTTTACAAAACCCAGGTTAAGAGCAAGTTAAATTTTAAACCTCCCTATTTTGATTAGCATTATGCTCCTTATATCCGTTTTCAGTCCTGCCACCTTACACCAGTGACCCCTAGAAAACTAACTTTCAGTATTCTCACCCACTCACCGCCTTTGCATCTCCTTTCCCTACAACTCTGAATCTTCCAATCAGAAACATAGGCTAAATTAGATAAAGTAAAATGGATCTCATGCAAGCACTGTGGAATGCAAGCTCCTACTTAGAGAAAAGAAATAAACAAATATCACTGAACTCCCAAAGCAGGTGGTCCTGGATCCAACAGGAGACATTTACATTTTCAGACCACTTTCATTCACCCACAAGTCTGTGGGTCACAGTCTATATCAGCTACTTTCCTCTCTGGATGTCAGTCTTGACTCCACTCTTTTACTAGTATGTTAAAACAATAGGAAAATATTTGGACTTTTGGTTGAGAACATAGATGGAGAATATTAAATCGTTTTAAGAAGATTTTAAAAAAATTTCCCAGTGTTTTTTTCTTCTTCTTTCCCCCGCCCTCTTCCCTGGCCCTGGAAATTATTTTGAAGTCCCACTCTGCTTGCTAGCTCTGCCCTGAGCTCTCACTTCCTAGCATTCATCCAGTGACTACTGCAACCCACATTCACTACGACAAAAGCAAATAAGGCAAAGCCTTTTCTACACCATCCTGTCCATGTGTGTGTGGTGAAAGTGGGAGAGAGAGAGACAGAGACAGAGACAGAGACAGAGAATGAATATGACCATAATGTATGTTTTAGCACACCCTCCCTTTTGCATACATATTTACCCAATTTCTTCTGGAGGTCTCATGTGTTTCAATTGCTCATTTATTCTTCAACCTTGGATAAAGAGACAAGGAGATGAGGGAGGGGGAGGGACAGACAGACCTATAGATGACAGATCTGTAGACAATGTTGTTAGCATGCCAGATCTTATTATAGAACCGTGGGAGGTCATGTATGCCACATCCCGACTCCATGGGGACCACCACATTTAAAACAAGATGAAAAAAATGTGACGGGGGGGAAAAAACCCTCATGGGCAGCCTTCAAAGGCAGAGACAGGTTGTGACTGGATTAACATTTATTGACTGTTTAAGCCTGCTTTTTTGCTTCAGGACAGAGATACACGAGTTTAATTGCAGAGGCTGTTGTGCCAACTGATCACCAGAGTGGCAACCAAAGCTTAACTAATCGGTCCTTCATTAGTGAAAAGTCTCTATTACAAAACAAATTAAGCATGCTCTGATCCTAACCTACAGGTCCAATGGCATTACGGCAAGTTTAAGCTGTTAGAGCACTGAAAAACGTATTAAGGGTTAGCGCTGAGATAGCACTTTGCTATTGATTTTACAATACACAGGTATTATGATTTATGGAGTGCTGGTGTCACTCTAACAAGCTGAAGGACACACAATATCATCTCCAGCATCATTAAAATTCAGAAGCCTCTAGAACTAACTCATCAACCACTGTGCATTGTCACAGACTATGGAGCGGGGCTCTACTTTCAAAATGTCCTAAGCTTTAGGACAGTTGTCTGCTTGTTTGGCAATCAGAAATGTAGAGCTGCCCCTCAAAATTCATTCCATGGCTTCCACTAATTATCGGAGCCTGTTTTCACACTGAGTTACCAATTATATTTTGTTATTTAATTTTGCTTTTTAGCATTAGAAGTATTTTGTGCACATTTTAGACACGCTTAAGAAAGAAAGACTATATACAGGACAACATATCATTCGAGCAAGGCTCTAACTAAACCATGCCAAAAATGATTACCTTTATTTTGCAAAGTACTCAGATAAAAATCTGGCTGCACTAGCTATGATAATAAATCAATAGGTATTCAATGAGCACCAATTATCCTCAAGTAGTAATAATAAGAGCTCGTTGTGATTGAGCATTTACTATGTTCCAGAATTGTTCTAAGTCCTTTTGTTGGATTAAAGCATTTAATCCTCACAACATCCTTTGACATGGACACTATTTTTATGTCCATTTTACTGATAAAAGCACGGAGTCCCCGAGAAGTTAAGTACACCACTACCAAATGAAAGAGCCAAAATTCAGTAAGGCAATCTGATGTCCAGGCATTATCCTGGGCCAATCCCTATATCTAACAATCACTGCTATTAGCAAAAGCAGCATCTTTTCAACTAATTTAAGTGTCTGTAATTATGTAACTTGAGGATCAGGTGAAAATCTAAAATTGATCATTAGTTTTATCAAAACCTTTCCTGTATAGAGGGTTATTGAGATACCCTTCAGTTCTCTGTTCTCTTAACTATACTATCCATAGTGAGAATAATATTCTTCCAAAGGACATATTTTCTGTGCTTTTAATCATTTTTTTATACATCCATTTATTTATATATTTCTTCTTTGCATGAGATGGAGATAACCTAAAACATAGTATCTTTTTCTTCCTTGTTTTACACTATTCCCCAACCCTACCCCCATTGCAAGTTATAAATGTTGAGTTTTATAAGAGTATCTGTGGTATTTACAATCAATGCTGGATTAAACTAATTAAATTACAAACTTTTAACTTGGCTTTATGTGTATTTCTCCATAACAGTGTTTACTAAAGAATGAGAATTGGTAATTGATATGTCTATCTTTTAACTCAAACTAAAGAATTTGGGACTGGTATAGCAAAAGAATCTCTTTCAAAACTCTCTCACCTTTTAGGAGTCCCCAAAATATGACCCTCAGAACTAGTGTTATAACTATATTATTGATTCATATTTAACTTTATAACCCACAATCATTTCCTGTCTAATATGCTTAGTGAATCATCTTCTAAATTTCATTTGAGTTTCCTTTTTCCTCATATATTACATATATCATATTTCTATTAAGGGTTATCCCAGTTACTTTAGCCATTTTTACAACCTGAAAGATTATTAGATTTCAAATTTTGCTTGTCATTTCCTCTGATTATCTTGGTGCCATTCCACCAGCTAGGTCCCCAATAATTTCAGAAATGTTATAGGTTGGTGGCTGGCACCTAAGGAAGACCCTCTGGCTAGCCAATACTGAGTTAGGTAAATCTTCTCCTTTGTCTTCTATCCATCTAAGTAGGTTTTCTCTGCTTCTGAACGTAACTTGTCAATCCCAAGGAGTCTCCATGGTTCCAATTATCTTCAAACCATGCTGGTACCATAACTTAAAGTACCCTTATGTCCACTTATAAAATCACAATTCATTGTTAGTGGTAGGGCCCAAGCATTATCTCTTCTGGAAGCCTTCCATGTTTCCTTGAGTTAGAATTAGTCACTCCAGCCTTATTTGTTTCCCTATGTTAGCAACTTAACTTTGACTGAATCAAAAGACTCACTGAAACAAGTTGTATTTGAAATCAGGGTTTTGCCCAAGTGCAGTTTTGCTGCATTTATTCAGTTGATCTCAGGGAGCTTAGAATCATCCATAATATTCATCTCTAATATCTTAGTCTCATTTTCACATCTTGCACTATTTGGGATCTTTGGTCTTTATTTAACCAAGTTGCTCCTCAGTAGCTTTTCTCTTTCTCACATCAGCAATGAGATAGAGTTCTGTGTGTCCGTATTTCCTTTAAAATGCACAGCTCTTCTGAATTCCTTTGTCTCATGAAATATGCCTAACTGTGTCTTCAGTCTTATTTTGATCCAGAAGATTCTTAAGAGCTGGCTGAAACCTCAGCTATAAGCTAATATAACCTCTCATTTTATAGGTAATAAAATTAATCTGGGGAAGATTAAAGAAACTAACTCCCAACTAACTCATCCAGCTAGTTATAGTGACAAAAGGATTATAATCAGTATTCTGTTTCCAAACCTAAAGGAGCACATTGGCCACTCCTAAATGTGGGAAAATGAACTAGATCACAATGGTGCTGGTCATGTGGGTGTTGTTGAATCGGCTTTTACACAGCCATGTGCTTTGTTTCAATGGGGTCATGTTTGACCTTCCTTTAAGCTTCCTGACTCTGACTTCTGGACATTAATATTCTGTATTTACCTGGGTTTACTTCCATCTCATAACAACCTTGAAATCTAAATTCAATTTACCTTCACCATGGCTGTCTTAACCCTTATAGCCTCACCTATCCTTCCTACTCTGGATGAACAAGCCAACATATCTCATAAAGTTTACTCCATTTCTGTGCATAACTTGCCATTCCATGAATAGCCTCCAAGTCTTTGCACATGGCATGTTCTTCTCCTAGCACTGCCATCACAATCCTAAACCTGATTTACAACTCATCTCAAAGGGCAACTCAATTTTACCACACTCACACCCCTCCTTCACAATTGTTTAATCCCCTTCCCTCTCACAATATGTTATTTTTGCCTCAATGCTAGCTCCTTTCGTAGTTTGTTTTCTATTAGGATTTTTTTTAGTTATTTACTAGACTGCACTCCCTAAGGCACTGAGTGACTTCACAAAGCATGATCTAAATAAATGTGTGTTGGATGAATGAATGAATGAATGATAAGAAAGGCATTTTGAGGATCTGTTGCCTTCTACACAAATAGAACTAACCCCAAAACTCCAGAAATGTCTTAATTTGTTAGTCAAGGATTTCAAAAACTAATTTTTCACAAAATATATGACAGAAAGAAATTTTATGATGCATTAAAAAAACATGTATGACATGCTTTATACATCATGAACCTGTATTGCTATTTCTAAACATAACCTAAACTTTATATTCAATTGTGATAAGTTGTAATTACCATTTCTGAATTTCCTTACCCTAATTATCCATAATAAAGAGAAGGAAAGACAAGTTTAAATACCTACAAGCTCACTAAATGTAGATAACTTTGTAAAATTTTATAATGGACCAGTTTCAGGGTTGATGTATACACAGTATCAATTCATTCCCAAAAGATTCAAGTGAGAACAGAGAAATTCACTCATTCTTTTAATTTTTTTCATCTAAGCAAAGACACATATTTAAATATTTGGAAACACCAGTGTAACTGCCTGGATACTCTTTCCTCTGTTGGAGAAGTCAGATTGTGTCCACACTGCTAGGTTAAAGGTGTTCTCACACCAAACCTAGACATGTCTTTGCTTCCCCTCATCACTTCTACCTTCTGACGTCACCCTTTCACTCCTTGAATAAATTCAGTATCAGCCTGGGCCCATATAAATCTGTTCTGCCCCTTTGCTTCTGTCTTCATGTACAGCATACTGTAAATAATCATAGTGGAGTGCTGTAAATAGTTCTGTGGTACACTGGAGACCCCTATTGGTGAGACTCAGGCAGTGAACGCGTAGCTCCACACCCCAAGGAACAGAAACCAGTCCGCTTTTGCTCAGCTCCTTTGGGTTCCAGTAGAGCCCAAAGCGACACCATTGACAGTTTTACACACTGATTAATCAGTTTGTGAAAGCAAATGCACGTGTGTTAACTGTATTTTGCATTTGTATGAAGACATCTCTGAATGAGAAGGCAGTATAAATGGCAAGAAAAACAGTATGTGACCTGCAATTTCAGGGCAATTCATTTTCCGTAGATCATAGACAACAGGAATAAGTGCAGCATTGCTATTATATAAGTATATATTGATCAGATACAGCAAAGCATCCGCAAAGTCCCAATCTCTCTGAGAGTTGGGTTGTAAAATATACACTTTATATATCCAACTTTAAAAACAATATTGTAGCCATTGTAGCCCTAGCTGGTTTGGCTCAGTGGATAGAGTGTCGGCCTGTGGACTGAAGGGTCCCTGGTTCGATTCCGGTCAAGGGCACGTACCTCAGTTGCAGGCTTCTCCCTGGCCCTGGTCAGGGCGTGTGCAGGAGGCAACCAATCCATGTGTTTCTCTCACATCGATGTTTCTTTATGTCTTTCCCTCTCTCTTCCACTCTCCCTAAAAAATAAAAACAATATTGTATTGGTTTTAAATATTTGTATGATGGTTTAGTAAATAACTAGCCTTTTGCAGGGCCCTTAAATGGTACCTTGCTTAATTTAAATTAAAAGGTACTAGTTTAGAAACTCCAAATGTTTAAAATAAAATCTTTATTTCAATCAGAAAGAAAAATAATAATTTATACTGAAAAAATGATTACCTCTAGATGTATTCTTCGATGTGTATATTGAAATTCATTTGACAGCTTAAAAGATTAAATAGCTAGGGTTTCTATTATAACTATAATGTAAAAGGTGCTATATGATGCCAAATGTACCATAAATCTTCATTCATTTGGGATGGGGGATTGTTGAGAATGATAATTCGTACATGGTATCTGGTGTTTTTCCTCTTTATTTTTCACATCTATCCTTTAAAATAAAATTTTAAAGGGTAATGGCAACATGAATATGATCGCTGTTTGTTTCAAGTATTAGTTTTAAAAATATTAAAAACTTCTACCCTGTCGGCACTGTTTTACAAAGCAAAGCTCATCACCTACCAAATGAAAAATGTCTCTGTGCTTAGACTTGAAATATTCATATCCCTAAACAGGCATGTTAACCTAATACATCATATTAAACAAAAATATTGCTGGGGGTGGAGGGGTCTTTGAAAAAATGTATCAATAGTTCTTGATCCACCTTTATTATTGGTTTTGTTAACATTTTCATACTTGTTTTCTTCTCCATGGTTTTTTCTTTCAAATGAAATTGTTTTCACACACACACACACACACACACACACGGACAGCCTCTTGTTCACAGCACAAGCTTTTCCTTGCCATTAGGTGAAGCTCCCACTGTAGGAGAGAGCCTGGGTGTGGAGCATAAAAATCTATACCCGTGAGCTCAACCTACAACACAAGTTCCTACTCACACACTGTGCTCCTTGATCATTTATTTCCTTGCCATGTGTACCAAATCATGCATGCTTGTGTAATTTATTCATGATGAGTTCTGAACCTTATTTGAAATTGAAGAAAATATTTTTACTCTGCTGCAAGCAAAAGCTGCTAAGCTGCTTGGGACGTTTTATTTACAAGCTGAGACATAGTCCTGTAGGCTGAAGCCTGAGAAGGGGGTATGTTTGAGTAAAAAGCTCTCCTTTTAGGAAACACACTCATCTCCCTCTCCCCACAAAGTTCCCAAATGAATGTGGCTGGGGTGCGGGTGGGACGGTGGAGTTTCAGAAAGGTCAGGAAGCTACAGGGACCGAGATGTAGACATCAGAGAAGAAAAACCCTGAGTTCTAATCCCGACACTGCTGCCTCTGTCAGCACCTTTTCTAAAGGAGTTTAATACACACACACACACACACACACACACACACACACACACACAGAGTGATTTTCTTGAAATGTATGCACTATCTGAGCTATCTGGAGTTAATAACCGATTGGTTTTTAAATGCAGAGTACATGAGGATAAACTCTGTGCTACCTTCTGAGCTATTGGGCAATGCCCCATGAGGCACAACTCCAGAATGCATACTTGGAGCTAGATAACAGTCCCACAGAGAACAGACTGGTAGAACACACTTCCACCCACTCTATTGGCTCTTGACAACTGAGAGAAGCAGGATGATTACCCTGGACAGGTAATATTTCTGCAAACTTTAATGATGAAAAAGGAGTATTATTATCAAGAATAGAACTGCTTTATTCAGAGGAAAGAACAGAAGATAAAAGAAAGTTCAAAAGACAAAATGGTTCCAGGCTGCCATAAGCTAATTCTATGACCTCTTTCCTTGTTTTGTTTTTCCTCACGTGGTGAATGAGCAATATAATCCCTGCCCTGCCTGTGTCATACATGAGAATCAAGGTGCATGGTGTATGTAAAACTGCTTTGAAAAGCTGTATGTTCTATCGCCACGAGGGGAGGGGTTGTTATGCTTACTACTGTCCAAAAATGCCAATGTTGCTCATTGCTATTAGCAAAATCCAATTTCTTTTGTTTGCATTTTGCCTATAGAAAGCAATAAAGCAAAATAAATATCAGTAGTCAGTAGTCAACATATATTGGAACAGCTGAAACACCAAATCTTTTTCTTCTAAAAGCAGAATGCTAAACTAATGTTATTTCAGGAGTTGGGGGTGGGGTGGGGAGGGCAGGAGGGAGAGGCATTGCTCAGTCTAGGAGGGGGTTGGTTGGGGAGATACAGCTTGGATGGGGCAAAAATTCCTCTTCCTAGTCCCAAGGAAATGTCTCTGCTAAATTCCACTCTATCTAAGTATGTCTAAGACAAAAGTCAGAAAGAAGGGTCAGCTTGAATGGAGGCCTATTATTGGTCAGCATTAAGACGCTATTGCTAGAAAATGTAATGCAGTCCATTTTCCTCTGCCACACATTTCTAAATAATAGCAATTTGCCAACCAGCTAACCACCTCAGCACAAACACTGGAATGCCCCTGCTGAGTCTCGGAAAGCCTGCTTGTCTGCAAGTGCACAATATACAAGGAAAATCACCATAAAGCTCTGTGCCACCATTCAATGCAAACAGTCCTCAGGTCCTGCTGTGACTTGGCACACCCCGCTGGACAGCTGGAGACTGGAGAAGAGGGGCTGCTGCCAATAACATGTTACAAGGGATTTTAGAGCAATTTTCTGGAGACCAACAGTCCTGTGCTTTATTATTTCCTGGGCAGATATTGCTATGAGCTACATATAGATATATTATGGTGCAGTGTACAGTCTATTTATACTTGATATGATATACAATAAAACACTCCAACACTTTCCAATCCCATTTGTGAGCTCGAGCAAGGAAAAATAGGGAGACAATTTGCCACAGCCTTATGTTATGCCTAATATAATTTTGGAAATCAGCTATTGCCCCAAACAACATTTTATTACATGCATCAAAAAGATTTAACTTGCTAAGGGTCACATAAGTGTGCTCAGAACATGCTTCAAAGCCAAGAGACACTACAGATAGATGGTTTATTGTACATCTCATTCCTTCCCCCCACCCCCAAGATAGCTTGCAATGAAGTGCTACCAGAGATCATTAAAAAAAAGATTGCTCATTTTATGTAGCTTGAATATATAAAATGGTAGTTAACGAAATTCCAGAGGCAAGAATGTTTGGAAGACAATGCCAAGAGATAAACGAAAGTGACTTTAAATCAGGAAGACAGGCTCTGTAGCAATTAGTCTAATGTAATATCATTTTTAATGTAAAGAAGCTACATTTTCTAATTTTCACTAAAAGCCCTAGGTGCTGAATGGGTTATAATAAATGCGTGCCATAAAAAACAGGTACACTCATCTTATAAAGCAGCCTATTAACCAGACTGCTAGTGCTGCAAAATCCAGTACACAGTAAACAATACTGTTTCTGTTAGAATAATGATGCATAGTTTACTCTTTTATACCATGCAGCATTTGGGGACCACATCCATTTACCAAAATAATACCAAATTAGTACTGTAAATATTGAAATCAGACCTTTCAGGCTAACCAGTGGCCCAATTTTCTCTTCAATCTGTTCTTAATCTCAACTCATCAATAGCACTACCTTATTATCGAACTTTGACAGCAAGCTAAGGCTTTTGATAAATTATCCATCTCAAGCCAGATTTAAAATTTGAAGCTCAAGTGCTAATTATCTGTACAGGCCTAGTTAATAACGAGATTTCTTGTTAAGTATCTGATCACAGCATGGGCATCATTTGTCAAGATCCTCAAGTCTACCTTAGAGACCAGCTCTTCGAATCCTCCCTTGCCTACCATATGTAAAATTGGGATCTTTGTTTCTATAATAACCTTTTATTAGGAAGCTGACATAATGATTAAGTTCACTGTAGACACACACAATGAATTAGACAATTACCCTTGCTGCTTTAAGCCACTCAGACTCCTAGCAAGACAAAATAATTAATATTGAATTTTAATTTGATGTGTTCCACATTTAAACCCCAATTTGCAAAGTACACCTGGAAAGCTGCCGCTGTTTCCTTGCAGTTTGTGCTGATGAAATAAAGGCCCCCGCAGTTTGAATGTAAAAGCACAGAAGGCTCGATGCACCACGATCACTTCTCAGTGGAGCACAGAAATTTCTAGCATTAATGGGAAAGGTAATTACCTAGGTCTAACTTTATAGCCTTTTCTCTAATGAAACTATAATCTCCCAGGCCTATACACTTTAAGCATTTGCATGATTTTAATGATTTCAGTGCCATAATTGTTGGTATACCCAGTCATTTTGAAATGAAATGTCTTAAACGCAAAGATGTTAATTATATTAACAGGCTATTCTTATTGGCACAGAGTAAGGCTGAGTCAGAAGGAAGCGCCATTATAAAAACAACTGAGGGCAGCATTTCTCACATGGCCACAAAAAAGATGAGCCCCAAGAGTATAAATCCATTTCTTCTTGTTCATCCTCCCTGCAGACTTCACCGTTACTGCAGAGTAAAAGGGCCTAGAAGCTCGAGTCCTTTCGACTTGGCTCCCTTCCCTAATATTTCCAACAAGGGCTTAGAATGGATACAACATGAAATATTTTCACTCTCTAATTATATTTCCTTTTAGAAACTGATTCACCTTCTTGGTTGAGGCATTTCAGTCTCGTGGGAGAGGCTGAAAATTCCTGCAATTTTTCTTTCATGAAAAGGTGGAGCTTGGGAGAGGAAAGGAGACTTTCTCCTACAGCATCACACAGTGCCAAGACTGAGATGCCAGACTAAACTGGGTTGTCTGTTTTAAGAACTAGAAAGGCAACTCATATTATTACAGAAAAGGGATAAGATTCACAGTCCATTTAGTATGGACTCGAAAAGCCCTTACTCATCCAGACCGAGCAGCACCCGTGGAAGGGAAACAGTGGCTTCCCTTCTCTTCCGGGCGTGACTTTTACCTACCTCCCTTTCCAAGGACTTGCTGCACACAATTGTTCAAGCAGAGGAGGATCTAATACTGCTGGATACAGAGGGGTGCCAGGGAGAACTTTTTAATATATACAAAGATCCTCAGCCCTTGTTCTGCCAAATAGAAGGCACTTGTTTCCGGACACTCCCACCACATCTCTGCAATACCCACCAAGTCATGGGAAATGGCTCCTGAGCTTGAGTTTGAGACTTTGTTAAGGTAGAGAAGAAGAGCCACTTTGTTGATAGTTTATCATATAGGTGACACAGTCACTTACACTGAAGTCCCAAAAGTCCAGAGCTATTTCCCCAAACTATAAATGAGGTCTATGTAAGGAGAATGAAATGATCATCACTTTCTAAGCTAAATGTCCTGGAAAAAGGCACATGCCCAGGGCTCTCAAATTCGTCAGTGAAATTAGCAACACTCCATGTCTTCTTAAAAGTTTTCTTCTTTTGATTATTCCCATTAAGCCTTAGAACCAAGTATTTAATAATATTTTCGCCCTAGATTGTCTGTTTTTAAAATTAGGAGTAAATCTAGGCTTCACAAGTTAAAAACTATGCCACCTTGGGCAAGTCAGGTAACCTCTCTGAGCCTCAGTTTTATCAGGAGTAAAGTTAGAATAACAAGGGTCTATTTCCTAAGAGTTGTTATGGGTATTAAATAAGGTAATATACATTACATTTCTTGGAACAGCTGTTGGCACTTGTGCTTAATAAATATTGGCATAGTGTTAGTTGTCATTGTTGTTATTGTTGTTATTTAGAGAGATGGTGCAGGCTATTTTTTAGTAGCCCTTAAATGGATCGTTAGCTTTGGAGGGTCTGGCCACCACACAATAAAGACCACAAGAATCTCATTTCTAGGAATAACAAATCTACAGTCAAAAATACTTCTCTTCCTCGGGTATGACTTGCAAACAGAGCCCCAAGTGCAAGTAATCTAAGTTATTGTTATTTAAAAATAAAAAGACTCCAGCCCCAGCTGGTTTGGCTCAGTGGATAGAGCATCAGCCTGTGGACTGAAGGGTCTCGGGTTCTATTCTGGCCAAGGGCACATGCCTGGGTTGCGGGCTCAATCCCCAGTAGGGGGCGTGCAGGAGGCAGCCAATCAATGATTCTCACCATTGATGTTTCTCTCCCTCTCCCTTCCTCTCTGAAATCAATAAAAATATATATTTTTTAAAAAGACTCTATGTTGCCCTAACCAGTTTTGCTCAGTGGATAGAGCATAGGCCTGCGGACTGAAGGGTCCCAGGTTCGATTCTGGTCAAGGGCATGTACCTTGGTTGTGGGCACATCCCCAGTAGGGGGTGTGCAGGAGGCAGCTGATCGATGTTTCTCTCTCATTGATGTTTCTAACTCTCTATCCCTCTCCCTTCCTCTCTGTAAAAAAATCAATAAAATATTTTTTAAAAGACTCTATGCTTTGAAAAAGACCAAAAGAAAATATAATACTTTTTTATTGCAATGAAAAACAAAACATAAAATTTACTATCTTAGTCATTTTTAAATGTACATACAATACAGTAATGTTAACTACTAGTAAATGCACATTGTTGCATAACAGATCTCTAGAAATTTTTCATCTTGCAAATTGAAACTCTATACTCATTGAAAAACTCCCTTTTTTCCCCTCCCCCTAGTCCCTGGCAACAACCATTCTACTTTCTGTTTCTCTCCCTTGACCAAATAGGTAACAGCTATGTACAAACAAAATCTGTCTGGGGAAGACAAAACAGACTCACCCCTCCGCCACCACTCCCTGCTTGCTGCCTATTGCAGGTATTTCCAACTTCAAGAAGAATCTGATGGCTTGAAATGATAGGAGGGTCAGTTGCTGATAAGAAAAATAGGAAATCAAATTGAATATATCAAGTTATTATTAGACAACAAATTGAGAATTCATTTATCATTCTTGATAGTGTTGGATATAATTGATATAAAAGGGCCATACATGGAAGTTAGAAATGTTTGTGATTGTCCAGGTCTTGTCATTGGTGATGTCATGTGATTGCCTTTCCAAACTCATTTTGCATCTTTATTTGAGGTCAGTTAGCCATGAAAACAGAAAATGGATACTGAGCAGAGAGAACATCAGCTTTTTCTTTGCATGGGGTTCTTAAAATAGTCAATGTTTGTCAACAGAAATGAAATGCATTATACGAGAAGGCAGCATGTGTAAGCCAGATGTAGTACAAACAGTTGGTAAGAACAGATCATAAGGACTAAAAATCATCCAACATTTGTCAATTTTGTTTCATCATCTATCAAATGAGAAACTTGACATGTCCTGGAATGGGGGGAGGTTGTAGAATATAAAGGGGGGATAAATGGTGGTGGAAAGAGATTTGAGGTAAATACACAATACAATATACAGATGATGAATTGTTTACCTAAAACCAGTATAATTTTAGTTACTAATGTCACCCCAATAAATTCAATTAAAAAAAGAAAGTTGACATGTCCTTATGAAATGGCTCTCCACTGCAGGGAGAGCGGAAGAACCCAAAATTGCTGCTTCATAAACTCACAGTAGCATTTTGTTGTGAATTAAAACAGTATTCACATCATGTGAGATTACAAAGAGATGTTTCCAGTTACCTATAAGTCCATGTCTTCTTCAAACTAAACTAAAATACTCTTGGTCCTAAATGAGAAAATGGCAGGAAAGCGTGATATAGAAACACATCATCTTCCTCACAGCAAACTCACCAGACTCAGTGCTCATCATCATCCTGGAGGCTAGGGAGTAGAGGCAATCACCATTATGCCCTTTTTAATTATGGTTTGTCCAGACCCATGAACCAACCTGAGTCTGAGGGGGGAGACTGCCCAGGGCCTAAACACCCCCAAGGCCTCATGCCTAGTCAGAGTCCTCTTCAGCTACTTTCAAATAATCCCCATAACGTAACAGACTCATTCCCACTCTTCAGGTAAGAAATTCAGTGAACCTGGTAGCATTTGGTGCAATAATTAACCTCCCAGAGGCTAAAGACATGGCATTAAATCAGTGTTCAGGTTATAGAGCTACAGTCATGTGGAAAAGTTGAGTGTCCTTATCTTAATACCTACTCTAAGAGCTATCCAGATACATCAAAAGGTTTAATTAATTTTGATCTTTTATTAGCTAAAGAAGAAAAATGAAGACAAAAGAGGGATATGGTTTTATAAAAAAGAAAAGAAAAAGCAGTCCCAGTTCAACTACCTTATCCAAATTATCCATATTCTATGAGAATATTGCAAGGATTACACTTATCAGTGTGAGAACCATTTAAAGGGTGGTTATCAATTGTTTAAACCTAAGAGTATAGATCAGAGTTGGAGCTTTCAGTAAAGATTATAAATACATATTTTTTATGTTGATTTCAGAGAGGAAGGGAGAGGGAGAGAGAGAAAAAACATCATGATGAGAGAGAATCATTGATCGGCTGCCTCCTGCACACCCCCTACTGGGGATCAAGCCCACAACCCGGGCATGTGCCCTTACCTGGAATAGAACCATGACCTCCAGGTTCATAGGTCTAAGCTCAACCACTAAGCCATGCAGGCCAGGCAATATATATTCTTGATCATCAGAAGCAGCTTTTTATGTAGGAGCAATCGTGTCCACATTTGGCATGTGACTTCAGGAAAGGGAATCTGCATTCATTGGGCACTTCATATTTATATATTTTATCTCACTCATCATAAAACTACATAAGGAGCCCAGCTGGTGTGGCTCATGGTTGAGCTAGGCATGGCTCAGGAGGCAGCCGATCGATGATTCTTTCTCATCATTGATGTTTCTACCTCTCTCCCTTTTCCTTCCTCCCTGAAATAAAAAATAAATTTAAAAAAAAAACTACACAAGGAAGCAGACATGCTCACCATTTTACAGACAGAAACTGAGGCCCAGAGATTTTAAGCACCTTGCCCAATGTCACAAAGCTAGTGAATTCCTAAGCCAGAATACAAATCCAGGTTCCACTGCCTACAATTCCCTGTCTACACCATGTTACTTCCCTGGAACTCCTCGCAGCCCCCATCGGTCCAACTCAATCTAAAGTGCCAGCCCCCAATCTTTGAACTTTCTCCTCATAAATAAAGCCAATTACTCCACAAGTAGAACTGATATTTTAAGTTTAAAACTCTTGGGAGACTATCTCCATGTGTTAATTTACATTAAGGTGCATATGTCTAAGTTTACAAACATTTCTGTGAAAGGAAGCTTGGGTAGAAGTAAGGATCCTATAGTAAGGATTGTTCATGTCTACCCAGCATACCCCAGAAGCCTTCCCAGTGATAATGTGGCCTAGGCTGGGTTAATCAATATCCCATTCCCCTGCCACATTAATTGGTCCATGGGCTGGAACAATGCCAAACAGACTTTTAAGCCACACCCTGAATATGGCAGTCTGGGTCCCTTAATAACTTCATGGAGCAGAATCACTTCCCTCCCTCTTCCCACCCAAGACACCCTGAAATCCTAGAATACCCTCTCTAGACTGTTGTGAGAGCAAGAAAAATCTCTTCTTTCATTATATTCAGTGCATTTTGGGTTCTATTTGTTATAGGATTGTAGCCTACATTAAATAACAACTATCAATAAATTTTAGTTTCATTCCCACCCCCGTTCCTGGATTCTGCCAATTAGGACCTTTCAAGGTTTCTAGCAATTTTATCAGAGCTTCTCAAAAGAATTAGAGATCTGTCACTACATATGTAGATACGTAAAGATGGCCACTTTTATAGTTAATAATATAAGCAATAAATTTCCCATTTTCACATAGCTATGAAGTAGTAGTCAGTATTTGAACCCCGCTATCTGGATACAGGGCAGTATCATCTCCCCATAATGAGTGTGTATTACTTTATATCAGAAGCTTTAAAACAACTTGAAAAAAATAATTACACACAATTTGCCATACGAATTCAAAGGGAGAAGAGAAGGCCCTCCAGTCAGGAATCAGGAAAGTCTTAGAGGGGAGGCTGAATGGAATTTAAACATGCACTAATTGAAGGAAAGGCATGCTAGGGGAGGGAACAGCAGGAACTAAGGCAGTCAAACTTGCCATCAAGGGCCTGCTAACAAAGAAGATGCCTTGTTTTTCTGCCTAGTGTTTATATTTTATTCAGTGTTTCACTCCCCATCTCCTGGGAGGGCTTATTCTGCTCCTGCACAGAGCTGGCTTTTTCCTCCAAATCCAGTATCCTTTCAGGAAATGTCAGAGCTAGAAGGTATCATCTAAGACAACCTCCCTTTCAAAGCAGGGATCCTTTCTACCCCATTCTTAATGGAAAGCTCACTTCTGTCTCGAAAGAGCCCACTTCATTTTTAGAACTGCAAATGTTCAAAAGTTCTTCTTTATATTAGGTCTTACTAGTAGGTCTAGTCTAACTCTCTATTACTTTCCCCCAATTGTCTGGTTTGCCTCTAGGAAGTATTCAGGGTAACACTAAGAGTAATAGGGCCTCTGTTATTGGAGTCATCTTAACCTTTTCCTCTCTAATATAAAAACCTTCAATTTCTGCAGCAACTATCCATACAACTGGGTGCTTAGACCCTTCCTATCATCATCTCTTCTTTTCAGAAAACCCTGAAGTTGGTGAATGGTTCTGTTAAAATGGTTTCCCAGACTGGACCAGACCCTCCAGTGGAGACAATAGTGAAGTGATTAGCCACAGTGACCAGGGCTCCGTCTACTAACTCAGCTGATTTAGGAGCATCTTCATTCCTTGACCCACATGAGATGTCATCGACCAAAGTCCCTGGGCCTTTTTACATAAATCTATGTGAAACTGGTATTCCTAAATCTGTACTGATACAATTAATTTTTCCCAATCTAAATATAGATTTTTAACATTTATTCTAGTTCAACAAAGTAGAATGTGGTCCTGGTGTTTGGGCAAAACACTCCAATAATGGAATTTGACAGTTTTGCTTCTCAGAATAGAATGAACGCTAAATCATTTGGTTTGGACATTGAAGAAAAGACAGGGAAGTTGCATCATGACACTGTAGATACAGAGATCAGAGATAGGGGTGGTTTCTGGAGACATATGGGAAGGTCCAAACAAGTCTTCCTGTTCCTAGTAGGATAGAAGGAAGACATAAGTTTCTACCAAGAACCTCCAGAGCTCAGTGAGAACACTAGAATAACTCACATTTGGTGAGGGGCAATGGTGCTGAGTGCAGGCAATGGACAGGTGCTCATCCATGATGACAATGCTACTGATTCAAGGCAAAATTAGGAGAAATATAAGAACAATGTAATGACTTTTTCATAAAATTAGATGTATTCAATTTAAAGGATTATTCTTTATTTTGAGATTCTATTCTTCCAACAAAGGTATTAAGTGTTTCGTGTGTGCGTGTCTGTGTGTGTGTGTGTGTGTGTGTGTGTGTGTGTGAAATAAATAGTTGAATCTTTTTTTATAAATGTATTTATTTAGCAAATGAAAGGAAATAACAGAGAATGGAGAAAAACTGAAACCTTACTGACACCAATGACTAATTTTTTAGATCAACTCTTGCCTGAACATCACCCTGTTAACACACATAACAGTTTTTAAGCCAATACATTTCCTTATTATTTAAACCATACTAGAGGCCCAGTGCACAAAATTTGTGCAGTGGGGGAGGGGGTCTTCAGCTCGGCCTGTGCCCTCTCGCAGTACAGGAGCCCTTGGGGGATATCGTACTGAGGGCTTAGGCCCGCTTCCCATAGGGAGCAGGCCTAAGACTTCAGTAGGACATCCTTAGCGCTGCCACGGAGGCGGGAGAGGCTCCTGCCACCGCTGCTGCACTCGCCAGCCGTGAGCTGGGCTCAGGGCTTCTGGCTGAGCAGCACTCCCCCTGTGGGAGTGCACTGACCACCAGAGAGCAGCTCCTGCATTGAGCGTCTACCCCCTAGTGGTCAGTGCGCATCATAGCGACCAGTTGTTCTGCTGTTCAGTTGATTTGCATATTAGCCTTTTATTATATAGGTTTGTTGCTATGACCTGATACAAGACACAGAGGAAGAGAATGCAAATATTGATTAAATTAATGAATAATCTCAGCCAAGTTTTCCATGTAGCTGAACACTGGGGCACAGTTGTCTGGCTGGTTTGGTTGACAAAGCCATTTCATGCTTCCTTTTCTATTGCCATCCTCTACCACTGGAGTTGCAGCAAACTTTCCTGGAGGTGTATCAAACATCCAGTCTCATATTACTTGAATAGTGTGGCCTAGATTTAAATTCAAAGCATTGATCTAACTTGTTCAGCATGGTTCTGTTTTACCTAACCTGCCATCAGTTGGATTCTCCTCTAACCATAGACTTGGGGCGGGGGGGGGGGGGGGGGGGGGGACTCTTACATAATGTGTCAGAGACACACTGAACATAGTTGTCATGTTCCTTTGTTTCTGGGCACACAGATACTAGTTAACTGTATTTCCTCTTTCTCCTTCAGTTAAGGGTGAGCATGTAGTTGAGATCTTCTAGGCTATGACTAGAAGGCTAAGGCTTTTAAGAAGTTGATGTGTCTCTTCCATGCTCTTAATCTCCTCCCACTTATTGGATGCAGTGAGGCCCCAGGGAATGACTGGGCCACAAGATAGAAGGAGGCTGGGTCCTTGAATCACCTCATAGTCACCCACCAACATGAAACATATGTCTTGGTTTGTTGTCTGGGTGCAAAATAAACATCTGTTATATTTAAGCATATATAGCTTGGTTTAAGCTATTTTCTCTCTGTTCTGTATTTCCTTGGAGAAACAGCCTCTTTTGTGGCCTGAGCCCAAGTTTTTCTTTTCTTCTTCTCAATTTTCGGTTGACACTGTCAACATAGTCACCTCAATGCCATCTGCACACACTTTTCCAGAGAAAGTACCCAACTGGTCTGTCCTCTCCCTGTCCTGTGAACCTCAGAGCTCAGAGAGCAAACTCCCTGGGTCTGTTTCTTTACTTCTGTGTGTTCTTTCTCAGTACTAGATCAGACAGTACTAGAAAAATTGAAAGCACCAGAGCAGTGGCTGATAGATGCCAGTTCACAGACCTGAACTGAACTATCATCATTAGAGTTGCCTGGTAATAATTTTCTGAAGTAGATTTTCATGATCCTCCCACTCAGAGATTTTGGTGTTTCTGAAGTAGGTGACTAGGATCTGTACTTTCAAAGTATTTTTGTGGCCCTTGTGCATAACCACTGTGCTAGACAATGGCATGTCAGGGTCAACAACAGTGTTTACAAATATTAATAACAAAGCCTCCCATGATGGGTAGTAAAGCAGCGTGGGGAAAAGCTTGGGATTTAAAGTCAGACTTGAGTTTGAATCCAGGCTCTACCACTAACAAGATGTGTTACTTTGGTAAACTTACTTAACATCTCTAAGCCTCACTTTCTTCCCATTGTTAAATTGATTCAATAATGCCACAATAATCAAACTTAAATGAAATAATGACTGTAAAGTCCCTGGCATAGAGTAAAGAGCAATATAAATATAGGTATAGGTGTGTGTGTGTGAAAGATAAAGAGATGAGAGAGAGAAAGAGAGAGAGAGAGAGAGAGAGAGAGAGAGAGAGAGAGAGAGAGAGAGAGAGAGAGAGAGAAGCCAATCTATAGAAAGATGACAGATGTCTACCAGGGAAGAATACTGCTTATTATATTAAATGATCTCCCTCTCATGGATCTCACTATCATAAATTGTTGGCTCTGTTTTTGCAGCTGTTGCCACTACTAGAAATAGCCACCAGAGGGAGCTATTTTGCCCCATCTGATATTTTGAATCTAACCAAAATTTTTTGTTCCCCCCCTACTTCTTTAAAGGAAAAGAAAGTGGAGCCAGACCCAGTGGTCAGATCCGGGTAAAGCTTCCTGGTGCAGACTGGGCATATAACAGTCTTAGCACCTCCAAAGTACAAAGCAGATCTCATTAAGGGAGGCTGGCCTCCTGCCCTCTCCTCACCCCTGGGCTGGGCCCTCTGGCTTTCTGGCTTCTGGAGAAGGAGCTGTTCACATCACCCAGACACTTCTCTCTCCTACCCAGCCACTCCTGCTGTCTGACTGCAGGTGGAAGAGGCTGGCTTTGAGTCCTCTCTGCCACCTGCCCACTGAACAATCTTAGAGCCTCAGTCTCCTGACCGGTAGATCATCAAAGGGTTATGAAGATTAATGAGCTAATACATGTGAAAGTGCTTGTCATTGGAAAGCACCAAGCAAGTGTACCGCATCAATGTTAACATTTAGCAGGAGGGCTCCAGCCCAATGATGAGCATCACACTAGCTCTCTTTTCCTGGGATCTGTCACCCCTGCTTCTGTTCCCCCAGGAACCTGAAGAAAACGGAGGGGTTCTTCGGTTCAGTTTAATTCACTTACCCAAGTTTGAGGAAGGGATGTTTGCAAATACACCTGAAAGCCCCATTTCATCACATCTGTCCCAACAGTCTGACGATTCTTCACAAATCCACAGTGAATTGGGGGAACCGGATTTTACAACAAGAAGGTTCCCACTTAAAGAAAGAAAATCCTTGGTTGGGAAAGTGATCCCATAAGACCTTACTCAGAGTTTCCCAAAGGACTTTGAGATGAGAGGGGAAATATGACTTTGGTTCTGGGCCAGTGAAGAGAGAGCCTAACCAGAAGTCAGGAGCCTTTGCTTCCAGAGCTGCCATAGTCTTGAGGGGAAAGAGAAAACCAGACTTTGCTATGCCGCAGGTTCCTAGCCTGGAAAATGGAGATAACAACAACATGCTCACCTACTTCTTCACAGGGTGTTCAGGAGGATGGTATAAAATAATTACAATAACAAAATAATGTTTAGCACTTACAATGTGTCAGTGTTTTACACTTAAATCCTCAGGACAGCCCCATGTGAGGGGTACTAGTATCCCCATTGTGTAGATGAGGAAACCAAGCATAAGGAACAATAGCTTTAAATGATTATCAATGATTATCATGATTTAATATAATGTCCAAAGTATTCATATTTCTGTCCTATTGCTGTACCTTATGGAGATTTAGACTTTGGACTTCTGTTGATCAGATGACAGATTCGAAGTGAGATGAGGTTTCCTGAGCTCTCTCCTTAGAGTGAGGCCCTGAACAGTAGCACTTCTAAGTGACAAAGTGACACACTCTCTATGTGATTCAAATGAACCAGGTACTTGGATGATTCTGTTACAGAAGAGACGTAATTTATGCATCAATCATTTCTTTCAAGGTACTGGTTCCCTGCCTTTTCTTAATCATCCCACACCTTTTCCTGAATTTTCTCCCAGTTCTTCTCCAACCCACTCCCAACTCCAGACCCCAAAGTTGGTAGCTCTGTGATCCATGTCATTCTCCATTATTTGTGTGACAGCTGCATGCAGTCCTCATGCATCCATCAGACCAAGGGTGTCCTCTGTCTGGGGACCAGGCAGTAGAATTTAGAAGACCTGTGAGTGCTGGACCCAGGCGGTTTGCCTTCAGCCTCCACTGTGTGGGTCAAGGGTACCATCCCATAGATTTGTAGACTTGAAGATTTCAGAAGTGACGCACTTCTCTGTGACATTGGGAATTCTCAGTAATTATAATGAGGACGAACAAGTTTTGATTCGTTATAAGTCAGGCATAGTGCTAAGCACTTAACATGCATCCGTGTGTGTGTGCTAGAAAAGCAAATTTGGCTTCACCCAGAACTACTAAACTCTGGGGGCCAGACCCAGGAATTTTTAATGAGCTCTAAGGTGATTCTGGTGCCAGATGAAGGTGAGAACCACTGACACTGAAGTGGCTGTACTTAAAGTTGCTTTCCAAATTGAAGGCAAATTTGTAAAATTCCACCAGCAAAAATATGACAATTCTCTTTATTGTGATACTTGCCATGATCTGGAACCAAGCCCACAATATCTCTCAAGTATGCCTGTACTTCAGATGGATATTTCATCAATCTATATGAATTTGGGGGTTTTGTCTTGAAGATCAGCCATAAATTCATACACATTTGACTTTTCTTGTGCATCTACCAAATACCAAGTACACATGAGGTGCTTATTCAACACTGTATGGTTGATTGAACGATTTATAAAAATGGGGTTGTTTTCTTGGGATCTTTGGCCTGGAATACATGGATGGGTCTCAACAATTCCTTGAGTCCTATGA
Source organism: Cnephaeus nilssonii (assembly GCF_951640355.1). Classification (NCBI taxonomy): domain Eukaryota; kingdom Metazoa; phylum Chordata; class Mammalia; order Chiroptera; family Vespertilionidae; genus Cnephaeus; species Cnephaeus nilssonii. The sequence goes on from NC_137081.1 coordinate 42,968,106, forward strand.
AATTACACACAAATGTTTGCATTTGTAGTTACGCATCTTTCTCTGTAGATGCCCCAATATTTTCATTACATTCTCAAATTCCCCAACATTTTAAACAACTGTGTCAGACACAAGCACACAAGTGCATTGTGCTGGGATGGGATGGGATGGGATGGGATGGGATGGGATGGGATGGATGCATCTTACCCATTCCACAGAGCAAAGTGGGAGCAGAACGCAAAGATGGCCTCCTCTGTTCTTCATTCCCCTTCTCACCTCTGCCCCAGGCATCTCTGCCCTCCTCCTCCCTGATTCTCTCTCTCCCAAGAATAGTGGGGTAGACAACTCTGCATCACATCATGGAAATGACTGTTTAACTTCAGATGAGTGTTACATTACTCATCGCGCGGGGCCCTCTTTGATCCACCAACATTTGCTTCTTTTATCCCCATGTAGTCAGACATTAGTGCCCTGAATGCTCTGTGGTCTTGTTGTCTTTAAGATGCTTCCAGAGATTATTTACTGGGAAAACAGATGATATCTTGTTTAATGTCAAAATAATTGCTATTTGGTTGGCCTGATAGTTTATTTACGCTTTCAATATTTTTATATTTTAGCATTGCTGAAATAGTATTTTGTCTGTTAAAGTAAACAGGGTATGACAACCTTTAAAAAAAACAAAACCTAGTTTTTCTTTGGAGGAGTTGGTTTATTAAAATGGTTAGAAGTTAATGGAACCACATAGAACGGTCATTTGAGTTAAAATGCACAGCTGCGTGTTTTGTTTTGTTTTGCATGGTTTTTATTTGTATAAAAGCTGGAAAGAGGCAGTAAAAAATTATTTAAATAAGTATGGTGTAATATAGTGGTTAACAACAGTCTTTAGCTCCAGTTTCAAATCCCAGCTCTGCTGCCTACTAGTTGTATGAATGTTAATCTAGTTTTTCAACCACTCTATGTTTTAGTTTCCCCAGCAATATAGTGATTGTTGTGAGAGTTAATTAAAGCTCATATATATAAATTTCCTGGCATATTCAACATGCTATTTACGTATTGGCTATTATTTAAATAAACATAAGTTTTGAAGTAATTCTAGAGTTTGAGATGGAGAGAGGAAGCAAGCTCTGCAATTTATGAGAGCGTTAAAGACCTAGAATGAGTCTTCATGAGACACCACCTTCCAAATTCTCAGTCCCAGTGGTCACCATGTTGCAAATCAGGAAGCCTTCTAAACTCCAAAGCCCTGTCCTGACACTGAACAAACATTTCTGGTTGTCCGTTGAGCTAATCTAGAAGGGTGTTGAAGAGTGAAGTTTACTTGGAGATAATGTGGCCTGTTTCTCTTGTCAAGGAACTATCATAAGATAGTTTATCGCACACCTTTCTTCATTTTTATTTAGCAACTTTTATTTCAGCTCTCTAGTTTAACAAAGGATGAGGGAGGAAAGAAAGCTCTCCTGGCAGGTTGCTCCCACTAAACCACCTGGGGAGAGCCACAGAGCATGGGGATTCCTAACTCAACCTCTGGCAGGAGCTCTTCTGCTTATTCTGACCTAACTTGTATGTTATGTTACTTCTTTATTTTTTCATATGACTGTAGCCTTTGATTCTTTGATTAGAGTAACCATATACTACTAGATGCTAATTCATTAATTAAGTAAAAACAGATTGTTCCTGGTTGCTTTTCAGCAGTTTTGCTAGATGTTTCCATGAGTTGGTTTAACCTCAGGTCTGCTTTCTCAAGTTCAAGTTATATTCCCAACTTAACTATGGCTCATGGAGACTCATCTTTCTTCCGGAAGTCATGCTTACAGCACTTTTGTCTATCCTGGAAGGAATAAATCCAGAAATGGTTGCATTTGTGTAGCAGGTTGCTAGGTTGGGATGGGGGTGGTAGCTGTTCCAAGTCTGTGGGGTCTTTGAATTCCCCTCTTTGCCAAAAATAGATGGGTATAGTGATTAGAATCAGGACTTGAAGAGATGTCCACTGGAGCTCATTATATTACTAGAAAGTGAGAAAGAGTGGGGCTGACTTCTTGACTTCCCCAAATTCCCGGAGCACAAGTCCAAAGGCCTCACAAAAGGCACATTCTGTCTCGTACAAATTAGATGGATTACATTATTTCATGGCCCACGTGACAGGGGTTACACATTCCTACTGTGGTGCAAATTCTTTGAGTCTGTCTGGTCTTAAAGATCTGGGAATAATAATTTCTTATTACTTCAATATCTGAAATTTCAGGAATATCAACATCCAAAAGACTGACATGGGCCCAATACTAGGCTACAATGGAAATCAAGCACTAATGAAACAATTTCATCAAGAAGTGTCACAGTCAACGTGGTACCATCTCACACCTGTCAGAATGGCTATCATCAACAAATCAACAAATGAACTCCCATTTGACCCAGTGATCCCACTTCTAGGAATATATCCTAAGAAACTAGAAACACCAATCAGAAAGGATATATGCACCCCTATGTTCATAGCAGCACAATTTACCATAGCTAAGATTTGGAAACAGCCTGAATGCCCATCAGCAGTTGAGTGAATTAAAAAACTATGGTACATCTACACAATGGAATACTACACTGCTATAAAAAAGAAAGGAACTCCTACCATTTGCAACAGCATGGATGAAACTGGAGAGCATTATGCTAAGTGAAATAAGTCAGAGAAAGATAAATATCACATGATCTCACTCATTTGTGGAATATAATGAACAACATAAACTGATTAACAAAAACAAATCTGGAGACAGAGAAGCATTGATCAGACCGTCAAACCTCAGAGGGAAGGCAGGGAAGGGTCAGGGGAAGGAGGAGAGATCAACCAAAGGACTTGTATGCATGCATATGAGCATAACCAATGGACACAGACACTAGAGGGGTGAGGGCATGAGCAGGGGGAGGGGGAATGGGAGGATAAGGACGCATATGTAATATCTTAATCAATAAAGAAAAAAAGAAAAGAAAATGTTCAAAGGATAAAAACGTGTCACAGTGAGATATAATTCTGTTTGTTGGAATAAAATAGACTTCAAAAGGACCTCAAGAGGCCATTCAGGCTTCTTCTGATATTAAAGAAGAACTACATCAATTGACAAAGTTTGAAGTGTAGTATGTGGCAAAATGGAAATACATTGTTGGTAGCAGTATAAGGCAGCCCAAAACATTTTGGAGAACTATTTGGAAATATCTAGAAAACTCAAATATGAGCATACATTATGATCTACACATACCATGTCTAGCAGATATATCTTAGGAAAGAATTTCACATAAATATCCAAAGAAACATGCAGAAAGATGTTCACTGTGGGTTGGCTTTAACAGCCAAATATTGGAAACAATATAACTCATTAATAAACAGACAAATAAATTATGATATAATACTATACAGCAGTTAAATAAAATGAGCTGTATGAATCAACACCAATAAATGTTGGAAACAATGCTGAGTGAAGAAAAAGCAAGTTGCTGAAGGATGTGTGTACAGATGTGAAAGTTAAGATTATACAAACACATGGATACTCTGTAAGACACTAAAAATGCAGAAGAGAAGGATAGACACTAATTTCACAAACACAATATCTTTAAAGAGGGGGCCCAAATCAAGGAAGAAGATAAAGAGGTTTCAACTGCATCTGTAAAAACTTACAATTTTAAAAAATAGTTCTAAAGTACTAGTAAATACCATAAGGATTACTGTGATGGGTACATGGGTATACTGGTATTCTCAGTAACAACAACAGAAAGAAATACTCTCTTCATTTTATTTTATTTTATTTTATTTTATTTTATTTTATTTTATTTTATAGTTACCTAAACTTTTTTTAAATTTCTTATTGATTTTGAGAGAGAGAGAGAGAAGTACACAAGTAAGACGCCCAACCAACTGAGCCACACTGGCCAGGGCAATTACCTGAACTTTTAATACATATGCTCTTTTAGAGCCTTCCCAATGTATCTGGCAGGTCAACTGGCCTTGTCCTCACATTACATTGCCATATAGAATCCTTTCTAACCATTAACATCTTTCATCTTCCAATCTTGGAGTAGATTGGATTTCTTGGGCAGAGGGGGGGAATTTCTGATAAGTTAATTCTGCCCTCAAATCCATTTGTTCAGAGAATTGAAAGTTATTTCCAAGTTAAATTAAATCATCAATGTCCAGACAGAATCTCTCCTCTGCCAATAGATAGCATTCCTCTCTGGTATTTCCTCTCTCCCCATGGATGTCCAGATACCTCTCCATCTAAATTTATTAGTAAATCCACTAAGATACTGTTTGTTCCTCCACCCTGGTTATTAATAACCCTGTCTTGTGTTTCTGTCTCTTGGTTCCTGCCTAAGGAAAGAACTCCCTCTTATTAGAGACACTAGAGTTGCCAAGATAGTTCTGTAGGATTGTCTACTCTCTCACTCCCCTGGGTGCTTTCTCAATGTTAAATGAAAACCTGAAAAATAGATTGCATCATGAAATCCCAATTTATTGCCCTGGCTTACCCAACTATGCACTCACATCTTCTCTGTAGTCAGCCCAAACTCCAAGAAATGTACCTCTAATTTAAAACATCAGATCAAGGGTAGCTAGATTGAAAAATCAATATTCAAATTTTCTTTTAATAACCTCCAAGGAGCCCTAGCTGGTTTGGCTCAGTGGATAGAGCATCGGCCTGCAGACTGAAGGGTCCCAGGTTCAATTCAGGTCAAGGGTAAATGCCCAGTTGTGGGCTTGATCCCCAGTAGGGGGCATGCAGGAGGCAGCCAATCAGTGATTCTCTCTCATCATTGATGTTTCTATCTCTCCCTCTCCCTTCCTCTCTGAAATCTATAAAACATATTTAAAAAATCAGTAAAAAAAGAAAACCTCCAAGGATACAAAATGTGAAATAAAGGAAATAGATACATTGTTATGGGGCTACTAAATAGACAGAAATGAAAAAAAAAATGTGGTGCTTGAGAAGTTACCAAGTCTCTGTCCTCTTCTATTTTCCAGTTCCTCCAAGAAGAATTAAAGAAAATGTTGCAAAATGTAGATGGAAGAAATCTGGGGTATAATGAATAACCTTAAAGATAAAGCATAGATCAGTTCAAAGGGGGGGAAGGGCAAAATTTTTGAATTAGGAAAAAGAACTCGATTTCTATTATATGCCTCCATAATTTATAAGCATGCTCATTCATGATAAATTATTATTATTGAGGAGCAGATGGATGAATCTCAATCATTATACTATAATGGAAGATTAAACATTTTCTTAACTTCTATTCATCAAAGTAAGTCTTTATACTCACAACAAAGCACAATGCATCAATGTTATCATTAGGGCTTTTTAAAATATAACTTTAGCGTGAAGCATAATAAGACATGATTAATGTAACGACAGAAGTAAATACTAAAAAACACACATTAGTCTAGATTAGAACCCCTTATTTAGTCCTCTTATTTTTGTGACTTCTCAGTCCTCTATGAATTTTGTCAAAAAGAAACGACCATCAGAATCACTTGATTTTTTGGGGGGTGAGGGGCTGGGTGTTCCTTTTCAGCCACAACTTTATTTGCAAAATGTTACCTACTCCCTAAATGTATTAGTGTGTTAGGGGAAGGGATGGGCAGATATCTATTTAGCCTCTGATGAGGAGACAGGTTTCTCATGTGGTTGAGTTTTGTGTCAATTTAACAGATTCTAAGATCTAGAAGGAACAGAGAAAAATTTCATGATCCACACCCCCTCTCGTCTACCGCACCCCAACATGAAAGACTGCCCTGAACAACTCCAGAGCCAAAAAACATATCCAGTTTTACAACATCGAGGAAGGCAGTTTCACAATCTTCCTCAAGAATGTATTTCAACACTTTTCATCATTATCAAGCGCTGCAAGCACTCGTTTGTAGGCTTAGACTGAAAGAATTGTCAGCCTCAAAATACTGCACAGTGGGCCAAAGAGCACTAACCTTATAGTCCTAAGACTGTAGGACCCAAGGTCAAGTCCCTGATCTTCCACTTTATGGACCAGACGACCTCGCACATGCTGTTTAGTCTCTGTGTTTTTTTACTTATAGAATTTATTGCCTTCTCTGACCAGATTCACTTTAAACATTTTGCATATAACATCTCACTTTCTGCATTAGAAAGCTCACCATCCCATAGGTTTTATCATCCCCCTCTTATACTCATTGTTTTTATCATGGTTAATTTATAAAGAATTGGAATGCAATACAATAGGAAGGCTTCAAGAAAAATTTCAGGACTAGCTAACAGGTTTCATATACAGTTCATTAATAGTTAAATATTTGAAAACATAGGGCATCAGCTGCCAATTACTGTACCTCAGCACACCACTCAGTAGGTACGTTGATCCCCAGCTGAAATATATGGTATGATTCTTAATGTGGAAAGAAATTTTCATAGCGAATTTTCCCATCAACCCAACAAAATTTTAGAAAAAAATTTTCAATTCATAAAGCCTAACAAAGCAGGTGTTAAGTTTGAGGAAGAAAAACAATGCTCTAAAGATGAAGGATAAAATAGAATACCAGCAAGACCAAGTGATGACCCAGTGATTACTTTACCTTCCAGAGAAAAACTTTTCCCACACAAAGGAAATACTTCAACCTTTTAGAAGCTGATGTCAGAAAGTAGTGGTAGTTGTTGTTTAAATACCTGTAATAATGGAATAATTACCCCTACCCCTAGCCCTCAAATAACCCTTAAATACATAAATCATTTTTTTTTTTGGTAATGATCCAGAAGTCATATCAGGTCTTGGGGAGCTCTGAGTCATTGTTTCCCACATCAACTGTCACTGAACAGAAGTGTAACTTCAGAAACTATATAAATAAAAGCAGAATCCTAGCCCTAGATCATGTATCTGTCATTCATCTCTATCTCGTTAACATATAGTACACATACGTGCATGTGTGCACACAGTTTGGATTTCAAATGAAGAATTTATTATGTCAAATCTAAACCTAAGTCCTTATTTAAATCCCATTGCCTTTTATTTTTACACTTAGAAGAGATGAAAAAATTTTTCCCACAAGTAAGATGCTGTAGTGAAAAGAATTTAGCGAGATTTCAACATTACAGGGGAGAAATCAAGCTTGCAGGCAGGGCCAGACAGAGGTGGGAGTTGTCATACACACAGTTTGGTGAGGGAGCTGGCAAGCACATTTATTGTCAAAGAAATATGGAAATGGTTATATAAGAGAAGCTGGTTACAAAACAATATGTACAGTATGACATCATTCTGTAAAAATACAGACATATACTAGTGCATATATACATATATATATTGACCTAAAAGCATATGGGCTAAGGTATAAACGGGTAATCCCTGGGTAGTGAGGACATAATGTTTCCATATTTGTATTTTCATTTGTATTTTCTATTTCTTCAGTGTAGAAACACTGATTTGGTAATAATTAAAGATTATACTAAAATGATTACTTACTCTGCACATTTCATAGTCTTGTTTCACAGCTCCATCTTCTGTCTTTTCATCATAATCTCAACCACGAGGTAAGGGTAACGTTTTCCCTTATGTTTTGGCTGTTGGGAAGGGTCATTATTAACCCCCATTGAGTCTCCTGGGAGGCTGTGATTGCTCTGTCTCATCCCTGCCCCACCAAACACACACACACACACACACACACACACACACACACACACACACAGGAGAGGGAGAGGGGAAGGGGGAGGGGGAGGGGGAGGGGAGGGGAAGGGGAAGAGAGGGAGAAGGGGAAGGGGAGAGGGAGGGGAGCAAGAGGAGGAAATATGCTTTAAACTCAAACCCGTGATTGAGTCTAAGTTTCACTATGTATTAGCTCTACAGCCTAAACAAATTAATTAATCTCTCTCAGCCCCAGATTCTGTTAACTGTGGTTGATAATACTTAAACCTTAAGGTGTGTTGAGTGAATTAAGTGAGAAAATACATGTAGACATGTATAAATAGTAGAACCCCCAATACTATATTGCTTACGTAATTTCAATTTTAGCAGTCACTCTTCTGCTGTTTGTTTAAGCATTTATGTGGCAATTATGTGGGGAAATTATTGCTCATGGCTGCTGACAGGTTGAGCCCTGAGTCTCCAGGACTATTGGAGCTAAAGCCTAAATATGATTTCTCACCTACAAAAACCAGTGAAGCAGTTAAAGAAAAGGCAATGGCAGTTATTCACTTTCTTATTGTCAGGAAAGAGGAAATTGTTTCCTGATAATCTGACAAGAGTGGAGATAGGAAAGAAGATGAGAATAAAATGCTATTATCTTAGTTCACAACTGGAGAGAAAAACACAAAGGTCTTGGTATTACCCTGTAAATACCATAATATATTAAAAATGTTAGAGGAGACGATTGGAGGCTCAGTCTAATCTGATGTCAGGAATCTACTGCTGTCATAAACTGCTCCAACCCTCCTCTGTTCACCTCCAAAAATGTCTACCACTATCTATGACAGACTTGCCAAAAATATGGCTTGCATAGAGTGAGAGAGAAGTCGATTTCATGAGTATTGGCCAAATGAAAGACTTGGGAAAAGTGAGAACTCTAAAGGGAATTTTTTTTTTAGTGAAACAGTCTGGCATGTGCAATATAAGTCATATCTTCAGTCTCTCCTATGAAACCTTCAGAAAGATCTAGAATTTTCACAAATACTTTAGTGCAAATAGATTCTTTATGATGAATTTTAGGAAATGCTGATTCTGTTTCAAATTGCCATGGGATGATTATAGAGACTGCCCTTCAGGCCAGCCAACACATGGACCACTTTACTTTGGGTGAGTTTAAGGTCCTATTTAGTGTCTAGGTCAAAGCAGCCTTGGCAAATCCACACCAAACACTTCATCACATGGCTTTCATCGTTGATTTAGACAGGCAAGGTAACGTCTTGTGATGCTAACCGATTCCCACTGCTGCCCACCCAGTCTGCTGTGTCCCCAGACCACTCTCATGGAGCCTGAGACTTCCTGACCCATCATTACCTCCAGAACATATCATTTCTGAGGGGCCCTTGAGCATTGTATTAAACATCACCTTTTTCTTTTCAATGTCAGTGCCCAATCATTACTAACCACACAGTGCTTCTTGGATTTCAATACACTTCCCTCTCTATTTAAATTCTAAGAGTTCAAATCACTCTTCAGAACTGAATTGAGTCCCCTGAGTGGACTGACCTAGTATTAATGATCAGGAATCGGTGTAACAACGAGGAACTGCTCTGTTTTCCAATCAGTAAGATATTTAATGCTGGAAAGTGGGTTGTTTCAAACAATGGACACTTTCAAAGGGTCAAAGTCAAGGGGCCTCCTAGATCCTAACACTGTCACCACGGTGTGTCTGTTACTGCTGCCGCCATGGCTACCAATTTCTAACTCCCAGCAAGGTGGCTTCCCCACAGTGGAGCATGGATTCTACAACAGGGCGTTTGCATCTGGCGGAGCTCACCCTCCACTGTAGGGAGATAGGTGCCACCTAACTGCTGCCTTCCAATTGCACATAAGTGCCTTTTAAAAGCAGAACATAATTCATATGCAGAATCCTAGCTGCAGTGCAAGCTAAGAAATAGGGCTTTTAGATTGGAGGAGGATAACTAGTATAGACATGGCTTTCAATAAGATTCAATGCAACCAAGAGAAACTGCTCTGTTGTTCAATTCATAAGATAGTTCATATAAGGGGCTGGGTTCTTTCAAATAATGGAATATAAAGTATATTCCACCACCAAATATAAAATGCTAATACTTATTAAAGCTGGGTTACAGGTAGATGGAGAGTTGTTATTCTATTCTGTACTTCACGTGTGTTTGGGAGTAGTTTTTCATCTTTCTAAGTATGTGTACCTATTAGTCTCTATTTGCCCCCACCCACATCCACTCTCTCCTTCTCCACCCAGTTCTCTGCTTTGGGAAGCTGGCTTCTCTGGACTGTATCCGTTGGGGTCCCTGGCTAGTTGACTTCTGGCTGGATTTGACTAAGTTGAGGTTCCTGCAAAAGGTCAGAGTGTATAAGGGGAAGCTGCATATTTCTTCTCTCCCTCCCTCCTGAGTCACTTTAGCTTACAGTGGCTGTGCCCCTACATTATTATAGCTCCTGCCCAGGGGTCCCTCTCTTGCAGCTCTGACTTTCAATGGTGTCTTGTTACACTGTGTCCTTCCTGTGATAATGGGTGATGATGGCTTCCTGGGGCATCCTTTGTTTACTTCCCTTATCCCCATCCCCACATCTGTAAGTAGTCCTTCATTACAAACCTTTCGAACCCCCTAACTGGAGCTCTGTTTTCCACTGGGCCTTCCAGCTCTCCTTTAAAATCCTCCTCTCTTCTCAGATGCAGCTCCCCACACCTTGGCAGCCCTGAGGTCCCCTGCATCCTCCTGCTCTAACTTTCCCTCTCCTGCCTAATACCGCACTATCAAACCTCTGTGCCTTCTGCTCTGGATCTTACATTGTGCCAAATAATTTATAAATTAATTGGGAGCTTATATTTTTATCCAAAATAAGCTTTCTCAATTTTAAGAGAGAGCACATGGTACAATCATGCAGAGGGGAAGATGTAAAGGGTTTACAATCAATATTGTGATAAACATTACAGGGAAAAGTAGGGAGCGTATTTGGACAAGATTGGTTAGAGAGCCTCAAACCTACAAAGAGGAAGGTCTGTTCGTTTGGTGAGGGTCTGTTCTGTTTGTCCTCCATAGTGATGACGTTTGATTCAATGTTAGAAAAACAGAGAACAAGCTCATTGAGGACTGAGATTTTGTCTTGTTCCCAGTTCTTTCCCCAGCACCTGGCCACAGCATCAGACACATTGAAGTAAAGGAATGAATGAGTAAGCATGGCCGGGGGGCTGCGTGGGCTTTTGTCTCTCACTCTTCTCATCACCTCCACTTGTGTTTTTGTGGGGTACCCTGTTTTCATAGGCAGTCAACACAGAACCCACATTTGGCCCTTAGAATTCTCGCTGTGATCTTTGATGAATCTCTTCCCCCTCTGGGTCTTAGTGTCCTCACTGGCAGAGGGGGCAGAGACTGTCAACATTGATGATTAAAACAGTATTAACAATGCTTTCACTGCATTTTTAATTTGGTGAGTGTTCTTGCTTTGTTTGATTTTATCTGGTCAATTGCTTTGGTAAACTGTGTGTTTGTTTTCGGCGTGAATATGGCATTTTGAGATAGCATATGTGTCTCAGCTATTTCTCAGTTGTGTTGACATTAACCACTTTCTAGGGATTGCCTGAGGCGCCCTGCCAAAGCACAAGTTTATCTTTCAGAAAAGCTTACTAAAATGTGCATAACAGTAGACAAAGGGAAGGACTGCCATTTATTAAAACAGGAATAAAGGGCCTCACTGACAAAATACTTTGACCAGCATCATGGACCAGAAATAGCAATTATCAAGAGCTGAGAGGCAAAGTACATTCCATAATGTCGACATAAGAAAAGTCCAAACCTGTAAGAATTTTTATGAGTTTATTTGAACCAAACTGACGACTATTGCCAGGAGGCAAAATCTCTAAGGGGTTGAGAAAGTGCCCTGGAAAATGGCAGTTTTGCCACTTATTTTATACATCGGAATCAAAGGGAAGTTGTAAAGGGATTACATGAAATCCATTGATGATAGATTAGGGAGGTGGGAGAATGCAAGGTGGGGGGAATCTCTGGGATTAAATAAAAAGTAAAAGGAATAGACACATACTTACTTTACATCTGTGGGTACAGGATAGATAACATTTAACAGTCAACATGATAACAACAACAAGGGGCTCTGTGGTCTCCTGTTCTGGTGGGAGATTGTGCCTGAGGGTTCTGGAACAAGGAAATTCCTGACATTCCAAAGTTATGTCACTGTAGATGCAAAAACACAATAGCAGGGTCAATTAAGGTAAGCATTGGCCTTTATCAGGGAAGATATTGGCATACTGGCTGAGGATCTGACTATCCACCATGACTCGTTTTTAGCTAGAAAGTTTTAATTTCAGACCATCCTATGTGGTTACTTGTAAAGCCTGCCATGCAGGCATCCCCTGAACTTGTCAGGTTTACAATATGGCCCCTTTTTTGTCCAAAATAACCATAAACATATTGCAGATACAGAGCAAAAATCTAAAAACTGGGTTTTTCAGAGTAAATTGCAGTTTCTGAAAAAAGAACCAAATTTGGGAACCTATTAAAATGTAAATTAGAATATCTCTCTTCTACCATCAGTTTTGTCAGAAGTAATAATAATCCTCAAGCATATTTAACTAGAGGTAAATAATCCATTTTTGAATAGTGGAAATATTGACATGCAAACAAATACTATTCAAAATTGGGCTAAGAGAGTGCTAGGTCAAAAGATTCAGGCATAGTAAAACTAAAGGAATAGAGGTCATATCACCATAATTACTTTCTTTCTAAGCCAAAATAATGTGACTCCAAGCTAGTATAATGTGTTACATTTGCATAGTTGTGGCTTCCTCTAAACTTTTCAAATAGTGCCCATTAAGTTGGGCAACAAATATAACCTCAGCCAAGCAGAGTTCTTACCTTTCTAATTTAGGGATTTATCTCAGAAGTTATTGCTGAATTGTGGCAAAAATAAATTAAGAATAGGAATGTAAATCAAAGGAAAAATTATTCTTTTTAAAATTTTATTTTTCAATTACAGTTGACATTCAGTATTATTTTATATTAGTTTCAGGTGTACAGCATAGTGGCTAGACAATTATATAATTTATAAAGCGATCCCCTCACCCCAGATAATTCAAGTACCCACCTGGCACCATACATAGTTATTACAATATTATTGACTACATTCCCTATGCTGAACTTTATATCCCCCTGATTATTTTGTAACTACTAATTTCTACTTTTTAAATCCTTAACCTTTTGACCCATCCCTTAACCCTCCTCCCCTCTGGCAACTGTTAGTTTGTTCTCTGCATCTATGAATCTGTTTCTGTTTTTGTTTATTTGTTTTTGTTCTCCAGATTCCACATAAGTGAAATCATATCATATTTGTCTTTCTCTGTCTGACTTATTTCACTTAGCATAATACCCTCAGGTCCACCCATGTTGATGCAAGTAGTAAGCTTTCATTTTGTTTTGTTTTTATGGCCAAAAATACTCCATTGTGTACATGGGCATTTGTGTTGCTTCCATGTCTTGGCTACTGTAAATAACATTGCAATTGTTATCAGTGGAAGTTGAGTTCTTGGGGTGCCTTGAGGAAAAGAATTTCCTGAGGCTCCCATGGGAGGATGGGGTTTTGTAGAAAATACTGATGATGTAAAATTAAGGGGCTTCCCCCCTCCAAGGTCCCATCTCTGTCTGTCTCTCCATGGAAGAAGTTCAGTCTTGTCTGCAGCAGGGCCAAAATAAAAACCAGTGATCAGAGTTTCTGCTTCCTAGTCTTTGGGGCCAACACTGTGTGCAGGCCCCAGGTGGCCACTAGACCTGCATGGTCTCAGGCTCCGGGAGAGAACACAGAATGCAGGTGGCAAGTGCGGGTCAACAAGAGAGAGCGACAACAAGCTCAAACAAGAGAAGCAAGAGCTAGGGAACTCTTTAGGGATTTTGATCAGGAGCTTCTTCAAACTAACCAACCAACCTTCAGAGATTTTGCATGCTTCTGAAGGAGTCCACCCCCTAGCCAATCCAGGGTCCACAAGCTAGACTGTCAGGCAAGCACCTTCCCTATTGTCATCCTGACTTCACTGTGTATGTGTCCCCTTTGTTCAATCCCTTCCCCCAGTGATCTGCAGGAAATGGACCAGTGGTTCCCTTGGGAGTGGGAAGCTGTCGCTGCCCAGATGACCATGCTTATAATGTCTGACTCCCCTTTGCTCTCTTTCCTTTATTGATATTAATTAGATAATTATGACAGTAACACAATAACCATAGGGGTGCATATATCTTTTTGAATTCGTGTGTTGAGTTTCTTCAGATATACACCCAGAAGTTCCATTTTTAATTTTAAGAAACCTCCATACTGTTTTTCATAGTGGCTATACCAATTTGCTTTCCCACCAATAGTGCACAAGGGTTCCCTGAGGAAATATTCTTTTAGTAAGATATATGAGAATTCCTTTTCAGTTTTGAGGATGGAGCAATCGTTGTTGAGAAAATTCCTACTTTGTGTAAGGAGGCAGAAACAGTAATGCTCACTAACTGTTCTTTGGTTTCCATCTACTTCCTAGTCCCTTAGAGTTAGTGGAGCCAAGTGGGGCATCTTCTGGCCAATGGGCCATGAGAAGTGGCACCATGTGTTGCTGTGAGATAGAAGCAGACGGGGGTATTTGATGTGTTGAAATGTGAGGCCTCTGTCAGATTAGGTTCCTGAGTGGCTCTACGGAGTAGAGCTTCTTGATGACCCATATCGGACACCTACCTAGAATAGAAAATAAACTTTTGTTGGGGCAGCCTCTAAAATTTTAGAGTTAATTTGTTATGTCAGCTTTATCTTGCCTATCCTGACTAACAGATTAGAAGGCCAGATCTCAAAAAGCCTAGGTCCTTACAAGGACCACATTCTTCACCGAACTCGTCTGCATGAAGAATGTGGTCCTTGTAAGAAAGGGAATGGAAGATAAAAAGTAACATAGGCAGGAAACAAAGGGAGGCTGTGAGTTACACAATGGAATCTCCACCCTATAACTTCCAAATCTTAAATTAATACTACCGGAACTCACAAAATACTCGTTATCACTAAAAGCAACTAATCTTTGCACCGGGATAATGCAGGGCTAGAATAGAGGCAATGCAGTTGCTCTCAGAAGCAGGATCACAGTAACACTGGCAGAAATCTTGGGCAGTGGGGGGAATCTCTGGGATTAAGTAAAAAGTAAAAGGAATAGACACATACTTATTTTACATCGGTGGGTACAGGATAGATAACAGTTAACAGTCAACATGAGAGTAACAACAAGGGGTCTTCAACTCATGAAATAGGGGAGATGAGGCTTTTCTGTGTTGAATACAAGGGTTAAAGAAGCCTAAGCTTTCTTGTTTTGTTTGGGTTACTGGATCACCTCTTACAGTCAGAGAAAAAAGATGTGGTTTTTTTTTTTTACTTTTAAGAAAGTTACTTTCACTTGATTTAATAAAATTATGCAGTCTAATTAATTATATGATCATAGAATCTTGGGCTCTCAGGGTTAGAAAGAACACCAGAGGTCACCTACTCTAACCCTTCCAATTTCCTCTTTCTAGGATAATCCTATCAGGTGGCTTCTCATCTCTGCTTGGCCATCCCCTGTGTCAGGGAATTCCCTGTCTCCCAACGCAGTCCATTCCATCTCTGCATGGCTCTGACAGGCTCCAAGTTTTCCCTTATATTGAGCTCACGTCTTCCTCTCTATACCTTTTACTCAGTTGGCCCAAGTTCTACCTCTTGAGGCATACAAAACATGTATAGTGCCTCTTGCACAAAACAGATCTTTCAACACTTGAAGGCAGCAGCAATCATGTCCTCCTCTCTCTGGAAATTCTTTTTGGAAAAGCATTACGCATATCCCCTTCTCAAGCCTGGGTGAGGTCTATCCCTTTTCGTCTACTAATTATTCTGCCCTTCAGAAAATGGGTTAGATGGCAGGAAGAGGGAATAAAAAGGAATACAGATCATGTTAATATCATGTTAATATCAACCAAAGACCTAATTAAGCAAGATTTCTTGTCTGCTCATTACCTCCTCATGAATCTCACCTCCAGGGACCCATTAAATGGGTGAGAACCAGAGTTGCTTTTTGAGCAAATCAAGTAAGGACTGCCCTCATGGTATAATTTGAGACTATACCAGAGCCCTCTGCCTCAAAATCCCAAACCCAACACAAAGCATCTGGCCATTATTTCTTCTTTGTACAACTGGGTTTCCTTGATGCACCACCACAGTCACAATTACGAAACATTCCTCTGGCCGCAGCCCATTCACCACGATAAGACCACCCGTTCTCATTTACTAACAACACTCCAAAGAGTCAAAGTCAAAATTCATATGGCTGGTGCTGTATATTTGGATAATAGTGAAATAAGGAAACATTTCTCCTCTACACAGTTCTGACATTGTTCATAACACAAGCCCCGATATATTATGCTCCTATGTCTTACTGCGTTTTCAAACAACTCTTTCAGGTTTTATTTTCAGTCCTTGGTTTCTACCACTCAGACTGGGCTGGAGAAAAACCTAAGAAACAGACTTATTGCTGACCCTCCCCCTCCAATCTCCAGGCATTTCTTTGTCCAATTTGTGCTGCTTCTCCTCATGCAATGAACCCTTAAAAATTATCCCACCAGGTACTCTAGAGAAGTCCACACAAGACTTAGGTTCAAGTTAAGAGTCATTTTTCTGGTTCTTAAAGGTTTTTAGTTTGAATAAGATGAAATGTATGAATCAAACTAAGATAAAAGATTTCACAGTAGGAATATTTTGGTGGCAAAGCACTTGTTCTCCATAGCCCAAGGGTAAATGCCAATACATATTTAAAATAGAGTGAGAGAATTAGAAATAAGCTTGAACATTTTAATGTAAAGCTTCTGTTTCATATGCTGGCTCCTACCAGCTGAGTGACCTTGGGCAAGTTATTTAATCTCATTTTTTTAGTTAGAGTTGACACACAATATTATATTAGTTTCAGGTATACAACACAGTAATTAGACATTTGTATTTCTTACAAAGTGATCACCATCATGAGTCTAGTAACTATTCATCACTATACATGGTTTTTATATTACTAGAGGCCCCGTGCATGAAATTCGTGCACAGGTAGGGTCCCTAGCAGCTGCTGGCTGCTGGCTGGGGCCTCCCTTCCCTGGTTGCCTGCTGCCAGCTGGGGCCTTCCTTTGTTCTGCACTACCCCCTGTTGGTAAGCGCATGTCATAGCGAACAATCAAACTCCCGGTCAGTGGAACTCCCGAGGGGACACTTTGCATATTAGGCTTTTATATATACATAGATTGACTATATTCTGTACACTCTAGATTACATCCAGTAACTTACTCTATACCTCGCAGTTTGTACTTCTTAGTACCCTCCACCTTTTTCATCCCCCCATGTCCCTCCCCTCTGGAAACCATCAGTTTGTTCTCTATATATGTGAGTTTGTTTCTGTTTTGTTTGTTCATTTGTTTTGTGTGTTTTGTTTTGTTTTGTTTTTTAGATTCTACATATAAGTGAACTCATATAGTATTTAAGTCTTTGTCTGACTAATTTTATTTAGCATAATACCTTCCAAGTCCATCCATGTTGTCACAAATGGCAAGATTTTTATTCATTTTTATTAGTGAATAACATTTAATTGTATAAATTCACCACATCTTCTTTATCCATTCATCTATCGATGGACACTTAGGTTGCTTCCAAATCTTGGCTATTGTAAATAATACTACAATAGACATATATCTTTTAAAATAAGTATCTTTGATTTCTTCAGATAAATACCCAGAAGTGGTATTGCTGGGTCATATATCAATTCTATTTTTAATTTTTTGAGAAACCTTCATATTGTTTTCAGAGTGGCTGTACCAGCTTACAACCTCTTCAACAGCGCACAGGTGTTCATTTTTCTCCACATCTTCGCCAACACTTATTCTTTGTTGTATTTTTTATAATAGCCATTCTGACAGGTGTGAGGTGATATCTCATTATGATTTTGATTTGCATTTCCCAGATGATTAGTAATGTTAAGCATCTTTTCATGTGTCTGTTGGCCATCTGTATGTCTTCTTTGGAGAAATGTCTATTTAGGCCCTCTGTTCATTTTTAATAGGATTGTTTGATTGTTTTTGATGTTGAGTCATATAAGGTCTTTCTATATTTGGGACATTAATCCCTTATCAGATATATCATTTGCAAATATCTTCTCCCATTTAGTAGGTTGTCTTTTTGTTTGTTGATTGTTTCCTTCTGTGTATAAAAGCTTTTTAGTTTGATGTAGCCTCAATTGTTTATTTTTGTTTTTGTTGACTTTACCTGAGGAAACATATCCAAAAAAAATATTTCTAATATTGATATCAAAGATACTAGTGCCTGTTTTCTTCTAGGAGTTTTATAGGTTTCATGTCTTATATTTAAGTCTTTAATCAATCTTGAGTTAATTTCTATGTATGATGTAATAAAGTGGTCTGGCTTCAGGGGGTTTTTTTGCATGTATCTATCTAGTTTTCCCAACACCATTTATTGAAAGGACTATCTTTACCTCATAGTATATTCTTGCCTCCTTTGTCTTCGATTAATTTCACTATATAAGTATGGTTTTATTTCTGGGCTCTCTATTCTGTCTCACTGATCTATATGCTTATTTTTGTGCCAGTACCACACTATTTTGATTACTATAGCTTTGTAGTATAGTTTGATATCAGATAGTTTGATTCCTCCAACTTTTTTCTTTCTCAAGAGTGCTTTGGCTACTTGGGTTCTTTTGTGGTTCCATGTAAATTTTAGGATTACTGGCTCTGGTTCTGTGAAAAATGCCATTGGTATTTTTATAGGGATTATTTAATCTCTTTATCCTTTATTTTTGCATCCCTATAATGGAGACAATATGAATCCCATCCCCATCATCCTCAACCCCCTCACTTTTTCTGTAAGAATTACATGAGGTAATATATGTAACAAGTATAGTGCCTGGCACAAAATGAATCAATAGTGTTAGCTCTTCTCCTTCCCCCACCTGCTCAGCTTTTTTTCCTTTTTCTTATCTAAGAAATATAGAAATGTGTGGATTAGTGGGAGAGGCTGGATCTACAACCACAAATGCAGCAGGCATAGTAGTTCACCCTGTAACAAAGGGGAATGGAGCAGGGGCTCTCCTGCAGTTTGAGTGTGAGCAAATGTAAGGCTTCATAAGGAGTGGCTGCCACCACAAACCATGGTCAGTTTTCACAGGCGCTTGGTTGGGAAGGGAGAGTCATGACTTTATTTTGTACCCAGATGGAAAGAAACACTAATACAACCCCCCACCACCACCACCAAAACAACTAAGGCGTATGTGCCTGTGCATGTAGTCTATCTGTTTGCCCTTTTATCAAATAAAGCCAGGCTCTTTAACAAAATGAAAGCAAAATAGTAGACTATCCAACAATGGATGAGATGTGGCATCTGCTCAGCACAGTATCACACAAAACAATGAACCTTAAATAAGAAGCACTTTATCTAAATGTACAGGATGGGGCAAAAGTAGGCTTACAGTTTTGAGTAAGAGAAACACAGTTTATTCTTGTATTATTATTTACTATTTTCATATGCACAACTGTAAACCTTCTATGTCAAAGCCAACCCATAATTATCTAATCTGAGTAGGAAAGGAAAAGAATGCCAGATCTTCCTTACTTGCCATTTTCCCCAGTGTACCTCAAAAAAGAAAAAAGAAAAAAAGGGAAGAACTATTTTAATTAATAATAAACCCAGAACTCTGCCTCCAAGCCTCTTGCTAGGGAACAAACAGCAAGGCATCAACTCAGAGGGGAGGCTGCCACCTACTGGGCCACCACTAACATCCCTCAACACTTTTTGTCGGCCTTCTCAGGTCCCTTTAAAATCCCAATTGGAAGCTGCTTTGTTAGTGACAGTGACAAAATCACACCTCAAGGGACTTAGTTTTACAGAAATTTAAAAGCTGCAGCATGAATTAATCATATGACAATCTCTTGCAAACTTCACAGCACATTTTTGTTTGCTTTTGGCATTAGAGAGTCTGCATATTCAAGAGGAAAAGAAACCTTTCTCTCTGAATTTCTGTTGTTGTTTTCTAAGGACAAAGTGCTTTAATAGTTGGTAAGTGCTGCTAATTGCTCCCTGGACAGCCCTAATCTAGCCATTTCCTCCCTGCCTTTTACTCCATAAATCCTTCAGAAGACTAACATATTGGTTTAGTAGTCCTCAAAAGTACCCCTTTCATTCGATTGGTTTACATGTTTACAAATAGTTTCTCTACACCCACCATTTGAAAGAGCCTACTTTTAGAAGATCTTCTATTATTGATGCTCTAACTCCAGGTTTATCACAGTATCACCAAGATTAACCACCAAACCCTCTTTCTTTTTTCCTTTTTCTTTTTTTTTTTTATTAGAACACATTACCCTGCACTCAGTAACAAACAGAAAATCTGAGTTCTCTGTCTCCAACCAGTTTTATGCCCTTGGACAAATCTTTGTCTTTGGATTATTCGTGTGTGAAGCAGGAAAAAGAAACCTGCTCTACACAAGAGCTGTGATGATAATGACTGCACTTACTAGGTGCATAGCTGTCATGAGGAAGCGTTTTCTCCTACTCTTTGAATCCTCCAACACTGCCCATGAGTGAGAATTATCACCCTAAAGCAGAGGATAAGTGATTTCCAAGGTCAACCATGGAGTAAATAGAGGAGGTGGATTTCACACTCAGAACTTCCAATCCTTGCTGGGAACTCTTTATACCTCTCCAGCTTGTATGTGAGATGTACTCATATGTGAATGCACTCGGAGAGGATACAGCTGTATGTGCAATATGCAAACTCACATTCCATAAAGAATAAACACTAGCCTTTGAACTGATGCCTTGGAAAAGCTGGCTCCCAACAAATACTTGGTACTCTAAGTATAGAAATATTTGCTTATAAAATCAGGCAAGCATAGATGGATGGATGGGTGGATGGATGGATGGATGGATGGATGGATGGATGGATGGATGGATGAATGGATAAGTATATTAGAAAGAGCTCTTCTTTTTATGACTCTTCCTTAAGAAAGTTGCCAGTTATTGAAGAGGAACATTTTCTGTTTCTTTTTCCTATCAGGCTTTCTCCACCTGCATGTTTGCAGATTGCTTAATTACTTCATTGGGCTTTGGAACACGTACATTACAGATACATGATCATCCAAGTTATTACCTGCATATTTTCCCATTAAGAATAATTATAGCTCTTACCGCCACTGCCCATGTACTTATATCCTGCAGGCCTGGGCACACTGAAGTAATCATCTTTTGAAAATGATCTTGATGGGCCTGTATTGTGTGCACAGTCAGCAATAAGCAAGATGAGGTGGGAAGATTTCCATCTCCTCCATTATTGAGCGGCTCAAAAATCACCTTCCCATTATTTCATCACAGGGCCGTGCAGGACATGGAGGTCGCTTATGTTCTCCTGAAAAGTGAATTAGTGCTAAGTGGGGAGACAAGACCCAGGGGATACTGGATGGTGTCTGCTTCTCCATGGATTACCTTTCTGAGCACGGACACATCACCCGTTTCCTGGCTCAATTTCACTGTCTACAAAATGGGATTTAAAAGAAGCTTTAAAAACCTCTGATCATCAAATCTGAGATGGGGCAGTCTTTTAGATGGCAACATAGCTTTTTATACTGATTCTGAGCGCACGTTCTGAAATACTGGCTGTTCCACTTTATCAACTCTACAACCTTGGGCATGTTATTTAACCTCTCGAAGCCTCGCTTTCCCCATACATAAAGAGAAGAGAGTAGGGACTCAGTGAGATGCCACTGGTAAAGCCCTTCACCCAGTCCCTAGTGCAGGTGAAAGTCCAGTCATGGCTAACTATTAGTATTATGATCATTGAGTCTAAACTGAAAGAGTCTGGGGACTGCTTAACAGGGCTCAGGCAACTCATCTAAATTAAAAACAGATAATAATCCAAAAACATTGCAAAGGGGTCACATGTTATTTTAATCAGTGGATCCCCAGATGGGTTCAATTTCAAAAGTAAAAGGGAGACAAGTTAACAGATGTTTTTAAAATATTAGGTGTACCCAAGAAAAAGCTGTTTAAATAACTGGTTAGTAAATAATCTGTAACTGGTTGCTTCAAGAGTTAATCAATGACTCAAATTTTAAAAAATAATTTTTTGTTTTATTTTTAATGTCGATAAAAAGTATTCACTGTTAAATTTTTTTAGATTTTAAATGAGCAGTGGAAAGCCTCCATTAAAATTGCCTATTACACCTAGAAGCAAAGGTTAATATTTGTTTTAAATCATTTTACTGCCTGACCTGTAATCTCTCTTATTGCACTCTCCATATACAACAAATATATTGTCTGTATGCATTCTTCCCTACCGATATTGCTCTTTTTACTTAGCCATGTATTGTTGACACCTTTCTATGGCATTTAATATTCTTTGTCATCTTCTTAATGGCTAGGCAAGTGTGTATTCAACTAATGTCATTTATTTAACCAAGCCTTTATTGTTGGTTATTTAGGTTTGTTCCCAAATGATTGTCTTGAACATCCATGTTGTTAAGTCATTGGATATTTTTCTAAATGGACTTGCTAGATCAATGAGAACACACTTTTTAAAAATAAACAGTTTGTTTTTAACCTCCCATATTTGAACATGCTTTGTACATAAAGGCACGTCCTTATCTTAACTAGAATCTGGTGTCCCCACTGGAATAATGCGTGTGCTTCTTCCGGAACAGACTGTCTTTGACGCAGGTTCTGCGGCCACTACCTGTGGTGCTGCAAGCAGCCAAGGGCCCAGGGCTCTGAGCACAGCGCCTACCTGGGCCCCAGTAGACTAAACATGTCACATTTATAACCTGCCTCGCTGTGCTTCCCACAAGCTGGGACAGCCTGAGCTTGAGTGTCCTATACAAAATACCCAACTGAATATGATTATCTAAGTGTCTGGGTATCTTGGTTTTCCGGGATGCGTTTGGTGTCACTGATTTGAGTAGGCTGATGTTCAAAACTGTCTGCAGAAAGTTCAACCATTTTTCAGAGGTGACTTGAAAAACAAGCTTGTATGTGCACAGAATTTCTCTAGGAGGATTCACAAACAACCGGGGACAGGGTTTGCCTCTGCCTTGGAGGAGTAGAAGTAACAGAAGTGGGTGAGAGACTTACTTTTCACTGTCTTCTTTTGCACAGTTTTAATTTCTTGCCATGTACATGTATTTAAAGGGGAAATTTTTAGGCAAGAAAGATTAAGCCCAAAAGAAACAATGTATGCATGGATACGTTTTCCATTGTCAACTACTGGATTAGTAAAACTCTAGCAATAGTAAAGCACTTGAATGATTTCATAAAAAGGGTATAGTCGAGTAATTAAGAATAAAAGGTCAGGAGCCAGACCTCCTGGAGTCCATAGTGCAGCTCTGTCACTTACTAGCTATGTGATCTTGGATCATCACTAAAGCCATTCTGTACCTCAGTTTCTTCATCTATAACATGGGGTTAATTATCTTACTTACTTCACAGTTAATTGTATTAAATGAGTGAAAACATAAAAGCCCTTAAAACAGTAACTAACACACTGCACATGATCATTGCATATTAGCTACTACTGTTGTTGCTATTATTCTTCATTTAATGTGTACAATGCTATACTAATAGTAGCAAAAGCCCTCCCTAGGATTTATAGACCTTGAAAATTGGAATAGCATTTTTACTACAAGTGTCTAACTGATATTATGATGTTATTTACAACATGCAAATAGTCAATGAGAGGGAGGGTTTGTTGTAAAACTTCCCTTTATTAGTAGTGATTCCAAATTTGAGAATGGCAAGAGTAGGTGACCCAAAGCATTGGGGGAGTTTGGTTTAGTTTTCTTGGTAGGGGGTTTTTGCTGTGTGTGTGTGTGTGTGTGTGTGTGTCCAAATGACTTTGTTTCTTTTTTTGAGGGTGGGTGGTGGGGGTGGGAGAGGGAGAGACAGTGGTTAAATAAATAGCAAAAATGAAGTTGCAGTGCCCATTTAATTTGATTACCCCTTAAACAACTATCTAAGAAGCACATGTTTTAAAATCAGTATTTGCCTAAGGAAAACATTCATGAGATAGAAGGGCATTTGAGATTCCTGAAATATTCTAATCCCACCTACTGTGCATAATGTGCTCAGCCATTGGAAATGTATTGCTGGCAAAGCAGGTGATATGGTGACGGGGACAAGTAGACTCTGCTGTCACACAAGCCTACATACATGCTCTTGCCCAACACTTTACTGAACATGATAAACAGAGTGCTGTTATGCCTGTTTTATGGGTGACCCCTGCTGCCTTATTCCAGTGTGGCTCTTCCCAAGCTGCCAGAATCATCAGAATGAGATCTCCCCTCCAGGATTTTAGTTCAGACGATCCCAAACTCCAGTCAACATAGCTAATTAGTGAGAGTACAGCACGCTGTTTATGAAGATTCTATTCTGAGCTCCTAGCAGATTCAGCACTGTGCTTCTCACACAATAGGTGTTCAATAAGCATTTGTTAAATGAATCTCCAAACTCATCACGTGGATATAACATAACATTTCCCCCATAAACACAAGACAATCCCAGATTCCCTGGATCTGCCACACCTTCAGGCAGAACAAGGTTCTATTGTTTGTCCCAAGTCCCTCCCTCAGCTGCTTCTTTACCACCAAAGGTGATTCAGATAGAGCAAAGGGTAAGAATTGGGTCCAAATAAGAGTCTAGTTAGAAAATATTTTCATCGTACAAACACAGTTTGTGTTAAGCTTAGAATTCTGACTCACAGCACCGCCTGTGATAACTCACAAAACAAACTTAACCATTTGCACGCCATAAGCGGCTATAGACGCGAGCAGCGGACCTTTTCTAATTAAATTCAAAATATCATGGCAGTTAACTGGTTAAAATGGCCTTGTTTCATTTTAATAAGTTATTCAAAATCCAAGAAGTTTGAAAGGTGAGCCCCACAATAAATGACCTGATAGTCTAAAAACAGAGACGTCCTTTGATGACATGGCAGCACCCAGCCTACCATGTCCTCAGAGAAGGAAGCGATGAGCAAAGATTGTTCCATGTGCCACGGTGCTCAGTGTTCCTCCTGTAGATTAAACAGTTTCTTCAAACAGTGATATAACCACACAACATCATTTTGAAGATATCAAAGTTAGAATGTTTTATACTTTGCCAGTAAAAATTGGGCAAACTATATTTAAACCACCTGAATTAGAATCTATCAAGATACCAGATTCAGACATTTCAAAAGAAATATGGTAGTGAAATACAAAGACACAAATGGGTACAGGTTAATTGATGGAATAATGTGTTTGTCTTGTCAGAGGCCACAAGCTATTTGGCATTACCATTGTTAAATCTCCCCACATACAGGGAACAGCTAGGTTCCTGGGATACAATCTGTCTCAACAATATTAAGGCTGATATAGCCTTTGGGAGTTGTAGGCATTCTAATTATAGTACATTTGTATTATAATTTTAACTGAGGTTGTTGTATAAACATTTTTAATGCATCATCATTAATAGGCTAAGAAAAGAAATCTATTTCTGCCAGCAGATAGGAAATAAATCTTCACTATCTCTTTGGTCCACTAGTTTATGTTTAGAACATCAGCCCTTTTCTGAAAAGCTGTTGGAGACATATGCTCTCATTATTACCCTGCAGTAATTTATCACTTAATTCTGAATCACACAGTATCTCCAACTTACCCACAAACTGGTGTCCTATTCCAATTACCATCAATTAACTCAAAATATGTTACTTTTACACAAACAAAGCATTGTTTTTACAATCTTGTGCTTTAAACCGCCAATTGATATTTATACATTTCTTTAGCTAATACCATTTAATGAGAACCTATTATGTGCCCAACACCGTGTTATGCAATAGTATTTTTGGCTTCCTAAATATATCTGAAGCTTTCATGATGAAAGTTTATTCTCAAAAAAGACAGTGTCAGAGTGTAAACATACACGATGGTGAGTTCTCAGACCTTCTCTGCCAATAACACACTGTGTGATCCCGACGTCATGCATCTCTCTGTGCCTGTTCCTTCATCTGCAACAGAGCAGCAACTGTCCGTGACCTGACTCAGCTATTAAGAGAAACAGCTAATAAAAATTGTTGCAAAGTACCATGAATATTGGAAAGTGCATCATCATCATGATTAATAATCATGTATAAAGCTCAAGTATTGAAATGACTCCCTGGCATCATTCCAAATCAAGAAATATAAGCTCTGGCCTTGCATAGTAATGAAAAGAAACAGTGTGAGATACTCTTATTGTACAAGTTCAAATGAACATAGTGATGAATATCTTTAATTACACTGTATTTTATAACTCTGTGTGTGCGTGCGTGTGTGTGTGTGTGTGTGTGTGTGTGTGTGTGTGTGTGTATTTTAAACTGCATGTATTACAAGCCTCTCAACAATACATCTAGGGTTCAGATAGAATCATTTCCAAACCAGGAAGACGTGTATATGTCTGTACCTAACCTTGAAATGAACGCTCATTTTGATAGAGAAGGTAAGCAGCTAGCAGTCTTCTGTTAAAGAAAACTGGGCTCTGGCTCCATAGATCTCAAAATCTGTCATCTTCACGTTAGCTGACTGTCTGGCACCTAATGAGAAAAACAAATTACTTTTACTTTCCACATAAGACATTTACATTTAGAACTTTTTTGCCTCATAAAAGGTTTATAAAACATCCGCTCAAACCATTCTACCTGCATTTTTCACCTAAAAGGATCTTTATGAAATCTTACAGTAAATTTAATAACCCTCTTCAATAAACATGAGCTTTTATGAGCATGACATATCTAAATAGACTCAATGGTCTGGGAATAAGATCTGCATCAGTAATATTTTCAGTGCTGTAATATCCCACTTTTTTTTTCAAAGCCACGTACAGAGCAGACCACTGCATAAGAAAAAAAATTAGTCTCCAAGTGTAAGAAAGCAACTGGTCAATGAACACCTGGGTGACCCATTAAGCTAAATGTGAAATGTCCTGATGTGTACAACATCGAGCTTCATAATATTCAAACATTAGCATCTTTCAGTTACTTCCATTTTCAGCAAATGCACATTATAGAAATAACTTTAGAAATGGCCTTCAGTAATAGTTCACACTGGGTTTTTCAGGAAAGGGACCTTCGCATGAAACATTTCCCCTCTTCAATCACCTCCGCAGGGGACTTCTGCTTGGGTGAACCTGCTGACATGAGCCCTATTGCTCCAGGTAGCTCAGAGCTGCTTTCGCCAGTTAAGCTACCAAATTAGGCATGAGACTGGGATGCTCATTTCTCCTATTGCTTGTGTGTATCAGTAAGAAGACAGGAAAATGCTAGTGACTTTTTTATAGCTGCTATATAACAAGAGGACGAAATGTCAAAGCCCTGGAAACGCCATCCTTCTTAGTCCCATCAAAACTCATCTAGCTACCACTAATACTGAGAGTTGGCCCTCACCTTCAACTTTGCCTTGCTAGCAAGTAGCAATTTAAAATTCAGCAATGCAGAGCAGTCCAACTATCCTGATTGTGGATTCAGTAGTTAGTGATCATCTACATGTGCTAAGGGCTTGGGCAAACATTCAGAGCAGCCCACCCTTACTGTCTCCAGGTAGCTCACTTCCTACAATTAGACGTGCTGTTGAGAAGTTGTATGTAAATTGTTTCCTTGATAATTAATTCATATTTATAACATACCAAGGGATTATATCCTAAAAGATAAGGAACGTCTTTATGCAGGTTTTTCCTTCGTTCTTAAAATCATGTCTTTTTAAAACCAAGATTTGCATATTTAAATCAAGGTTTACTTAAAGTAGAATAGATAGGGAGACAGAGATCAATTAACCCACACAAAACCACAGGTTATCATTTTAGTCCTTATTTCTATCTTCTTTTGCCCTCTCATATTTTTTAACCAGAATTTCTAGTGAGAACCAAATAGAAGAAAGATATCCAATAGTCTGTTTCCTCCATCTTTGAGTTCAAACTTCCTTTTGAAAATCATTAGCTGATAGAGGCCAAGAAGCAGAAAGATTGTGAGTAGAAGAGTTAGGGATAATCATAAGATCTCAGGAGGAAATGATGAAACTGTGCTTTGGGCTTCCTAACACCCTTATCCTTATCTTCTCACTGCCCTGGACTCTCTACAGCTTGGGCACAAGAGTACATGGTCACCAAAGATGAGCCTTCTTCTTTCATACTCATTTCTCCCATCAACAACCTAGGCCAGAACCAGCAGAACTGCCTGGCCAGCCTGCCCCTCCTGTTTAAGCTCCTGGTCTTCACCTGAACCTCCTCCTCTGCCTGGTCTGCCATCCTGGTGACCGGAGGGGCTCTTGGGCAGGAGAGCCTTCTGCATTTTGCAGGAAGCTTAACCAAAGCAGAGTGAGGCACTCCCAGAAAGCTCAGGCTTCACCTTGAGATCTTCTCCCAGGCTGCCTTTGGTCAACAGTGTAGTGAAGCAAAAAATGGTCCAAAACTGAACAAGAAAACAAATAGATGAGAAAGGACTTATCAACAAAATAGATCATTGTCCCTAAACAGCCAAGAAATAGCAAGGTAGTACTAAAGCCTGGTTTTAAAACGAGTTTGCAGGGCCTTCAGACATGACTGCTGCCCACAGAGCACTGGGAGTGTATCTGCTGGGATCCTTGCCAACCTGGACCAGGAACCCAATCTTAGTGCCAGAGAGCCCCCAATGATCAGGAAGAGTTTTTCTAAGGCCTACATAGCTGTGCCTAAATGTCCTGTTCCCAAGAATCAATGGAGCCTACTGCTCCAAATTAGTGCATTTTAAAACTACCAAATAAAATGAATGAGGTGATGATACAGAGAATAGAAATCATTTAAGGATAATGAGCACCCAGCACAGAGCTTCATTCTATACAGGGGAAAATAAAGGTCAGTAAATTTAGCACACACAGAATACTGCTCACAAATCATCTCCTAATTAATCCTCATGCAGCCAAAATGTACCAGTTTAACCTTTTCATTCTGGGCTTCTCACAATATTTGCAAACCACTACCTCTCATCAGGAATGGAAAACACACCCCTCCCGGAAGCTGCGGGGCTGAGGGCGCCCTGGATGTGCTCCTGCAGGACAGGGTGAGAGGGCGCCTGGCACTGCCGCTCCTCATACAGGGCACCATGTAGAGTCTGATCATGTGATCAGAAACCATAATCCAGTCATTTAGGGCTGTTGTCTGCTTCTTCAGTGCCAGAGTTACGTGCACTTGGCAGCAAAGGGTTTTAATTTTGTTTTGATTTCAAATAACAATAATTTAACTGATCCTTCGAAAACAATGAAGCTGACCTCAATAAAAAAACAGGTCGTACTTAGATCCTCCCCAAGAACATAACTGGTGATTTATTAGAAAACATTGTCAAAAGGCAATTTAATCCATAAGGTGAGTCTACAGCACAGGGATGCTGCAAGTAAAGAACATTCCAGAAGGTGTACTAGGGCAGAACCTCCAAAAGAATATTTCCAAATACATCACTTCTCAGGATAAGTATATTGATAACCAACTTAAGGCTTTGAAAACCTCCATTTGGAAACACTTCAGGGAAGTGTAACACATAGCACCTAAATAAAACTGTCATTTTGCTAAACTAGTCCCACTCTGAACTAAAAATGCAAAACATGAAGTAGTAGTCTGAGTTTTTGCATCAGACCCTCCATAATTCCAGTTTCACTCCAGCCAGCACACAACCCTCTACCCACAGGGTCAATCATTTGTACACTAAGAGTCAGAGAACCAAGGAAAATCAGAGCTGAGGGGGAGGAGAGGCCAGATTATATTAACTGTGGTCTATCCTGAATAATTATAATAGATAATATTTATTAAATGCTTTCTGCATACTTTTAAGTACATTATACTTTTAATTTATTTAGCCTCCATTACAACTCCATGAGGTAGGTACTGTTGCTATACCAGTATTATAGACAAGGAAACTGGGGCACAGAGAGATTAAGCAATTTTCCTAAGGTTCACACAGCTAGGAAGAGGAGACTATGGATTTCTCAAGGACAGAGTTAATATTTTATTCAACTCCGTATCTCATCAACACCTAATCCAGTAGTTCTCACCTATGTAATTTGAAAAAACATTAGTGTTTTGCAAAGAATCAGGGTGAACTGAATAATTTTTTGGAGGGTAGAGGAGACTGCCTGGGACTACAGAGGGGAAATGGTATACTTGAAAAGTACTCTATGAGCAAGAGGTGTGGTCTCTGAACCCTCATCAGTATTTCCGGTTTACACATTCATTGGACAGCCTTCTGTCCGGGAGTACAGCACATTGGGAGTGCACATAGCCCCCATCTCCCCTTGATAGTGCCCTTTCTTGAATGATAGGTGAAGATTACAAGTATTAAGCAGTGTGTCCTATTGCTGTGGACCTATCCACATTTAATTCAACAATATTTATTAAGCATTTTGGGCAGGGTGCTATACTAGATGCCACAAGTAACAGGACAATTTGTTCCTGCCCAGCCAGAGTTTAAACTGGAGGAGGGAGAATAATGGGCAGCTCCCACAGCCCAGATAATGGCCCAGGTAGGACTTGGAACTTGACCCACTTCCCACACCTATTCCCCTGAAGAGGAAGGAAAGGTTGCATGTGGCAGACCTCACAGTGGAGAAGCCATGCAGATGAACAGGAAGCTGGCAAGAACCCTGGCTAGGAATTAAAAATGGCCACAGCCACCAATGCGGCTGGTGCTAGAGCTGAAGGCCTGTCTGTGTGGATTCTGCTTGCTATAGTATGAGGAGTGCAGGGACTTGAACGTCAAGTTTCTGATCACGCAACAGTGGAAAAGAAAAAAAGCACCTCTCTACTAAAAGCCTTTTACAGCAGCACAAGGCTGCAGTCAGGGTTTGGAGAATTACACCCTGTTACAGCAAATTGCTGCTGGGGCGATACTGAAAGCCATTACTGGCGAAGCTCAGACTGCTGAAGTGACCTGAGAGGGCAGTGAATTCTCACTTTTAGGAAAGCTAATTTGGGAGAAGGAAGAGAGGCAATGTTATCAGCTGTCCTTCAGAACAAATCAGAACGGCAAAGCTGGAATTGAAGACAGAGGTTTTGATTTGCAGGGGTCTCTTGCCTGCTGTAGTCAGATTCTGAAAGAGCAGAGTTTAAACTAAGGAGGAGAAAGAAATTACTAAATTATTCATCTCTGATCAAGACTGTACCCTAGAACAAACAAGGGGCCAGACATACAGACAGAACCCACTAATTTGCCTTCAGTATAGTGTCGGGTCACACACAAGACAGATGAGATTCCTGGCACCTAGCAGGATTCAGGCATATACTGCACACAGGACTTTCCAGGACTGTGTGATAAGAAAGCCTCATTCAGTTTCGAGAAGGAAGGATGTATGTTAGATGTACCACAGATTTTTAATCTACTCATCTGCTGATGGGCACTTAGGCTATTTCCAAATCTTAAACTATTGTAAATTGTAATTCAAAAACTATTGTAAATTGTGCTGCTATGAGCATAGTGGTGCATATAATCAATGATTTAATCAATCATGTCTACCTAATGAAATTTCCACAAGAACCTTTAAACCACAGGATTAGGAGAGCTTCTGGGTTGGTGAACACGTGAAGGTGCTGGGAGGATGGCAAGCCCAGAGAGGCATGGAAGCTCTGAGCCCTTCTCTCCACCCCTTCCCCTATGCATCTCTTCCATTTGGCTGTTCCTGAGTTGTATTCATTGTGATAAACTGGTGATAAAAACTGAGTTCTGTGAGCTGTTGTAGCAAATTATCTAACCTAAGAATGGAGTTGTGAGAACCCCGATTTATAACCAATCAGTCAGAAGTATAGCACTGATCCCTTGATCCATGGGGTTCTGCACTAAATCTAGGTAGTTCTATCAGAATGGAATTGAATTGAATTGTGGACACCCAGTTGTTGTCCACAGAGAGTTGAAGAATTGCTTGGTATGGAAAACCCCACATACTTGGTATCCAAAGTGTTGTGAGTGCCCATCCAGCGTAGTTCAGTGGTTAAGTGTCGACCTATGAACCAGGAGGTCACGGTTCGAGTCCATGCCCGGGTTGCGAGCTCTACTTCCAGTGTGGGGTGTGCAGGAGGTGGCCAATCAGTGATTCTGTCTCATTGATGTTTCTATACTTCTCTCCCTCTCCCTTCCTTTGTAATCAATAAAAAATACTTTAAAAAACAAGATTCTTTTTTTAAAGAAAGTATTGTGAGTAAAAACAGCTCAGAATGTCTTCTTACATATGCCTCAGAAAATTTGCATAGTAAATTAGCAAGGATGAAAATATTTTTCTCATGGATAAAAAGATGGTGAAAATGTTATCCTCTTAGCAACTACCATAGAATTCTTCTTCAGAGAGGGAGGCACCTGTGTTGCTAATTTCTTGATAAAATTACTTGGAACAGAAGCTGCTGGGCTCCCCTTCCCCTAACCTTCAGGCCTGTTCTAGAAATGGGGGAAGTATGTGTTGCTCAGGGGAGGTTGAAGAAAGATGAGAGAGAAGGAAGAGCAGAAGCAGTGACATGGTGGACAGTAGGAGGTAAATTTACCAAAGTCACCAAACACTTGTGCACATTGGTTTAGGAGGAGATTAAATTGAGCTTCCTGTCTAGATTAGCATGGCAGTAGAACTGAAGCAGCAGACGCACTCAGTGAAAAAGCCAGAGATAGAAAGATAGAGCTAGAAAGGGATGTTCTTGGGGAAGGGCATTCTCTGAAACTCACAGAAATCCAAGGAAAGAGAAGTGGGGGAAAGAGAAGGTGACTGAGCCATTTATGAAGCTCTCACAGCCAGAGAGTCCTCAGGTTTTCTAGATGACCCATACATTTGCTCCTTCCTTGCTCAAAAGGATGCTACACGTGCCTCATCTTCCCTCTTTCCCTTGCTCTTGTACTTCCTATCCTCAACCTCTCTCCTCCCATTGCCTATCTCCTTCTCCTGCCTAATCAGTGATAGTTCACAGAACTTTCATTCCCCAAATTCCCCCTTTGTATGTGAGGCTGTTCATAGAGTCACCTAGATTCCTGCTCTTGTTTGAGAACTTCTTCATTGGCATTCAGAAGGTACATGAATAAAGCCAGTTTTTTCTATTCCAGCCAACTGACGAGATCACGCACCACACAAGTAATCAGGTCTTCAATTCAACCCACCCACCTGGGGATGTTTTGGTTTTACAGTTAGTACACATACTGAGCAGAGTAATTTAAAATAAAGAATTGGATGACTACATATTACAATTTGTCATTGTTAAAGAATGAAGGTGATTGGTTAAGTAGACAGGACAAATGCATGCAAGATAATATCGACAGCATGTTGACAAATCACACACCCAATCATCTTACCTGCCACAAGTGAGAATTTGGTTAAACATTTTGATGATGTACAGAATAGCTTGCAGAGGGATTTGTTCCCAGGTAATTGGCAGGAACTGAAGTTCATTAAATTACCTCTCATCTGACATGCCAAATGATACTCACAGTTGATCCGTTAGATCATCAGCAAGCAATTGTGTATATCTTCCATGAGCCAGGATGACAAATAAGC
This sequence comes from Cnephaeus nilssonii, assembly GCF_951640355.1. NCBI lineage: Eukaryota > Metazoa > Chordata > Mammalia > Chiroptera > Vespertilionidae > Cnephaeus > Cnephaeus nilssonii. Next base: position 43,001,321 of record NC_137081.1, read on the forward strand.
AATTTTAGCCAAAAGGGTTAAGGCCAGTGCCAATCATTATTCATACTGCAATTTAACTGATTCTCTAGCAATCAATACCATGCATTCAAAATGCAATACAGCGGTTTCTTCCACGTTGTGCAACCCTTTATGTGAATATTCTGCCAGAATATAAACAAACAAAATACTACATAAAGACAGGTCTCAAATGTAGTATTTGTCATCTGATTTTAAGGGTGTGAGGAAATCAGTAAATTTAGGGGCATTCACACCAGCAGTGGCATAACAGAGCAGGTACATTAAGAGAGCTCCTACCCAGATTATTGGGCTAAAACCAAGCTTAGCAGCCTCATTGGGAAATCTGAGATAATGATGGATAAAACAGCTCTAAATGGCCACATTTTGCTCTCTGTTTCTCTGCGCTTGAAATAAAGATCTTCATATGAGATTAGCTAAGGGAGGGATTCTGCACCAGCACCACCACAATGTCTTACTCAATTTGCCCATTGACATAGCTGGCCCTTGTTTGATATGCTATTTCCTTTTCAACCAAACTTTTCTTATATTGCCTAAGGCTCCTGACATTATGGCAAGATTATAAGCTATTTAGACATTTCCCCTCATTGTACAAATGACCAAAATACAAATAGTAACAGGAAAAGCTATTGCAAATGAGGAGTTTAAATCTTAGAGCCGTAGCCCTGAAACTCAGTCGTCACTGTGCCACTTAGTGCTCAGTCTCGTCTTGATTTCTCTTTCATTGGAACATGCAGATTCTTATCTAGTTTGTGAATTATTTGGGTTTCTTGCTTTCCCTTCTTACCTTGACTGGGAATTGTGGTCACTTAGCTACTATAGTGCTCCTCTAAGATGGGGCACTCAAGAGGCAGAAATTCAAGCCCAGCACAGCCTCCTCAGATGTTGTCTGTGCTGATAAAATATTAAGAGGAAAAGAGGATTGACGCTGTTGCCTAACAGAAGGCTTTAGCATCATTTCACTATTCCCATCCTGTGTGTTTTCTTTGGCCTCCCAACCAAGATAATCAAAATTTGGTCATAAATTTCCTTGGTTAAGAGACCTCCTTGTGATATGTTCTAGCAATCATTGTGCTAACCCAAAGCCCTAAGGAAAAACTGGTACTATAGTTCTTTAAAGCAATGTATGTAATTACTGCAGTATAATATTTATCATCTATATTCATAATTAAAACAATAAATACTATGCGCAAAGCTCTTTCTCTGGGATCTTGTCAGACACACTCAAGGATAGAGGCCTGAAATGAGTTAGTGGTAATAGAACTATAGGAAAAAGCATGGGGACTGGTCAGATTCTGATTGATTGGAAGAGTTAGGGTGAGAGAGAGTGAAAAGTCAAGAATTAGTCCCAAGTTCTCGATCTTGTAGATGCAACATCAAGATGGTTTTGAGACAATTGAGGGAGGTAAGTTGAGTTTAGAGCATATTGAGTTTAAGATGCCCATGGAACTTTCATGTGGAAAGATCTAATTAAATATTTGGGCCTAGCATTCAGGAGAGAGATGGGAGCTGGAAATGAGACTTGGAAACTGATAGCATATCAGTTAATGCTGAAACCATTATGAGTGAATGAGACCTTTGGGGGCATGTAAAGAGAGAACAGGCAAAAAGCAAAACTCGAGGGATACCTCATTTAAGGAACCAGCTAGGGAAAAGCCATCATCTCAGGAGGCTGAAAAGGGACGAGAAAGAGTAGTATTGGGGAAACCTCAAGGGTCATCCAGAGTGGGTTCTTAACTTTCTGGAAAGACAATTTTAGTCCCCCTGCCATTAATAAATATGTAATGATATGCAACATAATCAGGTCTCAGCTTCCCCATTCCCACCAGCAGCCTTCTTTCTATTCCTCCCTCTATAAAAACCAAGGAGTTTCAAAAGAGATGATTCTAGTTTTAGATGTCTCCACATATCAAATAAGAAGAATAAAATTTTAAAAATTCCACTGACTTTAAAAAAAGTAGCTTTTGGAGATTTTGAAGAAATAATTTCCATGAAATAATGAAAGCAAGAGCCCATTGCAATGGGCTGAAAAGTTAGAAAAGAATATGTGTTAGCTGCTCTTTCTAGAACTCAGTTGTGTTAGAACTCAGAAGAAAATCGGCAGAAGCAAGTAGGAGAAAGCAAGGTGAAGGAAGGTTTTTGCTGTTTGTTTTCTTTTTCAGATTAAAGGCTTAAGGTTATTTGTGGTTTGTGAGGAAGATGCCAAGAGGGTTTCTTTAAAAAATAAGCAATAGATCAATAGGTTGATAGATGGATAAATCAATAGATCAGTTTAAAGGAAAACAATGGAAAGGGAGCAAAAGCAAGGATTTGACTTGAAAAGGAAAAGGGCTCCTTTTTAGGCTCCAGGCAGTAGGTATGACTGATAGGAGCATAGAGCTCTGGAAGAAGGTCATCCATTCTGTGAGGAATGAGAAAGAGAGAGTGGATCTGGGAGGATACAAATCTTGTCCCATGTTTCAGAGGTGCCCAATTCAAGTGGGAAATTACACATTTACTGTGATACAAATTCATGCAGCTACATGAGCACCTCAGCCATTTGGGATGCAGGAGCAGAGATGACATGGTCAGATTGAGCCTCGTTGGGGCCTAAAAAAACATATTTTGTAAAAGGACATGAAGGCAAAAACACTGAGAATATTAGCAAGAGAGAAATGAGCTATCAAATATGCTGCTATCATTCTTGTTGCTGCTGTTTCTACTTTGTCCTAGACACACCCATGCGTGCTAGAACTCAAGCAGGCTTCCTTGCTCTGTATGCTGCTGCCCAAGATGCTTGCCACCCTTTATCCAAAAGTGATTCCTTTCTCTCCACACTCCCTTTCTGTGCTCCATCTGCTCTCCTTGGCGTTCCAGTGGTGAGGGAGATTACATGGACTACCCTAGCTTTTTGACAGGCTACTAGAGAAAATGTCTCCCCCATTGTGCAGAAGTCAATGACTGAGTAGAACACTTCCTGTGTCACACCATCAAGCTTCCCTCCAGCTGCAGCCACCTAGATTGCACTGTTAAACGGTTGCATGCCCACTCTGTGTGGGATAATCATACAAAGAGGAACAGGCCATCTATTTTCTTTCAGTATATTTTTATTGATTTCAGAGAGGAAGGGAGAGAGAGATAGAAACATCAATGATGAGAGAGAATCATTGATCAGATGCCTCCTGCACGCCCCACAGTGGGGATCGAGCCTGCAACCCAGGCATGTGCCCTGACCGGGAATTGAACCATGACCTCCTGATTCATAGGTCAACGCTCAACCATTGAGCAACACCCGCTGGACCAGGCCATCTATTGAGCCTAATGGGTTCTTAGCCTTGAGCTAACAGTGGGATTAGCAAGGAAGCCTATAGAGACTGATTATTTCCTCGTAGGCTTAGCCATAATCCAGCCTTTACCTGATTCTCTGCTCACCCAGTAACATTTTGAATACAAATTCGGACTCTCAAATATTGCAATAATAGGATAATGAACATAAAAATAAGACACTTGAAGGGCAGCTCCCATTGTAAAATAATAAATTGGTATTCTGGTTTATACATAATTTTTAAGAGTGGCAATCATAGCCATTTATTAAAGCTACCACATGGCACTGGTTATTTGTTTTCCCTCTCCCCTTTCTCCACAGTTGGCCACTTGGTGGCCCAGAGTCCTGGGCATAGGCTGGAGACGGACAGTCCAGAGCTCTGGCACAAACTGAGACATCCTAGTCCAAGGACTGTGTGCATAGAAGTGGTTTGGGGATTTAATGAGGGCAGGCTGTATATTCTAAAAGCATATGTTAGGAACACAGTGATATTCTCCAGAGAATATCCAATGAATATCTATAGTTAGGCAGAGAGAGGGAGAGGGAGACAGAGAGAGAGGGAATCAGGTATGAAATAGAACACATGATCTTAAAAAGAAAGATTTTTCCAGCTTGATCACTGAAAGTGTCCAAGAGAAAAGCAGCACTTTTTCCCATAACCAGCTCTCAAGTTCATGCACAGCTGAGTATTCAGACTTCAGTCTCTAATATTGTTCTTTACTACAAAGAACCAGAACTCCATGCAGGGTAGGTGATCCTATGCTCAGAGACAGGAGAAAATCAGGACAGACTTGACACATTCTGTAGTTGCCAGTCATCCCTAGAACACTAGGGTTGTCCTCAAGGACATCAGACAATGTGCTGAAAGAAAAGAGGAGACAGCGTTAGAGGCTCCCTGGTTGGTGCCACCACAGAGGGCCATCCACTGGATGAACAATCTGAGATGAGGGCTGAGAGAGAAAGCAAGAGGCCAAGACTCAGAAGGCTCTCAGACCCTCACAGGGGACTTTCAAGTGGTAGTGTCTGTCCAGCCCTCAGAAGAACTCATCAAACATCCCATACCCTCTGTTTGAAAAAGCTGGCATTTAGATGGCCAATCCATCACAGAGAAGGAGCAAAAACCAGTGGAAAGAAAGGGGGCAGACATGAGATGTGCATGGATGGGAACAGCAGTTATAACCAACAAAGACTCTTAGCACTGGAGTTAGAAGGAAATGGTTTTGTTCTCTTGTTCCTCTCTGCCCTTTCACCAGAATAGTAAGAACAGGGAAGAGAGACAGGTGTCTGATGATAAATTGTGCAACATACACATACACACACACACACACACACACACACACACACACACACACACACACAGATTCCAAACTGCTAGAGTCTGAAGGATAATCTATACTGAAGGAATATGAATGCTTTAGATCAAATAGGAGATTAACATTTTTAAATAAAAGGGACTAAATTTTAATAATCAAAATGAGACTCTTAATAAGTAAAGTGACTGACAAGGTTGATAATCAGAGGAGCTAGTATCAAAGCAGCTTGCTATGCAGGAAATAGAAAGATAAAGCCCATGATAGCACTGAATAGAGTGCTGAGCTCTGTGATAGCAATTATATCTCAGTGAGTTGAATTCTTCAATCACACTGCTTAAATAACATGTGTAATTTGAACACTAAGAAAGTATAAATAATAGATTCATTCCCTGCTAGACACACAAAAAATTTTCAACAATGTATAAAATGTAGCCCTTTATTTAATAGTCATTTTAGACAGGTTTATTTTTTGAATTAGGATAATAAATAATATAAATTAAAGTGTATACATATATATTTAGCTTGTAGAATCTACCCCTAAAATTACCAGCCATTTTCCTACATATATGTGTCAATATATTCCATCTTCCCATGATTGTAAGGGCTAATAAATAGCTCAGGATATAGGCACATCTAATTCTACCCGGTGTTCTGCTGTTCCATTTTTCTTGTAGGAACAATGTGCTGAACAGTTTGGTGCTCCTTCAACAATAGAATGAGGGTAACAGCACCCTCACTCTATTTTAACATGCATTGTAATATGATTTCTCATTTGCTGTTTCCTTCCAAGAAATTTTGAGCTTTGACAAACCATAATTGATTTTTTAAAAAACCTCATATAATTAATGCAGATTTGCTGTCCAAAGTAAGTACATAATTAGTTTTTTTTCTACTAAGCACAGATCCATTTTGTAAGCTCTTTTGAAATATATTTTGAAATGCATATTGACAGCAGGATAGTTTTATTTTACTAGTATAAATGAATCCTTTAATTATGAAAATTACCATGAATTTGATATATTGAATATTTAATTAATAGATGTACTTAAAGTGCTCTTCTTTGGAAAGGTTTAGTGCTTAGAGGAAGAGGAGATAAGTGATTGAGTTGTGAGTTTTTAGGAAAACTTGAAAAAAAAAAAGGAAGCCTCCTGACTCATGTGGCTTCCCTCTATTCTGATAGAATGGCTAACCAAGAGCACCGGGCTTGCAGTCTGGTTTGATTGTTAAGTCCCTCCTTTACAACATGTAAGCCTGAGCACATCACATACCTTCCAAGCCTTGGTGTCATCATTAAAGTAGCCTACTAGTACTTCATATGTTCCTACAAGAATCAAAGGAGTGACTACAGGCCAGAATTATAGGATTATTATCATTAAAATCACTGTATGTAATATATTAGCCCCTAATTTCTTAGCTACTAGACAGTCTCTCAAGACATAGAAACTTAAATCTGCATAACTACAGCCACCATTTATTAAACACTATGCATCAAGTATTTTGATAAATGTTCCACGTGTACCATCTCATTTATTCCTTACAGCACCACGAGCATTATCCCCACTTTATAGTTGAGGATACCAAGATTCAGAAAGGGAAGTAATTTGTCCACAGGCATCCAGTTGGTGATCTATGGCGCTGGGATTGCACTGGTATCTCTCTAGCTCTGTAGTTGATGCTGTAAACCACAGGGTCCACGCCCTCCCTGCTAACATTGGTAAGGTTTTACCAGCTCACTCATCACATGCTAGCTCCCTATTCATTATTAGGAACAAAATAGTCAATGAATTCTAAACCTAGAAGCATACAATCTATTCAGGGTAGTCTAACTTCTTGCTATGCTACCACCCCCAGCAGTGAGCATGGTGGGCTGAAAAGAGTTACTATCCCACTAGCTAGGGTCTGAGTTTCAGAGGGTCGAATCTCCCTTCTTGTTTACCTCAGAATCCCCCAGCAGATGGCAATGCTCTTTTGGTAAATATTTCATGTTATTGCTGAATTTCTGAAAAAGATGTACCAATGAAGAAAAAATCTTGTCTGGCTAGTCTTCACATCACCAATTAAAGAAGTAAAATTTAGAAGATGAGACAGGATGGCCCAGGAGCCTAGGAAAGGTGGCAGTCCCCCTAGCTCCTTGTCCCAGCAGCCAGCATTTTCCATGTGAAGACACCAGGGGTGTGAAATCAATGAAGGGCTCCTTCCTCTGGGAGGCCAGGATATGAGCAGGAGGGGAGGAATCATAGAAACCATTTCTCTTTCTCATCCTAAGTGACAGGTGCAGCAATAGACCCCGTGCCATGGGACACACTACGGAAAAGTGTTCATTGCAGAACCGAGATGCCAAAGTGAAGAAGAAATAGAGCACTTCCATCAGCTGCATCTGGCTTTTTGGCAGGCTTTCCACACTGTGGTACTGATTCTCCCTGCATCTGCTCTTTAATCGTTTCACAAGTCACCTGTGAACTAAGTCTTACCCACTTGGACAACACACTACTTGAAAGTTGGATGAATGTGGCACTGTTATGTCTGTTTTCAAGCTTCTGTGAACCTTTTCAAATAAATCAATGTAAAACACTTTTAGTTGTAGCATAGGAAGGAAGGAAGGAAGGAAGGAAGGAAGGAAGGAAGGGAGGGAGGGAGGGAGGGAGGGAGGGAGGGAGGGAGGGAGGGAGGGAGGGAGGGAGGGAGGGAGGGAGGGAGGGGAGGGGAGGGGAGGGGAGGGGAGGGGAGGGGAGGGGAGGGGAGGGGAGAAAGGAAAGGAAAGGAAAGAAAGAAAGAAGAGGAAAAGAGAAGAGAAGAAAAAGAAAAGAAAAAAAGAAAAGAAAAGAAAGAAAAAAGAAAAGAAAAGAGAAAAGAAGAGAAAGAGAAAAAGGAAATTCACTCTTCTGGAAGAATGCTGATCACATCCACATATAATGATTTTGAAAATCAAGAGAAAATTCTGCCTTATTCTAAAGTAAGTGCTCTCTTCCTGTAAATGAGTACAGGGTTCAATGGGTTAATACAGTGGCTGTACAGTTAGATAGGCCCTGAGGAAATTTAATCTGCAAGGAGGCTTCGTTAAAACCCTCACCTTTAGCAGAGCTTTTTTGCACATCAGAAAAAGTGAAATACACTTCATGGCTTTCCCTCTACACATTTTTATATTATACCTTTCAGCAAAAGCTTTTACAATGATATTAAACATTAACTCTGTATGGGTTCATCCCAAGACACAGCAGCGGCCTTAAGGTTAATAGTCCTTTTAATTAAAGGATAAGTCAGTTATTGAACGCAGAAGCTAATCACAAAAGGATTACCACTGAAAATGAACATAGTCTGTGCAATTAGTCTGATAATTAAGACTTAAATACTGGACAGAGATCAAAGTGCTTGTAATATGCAATAAAGTTCCTAGAGTTGTAAGGATATTCAAAATGTTAGCTTGTGCTTTATTGCACCTTCCATTTATCGTGTACCCATGATAGCAACAAACACATTTCCCCAATGGATGTCAGCATGGATAACTGCAACAGCTGTTACTACATAAGCCTGGTGTTTCTCACAATATGATTACTCTGTCAACGACGGCTGTAAAAGGTGGCATCTGCATTCATCAAACAGAGTTATCAATAAATGTAAAACCATACAACAATTAGAGATCTCAAAGGAAGAACAAATCCAGCTAGAAAAAAAAAGTCAACCACATTCCTTAATTACTAAGATTGTTAATCAATAAAACACCTTCATAACTTTTAATTAAAATTTTATTTGAGCTGGATGTTTGGAAAATCTGATTCTTTGTTTTCATTACATTTAACAGTTGCGCTACAAAAATCCTGGTGGCATCTGTGAGCACCATCCCCTGGGGGACACTTTATATCTGTAATTGCATATTGTCACCTACAGAGGGTGTTAAGAATCCTTGTTAAAAATAAAGGAAATGGAAGACATTTCACAGTAGCCATTATTATGGAGCAAATTACTAGATAGAGTGATCCAGAAGCTGTCAAGAAAGGTTAGCAAAAAAGAGTGTGAGGAAATCAACCATTCAGCAATTCATCATGGATCAAATCTAGGTCTAAAATAAAATGAAGGCAAAAAAGGTTTTATGAAGTCCAGACATTGCCTTTGTTTATAGCAATGAATAAAGATTATAGAGGCTACTGATGAAGGATAAAAAGATACAATGAGAAAAGAAGAATCAATTGCTTTAATCACACTGATTCTCAGGCAAGATATAACGAGAACAAGTTAGAATTCCAAAGCTCTGTGCTGTGTACATTAACTTTATCTTCAATTTGTATTGATAAGGGCCTGTGTAATTTATGCATCACCAGCTCCGGAAGTTGCCTGGTGAATTTCCATACCTTCATCTCAGTCTCTTCAAGCCAAAGAGATACAGGCATAACTGTTACATTTTTAAATGGTCTTTTTGATTTATAGAAAAAGAAAATTGATCTTGAATGTGTTTTTTTCTCTACTGAATTTCCATGAGGCTCTCATTTCATACTCAGTCCCAGACTACATACATAAATGAGGTTGACTCTTGCCTATTTTATTGCTGAAATAATTAGCAATCTCTCCTTTCACGATTTTGAGTGCTAATAACATGTAGAATTTAGTGCTCAGAGGCTCACTCTTGGGACTTTACTTTCCTTGGTGTCAGCTTGGTTTCCTGGATTCCCACAGAATAAGAATGATGGTAAACTACAGCCAACCAAACTACGCAGTGTCCTAGCGAGGACTGCCATCTCTTTAACTCAAAGCTCAAAGCAGATAGAATGTACCCTCCATGTTTTCCGTCTTTCAGGAAAAGTTGAGCTATCATTGGAGCATTGCTTGGAAGATCAGCCAAAGAAGGCTGTTTTTTCACCAACAAGTCCCAGGAAAACTTGGGTTCCAAACAATGATTATACTTATGAGATCAGGGTCATAATTTAAAGAAAGAAGAAGAAAATAATAGTACTTCACACTTAAATAATTGCACCAGATGCCAGGCACTATTCTGAGTACTTTACATACATTAACTCACTTAATCTTCTCAAAACCCCTAGGAAGTAAGTTACTATTAGGACACCAAGAGGTTAAGTTGCTTGCTTATGTCACATGCATATAAGTGATGGATCTGGAACCATGCACCCAGGGTGTCTGGCTTCAGAGTCTATGCCCTTACCCTCTGTCTTACACTGTTTTTCTGAAAATAGCACTTATTGGGCATGCTAAATGTTTTATTTCTGTTTGCATAACTCTTCAAAGTGGGTTTTACAGATGGGGAAATTAAGGCTCACATAGGAGAACTGAACCTGCTCAAAGGCACACAGTAAGTAGTAATGCCAAGTCAAATCTGGTTCTATCAGAATCTAAAAGTCCAATTTATTTCACATATTGTCAGAGCAAGAAATGAACATTGGATTTTAATTCCACTAATATTCAATGACTAGAGGCCTGGTGCATGAAATTCGTGCACGGGGGGGGGGGGGGGGGGGAGGGGTGTCCCTCAGCCCAGCCTGCACCCTATCCAATCTGGGACCCCTCGAGGGATTTCTGACTGCCCGTTTAGGCCCGCTCCTACTGGGATCGGGCCTAAATGGGCAGTCGGACATCCCTCTCACAATCCAGGACTGCTGGCTCCCAACTGCTCGCCTGCCTGCCTTCCTGATTGCCCCTAATCACTTCTGCCTGCCAGCCTGATCACCCTCTAACCACTCCCCTGCCAGCCTGATTGATGCCTAACTGCTCCCCTGCCAGCCTGTTTGCCCCTAACTGCCCTCCCCTGCAGGCCTGGTCCCCCCCCCAACTGCTCTCCCCTGCAGGCCTGGGTCCCCCCCAACTGCCGTTCCCTGCAGGCCCGGTCGCCCCCAACTTCCCTCCTCTGCCGGCCTGGTCACCCCTAACTGCCCTCCCCTGCAGGCTTGATCGCCCCCAACTGCCCTCCCTTGCAGGCCTGGCCCCTCCCAAATGCCCTCCCCTGCTTGCCATCTTGTGGTGGCCATCTTGTGTCCACATGGGGGCAGCCATCTTTGACCACATGGGGGCAGCCATCTTGTGTGTTGGAGTCATGGTCAATTTGCATATCGCTCTTTTATTAGATAGGATAGAGGCCTGGTGCACAGGTGAGGTCAGCTGGTTTGCCCTGAAGGGTGTCCCGGATCAGGGTGGGGGTTCCCTTGGGGCATGGGGCAGCCTGGGCGAGGGGCCTGTGGTGGTTTGTAGGCTGGCCACGCCCCCCAGTGACCCAAGTGGAGGCCCTGGTATCTGGGATTTATTTTTCTTCTATAATTGAAAGTTTGTAGCCTTGAGCGGAGCCAAGCCTCCTGCTTGCTCCATGGCCGCAGCCATTTTTGTTGGGATTTACCTTCTATAATTGAAACTTTGTAGCCTTGAGTGGAGGCCTAGGCAGGCCAGGGCAGGCGGAAAGCTTGGCTTCCTCCATTGCTGGGGAAACCCAAGCCTCCTGTTCGCTCCGTAGCTGCAGCCATCTTGGTTGGGTTAATTTGCATACTCTCTCCTGATTGGCCGGTGGGTGTGGCTTGTGGAGGTACAGTCAGTTTGCGTATTACTCTTTTATTAGATAGGATGAGTGAGAGAGAGGGGGGAAAATGCTAGAGAGGAAGGGAATACATGTACTAGTATGTGTGCTACTTTCTCTCCCAGCAGGTTGGGGAGTAAATTAGCTCTGAGACAGAGGACTAGACAAAGTTTGGACATTTTTCCAAAATGTGAGAGTGATTATTGAATGGGATTCAAATATGATAAAGGCGATTTTCTAAGTAAAGGAGGATACATTCTAAGAATGAAAACTTTTGTTTCTAATGGAATCTGAGATCTAGGAGGTCAGAAGGCAGGTAAATGACATAAAAGTTTACATCAAGATGTCCCCAAGAGCATTAAGGATTGCCTTCAACTCTGACAGAGGTTGTGTTTTTACCATTCTCCTCAGGGATGAATATTAGGGTTGTGATGTTCATGGTAAAACATTCTCCTCTCTACTAGGTTAGTAAAACAAGTTAAAATAAACCAAGGAAGAAATGGGGATTTGCAAACAAACAATTAAGCAGTCCAGGATCGGGGTGGCTGGCTAGAGGGGACTGCTGAAGTGGGAAAATCAGAGTCTGGTTCACCTTTGTAAAACCACAATGCCTTACTTAACAGTAGGCTCCAATAAACATGTCTGAACTGAATGATGAACCTTTTTCCTTAGCTACAATTAGGAGATAGCTACTCCAACCTCTGCTAAAACAGGCTCCATGGATGTTTTCAGCTTACCAGTGACAGCACTTTCTCATCTTTTCACCTGTAGCATTTGCTTACTCCTATTATTCACTCTTACTATTCTGAGCAGTTGTTAGATTTTTTTCCCCCTCTCATTTGAGTCAACAGTTCAGGATGGGCAACAACTCCATCTAAGTTTATCAAAAATGTCAATTTCAGATATTCTAGTAGAGCCCTTGTTTTCTTTCCCAGTGTTTAGTACGGCCTACTATGTTACAGATAATGGTCAAAGCATCAATAGAGATGGTGTGTTCTGTGAAAACTGCTTGAGCCATACTTAGTATTTTGTTCATACCTACAAACAAAGCAGGGAGATACCCAGCACAAGTAACTTTAACCATTTCATTCATTTCACATAAATAGTAGTCATATTAGAACATCAGAGAGATGTTTCAAACCATAAATGATATGTAAAAAGCATTGCAGGCTCCCGACTGTTATTTAATTTCTACATTTTTAGATGATTGAAAATGAACATGATTGAAATATGGAAGTCGTATTTTTTTCAAAACTTTCATTTTGCAAAGGTTAATTGGCAAGCAGTTTGAGCAGAGGGAATGAGCTGCAAGTAAGCTTCCAATTACCAGGACTGGGACAGAGATGTGGGAGAATGTATGAAATACATAAATCTTGAAATGCTAACAGAACTTCCATTTACAAGGCTGAGGAATGAGCAGCATAGATTTGAAGACATTATGGCTCATTTTATAAAGCTATAGCTATCTACATAAAGAAGAAATAAAATAAATATCTTGATTTTAATTTCAGGGGGAAAAACTGTAAAAATTTTCCACAGGAACTATCAATGACTAATAAAATTAAATTTCTTTTTCTATTAATGAAAACACTTGGGTATAGTTGCAAGACTGTGTGAATATATATTCATACATAGATGCAGATATGTAAATTCACTGCCAAAAAGATTAGCAAAATGCTAGTTGCATGGCAATCTGGAGGAGAGTGTATCTTGTTGCAATTTTTAAATTTCTCAATCCATCAGTTAAATGTAGATTCAGGGCACAGACTCATATTTCCTTGTCAAATAAATTATGTCTTACATCAAAGACCACACAGATCCCTACTTAACAAAACAGGAGAATGTCTGAATAGACCATAAATGTGAAATATGAAAGAGGACAAAATGAGACAGCCAATAAAATAAAAGATTTGTTAGTCAGCTGAAAACTATCCACAAAATGGTACTACTGACAATCAGAACTGGTGATTAAAGAAATATTCTTTTAAACCGATGCTAATTTTTTTCCATGAGCAATGAGGTCTGATGATAATGAAAAATGGTAAAATTGCTATGCATAAAAAGTTTTTAATTAGACAACAAAGACTGAGGTGGTACATGTATCTTTTCTGCGTGACTATTGAAAAGTCATGTACATATAATATGATAAGCGAAAGGAACAAGAAATGTGCCTGATCTTTAAGAAACAAACCAAGTACTAAATAATAATCTAGTTGTAAATCCAAGGGTCAATATTTGTTTGATCAACTCGACATTGTTCCCTTTCAAAATAATTTATAGCAATTAATTTTTGTTTATAGATATGTTTTCTACTCTTTTTTTCTTTCTCCCAAAGATGGCATTAAAAGAGCTATCCCTGCCTAGATGTCACTGCTGAAGATGTAATTTGGTTTAATGGTTTTGGCAAATTAAAATGTTAGTAGTCCTTAGATTGAAACTATCTTAAAATGTAACAGAATATAACACATTATGAGATTAAGAAATTCTTTTCAACTGTTCTTTAAAGCAGTTTCAGTACAATATTGAGTTCCATAGGTAAGTCTGATTTCCAAAGGGCTTCAGAGGATTCAGTTTAACAGTTAAATGAGATGAAGCAGGATAAGTGTTTGGCACAGTATTTAGCACATGGTAAACCCTCAGAAAGTAGGAACTCTATGTAACTGAATGGACAGCTCAATAAATACTCCAGAGAGATGGTAGCCTTTTGTTGTCCAGGACCCATCATATGTGTATTAGTTTGCTAAGCTGCTGGGGGTCAGGGCTTCCTGAATTTGGAAAGGATACAATTCAGCCTATCCTATCTAACAAAAAAGTAATATGCATATTGATCGTCACTCCAACACACAAGATGGCTGCCCCCATGTGGTCAAAGATGGCTGCCCCCAGGTGAACACAAGATGGCCACCACAAGATGGCCAGCAGGGTAGGACTGTTGGGAGGGACCAGGCCTGCAAGGGAGGGCAGTTGGGGGCAATCAAGTCTGCAGGGGAGGGCAGTTAGGGTTGACCAGGCCAGCAGAGGAGGGAAATTGGGGGCGACCAGGCCGGCAGGGGAGGGCAGTTAAGGGTGACCAGGCTGGCAGGGAGAGCAGTTAGGGGCAACAAGGCCAGCGGGGCGGGGTTGGGGGGGGCGGGGAATCAGGCAGGCCAGCAGAGTAGTTAGGGGCGATCAGGCAGGCAGGCAGGTGAGCAGTTAGGAGCCAGCAGTCCCAGATTACGAGTAGGACATCCGACTGCCGCAGGGATCGGGCCTACACTGGCAGTCGGACATCCCCCAAGGGGTCGTGGATTAGAGAAGGTGCAGGCCAGGCTGAGGGACCCCCCCCCCCCTCTGTACATGAATTTCATGCACCAGGCCTCTAGTAGCAATATAATATCATAATGTTGGAGACCTCCGGCACTGGGGGAGGATGTTGCAATCCAGAGTCCAGAGAAAGGTAGAAGTTCTGGTAAGCAAGTGTAGAGGGGAAAGGCTGATGTGTGGAGTTCCAGCATCCTCTCTTGAACTTACTTTGGTCCTGGTCTGGCTCAACCTCTCTTCTGCACCTGCATCTTTGCATTTTTTTCTGTACCAACATCAATGCATCTTTGCCTTGAGTCAGGTGTTGATTTGATTATATTAATACTATGTGAAAGTGAGTAAAAGGCTTAGCAGTCTTAAGAGGTGCTCTGTATTCCCCACAGAGGACTTAGTTATACCAGAAGAAGCTCGGGTAAATTGAATGGGGGAAGGCAGAGGCGAGTGTAGGGATGAGGGCCTGTGGGATGGGCGGTAGGAAGTAAAAGGGAAAGGGAAAGGGGAAGGCAGAGAATGCCCTATATTTAAAAAAACTAGGAAAAAAAAGATATTTGTCTTAATCATAAACAAAGTGTTATTTTATCCTGAAGTTTCATACTGTGTGATAACCTCAATTTATGAAACTATTAATGTGCAAATCAGGGAAGAGTCATTTTTCTTTTACAGAGTGTTAGTGTTAAGAAAGATTGTCATGATGTGAAATAATTTCAGTAGAATATGTAATTAGCTACAGTATGAACTTTAAGGAAAGGGAGGAAACAATAGTCTCTTCCTTGTTTCTTTTCTCTCCAAGTTATGGGAAAGGGAGTGTCTATAATTTAAGCCCTGGCTTAATGCCTACACAGTGCTCTATGCCTTGTTCAACAAATAGATATTGTCAACTGACAACCACACTGCACAGTAACATTTGCATTTTTAGCCAAATTCACTATATCTGCATAGTTCTGTTTTTCTTTGGGTTCTTTCCTCCTTAAAATGATGGATTGCCAAGTAATAAAAAATGCCTCACCTTTATCTCCACCTATCTCACCCCCTTTACTAGTAGTTCTTCTTTTATTGCCAGGCTTTGTGTCAGGTGAATCCATCCACCCATCTCTCATTGGCTTCCTGGTACCCAGCAGCTAAGAGCCATTCCGGTTTTAAAATAATGGCAAGTCTTTCATTATAATCATTGAGTTTGGTTGATTTGAGGAGATGTGGGTTGTGTTTTAATTGTTCAGAAAGGATAGCATTCTAACTGGCACCAGCCAGGAAAGTCTCCCTTGAGCAGAGGTGCCTGAGCTGGGAAAAATTAAGAGGCAAATTCAGCAATAAAATCAGGCAGCTAAGAGTGGTGGGACAGCCTAGCAGAGGGGTTATCATCTTCTTTGCCGAATGAACTCTGAGATAAATCTCCAAAAACAGGCCTAGGACTGTGAAGGGTTATTTATTCTTTAAATATACCTAGGGAATTAATGGTTTGGGCAAATAACACTTTTATCAAAAACTAGTAGCCCGTTTGCACGAAGATTCATGCAATAGACCTTCATTCACCTGGCTACCTGCACCAGTTTTCTGCCGGCACCAGGGACCCAGGCCTTGGCTGTGGCCACTGCCTTCTGCCTTCTTTCAGGGTCAGGGCTTGGCCCCGGGCGGTGGCCTTGGGCTCGGCCGCACCCAGCGTCCCTGCTATGGATCGTAGGAGCCGACCCCCTGGTCGTTGCCTGCGATCCGTGCAGGCTCCCTGCTGGTGCCCAAGGCCGGGAAAGCGCCCGAGGCTTTCCCAGCCTTGGGCTCTGCCACACCCCAACGTCCCTGCAACGGTTTCCTGGTGGGCGTGGTTGGTGGGCGTGGCTTGGTTGGTGGGCGTGGCTTGGGTGTAGCGAAGGTGCGGTCAATTTGCATATTTGTCTATTATAAGGTAAGATAGGCGGCAATGAGTGGTTTCTCTTATTTCTTGGGGTACCATCTATTATTGAGGAGCTTTCTGTGACCCACATTGCCCTCCATCTACAATTCAGAACCTAAAACATATGAAGTACCTGGAGGAAAAGGCACTCAAAGACTTACGAGTTACTGTTTGTCTTCTCTTCATAACTGCAAAATCATATGAATATTCTTCAGGGTAGACCCAGAAAGATAGTATGCATAAGATCATTGAAGAACTTTGCAGCTCAGGATCAAATTTAATCGCTAAGATGAGACCTGGGCAAATTCCATTTTCAAAGGGCACTCAAGAAGTTTAGGACTTCTAAATTAGAAATCTGAGTTCATGATTTTGTAATTTTCTAACAGTTACAATTTACGTGTCATTTACATTTAAAGTGAGTTAACATTGACTTCATTTTTTTTAAATTTCTGGCTGATGTATATACCTGCTATTGAATTTCTAGTACACATTTTGAGTGCATAATAGTACAATTACTATCATTATCCTTTTTTGAACCATAAAGATCTGAGTCTACTTGTACTTACCAGAAAAAAAAAATATTAGGAGTCCCTACATTGTACTATAGTAGCAAAAGCTCTAGAACTGGACATAAAAGATCAGAATTCTAGAGTGAGGCTACTCTTTGGATATTGTTAGCTCATCACCCTGGACTGATGAGGCAGTGCCCTTGCTAGGAACTTGTGGTATGCTGTGAAGAAAATCATTCATAAGACAGTATGAATTAGCCATTGCCTCCCCACTTTTGTGTCCTCCTTCTTCCTACAATCCACCTCTTAAAATTTAAATTTAATGTGAATGCTGTCAATTCCTCAGAACTTACAATAATCATACTACTTTTTAGCAGTAATTCTACAATAAATAAATGAATGATAATTTGGTTCCTTAAATGTCAAAGTTTTAAAATCTATAATTAGAAAGTCATGGGACATAAAATGTCCTAAAGTCAATAGGTTATGAATCTTTTGGCAGCAATATTTAGTAATCCAATATGCAAATTTTTATTTCCTACAGCAATAAAAAGGATTTAGAGTTTTATTTAACTAAAAAGAAGGTAATAGATTATGTCTTTGTAGAATGCGGCAGCATGTAAATAAAACAAAATAGGTTGTAGAAATTTCTTTAGAAATATGCCTCTTAATTTACTTTAACAAAATATGATTTAAACTTTTCCCCTTTACAAATATTTTACTAAAAAATATTAAATGTGAGGCTTTTCTTTCCAACATTACTTACAAAGAAAAAACACAAATATCTATTTTTGTATGTATATAAAAAATAACTATTTTTATATACCTTGCTTTTACTTTTCAATGGAATGGAATAATAAATTTCTTAATTTTTCAAAGCCCAAATTATTTTTTATTTTATAATAAACTAACACAAAAACGTGTTCAAAGCTTTTATCCTACCCCAAAAGAAGCCAAGAGGCTAACATTGCATTGTCATTGCAGTTTTCCCTGATGAAATATTTAAGTGAGCTAAGCTACTATTTGTGTGACATTATTTTGAAAGCTTCTCTAAAAACATATTTTTCACCTTGAAGTGAGTTACATTTGAAAGGATTGCAGAGCGATCCATCTGAGTAAAGGCCGGTCATTTTAGAGTCATGAGTTTCATAGCTGGAAGGACTGGGGGAGGCATTGCTCCCTTCTCCTGCTCCATCAACACCGTTCCATCAACACCATGCTCACACCTCGTCAAAGCACAGCGCACACTGAAGCCCAGCAGTCTTTATTCCATTACTATGGGAACTCCTTAAGGAAAGGGGCATCTTATTTCCTTTGTTATCCCAGTGCCTAACTTGTCGTTTCAAAGATGATCAATAAACTGTAGGCGAATAAATAACTCAAGGCCAACTCCCTCTTGCTATGGACAATGAAAAAGAAACCAATAGAAAGACAAGGACTTTTGTTAGGTCATACAATTGACTAAAATCAGAACAGGATAAAAACCCAGAACTTT
The DNA here is from genome assembly GCF_951640355.1 of Cnephaeus nilssonii. Taxonomy (NCBI): domain Eukaryota; kingdom Metazoa; phylum Chordata; class Mammalia; order Chiroptera; family Vespertilionidae; genus Cnephaeus; species Cnephaeus nilssonii. The sequence continues at coordinate 43,019,650 of NC_137081.1, forward strand.
TGATTTTCATGCTGGGCAGTCTCAGCCAGCAAGTCGAATGTAGATACCAAAGTATTGAAAATTGGTTGAATATAGTATGTGGCTCGTGATGACTGATTTATGGACCTTTTTATGATTTTTGCACTAAGTATAGGTAATGAATTATTATCCTAGTCCATGGAGATATCTAGCATGAAAGTTAAGAGCACGTTGGATTCGAATTGCAGAACAGACACCAGCTGTGTGGCCTTGCTCAGTTCCTTAATCTAATCCTGTTCTGTAATGTGGATAGAACAGTAGCCACCCCTTAGGAGATATAAGGACTAGACAAAGCTCAGGGCCTGCCACGTGGTTAACAACACAACAATAATTTAAACTGCTTTGTAGGGATTTGTTAACCTTGAATGAGTGAGAAAAACAGATCCCACTACAAAATATATTTTAATTATAAGTACATTCATATATATACATATTTATATTTACATATATGAATGCATAGCTTTAAACATATAATTTAATATGCACTTACATTTATATTTTTAAATACTTTTATATGTATAGTATATAAATACAGAGGAAAATAAGTCTGATAAACAGTACAAAATATTAAGATGATTCTTTTTGGATAGTAAAATTTTTTATCTGTATTTATATATATTTTCTATAATATGCTTAAGCTGTAATGATCTTATTTTTAGCATAAATAATTTATATAAAATAAATGTAATGTATTTTTAAGCATAAATATTGACTTTTATTAATCTGGTTTAAAAACTCATTTATTTGGAGTAAATCCTAAAATCACGTTTATATGTGAGCTATTGATAATGCCAAAGCTATTGGAATTTCCCCCAAAATGTTGCTGAGTCTTTATTTTTAATTAATTTTACAGTTGTTTATTCTGTTTAACACCATGTGCCAGTTACTGTTCCAAGTGCTTTATCACTATCAACTCAAGAAAGAGCAATAGTACCCTATTTGGGGAGAAAAGTAGCTATGTGTGTGTGGGGGGGGGGGGGGGGTAAGACATACCTAGAATAAAAACTTTTTAAAAGGATAGTCTAACTTCTGTCTTTTAAAACCAGACTAATAGAAAATACAGGGCAAATACAAAATTCTTATAATTTGTTTTATTCATATATACATAACCACCAAAATGAGATCATTATAGCTTAAGTATATTCTGCTAAGAAATTAATAATGATTTTCTAAATAATTTAGACATGCTTTTATAAGGCATAATTTTACAAGAAAATCATCAGAAACTATGTCAACTACATAGCAGGCGCCTAACATATATTATTTTCTCTTTAGCCAAAACTACCAATTACTGTTCTCTAAATGAAATTTAAGTACATAGTTAGAAATGTAATAATAAGATTGAGAACTAGTTCTCATTATCTCCTCATCATACTTTTCTCTGCACGTACAAGGTTTCCATAAAGCCAGCAGGCGGGACTCAGTAGCTGTGGAGGTCACAGAGGGGGCACAGTGGTACGTAAGACTCAGGCTGGTAGTCAATATGATATACCTCTAGAATCAGTATAATCACCCTGAATAACACAGGAACATCATGGTAATATATGACGAGCCATCATTTTTCCTTGCTGTTCCTTATGTAGCTGTGATGACCATAACTCAGCAACACATTTGTCATAGAACCTTCAAAGAAGCCGGGGGTGTGGGGGGAGTTAATGGGCTTTCATACATCTGTTCTGGGAACATATGATAGTTTCTAATATAAATATAAATATATTCACAACCATATTTGCTTCATGTGTAGGAATGGCTATTCTTAAATATCAGTGCTCTAAAGGCATGAAATTTGCTATTTCTGTCACCTGAATGTTGAGTGATAGAAAGGAGGCTTTGGCATAATATGGCTGAAACCTCTTAGAAATAGGAAGAATCATTATTAGTCTTTCTGAGCCAGGTGCTGCTGAAAAGCCAGTGAAAACAAATGGCCAGAGCCTAACCTGGGAGAGAGTAATTATTTTCCAAACCACCCTAATGTTCATGTAGCACCAGGAGATGTGTTCACATTCAAAGTTTTAAACCATAAACATTTGATTAATGAACCAACAGAGCCAGCCTTGGTTTCCCTAATTCTCCCTTTTTTACATACCTGGGCTGAATTTGGGAAGAGCTGTGTGTGTGCAACTGCTAATGGCTGCACTGGTAATTATTTTCATATTGAGAAAGAAGGGAGCACAGAATTATGAAATTGTCTCCTTCTGGGGTGTTAAACAGAGGGAGCTTGTCCAACTTCATAGAAAAAAAAAAGTAGGAATCCTTGGGGAAATTTTTTTTTAATTTCTTTAGAAATCTCATGTACATATACTCAAAGATATGCCAAAGTTCAAAGATTCCTGAGTATGAAGAGGGGTAGCGTTCTGAAAATAGAATAATAACAATAAATAAAAAAATAGGAGCTGAAAGGGTGTTTAGAATTCACCACATCCAAGCCCTCACTGTCCACCCCATAACTGATAAGGGAAGGAAGGTCCAGAAAAGGATCCCAAGTCAGACAGGGAATTTCAGGCTGAGCCAGGATTAGACACCCACTTGGTTTCCATGGTAGCCCACAGCTCTTCCAGGACCCAGCCTGCAGTCTCTTGGCCCAATGTTCCTTCTACTACGGGCTGTGTCACAGTAGGGAAGAGAGAGTCATTGAAGGTTTTTGAGCAAAGAAATGACATGATCATCTCTGTGTTTTAGGAAGATTGATCTGGCAGTCCCATCCATAAACCGGATTAAAAGATCAGGACTAGCGCAACATAGCATTAGTCCAGGGCCATGGGAACAGGAACTAAGGGAATAGAATAGAAGGGGGAAGATGCAAGAGATTTCAAACCTACTTGTCTACAGCCTAGTCTGCATGAAAGCAGAGCCAGTTGTATCCCCAGTTCCTGAAACAGTGCCTAATGCATAAAAAATATGTCATCTGATATTAAATGAACAGATAAATAAGTAGAAAAGATAGGAATCAGTGGACCTAGAGAGAACTTTATCATCTTTTTAAATTTTTTATGTTTCAATTATAGTTATCATTCAATATTATATTAGTTTCAGATGTACAGTATAGTGGTCAGACACTTATATAACTTATGAAGTGATCCCCCTGATAAGTCTAGTACCCTCCTGACACCGTACATAGTTATTACAATATTATTGACTATATTCTCTAGGCTGTACTTTACATCCCTGTGACTATTTTGTAACTGCCAATTTGTACTTTTAAATCCCTTCACCTTTTCCACCCAGCTTCCTAACCCCTTTCCCATCTGGCAACCATCAGTTTGTTTTCTGTATCTGTGAGTTTGTTTCTGTTTTGCTTGTTCATTTACTTAACTTTTTTAGATTCTACATATAAATAAAATCATGCAGTATTTGCCTTTCTCTGGCTGGCTTATTTCACTTAGCATAATACCCTCTAGATCCTCCATATTGTTACAAATGGTTAGAATTAGTCTCATTTCAGCATTTATACTTTTTCGTGGCTGAGTAATATTCATATATATATATATATATATATATATATATATATATATATATATATTACCCTCCTGGAACCGTACATAATTATTACAATATTATTGTAATATATATATTTTTTTTATTTTTTACCACACCTTCTTTATCTATTTGTCTTTTGATTGAAGCATTTAATCTGGTTACATTTAAAGTAATTATTGATAGGTAGGTAGTTATTGCCATTTTATTAATTGTTTTCTGGTTGTTTTTGTAGTTCTTCTCTGTTCTTTTCATATTCTCTTGCTTTGGAGAGGGCTTTCTTGAATCACTGTTGTAGAAGTGATTGGTGAAGCCTTAGCATAGATGAGAATACCATTGAATTACAGAAATGGAAAAAGAGCTGGAGATATTAGTGGAGTTAATCTGTGCACCTATAGTGTGCACCTGGGTATGGTTTTTTAGACTCATAGTTCTTTACACATGGCTGGCTGATAGCATTTGGCAAAAACAAGGGACAAAATTTCAGATCCAACTCAGTATCAGTGTGAAATTCTCAAACAGGAAGACCTAAATGTATGCTTATAGTAGCAGTGAGAAAATTTCATCTTCAACTTTTAACTTGTCCAGAATTTTATAATCACAAAACCTTTTAAAAAGAAAAGCAAGAACACAGTTTTTATTTTAGTATCTATATAAATGTTGAGTTTTACAGTAAAGAAATACTTTCATTTTGAAATACATACTAGGTTGTGGGCGAGGAACATGATACTCTTTTCAGTAACTGGGCAGGATAGCAAACAAGCCCTGACACTCCCCCACCCCTACCCACATGCCTCGAGGAGTGGCAGCAGGTGAATGCATCTTCTCTGCAGGACGCTGGGAAGCAGTCACCTACACATGTTTGCTATTGGCCACAGCAACCTCCTCAGATGTGTCCTACAGCTTTTCTGCTCCTTCCATCAACCTGACCAATCAAATAGAAGCCAGACCTTTGAAGTGGTTGTTACTCTGTGGTTATTACTACTTCTTAAGGTAGTCAGATCCCAGAACCATAAATGTCAAAATTCATAGACTGTTATATCTGAACATGACCTTAGAGATGAGCTATTAAATCCCCTTGAGGGAGCCAAGGACCAAGGAGAGAAAGGCAAGGTTTTTGGTCAAAGCTGGTGTTCTAGGATCAGAGGCTGAAAGTGAGGCTGAGTGGTAGCCCTTATGCTATAGAATGTTTAGTCGAGAGAACAGCACAGGGCAAAGAGGCTTGAGACACATTCTCACAGTTGTCAAACACAAGAACAAACAGGTGGCAGATGGGACCTGGAGAAGTGATAGAAGCTGACTGGACAATCGAGGGGATTGTGGAGAGGTGGGGATGATGCTTACTCTTGTAGGTGAGGACTTCTCCCTACAGTAACCTGGTTCTGTGATAAGTTAAGGCTAACCCCTGAAAAGATGTCTCCAACACTCTACGGTAGTAGAGTTAACTCTCATCACTGGTGGAAATAAGAGTTTTGGAATAAAGAAGGGAAATACAATAAGACCACAAATATTAGCTAAGCATGATGGAAATATATTATTTTTAAAAATAGTAATACTAGTTTACCAAAAAGAAAATGGAATCTGTCAACTTGTGTTGGTTATGTATAAGGTATCTTGCTGTCCTTCAGGTTTTTTTTATTTGCTCACTGACCTCTCTATCTACCTACATTTTAAAAAGTCATTTCCATATTCCTTTGTTCACTATCCTCAGCAAAATATACATTGTTTGCCTAAAATGTGTTGGACACTAGGTATACAATAGTTTAAAAAACTGCATGGAATAAAGAATATTTTAAAGAATAATTTTAATCTACTACTAACATGAATTCAGCTCATTTCAGCATTTATTCTTTCTTTTCCTAAAAAACAATTGTACTTTCATAGAAGAAGAGCCATTTCCCTTGAGCTGAGCATATCTCTTTTTTTGGAAAAGAAGAGAAAATAAAATGCCTCTCCATCACTGTATCACTGGCATTTCATGTACATTCATCCTCAAACTAAGCAAGAATTTATAATCTTTCCCTTAGGAATATTCAAAAAAATAATTTGACAATCACCCTAGCTTATCTTTGCTTCTGACAGCAGTTTGTTTGTAGTATCTTTATTTTCTCTGTTTAGTTTGCCTGGGGTTTTGACATTACCCAGTGCTTACACTTGAGTTAAGTCTTCCCAGCCTCTGTTCACACCAACTTCTTTCAACACTTAACTAACCTGCGGATGGTGATGTTATGTTAACTTATTCTCAACATGATCTTCAATATGGTCAGCAGGCAGTATTTTCTGCAAAAGGCATTTTCTCCTAACTGAAAGGAGAAGAAAGCTGACTCTGGCTTCCTGTGGGCCCAGTCCCTTGTGAATTCCGAGATGGAGAAAAAGGTTAATTGTTAACAGGCCCATGCATGTGTCACTTACAACTCACCACTGGATCCCTTCAGTCTGACACCCTTTCAGCAGTAGCGTTTAACACACTGAGACCAGACGGAGATTTTATTGCTTTCTTCAATAAGACATAGAGAGAGTTTAAGAAGGTGATCTTTAAGATTTATCTCTGTTCTAGAATAAGAGTTCAATAATTCCTTTAATCCACGTTGTCATCTCCTTTGGCTTATTGCTTTACTTTAGTCTTTTAACTTCTCATCTAATATTAATAGCAATTATAAGAATCCATATACTAATTTCACCTAACAAGAACTCTAGTATCAGTTTAGTATGAGCAAGGCATGGGACTAGGCACTCATTTTATACTTCATAATGATACCATATTTCACAGGCAAATGAACTGTTTTTAATAACTACAATTTATCTACAATTTGTCTTTAAAAGATCTCTGACAATAAATCAAAAGGATTAATTGGATAAATTTTCCTTAAGAGGGAATTAGAGTGTTATAACATCTCTTAACACTAGTTGAAGCAGTTGGCATAAACTTGCAAATACATCATAAAAATAATTTAAATTTAGTGAACAGGATCAAGTAAAAGTAAAAGCCCAACTTTTTTTCTAATGTAATTTATTTTTTAAATCATTTGGCATGTTACATCTTGTAAATTTCAGGTGTACAGCATGTTATTTTGATATATTTATATTGTAACATGATTGCCATTGAAGAAATATTGTCACATTACATCATTATACTACAATATTATTATCTATATTTATAACACTGTGCATTATATCTCTACGGCTTATTTACTAATCATTGGAAGTTTGTATGCTTAAACACAATCAATCTTATCCTCCTAACCCTACCCCCATTCCCTGGCAACTACAATTTTACTCTCTATTTTTTTGCAGGTTTAACTTCTTTATATTCCACATATAAGTGATATCATACAGTACTTGTCTTTCTCTGTCTGACTGTATCTCACTTAGCACAATGTGTTCAAGGTCCATTCATACTCTTGCAAAGGGCAGTATGTCCTCCTTCCTCATGCTTAAATAATGCTCCATTATATATAGAGCACACCTTTTCTATCCATTCATCCACTGTTGGGCATTTGTAAAAGGTAGACTTGCAACAGAATTAATGGATCCCAATTTACTTTAAATATATCTATATCTAAAGGATCCCAAATATACTTTAAAAGTATGTTCGTGTGTGTGTGTGTGTGTATATATATATATATATATATATATATATATATATATATATAACCTATCTACCCATCTGTCTGTCTATCTCTGTAACTATATGTATATAGCTGTGTGTATATATATATATGTGTGTGTGTGTGTGTGTGTGTGTGTGTATTCCTAAATATGCTTAGTTCTTGGTAAGATTTGTCATAATTTTCTACTTCAAGAGACACTACCAACCGGCTCCTTTTCTAGGATGTTTTGGATTAAGACAACAGCAAAAACAGCAAAACATGTCTTGAAATTCCATAAAATCTTCAATACTTATCATATCTCTGGATAAACATCAAAAGAGATCTGAATATTTCAATACTTGAAAACAATTTGACTCTTCACCATACTGGAAGTATATCCACAGAATCATTGTCTTTATTTCACAAACTTATCCAATAACTAAGACCTCTACACCTCATGTGGTTCACCCTCTGTTGGAAATAACCACCTTTGCAACCCAAAGGCTTCTTAGAAACTGGTTACTTAGTTCATTATTTCTGAAACTCCTTTCCAGATAATATTCCTGTACTTCAACATGTTAACAGGTGTTTGGGGGGACCAGTTTCTGTGTTCAAATAAAGTCTCAAATGTCTCTTCTGGGGGCTCAACGTGCACATTAGCATATCAAAGGCTCAGCAGACCTGCAGTTAAAAAAAAAGACCTACTAGGGGGATGGGTTTTTATATTTTTATCTCTAAATATATTTATACTTTTTATTATTTATACAAAAAAATATGGCATGCTACCTGAATAAGAAATGAAAAAATGGATCTCAGAGAAAGTAGAGGAGAAGACAGATGGTAAGAGTTGATCAGTCCCAGTGAGAAATGCAACATTAAGGATTAAGAGATATGTCTGAAGAGCATTTTTATGAAATTTTGTAGTATGAGGTGCTTATCTCTTCCTTGGTGTCCTTAAGAGTCACATTACTTGTCAGGGCAAGAGAATGAGGAAAGGAGGGAAGAAAGGAAAGAGGAAGGGAGAGAAGAAGGGAGGCAGAGTAGAAGGAAGGACAGACGTCTGAGAAAGAAAGGAGCTGTTTAACTTTGTAAAACCTGTGTTTCCAAAACTTATTTGACTGTAGAACTCCTTATTAAAAGAGAATCTATCAACACTCGCGGTGTGCTGGGAAGTATTTAACAACCAGCTCTTGGGAAAAGGAGGGGGCCTGACTTGTAGCATTTACCTATTTCCATGGTGTAAATACTCCCACAATGACCAATTTTAAATTACCAACATGACTTTCACTAACTCACAAGTTCTAGCTTCAGCATACCTCTGCCTGTGTTTCCTTAGGAAACAGAGTTTGTCGAGCTGATGTATCTTGCCCTATTTCACAATTCTCCCTCCTGCACATACATATTTTAAAGATGAGAAAACTAAGGCCTAGAGAGGTTATGTAACTGTTAAAATTACTCAGCTAATCATCTTTACTTGTATCTAAACTCTAATTTTTAAATTAAATGATGCTTTCATACTATCTAACATAAAATTTTAACTACATGAAAAGGAAATGTAGTACTAAAGATCCCAGTAATAAGGAAGACCCTTACCTCAGAAACATGAGTTGATACCTGTTTAGCTGTTTAGCCTCTCTGTCTGTAGATAACATAATTTGGATAAAATGTGTGTATTACCAGTGTCTCCTAACACTAATCAAATATGTGGGTTCATTCATAAATATTTTGAAATCCTTAGTCAAAAGAGACTGCATGACAATTTAAAATGTCATGCCTCATTCAAGTCTTGACATTTCTTAGACCTTGGTCACCAACTAGAGGTTACTTACTCTCTGAGGTCAGAAGAATTACCTTATTTAGAAACAAAGGAAAGTAAATTCTCATTTATTTTAATATTTTTATTGTTCAAACATTTTCTCCTAAACCATAATGTACCTTATATTTTTTGCTTATCTCATCGTTTTTTTTCAAAAGACAAGGATTTGTTGAAATACATGCTTTTAGAACATAGAATTGTTCTTTATATCTACTTACACACACACACACACACACATGCACACACACACACACATAAATAAATTAGATTTTGTTTGTGGAAGGTGATGCTAATTCCTGGGGTTCAAAGATAAGACTATAAATTTACTTGTATTGCAAGTCATTATCCTTTGTGGCAGAGGCCTCCCGTGAGCCCTTCTATAAAAGGATTTGTACATAAATCCCAGGATCTTCTCTGACTGGCTCTACTGATCTTAGACAAGTCCTTTAATCTGTTATTCCTTGATTTTCTTATTCATTTTTTAAAAAGGAATAGCAATCTATTCTTTATGGGATAGTTGGCCTCAACCACAGAGGTTTTTAAAAACTGATAATTAAGTTTGTGAATTTCACTCTAACTTTGGCCATTTTACAACGTTTGTCTCTCATCAAAAGCTTGGTGTGAAAAAGAACTAAAGTCAAAATTTGTTTTTTTAATTGTTTAAATGTATTAAATTATCTGTAGATTGAAATCATTCAGACTCTCCTGGTGTCTCATTAGGATGGTTACCAAGAGTTGACAGCAATTGATATCATTGCATAAATATAATAATGGATTTGTGTTGCCACTATATCAATGAATAGCATCAATAAAAGGATGATTTTTAAAACAAAAGCCTTACAACATTCAATAAGCTACAGAAGAAGATTAAAAAAAGAAGAAGAAGAAGGAGCTTAATGAAAAGAGGAAGGATTAAAGGGTAAGTGGTTGGGCCACTTCGAGTACCTCTGGCTGAACCACTTTTTACACCTCAAGGAATGAAATAACTGACATTCTCCTTTGGTCTCTTTCCTATAATGATGAATTTCTGATTTTTCAGAGGTTTTAATGAAATTCTACAAACTTTCAGAGTTTTTTAATGAAATTTTCCTCTATCTCCAAGTTTCATTGTGGTTGCAAAGTGATTGATTCTTTTGACAATGCATATGCATTACTCAGGAAGACAATTACCTGATAGTTACCTAAGTTCTGTGGGGAAATTCTGAACAGAACAGGTAATTACAGGTTCAAATGAGTTCTAGGGTTGGTAATCTCTGATACATATTCATTACTCCATCCAAGCATACTCGAGTAACTTTGTCCAGCACCTTGTGAGCGCAACTATTTTATGAGAGATTTTTTTGAAAATAATGTTATAAGAAGAAACAAAATGTAATTAACATTTAAATAGGACTTGACTCTTTATGCAGTATTTCCCCCCATGTTGTCTAATTTAATCTTCACAATAACCCCATCAGTGTGGAGGTGTATTAATATCCTCATTTTATGGATAAACAAGTTGAAGTTTCAAGAAATTACCTTATCCAGGTCAATGGAAGCCCATTAGGAAAGTTTGGGACTCAAATATCAACTTCTGTGTGCCTTCTACTATACCACATTAACTCTTAGACATGAACTTGACTTTTGTTCCTACTATTCAACTAATTACTAATGTTAACCAGTCCCCCAATCCTGGGGAACCAGTAACAGTCAAGTAAATATATTGTGTCTGCAATAGGTCTTTGACATACCAGTCTAGCAGTAATGAGGCTATATAGCAGAAAGCACAATTGGACAGTACAACATGCAAGTCCTGGTTCTAATGCTTACTTGGCAAGTTACCTAACATCTTAGAATCTCCGTTTCCTCACCTGTGCAGTGGGAGGAGGATGCCACTTCCTTGTTGTGAGGATTAAATGTGGTTAAATACATAAAGCACTTAGCATGTAGTAAGCACTCAGTACATTTTTCTTTAAAAAGTTACTTCAGTTGCCCTAGCAGGTGTGGCTCAGTGGATGCATGTCATCCTTGCACCAAAAGGTCACTGGTTTGATTCTTGGTCAGGGCACATACCTAGGTTGCGGGTTCAGTCCCCAGAAGGGGTGCATATGAGAGGCAACCGATCAATTGATGTTTCTCTCTCTCCCTCTCCCTTCCTCTCTCTCTCTAAAAACAAATAAATAAAAACATATTTTTTAAAAGTTACCTCAATTATGTCAGTTTTTTCGTTATCTCAGTTTTTCCCCTTTTAATCTTAACATAAACCTAGTCTAAAATTAAAATTTTTGTATTAAACTCAAGGCACACACAGAATGTTCACATAAGGCCCATCACTGCGGGCTTGACTGTTACTACTGTCTTCAGAAATCTAAAGGCCACTCCAGGCCACCAACTTAATTATATCCAGGATGCGCAACAGAGGTGAAAAGCCTCCTAGAACTGTTTTTCAATCATCATCTCTCCAACTGAGCTGGACTAGTGACACTAAACCCAGCAATTAAAAGCCTCAGGTTTAGAATACACTCAGTTTCCCAAGTCCCAGAATGGCAAAGGTTAAGTGAATTATGTGGAGATAATTCTCCCAGGTCCCAAGGGAGGGTGCTGCCACCTTCAGAAGGCTGGCTGTTTCCGTCTTATATTTTTTCTTCCCAACTGATATGTGTCTGGCAATGGTGCCGCCAATCTAAATATCAGGAAAATAAGAGAAGCTACGAATGGGGAAAATAAAAACTCTTCAATGTGTTTTCTAGGGGGAAGCATGTGATTTGCACAGTTAGTATTTCTGTAACACCGAAAGCTTTTTCCTCTAGCTATTTTCAAGAGTAATCATGAGTAAATTTACACTCACCTCATACTAAAAATATTTGAGATCTTTACTGTGCTGCTTTGCTACTTAAATTGTAGTGTGTCGCCGGCCATCTTATTGCGTGAGACCATAATGGGACCCACAACTCTCCTCCAGGCTGAATTAGAGCCACCCATTACACCTCGAGTTGTGTGGTAACACCTCCACAGTGTTTCCAATTAACTTTGTAAGTTTTTAATCAGTGACAAATGCATCTTTGTAAATTCAATTTACCTTTTATTGCAGCACTATAAACCGTCTTGCAGCATTCCGGTACTTTGTGAACATTTTACTTGCTACTGACATAAGACAGCTGTTAGACCTACAACAAAGGCTAAGCTTTATGAGTTACCTGAATTAGGATGTAGGTGAAGTAATTAAACCCCAAAGAGAAAGAGGGGGGAAGCAGATAGCCCTCCACGATCCACATGCCACAGTACACAGGCAGGAACTCCTGAAGCACTCTGACGCTGAAACATGCAAGATTAAAACCTCAGAAATGCCCTTCTTTTATTGTGAGTTTAAACTCACAAAATGTTAAAAGAGGCAGATGAGTGAAAAGGTCAGGCACATTTTATTAATAAACCCATACTGCTATTTGTTTTTCTTTTTAATCAGATTCAAATGCATCCTGTTAAAGGGCCATGGGTGATTAGATCATAAATCTGAATGACCTTGAAGATGATGAAGGAAATGCTTCTCTGTAAAGCGATCATCATGCTGCCAGTTTCATCATTTACACATTTTTACAGGTGCAAGGAAAATGTTTAATTTCAAATCACTTTCCAGAATAAAATATTACTTTATAAGATCTCCAGATAATAAAGACAATGAGCTAATTGAGCTATATGAAAATATGTGAGAGTTTTTGTTTCTATCTTTGCTCCTAAAATAAGAAAATGGCAAAAAAAAAAATTAGGGGAAGGATTAGTATAAGTGTTTGACCTCAACTATACATACTCTAGGATTCTAGCTTAGGGTTCATTTTGTTTGAATATTACTGACACATTAATTCATTACCCCTTTCTGCAAATTATTAACTAATTTTAAGTAATATGATCATAAGACTTATTTTTTGTTATATATTTAATCAAAAATCTTCACTTTTATAAAGGCAGCAAATTTATGGATGACATCTATGGTTTTTTCCTTTGATACTGGAGAATTCTTTTGTCTTATTTTTAGATTTATCATTCAACCATGAGACATTTGACATTCAAGATGTAGATCTGTGCTTTGCTATTATCACATTGAAAATACTGTAAGTGTTGTAATTTGTCAGTTTTTAGACCCTGCCTTTATTCTACTTCATTAATTTGTTCACTTATTCATCAAGTGCCTAGAATAAATAGTGACTGAAGATGTGGTCCCTTGCCTAAAGATCAAAGATCATAAATGCAAGAAAATTTGCAAATCTATATAAATTGGTGTTAATTTTTAAGATGTTTATTTAAACTTTATGTTTTTAAAAATCAGCCATAATCTTAATTTTTTTATTAAATCTGTACATTGTTACCATTTCTAAACCAGAGGCTTGCTTTCTTTGACCTTTTCTGAAGGGCATACTCTTTGAATACTGTTTGATTTTTCTGTATGTATCAAAGGTGCTTTTGATAGCTTATGAATTTTTTATCATATGTTTACAGAATAGTCAAAATGCAGCTTTGATTTTATTACCCTAGTTTTCTTCATTCTTTATTACATGTATTTAAAAAATAAGAAAATGCTTGACAGGTTACTATATAGCTATTTTGAATGTAGGACTTAGACATGAAAAGCACCCTTTTAAATTACTATAAACTGATCATTAGTTTCTTACCATTTCTTCTGGGTACTCAGAAAAAATATGGTCTGATGGAGGAGAGGAGTTTTAGCAGACAGTATTGAGTTCATGGTCTTTATCCCACAGTACAATCTTCACCCACTCAAAGGAACACTCCAGTGACAGTCCTGTGACTGACTTTGAGGACAAGAGGACTCAGTGCCCTGGCATTGCACAGGCATTAGAGAAGGAGGCCTTCAAAGGGTTACTGAGTCGTCCCCACGCTCAGTGCTTCCCTAACCCTAACAAAGCCAACCCGGAGATATTCCCAAAGGGATGGAGAGAGAGGTGGCCTCCCAGAAGGCAGGATTTCATAATCATGTCCTAAGATGTCATCTGACACCCCTGCATGACACCAGAAAAGGCCTTAAATGTGGAGCAGATCAGTGGCTGGAATCAAAAGCTTTGGAGAAGAGCTTTGGTATAGTGACCAAGTTGTAAAAAGATGCTTCTTATTGAGAGTTTGAAATATGCAGGCATCGAATTCATCACAACTAACCCACAATGTGGAGGAGAATGCAGAGGCTCGGGGATTTGCTTGGAGCTAACAACACAGTAGAGCTGGAATTCATACCCGTGTTGGCTGTGAGTTCCATGTGGGTAAGCCCACACTGTAATTACTATACCACCTTACCATCAGACGCCAAAATGTCATACTGTCTCTGAAATCTAAATCCTTATTCTTCATCATAAAATTTAAAATCTGTGGTTTATCTCTTAAGTAACAAAGTTGACATCTCAGAAGCCCATCTTTACATTGGAATTAAAGATCTCCTCTAAAATATCAGAGTCTTCCCTATTTCATGGCAGAACATGCTTCTACTGTAGAAAAGTAGATTAATTTTCTCCCTACTGGATAGTTTCCATTTAAACCATCTTACAGCCAAAGCCATTTTACCATAGTTTATGCTCAGCTTTTTAAATAAAATGCTTCTAATAAAGTCTCTTGCATAAGGATTTTTATAGATGTGTCTGATACACAAATTGTTTTCATTAAAACAAATTTTAAAAGGTTTATATATGTTCTGTATTATTTAGTGATGTAAAACTCTAGCTCATGAAGTAATTAATTAGTGATCATTGGGAATTAGCATTTTGGATCCTAGCCAGGAAACATTTTAAAAATCAATGAATATTGTAGGCTTCACTTTCTTCACACCCAAAAGAAAGAAGAAAGATTAAAAACAAATTCCTCAGGTATCATCATGCATTCTCAGCATACTCACATCTGGTATCATCTGCAACAGCTCAATCAATAGGGAAGAGTAATGTAATAATTGCTGCAACATTTTCTGTAATTCCTCATTGTGGTAGCAACAGCATTTCAATAATATTTATGGTGCTTAAGGTAAGAGGTTTCTACCATGTACAGAATAACAACAAATTCAGTGCTGATATTTAACCCTTAATGTGAAGAATTCTTAGTGAAAGCAAAGAAGCAGCTAAGCACTTACCTTAAACTTAAGTTATCAACTCTCTATGCCAGACAATAGTCACAGGGCATGTTGAGCCATAGGGTATTCCAATAGGCAAAATAGTACTTGATGACCATTAATAGAGGACCAGTTGAATTAAATATGGTATGTCCACACAATAGATGATTATGCAATTGTTAAAACAAGCATAGGAAGCTCACTATGTACTATTATGAAAAATTATCCAAGATAGTTTGTTGAGTGGACAAAGCAAAATACAGGATGGGACTGGGGTGGATGAAAGACATGAATGAGTACAAGATGTTTATATATATTTACTAGAGGCCTGGTGCATGAAATTTGTGCACTGGGGGAGAGGGGGCCCTCGGCCCAGTCTGACATCCCTTTCACAATCCAGGACTGCTGGCTCCCAACCACTCGCCTGCCTGCCTGCCTGATTGCCCCTAACCGCTTCTGCCTGCCAGCTTGATCACCCCCTAACTACTCCCCTGCCAGCCTGATCGACACCTAACTGCTCCCATGCCAGCCCAATTGCCCCCAACTGCCCTCCCCTGCCAGCCCAGTCACCCCCAACTGCTCTCCCCTGCTGACCCGGTCGCCCCCAACTGCCCTCCCCTGCAGGGCTGGTCCCCCCCAACTGCCCTCCCTGCCAGCCTGGTCCCTCCCAACTGCCCTCCCTGCCAGCCTGGTCGCCCCCAACTGCCCTTCCCTGCAGGGCTGGTCCCCCCCAACTGCCCTCCCTGCCAGCCTGGTCGCCCCTAACTGCCCTCCCCTGCTGGCCATCTTGTGGCAGACATCTTGTGACCACATGGGGGTGGCCATCTTGTATGAGGATGTGATGGTCAATTTGCATATTACCTCTTTATTATATAGGATATGTTTATAATTATATAAAATTATATATACATATATAATTTCTGAACATGTGAATGTATTACTTATTCAATAAATTAAATTAAAAGTCATTTAAGTGATGTACTACTCTTAACAGAGAACCAGTTAAATAAATATGTTATATTCATAGAGTGGAATACTATGTGACCATAAAACAGAATAAGGAGACTCTTTATGTACTGATATAGAAAGATCTCTCAGATGTGTTATTGTATTTAAAAGAAAACCTGTATGCAGAATAATATCCTTAATATGCTACAATTTTTATGGAAGGAAGAAGAATATTTGCTTGCATATGATTAATTATGTGCATGTAGGAAATGACTAGCAGTGGTTGGTTGTATTAAGAGAAACAACTGTGTGATGTGACTTGAGGGTGCAAAAGAGACTTTTCACTGAATAGCCTTTTATGCTTTTATAAAACTACTTGAATATATTACCATTTTATAAATAAAATTCAAATATTTAATTAAATTTATTGGGGTGACATTGGTTAATAGGATCATATAAGTTTCAAGTGTACATTTCTATGATACATGATCTATATATGGCATTGGGTCCACCACCCGAAGTCAAAAAAATCTTCCATCACCAAATATTTGGCCCCCTTTACCCCTCCACCTTCCAGCCCCATTAAAAGTAGTATTTAACTATAATTACTGCTTTTTCCCTAAAGAAAATAAATGTATCAATAAGTTGGTCTTGAAATTAGAGAAGGGAAGAAAACCAAGCTCTAATTTATCAAAATACCTAATTTATGAAACTAATAATCCAACTACTATCAAACTACTAATATTTCACCTTACTTTTTTCTAACTAGTTTGATTCAAAACTTAGCTTAATAAAATTAACTGGGTTCATTATTCCCAGACATATAAATAAACGTCATGTTTGCCTCTCCTGCACCCCACTTCTCATTCCCAAAAGGGAAGACTAAATGGATTGAGAGTGCACAATTTAAATTTTACCTGGTTCATTGTCACTTTCAAATAATTTATGTATTTTAAGCAGCTGTTTTTTTCTCCTTATGTGTCAGTCATGCAAATTAGCAAGACCTCAAAGAAACTAGCCTATAATAAATCAGTTTTTAAAATAAGTGTTTCACAGGGTTATCTTTCCCTGTGTATTTTAACAGCTGCAAAGCACCCACCCTTCTGGACTAGAAAATAGTGGAAATATTATGAGCTTACAGTTAAACACACCGGAAGTTTAATCTTGCCCTGCCATTTATAAGCTGCTTGTCCTTGGACAAACCATTTTACCCCTTTGAGCCTCAATTGTCCTTGTCTGTAAAATAGGAGAATGCCTGTTCACAGGGCTGTCATTTAAATAAGGTCTGCGAGAGTGTGCAGTAGAATGCCTGATTCTGGGTGACCAATAGTCCTGGTTTGGCTGGGACTCTCTCCTTTAGCACCACAAGTCCTACATACTGGGCAGCTCCTTAGTCCTGAGCTGATAAGGATAGCTAATCACCCTATTCGGTACAAAAGAAACATTCAATGTGAATTAAAATGTTGGGTGCACAGACTAGGAAGGGCACTAGTGTCCATAGTAGATTATTTCCATGAGGGGCTTCTGTGAGAAAGGTACAAAAAAAGTCAGTTCTAAACCTTTTAGGCAATGGAAGGACAAGATAGACAAGGAAAGGTGAGTAGTGACTTGACTCAGGAGCTAGGTGGTCTGAGTTTTAGTGCTGGTACTGGTGAAGACCCACTGTGTGACTGGCTTCTGTGCCATTGGGTCTTGGGTTTACCATCTGTAATTGAGAAATTTAGACCGGCTCTTTCTTAGCTCTAAAATTCTATTTCAGGACTACGCAGAAATCCCCAACTGATATGAAAAATCTCGGAACACCACCCAAAGGAGGTGGAAAAGCTCAATGTCCCTTGTCTGGTCAGACCGTCCAGTGCTGCGAGCAAGTATGGAGCACTTTCTCCGTGTGGGGAACTTTCTGCCGGGTAGAAGCCAGGCGAGTAAGACGCAGCCCATGCCCTCCACTCACATAGGATGGAGTGAGTTATTTTTGCCTACAAGTATCTGAGAAATCTCTAGCAAGAAGTGGATTACAACTGAGTGTGAAGGTTGGGTAAAATATTAATAGGCAGTAGATGGCATGGCAGTGAGAGTAGAGATATTCTGAACAGAAGAGAGGGTGCTAGTTGTCTAGAATCCTACTGCAGACAGACTGCAAAGAAAGGTCATGGGGTTTAGTGAAAGCAGATAATAAATATTGCAGAGAGCTATTTTACTAGGGTCATAGCGATACCATCACAACTGCCAAGTGAGGAAGAAAATGGAGGCCTTGGGTAATGAGGGGAGGAGAGAGATGAGAACCTGAAGCAGAGGCAGAGCAGGGCCAAGGCAAGGTTTTTTAGAAAAGGGGGGAGATTTGAACATGTCTGTAAATATATGACAGATCAGCAGCACACAGAAAGAGCATATGTAGAAAAGTTTACTTTGGGAAGGAGCAAGAAAAATTTTTTTTCTTTTTAGACTTTAGGTACAGGAAGGAAAGAAAACTTCAGAGAAGATGAAAATAGTTGGTAGAGGGTGGGGAGAGAGAGAATTGGAAGAAGGAGTTAAAAGGTACAAACTTCCAGTTAAAAGATAAATAAGTACTAGGGATGCAATGTACAACATGATGACTATAGATAGTTAACACTGCTGTATAATATATTAGGGTTGTTAAGCAAATAGATCCTAAGATTTCTCACCACAAGAAAAAAAAACAACTTTTTTTCTTTTTTTTGGTATATATATGAGATGATGGATGTTAACTAAACTTATTGTGGTAATAATTTCACAATATATGCAAGTTAAATCATTCTGCTATACACCTTAAACTTACACAGTGCTATATGTTAATTATCTATAATAGTAAAAGCATAATATGCAAATCGACCGAATGACCGAACAGCAGAACAACCATCCGGACGATCTTTCAAATGACCACACTATGACACCCACTGGTGCCAGGCCAGGCAAGGCAGGTGCGATGCAATTGGTCAGGGGCCCAGCCATCGCCCCATGATCGCCCTGCAGAGGGAGACCCAGGCCACCAGCCGGCAGGGCAATCGATCAATCAGGGGGCTCCATGATTGCCCCAAAGAGGGAGGCCCAGGCCACCAACCAGTGGGTGGTGGAGGGTGGGCAGGGCCTCCCTCTGCGGCGGGTGGGGGGGTGATCCATTGCAGAGCCCTGGCCGGATGGACAGGGCCTACCTCTTTGCGGCGACCGGTTGTGGGGCTCCCAGACTGTGAGAGGGCATTGGCTGGGCTGAGGGAACCCCCCCCCCCAGGTACATGAATTTCGTGCACTGGGCCTCTAGTATCTCAATAAGCTGGAAAAAATAATATAATTATAATACTACCATAAAAAAACAGTTGGTGGGATTTGGGTTTGACAGTCTCAATCAACAGTGTAAAATAACTATCAGTTATTTTTAGTTAAAATATCATCTCAATTTGGTGAATTATCTTCATGTTTATATATCAAAGACAGTGGCACTCAATTAATGGGATAATTAATTTAGTGTTTTGGGTAACTGAAATTTATTGAAGGTTTCAAACAAAACTTGTGCCTTTGTTCCAACTTCTATCTTTGAATTTTGAAAAATCTATTACTCTACTCTCCTTCCTTGGCAATTAAAAAATAGGATCTATTAGATTTTTTTAGTTAAATTATTTAATTAAAATTGTTAATTATGCAAAATAACGAAAAATATGAAGAGGAAAAATTCTCACATAATCACAGTCCCAGACATTACTAATATTTTGGAGCCAGTATATCCTTATACTTTTTTTCTAGGCATTTTTGTTATGGCATTATGCAAATAATGTGTCACAGTTTTTTGTTCACTTAACAATAGAAAACAGGAAATTTCTCATATTAATACAAACTATTTTAACAGATGCTTCCACTCATCATTTTAATATCTGCATTCCATAATAAGATTGTGCCATAAATTATTTAAGTACTTTTCTATTTGGACATTTGGGTTTTTAATTTTTCACTGTTTTATATAATGTGGCAATGTGCAACTTTATGTATAAAGGGGTTTTCTAATTTATTTAGGATAATTTTCTTAACTTTGATTTCCCAGAAATAAAGTTCTTTTTTAAACAGCTTTTTAAAAATATTTTATTGATTTTTTTTTTACAGAGAGGAAAGGAGAGGGATAGAGAGGTAGAAACATCGATGAGAGAGAAACATCGATCAGCTGCCTCCTGCACACCTCCTACTGGGGATGTGCCTGCAACCAAGGTACATGCCCTTGACCAGAATCGAACCTGGGACCTTTCAGTCCACAGGCCAATGCTCTATCCACTGAGCCAAACCGGTTAGGGCTTTAAACAGCTTTTTATTGAGTACTAGAGGCCTAGAAATTCATGCATGGTGGGAGGGGAGGAGGTGTGTCCCTCAGCCCAGCCTGCACCCTCTCCAATCTGGGACCCCTTGAGGGATGTCCAACTGCCCAGTGGGATCGGGCCTAAACGGGCAGTCTGACATCCCTCTCACAATCCAGGACTGCTGGCTCCCAACCATTCGCCTGCTTGCCTGGCTTATTGCCCCTAACCACTTCTGCCTGCCAGCCTGATCACCCCCTAACCACTCCCATGCCAGCCTGATCGACGCCAAACTGCTCCCCTGCCGGCCCGATTGCCCCTAACTGCCCTCCCCTGCAGGCCTGGTCCCCCCCAACTGCCCTCCCCTGCTGGCCTGATCACCCACAACTGCCCTCCCCTGATGGCCATCTTGTGGTGGCCATCTTGTGTCCACATGGGGGCGGCCATCTTTCACCACATGGGGGCGGCCATCTTGTGTGTTGGTGTGATGGTCAATTTGTATATTACTCTTTTATTAGATGTGATAGTTCACATACCCTACACTTCACCCACTTAAAGTATACAATTCAATTGTTTTTCATATATTTGCAGATATGTGCAAGTATAACCATAGTCCATTTTAGAACATTTTTATTACCACCCAAACCTTGTATGATTTTCTTATTATCTCTCTAACCGCCCCCCTCCTCCCCACACACACACACCCATCTTCCACCAACCCTAGGCAAACACTACTTTATTTTCTGTCTTTATAGATTTCCCTGTTCTGAATATTTCATATGAATAGAATCAAGTAATATGTGGTCTTTTGTTAACTGGCTTCTTTCACTTGGCATAATATTTTCAAGGTTTATCCATGCTGTGGCATCTACCCATAGTTTATTCCTTTTTATAGCTGAATAATACTCCATTGTATGGATATACCATATTGTTTACCCATTTGCCAATTTATGGACAGTTGGGTTGTTTCCATCTTTTGGCTTTTGTGAATAATGCTGCTATAAACATTTGTATACAGGTTTCTGTATGGACATCTGTTTTCATTTCTTTGGGGTATATATATCCTAGGAATGGAATTGCTGGGTCATAGGGCTATATATGTAAGTTCCTGTTTAAAAGAGCTTGTATACAATTAAATCTCTTAATATTTAGCTCCATATTGCTTTTCTAAGGGTGTTGAATTAACTCAATTCAGCGATTGAAGATTTAACAATTATTTAGTCAGTTGGTTCTCAGGGAGTAATGATGTCCCAAAGTAAAAGCCTAAGACAGTGTTGTCCAATAGAAATATAAACCAAGTCATATGTGTAATTTTAAATTTTCTAGTAGCCACATTTTTAAAAGTAACAAAAATAGGTGAAATTAATTTTAATAATAACTTTATTGAACTCATTATATCCAAAATATTCTTACCTTTTCAACCTGCAATCAATTTAGAAATTATTACTGAGGTATTTTATCTTCTTTGGTATTCACACTGTTTCCAAAATCTAGTATTTATTTTAGACTTTGGCACATCTTCATTTGAACTAGTCATATCTTAAGTGCTCAGTAGCCAATTGTGACTAATAGTGGATAGTGGCCAGGAGTTTGGCTGACTACATCTTCTTTCGAAGGCAGCAGGAAGTTACTTTTAAAACTTATCCTCAGATTTATTTTCACTTATCTTCCTCTTTTTAATAAAAAAAAATGAAGCATGAACAAAACTTTGCTGACTAAAAATTCCTCCTAGGTTGTGAGTGGTTGACGAAGTATTTACTAATTTCACACACTACGTATTTCTACTAGATGAGTGACAGTGTATAATGTGTAGGGGGAAAGACAGTCTTAGAGCATCCACTCTTTTTTTTATTATTGATTAAGGTATTACATATGTGTTCTTATCCCCCCCATTGCCACCCACCCCCAGCCCCGCTCATGCCCTCACCCCCCGGTGTCTGTGTCAATTGGTTATGCTTATATGCATGCATACACGTCCTTTGGTTGATCTCTCCCCCTTACCCCCACCCTCCCTACCTTCTCTCTGAGGTTTGAGCATCTGATCAATGCTTCTCAGTCCCTGGATCTGTAAAAAGGAAGGATCTTCTACCATTTGCAACAGCATGGATGGAGCTGGAGAGCATTATGCTAAGCGAAATAAGTCAGCCAGAGAAAGATAAATATCACATGATCTCACTCATTTGTGGATTATAATGATCAATATAAACTGAGGAACAACAAAAAAAAAAAGATCCAGAGCATCCACTCTTTTATTTCAGGTAACTTGGACAGACCCTGGAGCTGCTTTTGTTTCTGGGATCTATGTGACTGTGCTGAATGCTAAGCACCAAAGCTAACATTGTCCAAAATTGGTAAACAATTCCCTTTATTGAGTTTTTAATGATGAGATAAACAGGAAAGAAAGAAAGATAGATAGATTTCACTGTACTATACTGGTGAAAACCATGTTTTCCAATTTATTCTTCTCACTATACAAAGTGTGTAATTTGAGATTCTGTATAGTCCCAGGACACAATGATCCTTCTCTGTTGTATGGCAACTGCCTGCCATGCATAATTATTTTCCAAAAGCGATTCAGGTCATAGATGATGCAGAGAATGGGGAAAGGGTCCTGGGTGACCTTAGGCAGGTTTTTTTACTAGTAGGAATCAGTTGGATAGTTATCACCACCTGGCGCTGCTAATGAGTCTAGTTGGGAAAACAAAGCTGCTAAGCATTCCACAGCAGATTGCACTGTGGTCCAGGTCTTCGGAGTCTTCTTGGGGTCTGTTGAGCATCTAAAGATAAATTTTAAAGTGTTTTGCCTAGTATAGAAATTGAACTCCTGTTTTTTCAGTTTTAAAAGGAACATGTTATTTAGAAGTATCATTAGTGTTGATTAATTTGTGCTTCTGTAACCTGAATATTTTACTGGGTCATAAAATAATTTTCAAAGTTTAAATATATTTGTATGCATTAAAAGCAATTTATTCATAATATTCTTGGAAAAAGTCAACCATCTCTTCCAAGAAGGTATTTCCACTACTAATTCAAGTTGCCTCTAAACAACCCATATAGAGACAATATAGTACAGTCAGTCAGAGCAGGAAGTCCTGTCACCAGAAGCAAGTTATTTTTCTTTGAATAGAGGAACAATGAGAGCTATTTTAAGGATTGAGTGATATAATGCATATATGGTACTTAGCTGAATACCCATCACTGCTGTCTTTGTTGTGGTTTCATTTTATTTTCGTTTTTGGTTATTATTCGTACATATATCTTATGTATTCCAAGCTATCACAGCATAAAGAATTGCAAATAAAAAGCCCAAGGAATCTATAATAATAAAAGCGTAATATGCTAATTAGACCAGACATCCTTCTGGATGAAGCTGGGGCTGTGAGGGAAGCCCAGGTCCTAGGTGCCTGCCAGCGGCCGGAGGGAAGCCTGGGTCCCGGGTGCCAGAGGGAAGCTGGTGCTGGCAGCCGGGGGAAGGAAGGCCTACTCTTGCACAAATTTTGTGCATTGGGCCTCTAGTATTAAATAATCAAACAACAATTACTATATAACCCAACTGCAATGCTATGAGAGGAAAGAAAGCATGGCTATCCCATAAGTTGTGAGAACTAGGGAAGAGAAGACTGGAGTGATGGGAAGAGGAAATAGTAGGAAACATTAAAGTAACATACTTACTAAGAAGATGCTTTACTAATACACTCCACCTATTGTAATTAATTCAATACCTACTTATTGAGCACTAACTATATGCAAAACATTGTGCTTGGTGTGAGGGTTACAAAGATTGGATGTGTAGCCCACCTCCAGTAATTGTGAAGCCCAGCAGAGGGTGGCTTTTATTATTGTATGAACCACCTTGCCCTGCTTGCCACCCCAGCTTCTTGATTATGAGCAGAAATGCTATCTTACTTACTTTTATACCTCTGCACTGAGCACAGTACTCAATAAATGTTTGCTGAAGTGAATTCCTAAGCATGAAAAGGGAATCAACCACTATTGGATTTCCAACTGTCATAGATAAGCTCCTGGAAGGCAAAGACTCATGCTTATAAATTTCTGGATGCCAAGGAAGGTGGATTCTTGATATTAGTTTAGCACAGTGATTTTTAACCTCCTGGCACAATAAACTAATTACTAATATTCTGCTACACACCAAAAAATACGTATTTTTTGCCACCAACCTGGCCAAAAAAAAAAAATAGGTATAATTTTGACTCATTCATACTGGATGATTATTATTGCATTGGCTGTTGTCATTCTTTTTTATTTGACAATGTAAGGGGGGGAAAGTCAGTGCCCCTGTCTAAATAGTTAGGTATTGCATGTTTTAAAAATTATTGTGGCACACATGTGCCGTGGCACACTGGTTTACTGGTTTAGCAGTTATGCCAATATTAAAATTGCATTATTAAAATGAGAGTTGCTCTGTAATATCAAAATGCAGTTATTGCAGTTTCAATTTTCAGTAGGTTTCTTTAGTCACAGATGCATAAAATAGACAATTTCATTGCACTGTTATATCTAAATAATGGAAATAAAGCAATGAAAATGTGTTCTCTGATAAATATGTTATTTTTGTTGAAGTTTGGAAAACCTTTTACTTTTCAATGAGATGCTATAAATAAGCTTTTTATTGAATCATAAATGCTGGGACTTCATCATTTATTTTCCATTCAGATTACCTTATTTTCCTAAAAAAATAATAGATGTTGAAAAATGTTTAAATGAGGAAAAACTGATTACAGAATATGTGTGTGTTTTCCAATTCTCATGTGGAGGTAATGTAGTCAATGAGAGCAATTCATAATACTGTTTCAGTGTATTTGGTAAAATTATGTTTTGAGGATGCATCCTTTCTGATGTCCTGTGAAATAAATTTTGCATCATATTATTACTGAACTTTGTTAGACAGTGGAAATTTGTAACTGATTCTTTGATAGGCTGAGTGGAAACAGGCTACGGATATTCATTCCTGTTATATATAGTTATAATTGGTAGTCTGGAATTAGATGCTAATCCACAGCCTAATCCAAGCATGATAACTTTTCATTAATCTGTGATGGGTTTTTATTTCTTTATTATGAGCTAAATGTATAAACACAAAAGAATTAATAATCATCTTGTCACGACTTAATCCTCAGAGCTCCCTCTGCTGGTAGTGAAAAACAACAAATTTACAGAGAGCTTAAGAATGAGGTTAATATTATTACCACACTTTTGCCATTTATATTAAAGCTAAATTTATTGTTAGACACTTGTGCAATAAAGCCAAATGTTTTGGTTTATGGCAAGCCAGCTTTTCCACTAAAGATTAAGTGATATTTTTGTGGTTGAATTAATTAGTCTTTTCATCAGAGAAAATTGAACTATTTTGTATTTAAAATAAATATTTGCCAGAGTTATACAGAGTAATTTACAACATCACTATACAAATGATTACCAACAGTTTACATAAATGGAAACAGAACACTTAATAGAGAATAGTGAAGATTTAGTAGCTACCCAAACTACTCCACCCTCCCCTACATAATTCCTATATAACATACACAGCACACATGCCATCCAAAAAAACAATTACTTTCTGGGCCACAGTACCTCAACATCTATGTATATATAATAGAGAAATATGCTAATTAACCGGGATGCCGTAACGGGTCGACTGGACAGGAGGAGGTTGAACGCGCACCGTCGGGGATGGGGCGGCAGGGGCCTCCACGAGCCTGCGCTGGGGGAGGGCCTGATCAGCAGCGGCCGTGGCTGCTTCAAGAGCCAGAGAGGGAGGCAGGGCTGGACCGGCAGTGGCTGCTGCGGGGCCCGGGGAGCGAGGCAGGGCCAGACTGGTGACTCGAGGGTGGGCAGCGCCGCACAATTTCGCATCACGTGCTGGGCTCCTAGTAATACATAAAAATTGGAAAAATATATTCAATTGGCAATCCTCCGAGTTAAATACAGTGCTCTTTTAACTTTGAAAAGTACTTTCATATTTACCACCACATTTTATCCTAACAACCCTTGAGATAGGACGGGTACTGTCACCCCGATTTAACAGGCATAGTAACTGAAGTTAGGGGCTAAACAATTGTCCCAAAATTATACACTAGTTAGTGGATGAGAGCCTTGGGCTCTTCCAGTATGGCCTGTAGGCCTCTTTCTACCGAGTACTATTTATTATTAACCAAGTTGTCTTGAATTGCCTGTCCATATTTATGCTTTGCAGTGACTTATTGAGGACACCTCTTAATGAACCCAAATCTGAGAGCTGTAGACAATTTTAAACTAAGGGTTCTATCAATGAATTAGAAGAGAGAAAAGAACAGGGCTAGTGAGGTGGGGATCATTTTATCATCATCCCCTGTGTTGGTACATAAAGGGTGGGCTGTGTTCTCTGACTTCCAAGATCATTTGGGAAGTGTTCACTGTATTGAACCATTGTATTGAACCATGTGTTCTAATTGGGTCAACCTCAAGATAAAAACAAATAACTACTCCAGTACTCAGGAGTCATCCAGGCCTATAAGCAGAGAGTTTTTTAAAACCAAATCATGAAGTTAACTTTTTTCCCAGGCATAAGTGAATAACCTTTTAGCAAAATTTAATGATAGAGTTGAGATAAAAAATTCTGGTCTAACTAACAATCCTCAGAGAAATAGGTTTGATGATTTCAGTTCAGTGCATATCATGAAAGCACTCTGGCACAAATGATAGGATGTTCATGAGGAGGTAATATACAGAGCCACAGATTAAATTACTTTTCACCCCAAGAGATATTTATAGGAGTGATCTATCAAGGTTACAGGGAAGGACAGTGACATGGCAGTAAGAATGCTCAACCTAAGCTTATATGCTGGAATATAAAGACACCTGCAGTTTTGACCTTGTTAACTATTACAAATTGACAACTTTTCATTAAAAAAATGTTTTGGTACAGAAATCACTTCTAAAGATTTATACTTGTTTATCAAGTTGAATAAAAGTGCAAAAATGTACCAATCTATTTTACTATAGAAAAGATACTACCTACATCTTAAAAGAAGATATATAAAATTAGTTTCCATAGCAAAAATAGTTAATTTATTTTATTATAGAACAGATGCTACTTATATCTTAAAATAATAAATAAAGACCAGAAATATGAAATTATTGTCTTCACAACCATAAAATCCATTCAATTGTAAAAAACATGATTTTTCTGAATAGAAATTTCAGTAAACATTTTGCCTTTAAAAACCTACCATGAGATCAACTCAATTTCAATTACATTTCAATGTTAGATAATACAGATGGATTCAATTGTCATCTTCTAACCCACAATTTCTACTCCAATAGTTCTTAATTGGAATGAAGTATGGTCCACCTGACCTTTAGACTTCACACACATAAAAAAAAAAATTATATTATTTCCTTGTCTTCTCAACAATGGAGAAAATAGACCTAAGTATTCTTTCAAAAGTATAGTAACACTTTAACTATATCTCATATATTTGAGTACTTCATTATTCATAATACAAGAACCAAGGAACCAGAAAAAAAAAATCAAGGAAATAAAAATAAATCCAGCCAAAGTTCATCCATCCACTTTATTCGTGAGGAAGTTCCTGGGCCCCTCTTTTATAGCCTCTTTCCTCTTACTTTCATACACGTTCCAACAAGCTTAGGTTACCCTGGAAGAAAAGTATTACTAGAGGTGGGCATACTGACATGACAAACAGTATTTTATGTATAGCAGATACAAATAAAATTACCACTGTGGTCTAAAGAAAAGGCGCATTGTAAAAAATGCACACAAAATTCCTTCTCTTGTCTAGTCATTATATCACAGTGCAAGGTTGAAATGTACATTTTATAATCTCTTAATTTATAATAAACTGCTGAGCCTTTATGGCATGCAAACTGGATAAGGAGTACTTACTGCACCACTTGGCTCAGACTGGACTGTCACAAACCCAGAGAGAGAGACCCCAGAGAAGGTTTTCACTGGGGAGGGGAGGACGTGTCTCTTCCTCCATGCTTGAATGCAAACCTTTAGCTTCGGAGGTCCAGAGGAGGGCCTGGGGGAGAGGAGGGGAGCAGCCAGAGTTGGCAGCCCATGTAACTTATCCATGTAGACCACTTCTGCAGAATCTCCACGACAGGTTCTTCTGTGCTACTTGTACTTCAGCTCAGGAAAGCGGAGTCGCCAAACCCTTCTGGGCAGCATCCAGCAAAGGTGGGAGTAAAGATTTCCTCCTTTTGATATTAAGACAGTGTGACAAGAGCAAGAAATGGAAATTCGGGGTTACATACTTGGTGACCAGTTGTCCTCCCACAGCCATGAATCATGGCTAAAACAGAAAGCCATACCAAATATATTCTGCCAATTGAACTTTCAATGCTAAATTAAAGCTCCATTTTTTTCCCCTCTGTAAATATTACCTTGGTTTGATGAAGTCATAGTTCCTGTGTTTCTTTGGTTCTTTCCTGAAATGTTGATGAACAAACGTGGGAATATTCTGCAAAGACAGTGTCAAAAGATAAATTTCTGACTTTGAGTGGATATCACTGAGAAGCTTTAAGCACCTTTAGAAAATCTCTAGTGATTATGTGGAGAATCTCGAAGTGATTAATTGAAACTGGGTTCTCAAACTTCTTAAGTATGAGGATCCTGTGCTGCAAGTTCTTGAACTTTTAGTATCTGCTGATTAGGAAGCTACATAGTGATGACAAGCTATTGCCAGGTTAATGATCAATTTAATTTTAAATTAGCTTGCAATTAACAATTTACATCATCTACATATATTTGAAAAGTAGCAGTACAGTACATATATACATGTATATGAGAGACACAAATTCAGAATCCATTTATACACCTTTTACAGTAACTCCAAGGGAACATAGAGACTAAGTCCATAGGTTGGAAAGTACTTCTTCAGAATAACTAAACTTATGAAAATAATAAATAGCTGAAGGAACATCTGACCATTTTGAATATGGCATGTTTTATATTTTAAATTTTTGTATTAAATGTATTAGAGTGATATATATATATATATATATATCCTCTCTCTATCGAGTATACACACACACACACACACACACACACACACACACACACAGTATATATAAAAGCCTAAGTGACCCAACAACCAAATGACCGGTCAACCAGTCGCTATGACATGCACTGACCACCATGGGGCAGGTGCTCAATGCAGGAGCTGCCCCCTGGTGGTCAGTGTGCTCCCACAGCCAACCTCCCACTGCCGGTCAACCTCCCATGGTCGCTCCCCCCAGCCAGCTGGCCCCGATCACCCCGATAGAGCCAGCTGGCCAACCTCCCGTGGTCCCTCCCCCTTGGCCACCCAACCTCCCACAGCCCCTCCCCCCGGCCAACCTCCAATGGTCCTGATCGGCCCCAATTGCCAACCAGGCTGAGGGACCCCACCCATGCACAAATTTGTGCACCAGGCCTCTACATAGACTCCAAGTATACAATTCTATAATGCGTCATCTGTATATTGCATTGTGTGTTTACCACCCAAAGTTAAATCTCCTTCCATCATCATATATTTCTCTTTCTTTACCCTTTACTATCCCTTCCTATCCCCATTTACCTGGTAACTAGCATACTGTTGTCTGTGTCTATGAGTTTTTGTTTGCTTGTTTGTTCATTTGTTGCTTTTACTTTTATATCCTACATGAGTGAAACCATATGATTCTTGACTTTTTCCATCTGACTTGTTTTGCTTAGCATGATATTCTCAAGATCCATCTGTATTGTTGCAAACACCAGGATTTCATCTCATCTTATGGCTGAGTAGTATTCCATTGTATATATGTACCACTTTATCCAGTCATCTATTGAAAGGACATTTTGGTCGTTTCCATAGGTTGGCCACTGTGACTAATGCTGCAATGAACACAGGAATACATATATCTTTAGGAATAAGTGCTTTCAATTTTTTTCAGATAGATACCCAGAAGAAGGCTTGTTGGGTCAGATGGTAACTCTATTCTTAATTTTTTTGAGGAGCCTCCATACTGTTTTATATAGTGGCTGTTCCAGTTTACATTCAAATGTGGATATATTTTAAATTGTCAGGAACCTGGAAACAGCTCAAATTGAGTGTCCTGCCTTTCTTTTTAAAGATCAAATACATTTTGAATGTGAATAGGATAAACAAAAACCTAAATGCTTGACTGGCATTGACTTTACATTTTAACATAGGAAGGGATATCAACAAAAACGAATACTCGTGTGGAAAAAAATTTGGTTTTCCTTTTTCTCTTTTATTCTAGAAAAATAGGCAAAGACAGAAACATATAAGATGATTAGGTAGTAGAACCATATAGTGGCTAAGCTCCTAGTTTTGGGAGCCAGATAAACCTGGGTTTGACAGCAGGCCTCAGCCCTAACCAACCGTAGGATCTTCAGTTTCTTGATATCATTTTTTCATCTGTAAAATAGAAATAGTGCCTACATTATGAAATGGTGGTAAGGGTTGAATGACATACTTGTAAAGTGCTTGGTGCACAAAAAAAGCTCAAAAAATGGTGGCCGTTGTTATTATTAGTGAGCTCTGCATGTAAATGGATATTCTCATGGGTTTTATTTTCAGAAAGCTTATATTTTTTAGTATACACAGAGAAAGGACAAATTACAGACAGACCTAAAAGCTAGATCTCCAAAATGCAACAAGAGGTGTCCTCACTCCACTTAAGTCAACTCCAAGAGATGAGAGAAGAAGAAGGAATTTTTATCACTGTTTAGTTTGTGCTTGGGCTCTTTGCTGAGGCCACAAGTAAATGGTCTCTATACTCTTGGTATTATGGCTACCACTTGAAAAAGAATTAAACCATTTTCTTGTAAAAAATAAAAAAGTAAAAAGCCTGTACACTTAACAGAATGTCTGAGACAAATGTGGACTATGACAGAGACATAGCTTTTGGACCATCTTAGTGTTTGAGGGAAGTTTATAGGCTTCATTTGTGATAGGTCGACACTGCACTTTTTCTTTAATAGAACATTAATTCCTTTTCACCACCCCTTCAAAAGAACTGCTGAAAAAACAAAACAACTCATAAATATGCTGTGGATCTAAGTTGGAAAACCCAATTGCCACTTCTCATTCTTGTATAACTCTGAATATTTTGCATTTCTTTCACCTTGACAATAAATAGGTATAAAGATCTACTTCTTCTTATTTGGCAGGGTGGGTGCAGTGGGAAGACTCAACTTAGCATTTCCTTTTTTCTTGAAACTTATTAAAGTCCTTAGGAGCCCAACCTTTAGCTTCACTTGAAATAAAGATTGTAATACCAAGTAAGTGTCGTTGGCCCTTCCGGGATTTTCTTGAAGTCTGCAGAAAATCATCCTGATAGCACCTGAAGGATCAGGAGGGGATAGTTCAATTACAGTCGGGAAATGCTGCAAAGATCTGCACATAATTCTCACAGTGCTCATTACCTCTGGCTTTCTGCCTTAGCAACTGCCATGTACTACATCAAGCGTGTAAATGTTCTATGCAGAATGCTTTTTTGTCACAGCCTTTGAGCCCGCCGGGCACAGGCAAGGCTAAGAGAAAGTTAGCATAAGACATTTGGGACACAGTTCCCTAACTTTTCAAAATATTGAGATGATAATCGTGAAATGTATGATGAATAAGAATATCTGAATGTACTGCATAACAATTAGTTTGTTAAATCTTAACAATTAGTTTTATATCTGTGAAAGATATAAAAACTGTTAGCATCTTCATTTGGGTTTGTTTGGTGGATTGTTTTCTAGTATAAGCTTTAAGAATTCATTCAGTGTCAACCATCAAGATAGGCCTATGTGTCCTAATTCCTCTAATCTGTTATGCTTTCCTGAAGTCATATAAGGTCTGGGCTTTGTTCTATCAAATTCTGTTTTGGTTTTAGTCTCCTATCATTCATAAAACCATTCCACAGATATTTATTAAGCTCCTACTGTATGCTAGGCACTAAGTATACATAGGTATGTACTCGCTGCCTTTGCATAGATTACAATCTGTGGAGAGACCAATGATAAGCAAATAAATATGCAACTGCAAATTGTGAGACATGCTTAGAAGGAAACTAGTAGGGAGCAGTTGACAGTCAAACAGATGGGGCCTCTCTGGAGTGACATTTAAGTCACGGTGTGCAAGGTGAGAAGTACCCAGAGCTTTCCAGGAAGGAGGAGCAGTAGGATATGCTCAAGGATTTCTGGGCGTTCCCAGGACCCACTGAAGGCCCCTGTGGCTGAGGCAGGGCAGGTAAGAGGCAGTGGGGGGCCGTGTTGGAGAGGTGGTAGGGCCAGATCATGCAGGGCTTTCCTTGTGTTTTCTAAAGTGCAATGAAAAGCCTTTGAAAGGTTGTAAGCAGGGGAGTGGCATGTCTTTAAATGACCCCTCTCTAATTGCTCTGTGCTAAATGGACTGAATATTGCTAATATTGGAACCAGGAAGACAAGAAGGAAGCATTTGCAATTGGCCATGCTATTGGAGTAGTTCTCTTTGTTTACTTCAAGAGAAGTTATAAATGCAGATGGAGAGTAAACTCCAAGGCAAGTAAGCACTGTGCTGCTAACCAAACTTAGTGTAGTATTTATAACTATGTCCAATTACTTAATTTCCCTGAGCATCAGTTTTTCTGAAGAAATTTGCTGGCCTTGAAGAGTTATATTAAGGATTAAATGACAACATTAATGAGTGAGAGGCATCTAATACCATGCTTGGCACAGAGTAGGTGCTCAATAAATTATATTGTTATTATCGTTTTCCATAAAGTAGTACTTCTTATGACCCACATAATCTCCATTTCAAAAAGTTGTTAATATCTTTATTTATAAACTTGCTAAGACAGAAACTACCTTGTTTAAGTGGGTCCCTATCTTCTTATTTTTTCTTTTATATCTTGGAGTAGAGACTGATTTTGCAAGAAAATGAATAATCTATTAAGTATATGAAAATCAATCAAATCTTTAAAAATTAAAAGTATGTTTAATGCCATCCTGGTAATAGTTTTTTTCTGATTTTTTTTGTTTTTGTTTTTCTGGTTAGGGGTAGGACACATTTTACATTGCCATCTTTGTATATATACAAGTGGAGAGAGAAAATATTTCAAATGCAAATTAGAAATTTATTTAAAAGTATGCTTTCAATTTTAATTGTATGCTAAATCTAAATTATATTTTATCAGTCAATATTTGTCATTTAAAACAGTATATTTGAATTTTACATTATGAAATCATTAAATATTAAGAGCCAAGTTCAACTAATATTTTCACTCACTAAATTTATTAATAAGATATTGGTGTGTCCTTCTCAGCAAATGATTATCCTTCACAACAGAGAAATATAAATAGTATTTTCATTAGTGTTCTCCATATTCTTAGTGCTTTAATCCATGCTCAGTTTTTAGCTATATGAACAACCAGGAATTTGGCCTGATTTCAGGGGGGAAAGAAAGTGAAATTTTGGATTTGGGACTATTGGGTCAGAAATAGCTTCAAGGGCATCTGGAAAGTACTTCCTTAAAGGACCTATGACCCAATCATGAGAGAGAGAGAGAGAGAAAGAGAGAGAGAGAGAGAGAAACAGAGAGAGACAGAGACAGAGACTACAGCTACACAGGACCCTATCCTGACAATATACATGGTTGGGCATATGTTTGAATCTAGTGCCAATTATAGAACCCTCTATAAAGGAATATGTTACTAGATTGATAGACTGTAAGTCAGATAGAATGAAGATCCCATAAATATAGCTATAGCCAGAAAAATCTGGATTAAAATACTGTTGGTGAACAGTCGGTTAACTAGGTTCTAGTTCCATTCCCCAGCACTAGCATCCCTTTTTTAAATGAAGAATTGTGTTTGTCATGTTGACTTGTGGATAAGTATGCCTCAGGTCAGCCATAGAATTCCCTTTAACACTGAATGAGGGTAAGGTATGGAATCAACAAGGACAGAAGAAAATAACTACAGCTTGGCTCAATCTTTCTTGGAAAACAAGTTTGAAAATGGGGCACATACATCTTAATTATAAATTTAATGAGTGATAATTGTCAAAACCTGGAAACAACCAAGATGTCCTTCTATAGGTGAAGGGATAAACTCTAGTACATCCAGACAATGAATAGTAGTCAGTGCTAAAAAAAAAAACAAAAAAAAAAAAAAACGTGATCTATCAAACCATGAAAAGATATGGAAAATACTTAAATGCATATTGCTAAGTGAAAGAAGCCAGTCTGAAAAGGCTACAAACTGTTTGATTCCAAGAATATGGCATTCTGGGAAAAGTAAGATTATGGAGGCAGCGATGAGACTAGTGACTGCCAGGGTTAGGGAGTAGACAGAACAGTGAGGATTTTCAGGGAGTGAAACTACTCTGTATGATACTATAATAACGGATATATGACATCATACATTTGTTCAAACCCATAAAATATACAACACCAAGAGTGAACCCTAAGTTAAACTGTGGTCTTTAGGTCATTGTGATGTGTCAGTGTTGGTTCATCAATGGTAACAAATGTGCCTCTCTGGTAGGTGAGTGTTGATAACGGAGGAGGCTTTGCATATGTGAAAGCAGGGTATTCGGGAAATCTCTCTACCTTCTACTCAGTTTTGCTGAGAAAGGCTTTTTATAAATAGTGTCTTATTATTGGATAATTGTTACTTTTGCTGCGTTCTTACTTTGTGTCAGGCACAGTTAAACACCTGGTCACATTTAATCCTGAACAAAACTCTGTAAAGTAGGTACTATTATTATCATTATTCCCACTTTACAGAGAAGGAAATCAGGCTTAACTTGACAAAGGTCAAAATAGACAGATCCTACACTTGTCATTATACCATGCTGTCTCAGGCCACCTCACTAAAGGCACTGCTTTGTCACAGGGACATTGTAACATGCGGGCATGCGTAAGAACTGTGATAGGGAAAACAGAAATTTTGTATGAAGCTATTTATAAGTAAGTTGTAAAGATCACATAGACTGACACCAAGTGAGAGATCCAGGGAAAATCTTAGCATCAGGAAACGTGTGTGTGTGTGTGGGGGGGGGGGGGGGTAATGTTTGTGATTGTTTTTGTCAAAGGGGAAAAAAATACAGTTAAAAGTCTTCTGGTGGCAAAAATTTAAATAGATTTTAATGATTTATGCTCTGAGTGGGGGGAAAAAAACTGTTCTTCATTATGGCCAAAATAAAGTAAAATATGACTTTTTCACTTTTTAGTGATGTATACTAGTAGGCTATACCCCACACTGTGCCCTCACAGGGCATGTACAAAGGGAAGACTGAATTCATTAATAACGTAAGGACGCCCACATCTGGTTGATCCTCCCAGGTGAATGAAACCAAAGCCTGATTTAACAGATGGACACTGCACTGCTTCCTGATGGTAAAATCGCCAGATGTTTAGAGATTCCACAAGTACAAAGGCAGAAGGAAGTGCGTTAATGATGAGGTTTCTGGCACACCTTTGAATTTCTTACTTTTCACACTACATTTTCTTGCACGTCAGGTTCATGTGCACGAGTTGTGCCATTATTTGAGTTTAATTAAAATAGAATTGTACTCTAAAATATTTTATTCTAAAAAATAAGGAGCAAGGGAAATGTTATTATATACCATTACCAGGCTATACCAAACATTATTCAAAGCTTGAAAAAAAAATCTATTGTTTTGTTTCCCATTGATTTTCTTTTGCAAAAGCCCTTGACATGGCCTGGGCCAGTAATACCAGCCTTTGTGGAATGACTTGCCCAGTCCTCCCTGGCTCTGCATCCTCGGCTGTGCAGGGGAGCCTCTGGCAGGAGGATCACCGCAGGTTTGCTCCAACGCTTTACTAAGCTGTAGCCATTATTTTTAAGCCTCCTATCCTAAAAAAGTGTTGGGCCCACTTTCATTCATGAAGGGGAAAGTGTGGAGGCCTTAATGCTGGGGAACTGGCGTGAGGACTTCGGTGCCAGTAGGGCTGTAGGAGGAAGATTATTCCATGATGGGTAAGAGCGTAAGAGCGATAGCTGTGCAGAGAGCAAAACCTGGGTTCCAGTCCTGGCACCAGCATTTACTAACCACGTGGCCTGTCATTGGACCAGTTACTTAACCTCTCTATGTCTTGGTTCTGCTTTCTCTTCTGTGCAATGGGGAGCCTCATGCATACCTCATAGGACTGAATTGGTAATTAAATTAGGTAAGGGGTAGAAATGCACTTTGCATGCTGCCTGGTACAGCGTTAAGTCCTTAAAAAAGAAAAGAAGAAATCAGAGATTAAAAGAAAACTATGCATCGTGAATTTCCTTGTATACTGCCTCGGATGACAACACAGTCTCCTTTCCTTTGTCCTCAGAATATTTCCATTTTGATGTCTGGAATGAACTAGTTTCTGCTTATTTGTTCCATACCTGTCTTGATCACTCCAGTAATCAAAGTTCTGGGCCTTATGTACAGTGTAGTAAATGTGGACAACAATATTGTATTATAATCACCAAACTTGCTGAGATTAGACCTTAATTATTCCCCCCCCCAAAAAAAAAAAAGAACAATAATTATGTGAGGTGATAGAGGGGCTAACAATCACTACAATAGCAATCCTATTATAATATATAACTGTATTAAAACAATTTGTCGTACATTTATACTATGTTATATATCAAATATATTACATTCATTCATTAACTAGTTAATTAGTTAATTAATTAATCAGGGTCCTGGATTTTCCTCAAATGGAGCTTCCTGTTTCAGATCTGAGAGCAGGCCAAGGGGCCCACCCAGCACAGCTCTCTTGTCTCAGTTTCTCTTTTAAATATTAAGAAATTTGGCCTTCTGAGTCCCATCTGAATACAGAGAGAAGCGACAACACACACACACACAGACACACACACACACAAGTCGCTTTCTCCAAGAGTCTTTTCCTTGTTCTTTCAATGGGGTGAAGCTGCCCAAGGGTTAAGTGCTGTGCTACCAACTGATGGAAGAGAGACACACCCTGAAAAAGTAAGGCCGAAGTTCCCTTTTTCCTAGTCTTTCTCAAACTACCTGCTGGGTGACTGTTTAATTAGTGGGCAAACAGTGATTCCCAGAAATTATGGAGTCTTTAGAGTTCACAAGGATATAGTTCCTAATGTTTTTTCCCAGCAATATATACAACTATTTCCTACTGTTAAGTAGTAGGCTAATCTGAATATTAACTATCTGCCAATTTCAACACACCTCTCCTATAAACATTTCCTTCCTGGGTAGGGAGGAAGCCCAAATGATGTGGTCCTGGGTAGTTCTTTAACTTTCTTTTTTATGATTGGTGCAGAGCATCTGATTATTTCCAGGTGTTTCAGAGTTTCTCAGGGTCTCCTTGTTATTTCTCCCCTCTTTGAGCTCCTTTGGCAATGAATGTGACCATGAGTCCACAGCTATAAAGGATGTGTTCACCACTTCCCTCTTATGTCTGTCTCTTTATTTAACCACAAGTTCACTGTCTGTATCCATGTTAATTCCCCGAGGTATTCACACAGCATTTGTGTTGACTGCCTTAATTTTGATCTTCTCTAATCATTCCCTGCCAGATGGTAGTTAAAGTTTAATGGCCCCTGTAAAAATAGTTCCCTTTCTTCTTTCATCAGTCATGTGTGTTTACTTAGCTAACTGCTAGATGTTCAGAGTGAACACAAAGTGACCACCAACAAAATGAATTCAACAAACACATTGGCTTAATACTTTTCATGGTAGCTAAAGATGTTGCCTGCCATTACCCACTCAGCCATTATCCTTACCTTTTATTGTCTTTCCTTTCTATTTTGTTAGTTTTCTTTCCTTTTTATCTCCCTTTTTGGGTTGTTTGGTGGAAAACCACAAGACCGTTAGGCCTGGCAGCCCCCAGTATCCAACAATTAAAGCGTGTGGATATGTCCGGATACAATAGCATTTAAATGCTAAATAAATGCCATTTGGCATATCTGTAGAACTTTCCTTGGCACACCCCTAAGATGTGTGGGTAAGCATCATTCTTTATGTTTCAGATTAGCTAGCTAACTCTCAGCAGGCCACACAAGAGGCTGGGATAGAAAGTTGGCATTTTAAAGGAACAAAATGAAGAAGCAGATAGCTATAACAAATTCCTCTCTAAATAAATAGTATGCCCTTTGTGCCTTTAGTGCATCTTACCACCCTTTCTAAGCTAGCTAGCTCAGAAATAGCAGCTAAATAAGGACTGTATTATATGCCATTTTACAGATGAGGTAACTGAGATGAGTCATATTGCATGGCTCTTGCCAGGCCACACACACATCACTAGAAGTATCCTGTCACTTCGATTTACAGTCAATTTATTAAAATATGTAGGAGCTATTTAAAAATAAATAAAACTAACCAAACAAAAGATTAGCAGCATTTTTAGAGCAAGCATTCTGGGTGACTTTATACACACATACCACTTAAAGCCTATAAAACATAGGAGTCAAGGCAGGGGTCTGCAAACTCCAGCCCGAAGGCCAAATTCAGCATGCTGCCTGTTTTTGTAAATAATGTTTTATTGGAACATAGTCACTCTCATTCTTTCACATATTGTTTATGGCTGTTTTCACACTACAATAGCATTGTTGAGTCGTTTTAACAGAGACTATATGACCTGCAAAGCCTAAAATATTTACTGTCGGGCCTTTTACAGAAAGAGTTTGCCGACCCTGCTCTAGGCCTTTGAATTACAGCATTGCATAAATAATTAATTAATTCCTTCTTATGATTCAGGAATGCTATTAGGTGTTGTTACTGAACGCTGTTTAAAATGATGTTGATTTTAAATGGCATTTCAAAGGACTCTAAAATCTTCTACTAAAATTTTCATCTCAATGGTCCTGAACACCTTGACGAGTTAAGAAACTACAAATATTCAACAACTTCTCGGTCATTTGGGAAGCATTTGTTGGCCACTATACATTCTGCCATTGGTAGTAATTAGAATGTAGGCAAAAGATATCCCAACTAACTATTAATCAGGGGGCAGGAAATGTGTTACTATTTGGACAGTTTTGCAAATTTGGGGCAAGAACCGTAATCCCTCTGGGCTTTTGTTTCTTCATCTATGAATGGATGCTGTGGATGAAATAATCTCTAGCATCCCTTGTAGCACTAATGTCCCATTGTCCATATTCTTCCCAAAGTGCAGGTAGCTCCTTCTCCCCTCCAATCCGCTGCCAAAAGAAAAGTTTCTAGGCTCTCATGGGAATATAATTAGTCCCATTTTTTAAACAGCCCCTGCAGGCAGATTTTAATTCTAGGCAACTTTGACTTGAATCTCCTTGAAAGGGAGATGATACTCCAAAATGAAGAGCATTAAGTACTCTCATGCCAGATATCTTACCTGTGTCTTTAAAAACAGAAGACTTGTACCCTTTAGACGTGAGAAAGTATATCCAGACACAGAACAAATAAGGCATCAACTTTCCACAAAGATTTTGAAGGATGAATTAAGAAATTTAACAGATTAATTTAAAGCTTCTTTTTATATTAAAACAAATAAAGCCATGTTGTGGAGTAACCTGCAAAAATCAGCATGAATTTTAAAAGTAAAATGCAGCCCTTCAAAAGAATTTGTGCATGAGGAAAGGTCCCCGATTTTACACTGGAGCCTTCCTCCTCCCTTGTCCCCTCACACAAAGGGCTGTTCACTGTTCCTGGTCACTGAGGAACCACAGGGGAAAAGTTAAAGAGGCAGTGCCTTGATGAAAGTGGGTTCTCAGCTTCCAATGTAAAGAATATCTCCTATACCTTTGAGTCACTGCACCAGGATTTATAGTCAGACTTATTACTGTATCTGAAAACTTCTGACTAGCTCTGAGAAGTTTATTTCAACAATATGTGTGTAAGTGAACGTTCAGACTGGCCCAGATTTATAAATTCCCAGAAGTGTGTGTATGTTGTCCTGATGTTTCAATAAATTACTGTGGGTAGAATTCAAGCATCATATATCAACCAAATTATCTCCAAGTTCCCTTCCAAGCAAGGGAGGCAGTGGGAGGAGGTGAGGAATGGAGTGGGAATAAACCAGAAGGTTCTGCCACTAACTCATGGTGTGAACCCTAATCAAGTTTAACAACTCTGGGCTGTGGTTTCTTTATCTGTGAGTGAGAGGTTAGAAATAGAGGCAGGCTGACATGTGTGTCAAATGTGAAATTCTTAGTAAGTTACAATTGCTATAAAAATGTTATTTGTATTACTTCTACTCACTATCCTATGTCTGGCATAGGATGCTACTAATCTCTTATTTTAGTGACGAGAGTAATAAACATCATAAACAATGCAGGTATCAGAAGAATAATTTGGAACACAGTAAGTGAAAAAACAATGGGAAGGGGGTGATTACATATCTAAAGAAGCTACCATAATGAGACTCAACAATAATAAGGCTTAAGAAACAAAGGAGTTTATTTCTCAGGTAACACTCACAACAGGTGGGCAGCTCTGTGCCACACAGCCATTCAGAGACTGATGACAGATCTCCCTCTCCCACATGTGGCCTCCATTCAGCCACAAGGAAGGCAGAAGCTAGGAAGTCTAGAGCCAGGGATTCGTGAGAAGCAAGATACTCATCTCACTTCCATCTACCTTCCTTTGGCAAGAGTTTAGCCATACACATACCTAGCTACCTGGGGGACTGGGAAATGGGAGACCTCATCCTAGCCACAGCTCCATTATTATGGAAGAGGAGGAGAATAGATTTGGGAGACCAGATAATCCCTATAATCACTGGAATTAAAGGGGGTTAAAGAAGCAAGTTAGTCAAGTTAGTCTGTTACTTAATGCATAAAAGGTATATACATATATAAAATATTTCATTTTTATATATAAAATATTCAGATATAGATAAAAATTCTAATAATTATAAAACAAATTCATGATACTCACCCAAGCATTAATAATCTTGGAATGCATATAGTTGAAGACCTCCAATTCACTCTCCTCCCTGACCAGAGGGAGCACACTCCTGAGGTTAGTGTAGAGCCTTCCCTTCTGTCTTTAAAATTCTACTACATTTTTAAATAAATAGGCAATATGAAGAAGAATCTTATTTTTTAACTTTACACAAAGTGGTGCCACACTGTATCTATCAAAATACGTTTTCCCCTCCAAATTGTATCTTTTAGATTATCCATGTTGAAAATGTAAACTAAATTTATTTGTTTTGATCGCTTTATATATTTGTGTGACTATGGCTTATTTCTGATTTTTTTATTATTGCAAATATTGCTGCAAAGAACATCTTTGTGCACATGGGCAAGCATTTTTCTAGAGCGATGTTGTTCAGTGAAATGGCCACTAACCACATGTGGCTACTTAAATTTAAACTAATTAAAAGTCAATTAAATTAATCAATCAAATAAAATTAAAATTTTAATTCCTCAGTTACACTAGCTACTTTTCGAGGGCTCAGATGCTGCACGTAGTTAGTAGCCAGCATATTGGAGGGCACAGTCATTATCACAGAAACTTCTACTGGACAGTACTTCTCTAAAGTATATTTGCAGCAGTGGAACTGCTGAGCTGTAGAGTATATGTCTCCTCAACTTTAATAGATATTTCCAAATTGCTTTCCACATCAGTCAAGATTCTTGGTTATAAAGCAACAGAAGGCCATTGCGGATTATTTCACCAAGAAATATATATATATTTTTTGCCTGGCCAATGTGGGTCAATGGTTGAGCATCAACCCATGAACCAGGAGGTCAGGGTTCAATTCTGATCAGGGCATATGCCTGGGTTGCGGGCTCGATCCCCTGAGAGGGGTATGCAAGAGGCAACTGATCAATGATTCTCTCTCATCATTGATGTTTCTTTCTCTCCCTCTTCCATCCTCTCTCTGAGATCAATAAGAATATATTATTTAAAAAGAAATATATATTTTTAAAGAATAGCTCACAGAATCTTGGGAAGGGCTTGAGAACCAACTTGAAGATAAACTACCTAATGTCATGACATGGAATTGATCTAATAAGAACAATGCTACTCTACTTAAATTGCCCCTTTTATTTCCGATATGACATATGCCCAATGCTGGTGCTTTTCCTAGGATTATAGTCATTGCTGCCTCCAGAAATTGTACTTAAGTGTAATCGCTGCTTTCACCTTTATGACAGGGATCCTGCTTGGTACCTACATTTTTAACACCACCTTCAGATTCAAAGTTTGGAGCTGATGTATCTGTTTGGCAGACTGGGCCAAACTCCTGCACCCCATATTTACAGAAGGCTTGGAAGGCAAGAGTCTTGTAATTTTTCATTTCTGGGATACGTGTAGATTTTCAAACTTCCTAGCTATTAGCCTATTGGTATCAAAGTAGATCTAAAACTTTTAATTCCCACCATAGCAAAGGACAG
Source organism: Cnephaeus nilssonii (assembly GCF_951640355.1). Taxonomy (NCBI): domain Eukaryota; kingdom Metazoa; phylum Chordata; class Mammalia; order Chiroptera; family Vespertilionidae; genus Cnephaeus; species Cnephaeus nilssonii. The sequence continues at coordinate 43,062,218 of NC_137081.1, forward strand.
TTTCCCTTTTTCCACATAGTTTCTTACATGTGGTGTCATTTGGCATTTTAATGTTTGCCAAACTAATGATTGTGCAAAGATATCTCAATGTGATTTTAATCTGCATTTTCCTGATTAATAATAAAGCTGAACATCTTTTAATATGTTTCATTATCATTAGAGTTTGATCTATAAACTCTTTTTGTGTATGGTGTGAGGTATGTCTCAGTGTTTAAGTGAAGTCAGCAGAAAAGATTTAAAAGAATCAGAGAAATCTTTGGAGAAATGATTGATGAAATTTTCCTGGAATAAAACTATAAATAAAAAGAAATTCATGCTTGGACATATCATGTAAAAATGCAAAAATATCAAAAACAAAGATCTTGCCCTGGCCAGTGTGGCTCAGTTGGTTGAGCATCATCCATGCACCAGGGGGGTCACAGGATCAATTCCTGGTCAGGGCACATGTCTAGGTTGTGGGCTCGATCCCCAATAGGAGGGGTGCAAAAGGCAACTGTTAGATGTTTCTCTCTCTCCCTCTCCTTTTCTCTCTCTCTAAAAACAATTTTTTAAAACTTTTTAAAAAAAAGATCTTAAAATCAGCCTGAGAGTAAAGAAATAAGTTACAAAAGAATTACAAACTGATAGTAGATTTACCAGTATCCATATCAATATCCAGAATGAAAGTTGGGAGCCAATGTTTCTCTCAAATAGAGAGAGAGAGGGTCGGGGCGGGGGGATATTCTAGATCCAGTCTGAAATATCCCTGTAAAAGGCTCTGATTGGCCCTGCTGAAGTATTGTTCCCATTCTTTAAGCCAATACAAGTCCTTAGAACTATTCAACAAGAATTGTGTAACTTACAAAATTATCTTTCAAGAATGAGATTTAAATATAATTTAAACAAAAACTGGGGGGGGTTTACTACCAAAGACCTGCCCTAAAAGAACTTCTAAAAGAAGTACTTTAAGAACAGATCTGAGATATGAGGAAAATTAGTAAGGAAATAAAATGGTCATGATGTACACAATTACTATCTGTTTAAATAAAAACAATAGTAATGTCTAATTTGTGAGACTGGAAAAAGAAAAGAACAAAACTAAGATACTGGGCAATCGGCTGTATATCAGAAGGGGAAAGGGTATAATTCAAGTTAAGCAGTTCTAAGGACTTGTATTATTCCAAAGGCAATCCTATATAATAAAAGCCTAATATGCAAATTGACCATCACTCCAACACACAAGATGGCTGCCCCCATATGGACACAAGATGGCCTCCACAAGATGGCCAGCAGGGGAGGGCAGTTGGGGGCAACCAGGCCTGCAGGGAAGGGCAGTTGGGAGGGACCAGGCCTGCAGGGGAGGGCAGTTGGGGGCAACCAAGCCAGCTGGGGAGGGCAGTTAGGGATAACCAGGCCTACAGGGAGGGCAGTTGGGGGTGACCAGGCCTGCAGGGGAGGGCAGTTGGGGTGACCAGGCCAGCAGGGGAGGGCAGTTTGGGGCAACCAGGCTGGCAAGGGAGGGCAGTTAGGGGTGACCAGGTCAGCAAGGGAGGGCAGTTGGGGGTGACCAGGCCTGCATGGGAGGGCAGTTAGGGGTGACGAGGCTGACATGGGAGGGCAGTTAGGGGTGACGAGGCTGACATGGGAGGGCAGTTAGGGGTGACCAGGCTGGCAGGGGAGGGCAGTTAGGGGCGACCAGGTCAGCAGGGGAGGGCAGTTTGGGGTGACCAGGCTGGCAGGGGAGGGCAGTTTGGGGTGACCAGGCTGGCAGGGGAGGGCAGTTAGGGGCAATCAGGCTGGCAGGGGAGCAGTTAGGCATAGATCAGTCTGGCAGGGGAGTGGTTATGGGGTGATCAGGCTGGCAGGTAGAAGCAGTTAGGGGCAATCAGGAAGGAAGGCAGGTGAAAGGTTGGGAGCCAGCAGTCCTGGATTGTGAGAGGGATCCCAAATTGGAGAGGGTGCAGGCTGGGCTGAGGGACACCACCCCTCACCCCCCTCGTGCATGAATTTCGTGCACCGGGCCTCTAGTTAAGATAAGAATTTGTAACTTTAGGCTTTGTTCTGTTATATGTATAACATACAGTCTATGTCAGCAGAGCGGGGAGAACAGTGAAATAAAAGAAACACCCCTAAGGATAGACATATAAATGAAATGAAATAGAATTGAGAATCCAGAGATAAACTCTTATATTAAATTGACATTGGTGATGGTTACCCAACTCTGTGAATATACTAAAAACTATCAACCGGTACACTTTGAGTGAGTGAATTGTATAGTATGTGAATTAAATTCCAATAAACCTGTTAAGAAATAAATAAATAAAGGAAATAGTAAACAAAATAGTTGGAGCCAATGCCATTAGGGCTCTTCCTTCGCCTCTTTTCTCTGTTCTTCTCCACATCTGCTGCAGATCTTTTTCAGCATCGTGAGGATTTAAGCAAGGCTAGTTATGTCTTCTAGTCTCCCACCTGCTTAATTCCACAATTAAAGAGGAATGAGGTTTTTCTTTCTAGATCCAGATTGAAATATCCCTGTAAAAGGCTCTGATTGGCCCTGCTGAAATATTGTTCCCATTCTTTAAGCCAATACAAGTCCTTAGAACTACTCAACTTGAATTATACCCTTTCCTCTTCTGATGTACAGGCAGATTGTCCAGTATCTTAGTTTTGACCTTCTCTTTTCCCAAACTCACAAATTAGTGGCCAAAGAGATGCAGGATTATGATTGGTCAAGTTTTAGCAGCTAGGGTAAGGTGAGAAAGGCTGTTACCAGAAAGTAGAGTAGAGAACAAAAAGGAGGAGGAGTAGGAGGAGGAGGAGAAAAGAGGTCTACTCTAGGCATCCAGTTTGCATATATCCTTAAATAATTTGTTTCTAACTCACAGCCAAGAGTCTTATTCAAATGTTCCTAACCAAAACACTTGACTCTGAATGATAATAGACTCCAGTTCACAAGTCAACCTGTGAATGACCAGCTTGCTATCTTTTACATGAACCTATTATAACCCTTGTGTTCAAATGGGAACTGTGCCTGTTGGGTATTACAAAATATAAAAAGGTTACACAATTGCATGATTTTCGTCTAACTTTAAGATGACATTTATGTGACTGCTTCTAGGCAATGACCAAGGCCAGAGTCCCTCTGATAAATTAATTTCCTTTTATACCACCCTTATCATTTATGTACTTCACAATTTACTTGTATTAATTCACTTCAATAAAAAAAATTTCCTTTTTTATTTAGCTTCACATTTCTTGTGCTTCTTAAAGTCAATTTTATCATCAGAACTTCTTAAATTGCCAAAGTACAAGGATGAATGTCAGAGTGTCAAGGGTTTTTAAATGAATTCTGACAAGACAGAAAAGGTCAAAGCAGATTTCTGCAACATGTTCAAATGTGGTCCTGGTTATAAAGATTTTTACAAGGAGTATTTAGGTCATTTCTTAAAATGACTGCAGTATTCTGCTATACTTGATGGATTAAATTTTGCATGGAACACTCTTCTCTCTAGGGTCCTCAAGTTCTGCCTTGCTCATTTCCTCATCCTTTTGCTCTTGCTGTAGATGTCATCTCTTGCAACAAGTCTTTCCAGGTTTCCCAAGATATAGCCAGTTGCTTTTTCTAATATCTCTCCTTACTCAGTGTTTACTTCCATTACTGCACTTATTACACTGTATTATAATTACCTGTTAATTTGTGCATGTCTGATTCTTTTTACTAAAGGACCAGCTTTTTGAGGGCAATGACTGACCCTGGACTGAAGTTCTCTAGAGACTAGCAAAGTGCCTACAAAAAGTAAGTATCTGCTATGCAGTTGTTAAATTAAGGGACAGGCTTCCAAACAATTGCCCTGTATTCCATAAAAATGTCAAGGTCATGAAATACTAAGAAATTATCCTATGATTCTGATCCTTATTGGATGCTAGACTAGAAAAAGAACATTAATGGGACAATTGACAAATTGGAATAAAGTCAGTAGGTTAGTTCATGGCATTGTATAAATATTAATTTCCTGGTTTTGATCACTGTTGCTATGGTTTTGTAAATTGTCAACATTTGGGAAGCTGGGTGAAAGGCATATGAGAATTCTTTGAATGATTTTTTGCAATCATTTTTGTAATCCTGAAGATTAAAAATGTTAATAGGAAAAAAAATGCATGTGTTAACTCAAAAATAAAAAGGAAAGGAGGGAGAGAAATGGAAAATGGAAAGGGGAGAGAGAGTAGGAGTAAGAAGGAAAAAAGCTAAAAGCTAGCTGGCTTTTGGAAGTATAGCTGGGTAATAAAAGGAAAAATTTGAGAGCTTTCTAACCATAGGTGCCTCAAATGTCATATTATTACCACATTCTTAGCAGTCTAATTAGGAAATGTTGTGCATGACCACAGCCTCATATAATTCTTTCTTTGCTGTTTACTCTTGATCTTTGTCCATATGTTTACAAATTATTCAATTGGATTTAGCAAGTACCTACTGAGTGCCTGCTATGTACCAGGTACAGTGATGAGCACTGAGGATAGAAGGAAATGTGGTAAGATATGTTCCTCATCCTCAGAGAGGAACACAATCTACAGGGGAAATTGAAGCAAAAAGAAAATGAAGAAAGGCAATACAGTGAGAAATGTACAACTATTTCCACAAATACCAAATCAAGAGGCAACAGGTGAGGGTATTATGCTAAGTGAAATAAGTAAGACAAATACCATATGATCTCACTTATATGAGGAATCTAGAAAAAAATAACTCACATATAAAGAGTAGACTGGTGGGAGAAACCAAGATGGCAGCATAGGTAAACATCTGAACTTGCTGCCTAGCACAACCACTTCAAAACTACAACTAAAAGACAAAACAGACATCATCCAGAACCACAGGAAGGCTGGCTGAGTGGAAATTCTACAACTAGAAGGGAAGAAAAAAGCACACTGAGACTCAGAGGAGCTGCGGAAGTAAAGGCAGAGGTACGGAGGCGCATGTGCAAGGAGAGGGCTGGCAACTGAGTACGCGGATGGCTTTTTCAATTCGCAGGGAGACACAAGCTCCCAACTGCTCTGAACTCCAGTTCCAGGCGAGACTCTGGGGACCCAGACTCATACGGGGAGAAACTGGACTGTCTGTCAGCGGGCGGAACTCGAGGGTGGCTTTCTCTCAGAGGTGCTTGCAGCGATTACCGTGGGACACTGAGACCCGGGGGCCTCTTAGGGCAGGACTGACGGGAAGCCATTGCTGTTTGCTTCGCCCTGAGACTCCGCCCCATCGAAGCTGTGCACAGAGGCTTTTGCATAAGAATGGCCTGGTCCTTTGAAATCTAAACTTACCTCACAAACTGCAGCTGAGTCAGAGAGACCCAGAACATCCAAAAGAAGGCCCAAGGTCCCACAGCAGCTTGCATTGCTTCACAGCTGGGCCTCATCGGGGCACCTCCAAAATCTAAACAAAGAAGAGGAATCTGCAGATCTCTCAGTAGCACCTGCTGGGTGGCCTCAGGCAGAGGCTAAATTAGCACCTCCTTGGAGATACAAGAGCCAGTGTACCCAGGGGTCAGAGTAGGACCATCCAGATTACAACTCCTCAGATCCATAAGGGACTCACTCAGGGGGCAGGCTCAGTGAGCACCAAAGCCCCACTGAAGCAAGTCTTGCCTCATAAGGGTGTCTCCAGCACAGAAGTTCTCCCATCGTAGACACAGCTGATCCTCACAGCCAGTTGGCCTGGAAGTCAATTCCTCCCAGTGATACCAACAACAATCAAGGCTTAACTACAGCAAGACTGTGCACACAGCCCACAAAGGGGTGCACCAAGAGTGTCCACCTCAGGTAACTGGGGAGGCTGAGCCACTGGGCCCTATAGGACACCTAGCATACACAGCCACTCTATCAACTCAGGGAAGCAGCCAAAATGTGGAGACAAAGAAACAGGTCACAAATGAAAGAAATGGAGGAAAGCAAACTACTGGATATAGAGTTCAAAACAACGGTTATAAGGTTTTTCAAGAATTTTCTAGAAAAGGCCGATAAATTTAGTGAGACCCTTGAGGATATGAATAAGGACCAACTAGAAATTAACCTTTTGCACTCGGATGTCAAGTGTGACTTGACACGGTTAGCATTAGAATAAAGGAATCAAGAAAAAAGCAAGCGAGTGCAAAGGGTTAAACATACACTGACTGAAATAAAGAATAATATACAGAGATCCAACAGCAGACTAGAGGATCGCAAGAATCAAGTCAAATATTTGAAATACAAAGAAGCAAAAAACACTCAACCGGAAAAGCAAAAAGAAAAAAGAATCCAAAAATATGAAGATAGTGTAAGGACCCTCTGGGACAACTTCAAGCGTACCAACATCCGAATTATGGGGGTGCCAGAAGAAGAGAGAGAGCAAGATATTGAAAACCTATTTGAAGAAATAATGACAGAAAACTTCCCCCACCTGGTGAAAGAAATAGACTTACAAGTCCAGGAAGCTCAGAGAACCCCCAAAAAAAGGAATCCAAAGAGGATCACACCAAGACACATCATAATTAAATGCCAAGAGCAAAAGACAAAGAGAGAATATTAAAAGCAGCAAGAGAAAAACAGTTAGTTACCTACAAGGGAGCACCCATACGACTATCAGCTGATTTCTCAACAGAAACTATGCAGGCCAGATGGGAGTGGCAAGAAATATTCAAAGTGATGAACAGCAAGAACCTACAACCAAGATTACTCTACCCAGCAAAGCTATCATTCAGAATTGAAGGTCAGACAAAGAGCTTCACAGATAAGAAAAAGCTAAAGGAGTTCATCACCGCCAAACCAGTATTATATGAAATGCTGAAAGGTATTCTTTAAGAAGAGGAAGAAGAAGAAAAAGGTAAAGATAAAAGTTATGAACAACAAATACATATCTATCAACAAGTGAATCTAAAAATCAAGTGAATAAAAAATCTGATGAACAGAATAATCTGGTGTATATAATAGAATCAGGGGCATAGAAAGGGACTAACAATCCTTGGGGGGAAAGCGCTATGAGGGGTATGGGAAGAGACTGAACAAAAATCATACACCTATGGATCAGGACAGTGGTGGGGGGGTGTAATGGCATGGGGTGGGGTGGGAACTGGGTGGAGGGGAGCTATGGGGGGAATAAAGAGGAACAACTGTAATAATCTGAACAATAAAGATTTTTTTAAAAAAGTAGACTGGTGGTTTTCAGAGGCAGGGATTAGGGGTGGGCGAAATGGGTGAAGGGGGTCGAAACGTACAAACTTCCAGTTATAAAACAAGTAAGTCCTGGGAAATGTAATGCACAGCATGGTGACTATAGTTAATAGTACTGTACTGTATATTTGAAATTACTAAGAGAATAGATATTAAAAATTCTTATCACAAGAAAAATAAATTTGTAGCTGTGGTGATTTATGTTAACTAGACATAATATTGTGGTGATCATTATGTAACATATACAAATATTCAAATATTGAATTAGTATGTTGTATTAGTAGCCCTGTGCACGAATCCGTGCGCAAGTAGCTCGCTGCCGCTTGCCTCAGCTGGCCACCCTCCCACTGCCGCTGGTAGCTCTCTGCCCGCTGCCCTGCCCTCCTGTAGCTCTCCACCACTTGTAGATTGGTTGTGATGTTACAGCATAAGGGATAATTAGCATATTCCTCTCTTATTATATAGGATACCTGAAACTAATATAATGTTATATGTCAATTTAAAAAAAAAAACAAAGAGTGCAAAACAGAAAGTGCTTACTTTCCTGGGAGAACAGAAGCATCACAGAAGAGAAAATGTGTAAGCTGGGTTTTGAAGAATAGGGATTTACCAGTAGACAAAACTGGGAAGAACATTCTAAGCACAGAATGTGTAAGACCTCAGAAGTCGGAAACAGCAAAGTGAGTTAGTTCAGCATGGTTAAAATGGAAAGCACCCACAGAAGAATGGACTCTTTCTTAGTGGCTTTATTGGGACATAATTCACATATCATAAAATTCACCCATTTAAAAGGCACACTTCAGTGGTTTTTAGTATAGTCCCAAAGTTGTACAACCATCATCACTGTCTAATTTGAGAACATTTCATCAGCACCCAAATGAAATACCATTCCCATTAGCAGTCACTTCCCATTCCCCACCTTCAGCCCTAAGCAACCACTAATCAAATCTACTTTCTCCCTCCACAGACTTGCCTATTCTGGACATTTCATATTATAAATGGCTGTACCATTTTACATTTCCACCAGTAATTCCAAAAAAATTGTTATTGTCTATCTTTTTTTTGTTATACCCATCCTAGTGGGATGTTGTTTATTAGCTTTCTAGGACTGCTGTAACAAATGACCACAAACCGGTGATTTAAAACAACAGAAATGGATTCTTTCACAATTCTGGGGGCTGGAAATCTGAAATCAAAGTGTAAGCAGGTCATGCTCTTTATATTGGCTCTAAGTGAAACAGTTTTATACTTCCTCTTAGTTTCTTATGTTACCAGTAATCCTTAGCATTCCTTGGTTTATAGATGCATCACTTCAATCTCTGACTCTGTCATCACAGGGAGTTCTCCCCTGTGTCTCTGTTTCTTCTCCAATCATACTGGATTAGGACACACCATCTTGACTTGACTACATCTTGTTACAAATACTATATTTTCACATAAGGTCATATTCACAGGTACTAGAGTTAAGACTTCAATATATCTTTTTGAGGGAACACAATTCAACCCACAAGTGATACCCCAGTGTGGCTTTGATTCCCATTTCCCTAATAGCTAATGATGTTTAGCATCTTTTCATGTGCTTATTGGACCATTTAACCCAAAATAAAATCCAACTACAAAAAAGGCAGAGGGCTGTCTCTTCTCATTTTTTTTCTTGCCCATCCATTCTCTCAGGCCTAGGTTCCCTTGTACAATCCCAGCATAATCAATATGCTTTCTTAAAAGAAAATAACATTTTTCCAGATCTTGTAAATCAACAGTTTTTTCTTATAAATCAATGGTTCTTTTTTTGTTTTACTTTTTATATTTTTATCTTAAAGAGCTCAAAAGTTTTTTATCCATAAACTAATGTTTTAATCGAAAATGTTCAAAGATCTCCTCATAGCCCAGGTTTGATTATGGGACAAATAAAATAACATATATACATTGATTCATAATCAATGTAATTGACTTATAATTCCAATGTGATTGGAATTCTAGAGCAAAAACTCCCCTAATCCCAGTCTAAATTTAGAATAGGATTCTTCTGTATTTTAGAAGTCAAATCAGAGACTTCAGAAAACTGCAGATAAAAATTACAGGAGGGGGGGTGGGAAGGGAACCTAGCTCAGAAACAGAGTGAAAACTTAAATAAAAAAATGTTTAAAACATAAAGAAAGATAAATTTTGAAATTAAAATTTTTTTAATTTAAGTAAATAAATATGAAGAAAGCAAAAACAAAAAATGATAATGACATCTACAAGTGAATAAGTACAGCTGATCCAAATCTCAGTTTTAAAGCATTTCATAGGTAAAGTCCTTAGGAATGGCTTCCAGCTCACCAAAGAGAGTGTTTCTCCACATGCCAAATTACAACGCCAAGGCAGATCAAGGGAAAATAATCAACCATTTGTTGATTATTTATTTTTTAATCATGTCCTCAAGCATCTACAGATGTAAGGAAGCATGTGGCCTCGGACTGAAGCTGTTTGCAAACAGCAGGATTGCCTGGCCCAAGAAATGGCGTTTGCTGTGAGGAAAGCTGCCCCTCTACAACCGTGTTTGGATAGCACCTATGGCCTGCTGAAATTGGCATAGCACATTCTCCATGGGCATACTGCCAGCCTAACAGATGGGCAGGAATGTAACCCTGCCAAAGAACCTGTGTGTGGGGAGCTCACAACTGTGGTTAGATTCCTTTCCAAGGGGCTGCATCTACTTATGCTGCCCAGCAAATAAACGTATGACTTACATGTCTTCAAATGGCATTAATGAATATGTAAAAAGTTCTCCAAATTAGTTACCTGGGTTAGCATCACTGGCACCATTTGGGCTATTGCTAGAAATGCAAATTTTCAGGTCCCACCCCAGACCTAGTGAATCAGAAACTCTGGGGGTGGGACCCAGCACTCTGAGGTTTACCAAGCACTCTAGATGATTCCAATGCAGCTCAAGTTTGACAGCTACTGCTCTAAACCACCTTCTAAATATTCAAATTACTTAGAATTTTTTTTATACACATGCCCAGAGATTCTGATTTAATTGGTGTAAGGTGCAGCCAGGGCCCCAAGAGTTTTTAAATCTTCTCAGGTGATTTTAACGTACCACCAAGTTGGAGAAGCAGCACTGTTCAAACTACTCAGATTATATCGTGCTAGCTTTGAGGAGAAACACTTCAGACCTTTGCAAATGCAGATAAGTGTTTATTGAAAGAACATTTGTATAGATCTTTGCTTAAATAATTCTTTGATTAATCATTCACTTTTTTAAGCCCTTAGATAAGATAAAATTTATGTAGTCTGTGGCTTTTGGCAAAACCCTGTGTGCTCTGCGAGTCACTTAGCTTCAAGATCATCCTCTCTCACAGTACCATATTTAAGTTTGTTCCCCATTGCAGCATGCTCTTCTAGGCTCAATGAACTTGACATACGACATAATCCTATACAATAAAAGCCTAATATGCAAATTGTCCCCTCAGGCGGTCATTCGACCGGGAGTTCAACCACTCGCTATGACGTGTGCTGACCACCAGGAGGCAGCGCGGAACATAGTGGGCATTGGCAACGGGGCGCTGGCAACAGGCGGCAGTGGAGGTGCTGCCGGCCCCGATGGGCCTCCATGAGAGCGGGACCGCGGTGGGATGGTGGAGCAGGTGAGCGGTGAGTGAGCGGCACCAGGTCAAGGCTGGTGTGAGCAGGGGCCCAACTGCCCCGCTGCCCTGCAGACGGCAACCAGCTGTGGCAGCGGGGGCAGGGCCACTGCCCAGCTCCCATGTGCTGAGGGAGTTGGTGGCGGGGTCTCCCCTCCCCCGGCCCCAATCAGTCGCCCTGCAGGTGGGATGGTGGAGCAGGTGAGGGGGTCACGCCAGGCCAAGGTGGGGTGCCAGGCAGGGCTGTGGGACTGCAAGGCTGGGGGCACCAGCTGGGGCCTGATCTCCACAGGCCACCCCGAGGGACCCCACCCGTGCACGGATTTGTTCACCGGGCCTCCAGTAATATAATATACCACAATTCTATTCTACAGGTATCTCACTCCTCTGTGTGTCTCAAATACTGAAAGCTTGACTTTTTCCCAGCCATAAAGAGATCTGATATCAGAAAATGTATACTTCAGTCTAAATTGAGCTAATCAAAAGCAAAAATATTCCCTTTAAGCCTCAAACTTACTCAGCACATATAATATTAGTATAAGTATTTGACCAAAAAGGCAAGAGCAGGAAAACTTAAAATATCCATTAATTTGCTGTGCTTTCATTACTCGTTTTACAGCAACGCACACATAGCCATGATATTTACACATCCCAATAGAGTGAATGGGAGAGGTTGCCGACCACCTGGCCACTTTGAGGGCAAGAGATCAGGATGTCACACACACTAAAATTCACTGCTGGGAAGTTCTGAATTGATGAAAACTCAGCTTCATGGATGAAATCTTAATATAATTGTATAAAAAATGAGGTTTAACAAACTAATATTTGCTTCCCCTTCCATTTTTTAGCAGCCGATCTATTGTAAGATGATGATGATGGTCCTTTGTACTACTAGCTGACTCTGTTGAGGTCCAGCTTAGCATTGACTAAAAAACAATGTGGGGTGAAAAGTTAAGTGACTGGACTTAGCTTTCCTGCAGTAAAAGACTCTCAGTTCTGTCACCTACCAGCTGTGACCTTGGACAAGTAACTTAATAGTGTTGTACATCAATTTCTTTACCTATAGACACTATTATTTCTCATAGAGTTGTTATGAAAATTAAATGAGCTAATGTATGGAAGCACATCGTCAGCGGTGATTCCATGGTTACTATTCTTATTAACAATGATTACATCTAATAATGACATTGTATGGACCTATTACTAGCCCTCAGCCTCATTTCCTTTGTCTTGGTCTCCCCTAGCTGCTGTAACAAAATACCGCCAACTGGATCGCTTATAAACAAAAGAAATGTATTTCCCACTGTTCTGGAGGCTAGAAGTCCAAGGTCAAGGCACCAGCATGGTCACATTTTCAGGTGAGGACCTCCTTGCTGTGTCCTCACATGGTGGAAGGAGTCTCTTATAAAAGCACTAATCCCACTCAAGAGGGCTCCACCCTCATGACCTAGCCACCTCCTGAAGCCCCCACCGGTTAATACCCATCACCTTAGGATTTTAACGTGTGAATTTTGGGGAGACCAAATATTCAGATCATAGCAGTGATAGAAGCAAAATTGGCCAGAGGGAGAAATCAAGCTACCTCAGCTGACCCTATGGAAAGTGCTGGAGCTAGAATGGCCCTTCAGTGTTGTATTAGATGTCAGTGTCTTTATATACACCCCATTGATCAATCATTGGATATGGGCTGCCCTGGAAAGAGTATGACCTTGGGCAAGGCCATTCTCCTTGGATAGGTAATTCCTGAAGTGGCTGGCAACTGAAGGCTGACTGCTGACAACACTCCTAACAGCTGGGTTAATAAGACCCATTGAAGGAGGATCTGAGTGGCATATAACAGGGATGGACAAAGTATGCAGAAAAACATGGAATTCCAGTGGTCAGTGCCATGACACCATCTCCCAGGTGAGCTTTCAGCATGAATTCCCTGGTCAAACACATCAGTTCCATGTCCAAAGTTTGGATGCTGGTCTCTAAAGTAGGGAAGTTGCATGTTCTCAGGACAATGCCCAATTAGCCTTACATGAAATGACCTAGAAGAGGGGATTGGTCAATAAAGCCATGACACTTCTCCAGATTCTACAGCAATATCTGGTTGTCACACTCCCTGTTCTTGCCTACTTGAGCCCAGAAGTAGACAGTTATAACATGTTCAACCGTTCAGTCAGTCCCACCCATTCGTGTGCTAAAGAGAACTAAACATGGCTCTGTTTAGGTGCTGCTTCTCTCTCCTTTCATTAATCTTGCCTGAAAAGATGAACAGCAGCCTTTTATATGAATTACATAGAAATTTAGTTGGTAGGAGTAGGCTTTTTAAAAATATGTTTTTTATTGATTTTAAATGAGCGGAAGGGAGAGGGGAAGAGAGAGATAGAAACATCAATGAGAAAGAAACATCAATAGGCTGCCTCCTGCATGCCCTCTGCTGGGGATTGAGCCTGCAACCCAGGCATGTGCCCTGACTGGAATTGAACCAGCAACCTCCTGGTGCATGGGACAACACTCAACCAATTGATCCGCACTGGGTGGGCAGGAGTGGGCTTTTGATACCAGTTCTGGTTTATATAATGGTTCATCCCTGCCTTGAATGTGTTTACTTGGCTGCAAATGTATCAATCCACCTAGTCCTGGTCAATCTATTTTTCCCAGGATCTGGACCATGTCCCTGATCCCCACATGCTATTTAGGATCTTGTTTTCTTCTGAGCCAAAATGATATCACAATTGGGTATCACCAGCATAGCTGCCATTCAGAGAATCTTGTGGCAGGATCCTAGCTCACCTTATCTGATACCTTAATTTGGATTTTGTCTGGACTTCATCCAGCTTCCTTGGAAACTGGCCAGGTCAGTCTCCCAAACCCTTGCCTCATAAAGCCACAGTTTAGGGTCCAGGATAACCACGGGCAAAATATACATTCTGTGACACTTTGAAGCCTCTTAGAAAAGTGTTTCAAAAGTACAAGCTTCAGGAATCAGTGCAATAATACTTCTGCTAGCCAAATGGAGATGGCAGATCTTAACCCACAATTTCTTTGGCTTCTGTCTTCTCAGATTTTAGTCTTCCCCAATAGATAGGGTTATTTACTTTATACAACAAGGAAGCATTCCTCTGAACATAGCAACCCTTTTGCTAGAACATGGCAAAAGACCGTAGCTCAACATCTCAGACTCCCTTGGGGCCTCCCAGTCAGGTTTGGTTTCCTGTCTGGTTTGCATTCCATCTGCAGTTGATTGACTGAACACAATAAATAGTCTACACTTTCCAGGCTATTTGGGATAACTCCAGCTCCCCCAAAACTCTTGGCAGTGGCTTTGTCACTTACGAGTTTGCTCTATAAATAATATATTAACTATTTAATGCCAATATTATCCATTGAAAAAGGACTCGCACAAATTCATAAAGACAGAAGACTAAAGATTGGTTGCACAGGGCTGCAGAGAGTGGACAAAGGGGAGTTAGTGTTTAATGGGCAGAGTTTGGGATGATGATAAAGTTCTGCAGACAAATAGTGGTGATAGTGGCACAACAGTGTAAATGTACTTTATGCCCCTATACTGTACACTTAAAAAAAGTTAGAGTGGCAAATTTTATGTTATGTGCATCTTACCACAGATATTTTTAAAAATATGTTTTTATTGATTTGAGAGAGAGAGGAAGGGAGAGAGATTAAGAGATAGAAACATTGATCAACTGCCTCCTGCACACCTCCTACTGGGGATCAAGCCCACAACCTGGGCATGTGCCCTGACTGGGAATCAAACTGGTGACCTCTAGGTTCATGGGGTAATGCTCAACCACTGAACCACACTAGCCAGGCTGGAGAAACTTTTAAAAAGATTCCTATTCTAGTTTCTTTGGTTGGAGATGGAAATACATTTACTCAAGTTTCCACAAGTGATGCTGTTTATTGTAAGACTCAGGATGGAGCCAGGATCTCATATCAATTAAAGAACAGGGAGCAGACTGGAGCAAAAACTGGAACTGTACCCAATAACCCTCAGGAGCAAGAGGGTGACTCTTCTCTCAAATGCTCCATACCAAATAAGGCCCAGTTTCACCTTGTATATGCTTCTCCTCACATGTCTTTTTTTTTTTTTTTTCAGAGAGGAAGGGAGAGGGAGAGAGAGATAGAAACATCAATGATGAAAGAGAATCATCGATTGGCTACCTCCTGCACGCGCCCTAATGGGGATCGAGCTCACAACCCAGGCATGTGCCCTTGACCGGAATCAAACCCGGAACCCTTCAGTCCGCAGGCTGACGCTCTATCCATGAGCCAAACCAGCTAGGGCCTCACAAGTCTTCTTGATACTTCTTGCAATAAAGACTAGGCCCTCACCCTGGCTGGTTTGGCTCAATGGATAGAGCGTTGGCCTGTGGACTGAAGGGTCCCTGGTTCAATTCCAGTCAAGGACATGTACCTTGGTTGTGGGCACATCCCCTGTAGGGGGTGTGCAGGAGGCAGCTGATCGATGTTTCTCTCATCGATGTTTCTAACTCTCTACCCCTCTCCCTTCCTCTCTTTAAAGAATCATATATATATATATATATATATATATATATATATATATATATATATATATGCAGTTCAAATGCATAAAAACAATGAACAGGGTTTGCTTAAATAAAAATAAAAAAAAGACCAGTCCCTCTACTTTATCTTTTCTCCTCATAGCTTCTGCTCAATTATTGTCTTACCTTCTTCACAGTTTAGCTTCCTTGTAACCTAGCTTTGAACTTGACCTCTTTTCTACATTATATCCCTTCTATACATCCTTTCATATCAATCCCCACTGTTACCCACCTCATATTCTATTTCCCAAATCAGGTACCCACGACTGAGCAATCAGTCTGAGTAGAGCTTTTTGATCCAGGTGATCCCATAAGCTGCTCTCCAATCTATATTTTGGCTCAATCTGCTGCAATCAGCCATGTGAAAGGTGGATTTATTAGCTACAAAACATGGCTGCCTTCATCTACCTCTTTAGCAGAGATGGTAGGTATAAAATACACTGTGACAGCCATGTCCTGTCCAACCTAATTTTTAATATCATCACTCCTTATGCTCTAGAGTCTAGAATAATAACCTTTTCTAGGAAGAGTTGCAGCAACTACATCTGCGTCAATGACATCTTTGACATCGGTATATTTCAGGAGAATCTCTACTTTCTGATGGTGCTAAAGAACAAATGACTATTCCACTGATGACACCAGCAACCATTTTCTGTGCTCTAGGGAATATATATATACCAATGTCAGAGAGCATGCCTCTGGTATGAAAACATACAGGATCAACTTAAAACACTTAGCTTGACTTTATGGAACATTTTTTTACCCCTGCTGGTTACTCATTATGTTCCTAATTTTGGCATAGTTTAAATGCAAAAAGTCCTGTGGACAAATGTATGCTGCTTTTTTTTTTTTTTACAGAGAGGAAGAGAGAGGGATAGAGAGTTAGAAACATCGATGAGAGAGAAACATCGATCAGCCGCCTCCTGCACACCTCCCACTGGGGATGTGCCCGCAACCAAGGCACATGCCCTTGACCGGAATTGAACCTGGGACCCTTCAGTCCGCAGGCCGACGCTCTGTCCACTGAGCCAAACCGGCTTCGGCAAATGTATGCTTTTTAATCAGCAAATTATTTTTAGTTCCTGGTCATTAAATCCTAATCATGTATCTAGGACATTTGGCCTCTAGCAAATGCACTAATTAATAATGTTTTAAATAGCACATAGTGGTTTTTTGTGTGGGCAACGTGCTAAGTAATATATTCCCCAAACTTAAAGACATAGGAAGTTATTCCTTGAGATATCAGATCTGGCTGAGTTCTGTAGAACTCACTGAATACATCAGCTGGCTCAACTCCAGCTCTGCAGGACTTGAAGCTTCTGGCAGGAGAACAGGCAAAATAGCTGCATTGTGGGTGCCCCCAAGTGGGTACATGTTGATGTGCACGCTGAGGATTTTCTGGCCAGCTCCTCCAGCATTCGCCTGTGAAGTGTTTATAAGAATGCAAAAAAGCTATAAAAGTGTGCATTTTTTTCAGCATACACCTCATATAATATCAACTGAAACAATATTCAATGTTTTGGGTTACCACAGATCATTTATTTTCTATCAAATATTAATAAAATTTTCAAAATACCCTACCAAATGTATCAAATAGAAAAAGGATGGACTTGAATGTCAGACAAAACTTGACTTTGAACTCTCAGCCCCTTATCAGTTGTGTAACCTTGGGCAATCCACTTAATCTCCCTAATTCACAATTGTCTCTTTTTTTTCACAATTGTCTCATTTTTAAAATGGGATTTAGGAGTATTTACTTCATAGGACTATGTTTTGGATAACACTTGTAATAGGGACAGGGTCTAGCACATTACAAAGTGCCTAATAAATATTATTTATTATTTTTGTTTGTAAACAATATTGTTTGATATATACATGCAAAATAAAATATATCTATTGAGATATCTCAAAGTTCTTGGACTTCCCCAATACCTTGTCAACAAATTCCTTTCCTATCATGGGAATGTGAAGTACAGCATAGGTAATATAGTCAATAATATAGTAACTGTGTATGTTATCAGGTGACTACTAGACTTATTGGGGTGATCACTTCTAAGATATCTAAATGTTTAATCATTATGTTGTACACCTGAAACTAATATATTGCATGTCAACTGTAAATTACAATTTTTAAATAAGTTCCTTTCCTGCTTAAATCAACAATAGGCAATTTCTGATATTTATTATGAGAATTTAGCAATGTATATAATTATGGCAAGTGAAAAAGAATGAGGTTGATCAGTATTCCTCAAAAATGTTAATGTCATGAGAGACAAAGAAAGGCTAAGGAAATGTTCTAGATGATAACAGACTAAGAAACATAACTAAATGCAAAAACATCTCTATAAAGTACCTTATTGGAATAACTGATGATATTGGAATGTGGACTATCAATTGAATAAAACATTTTTATCAATATTATATTTCCTGAATTTGATAGCTGTTATTATGTAAGATAATTTTGAGTATAATTGACAAATTATATTCTTCCAGATGTACAACATAATGAATCAGTATTTGTACATAGAGAATCTTCCTGTTCTTAGGAAATATGCACAGAAATATTAAGGGGCATGATGCAGACAACCTACACTCAAATGGTTTAGGAAAAGTAAATAAAAATATATATAACATTTCTGTGTGCATATTGTATAGATGGTGGATAGATAGATGTCTATGCATATAGACAACATCATACATACACATATATGCAAAGAGAATGAGAGAGAGAATATGCAAAGATAGAAAATGATAAAAATTTGTGAATCAGGGCAAAGGGTAAACAATAGTTCTCTGTACTCTTCTTGCAACTTTTCTTTGTTTAATATTTAAAGTTAAAAATCTAGGTTTGAAATTTTTTATATAAAAATTTTAAAAGATAGTGACATAGTCCACCAAAATATATTAGGTAACTATCCAGTATTTTGAGACAAACCCACAAAATTATTACAAATTATTTGGAAATAAAGTATGTGTTATGTTAAAGGAATGTCTACTCTCCAAAGAAAATTGGAATATATTAACTAATTCTTTTTAAAACATAAATGATTTTCATGAACCAGAAAAATTATGAACTATAAGAGCTAAAAGGGACCTTAGAGGTCACCTAGTCCAAGCTTCTTTCAAAGACAGAAAATCATCCAAATTTCTTGAAAGATATATCACCGCTATTAATCTATGGGATAAATCACTCTGTATTCATTTTCTGATGATTTAAAATTATGTCTGACTTATTATCCTGAAAACTAGTAAATGGGAAGAATCAACAATTTATATTGGCTTTTCTGTTCTAACTATAATTGAAGGTAACAAAAATAGTTGCTATGGGAAAGTTCTTCATAAAATAATTCCAGCTAATAAATGAAGATGGAACAATAGAAGAAAATCATCATATCTCAATCATAATGAAATAATTGATTTAGGAAATAATCATCAATGACCACTAAAATTATTAAGTAAAAAGCTGATGAGGAACTTTATAATAGATAAATCAAGCTGACCTCATTGATCAATTTAAATTTCATTTACTCCTAACTGGTGCACATTGGAAGTATACAGACATTATATGCCTCCTAACTGGTGCACATTGGAATTATACAGAGCAACTTATAAAGGATATTTTAAGAAGAAGGAAAAAAATTGAACAATCCTCTAGATATACCTACCAATTTACAGGAAATACAGAGTTCAGATGAACATGTTAAATGACACCATGAAGATTTTTAGCAAAATCTAAAATGTGGGAAATTCTACCTGACAAAAAAATGAGTTTCTTAAACTAATAAATTTGAAAGAGGAGTGAGAATCTATAGGTTCAAAAGTACTTAAAAAACATATAACTAATTACAATGTGTAGAAATTGTACAGATTCTAAATTTCAACAAAGCAATTGTTAAAATAATGTTATAAGACAATCAGGACTATCTGAACACTGGCTGCATATTTGGTGATATTATGAATTATTAAATATTTTAGGTGTGATAATGGTATTGTGGTTATGTTTTCAGAAATCCTTATGGAGATTCATACTTAAGCATTCAGAATTTAAATATTGGCTTCTGGAATTTTGTTTCAAAATAACATGGGGTAGAGTGGAAAAGAAGTGAATGAGCAGAAGAATAGTAGAAAAAAGATTGACCATGTATTGATGTAGGCAATGGGTGGGAATTTAACATATTATTTCCTTAACTTCTGAATATCTTTTAAATTTCCATATAAATTTTTACACATTATTTTTCAATGTTTATCTATGATTTTAGAGAAAGAGAGGAAGAGAGAGAGAAAGAAAGGAAGAAATGAAGGAAGGGAGGAAGGAAGGAAGGAAGGAAGGAAGGAAGGAAGGAAGGAAGGAAGGAAGGAAGGAAGGAAGGAACATCGATCTGTTGCTCTACCCATTCATGCACCCATTAGTTGACCAGAGATCAAACCCAAAACCTTGGTGCATCAGGACAATGCTCCAACCAACTGAGCAATCTGGCCAGGGCTTAAATGTTATTTTTGAAAGATTGAGGTAGCTACATGTTTACTGGAACTGAATTATTACTAATACATGTTCATTGAAAAATCAAGATATATTTTTTGGTTTGTTATTATGGTACAATATACATAGTATAAAATTTACCATTTTAATCATTTTTTAAGTGTACGGTTCAGTGGCATTAAGTACATTGACATGTTGTACAATCATTACCACTATCCATTTCCAGAACTTTTTCAGCATTCCAAACAGGAACTATGTACCCATCTTACCTAATAATAGACAAACATATAAATTGACCATACCTCCACTACACCCACAGCCCATTAGAGTGAGTATGCAAATTAGAAGGCCAAAGATGGTGACCACCCAGCTGCTTCAGGTGCGGAGTGGCCAGGCGGGGCAGGACACCTGCTATGAAAGGGGTAGTGGGGGGGGGGGGGGCGAAGGGATCTACAGGAGCAGCACTCCGGCTGCAGCAAAGACAAGACTGCAGACTCCAGAGTCTGCAGCAAAGACAAAGACAGCAGACTCTGGCTGGAGCAAAGGCCTGGGTCCCGGGTGCCGGAGGAAAACCGATTCTGGAAGCCAAGGGAAGGAAGGCCTATTACATGAATCTCTTTGTGCAATGGGCCTCTAGTTAAACAATAACTTCTCATTTCCCCTTTCCTCAGCCCCTGGTAGCTTCTACTTTCTGTCTCTGTGAATTTGCCTATTCTAGTAATCATATAAGTAGGATCCTGCAATATTTATATTTGGGCATCTGGCTTATTGCTTTAGCATAAGGTTTCCAAAGTTCATCCATGTTGTAGCATGTATCAAAATGTCATTCCTTTTTAAGGCTAAATAATATTCTGTTGTATTTCTTTACCATATTTTACTTATCCACACATTTGTTAATAGACATTTATGTTGTTCCCACCTTTTGGCTATGTGAATAATGCTTCTATGAATGTGAGTATAAAAGTATCTGTTTGAATTCCTGTTTTCAATTCTTTTGAATATATACCTAGAACTGAAATTGATGGATCATATGGTAATTCTATGTTTAACTTTTTGAGGAACCCAATAGCAGCTACATTATTTTACATTCCCACCCATAATGCACAAGAATGCCAATTTCTCTACAACCTCATCAGTTGTTATTTTCCTTTTATTTATAACTAGAGGCCCGGTGCATGAAATTTGTGCACGGGGCGGGGGGGTCCCCTCAGCCTAGCCTGCACCCTCTCCAATCCGGGACCCCTCGGGGGTTGGACATCTCTTTCACAATCCTGGACCGCTGGCTCCTAATCGTTCACCTGCCTGCCTGCCTGGTCGCCCCTAATTGCCCCCCCCCCTTGTTGGCCTGATTGCCCCTCACTGCCTCTGCATCCCAACCTGATCACCCCTAACTGTCCCCCCCACCGACCTGGTCACCCCCAACTGCACCGCTGCCGGCCTCATCACCCCTCACTGCCCCCCCCCCCCCCCCGCCAGCCTAATCGCCCACAACTCCCCCCCTGCCGGCCTGGTTGCCCCCAACTGCACCCCCCCCCCTGCTGGCCTGGTCGCCCTCACGCCCCCCCACACCCCCCGCCGGCCTGGTTGCCCCATGCAGACTGCTTGTTCAGTCATTTGGTCATCCCTTGGGCCGGCCCTGGGCAGCTGGGAAGCCGCCATCTGAGGCTTGCCTGCACCTCGGGCCGGCCCTGGGCGGCTGGGGGCTGAGGGGACTGGGGGACTCCGGAGGCAGGCGCGTGGAGCAGCCAGACCCACCTAGGGGCGGGCCCCTGGCGCAGCTGAGGGGACTGGGTGCCATCATCTTGTGGCTGTGGCCGCTGCCATCTTTGAGGGTGTGGCAGTCAATTAGCATATTCCCTCTTTATTAGATAGTATAGCCATTCTAATGGGTGTGAAGTAGTTTTGACTTGCATTTCCTTAATGACTAGGGATGTGCATCTTTTCATGTGTTTATTGATCATATGTGTATCTTGTTTGGAGAAAGATTTATTCTATTCCTTTGTCCATTTATTAATTGGGTTGTTGGGCTTTTTTGTTGTTTGTTTGTAGGAGTTCTTTACATATTCTAGATATTAATTCCTTATCAGATATATGATTTGTAAATATGTTTTCCCATTCTGTGGGTTGTCTTTTCACTTTCTTGATAGTGTCCTTTAATGCACAAAATGTTTAATGTTGATGAAGTCCAGTTTATCTATTTTGTTGTTGTTGTTGTTGTTGTCTGTACTTTTGGTGTCATAGCCAAGAAATCATCTCTAAACCCAATGTCATGAAGACCTTCCCTGTGTTTTTTCCTAAGATTTATATAGTTTCAGATCTCACATTTAGGTCTTGATCTATTTTGAATTAATTTTTGTATATACTATAAGAGTCCAACTATTTTGCCTATAGATATCCTATTTTCCCAGCAATATTTGTTTAAAAGAAGACAGAAGTTTTTATTTAAGAAAATTAAAAACTATAGATATATTTCTATGTAAAAACATAGTGAAAGATCTGCAGATATAACACTACACTGTTAACAGTGGTTACTTCTGGAAAGGAAAAGAATATTGGGAAGGAGAATATACAAGCGCTACACTTTTTGCTCTATATAATGTCATAGTGTTTAGATTATAAGTATATATGCAAACATAGCTTATATAATTTTTAAAAGATGGTTGTGGTGTATTTATTTCCTGTTTATTTTTAAAATAAAGTTGGTTTGATGTCAAAGCATGGAATGAGTAGGCTAAGGGTCAATATTTTGCAGACTAGAGATCCACATTTTTAAAAATCTCTGAAGCAAGAGAACTGTAGCGTGGGAGCAAATGAGCAGGTCTCAAGGGCAATGCTGTTTGTCCAGATGATCTGGCAGCAGCAAGTAGAGACAGTTAAGAAGATTTTGTTCTAATTCTTAACCTTCCATCCACCCCCTTGACTTATTGTATTTAATCTTCAGATGTATTTGAATAGCATATGTATTGCTGATATGTGTAAGAGTAACTGAACATGCAGCAGTCCCTGTGAGCTTTGCCAGAGCGAAGCAGCCAGAGTTAGTCTCTTATGCAATAGTCTTTTGGAGGATAGATTGGATCATTTTGGCCAGACAAAAGGGATTTCATAGCAGAGTAGCAGGGGGGCAGAAAAAAAAGGTTTTTAATTTTACATTACTTAGTACTTTATCCTAAAGTTTTCACCAAAGAAATTGGAAAGCAGTCTCACAGTTGTATGTAATAAGTACATAAAATGCTTGTTGAACAAATAAATGAATGATAAGAATCAGGAGAAAAATGAAGACAAATAGACTAAATAAGAGTAGACAAATACTATTAAGATATTGGACTAAATAAAGTGGTTCCCCTGGGGGAAGAAAAAAATAGAAAATGTTTCTAGACTTGCTGCCCAGTGCCACCTGGATAAGTCCCCTGAATAATCAAGAAGTATGAATCCTGAAGCCTTTTACCCTCCAATAAGCAATCAGTAAAAATGATTCATCATTGAACTGACACTGCTTCACATTTCCTGGACCTCATTTCCTGTTAGGTTTTCTACCCTAAGAGCAACTTTGAGGCAAACCTGAAGAGATTATTTCTAGCTCTTCATCTAGAAGTCAGTGTGTTTCAGAACGTGTTCTGTTACTTTATGCTCAAAAACATTTCAGCACCACTACTATATATCAGCTTCCTGTGCCTGCCTGCCTAGAGATATCAGTATTTACTTCTGATAACTGCTATCTAGTTTCTTGGCTTTTTTCCTGTCCTCCCAAATGTTGAGTACCCAGGGTGTACCTGATCCTATGACCTAGTCAGCTGGCTAGTATACCTATCATGCCATCATTTGTCAGAGTACATCCCTACTACGTATCACTCTGGCCTTGCACTGAACTAAGATCCATAATGAATGACCATATAACACTGGTGACTTAGCTGCCTGAATTCTGAAATCATGTCCCCATCCCATGTCCTTGATTTGTACTTCTAGATGAATGACCATATTTGGAATCAGACAAGAGTTTTACTACTGAATTAATTTCCTACTGCTATTGTAACAAGTTACCACAAACTGGGTGACTTAAAACAATACAATTTTATTACTTTACAATTTTGGAGGCCCGTAACCTGAAAAATGTCTCACTGGGCTAAAATCAAGGTATTGGAAGAGCGGCATTCCTTCTGGAAGCTCTAAGAAAGAACCCGCTCCCTTGCTTTTCCAGAGTCTGGAGGATGCCCAAATTCCTTAGCTAGTGGCCTCTTTCTATATCTCCAAATCCAGTAACGGCCAGTCCAGTCTTTCTCTGCTACATCTCTCTGACTCTGCTTCCAACGTCACATCTTCGTCCATGACTCTGAGCCTCCAGCCTCCCTCTTCCACTTGTAAGGACCCTGGTGAGTAAATTGTGTTCACCCAGAAAATTCAGGATCCTCTCTTATCTCTAAACATTTAACCTAATCACATCGGCAAAGTTCCTTTTGCCATGTAAGGTCACATTCCCGGGTTCTGGGCATTAGAACATGAACATCATTGGGGAAGGGCATTATTCTTTCCACCAAGAGTAACCTCTGAAACTAGTCTGAAGAAGTCACAGGCTTTCTATGGGGAACTACGCTATCACTTCAGGCCCTGAGTTTAACCTGAATTCCTCATACTACCCCTCAACCCGCTTCCAGTTCATTCCCCAGAGCTCTCAGCATAATATGTGATCAAATGATGTCAACTGGTGCTGATCAGACATAATGATATGGTGTAAAAAACAAGAATGGGCTGTTTTGAGCTAAGAAGTTGAAAGTGAGGAAAAGGGGTAGGGGGAAGGATTTGATTAAAGTTAACTCTTGAGAAGTTAAATTGTTAAGATCATAAAAACACAATCCTATATAATAAAAGGATAATATGCAAATAAACTGAACAGTGGAACGACTGGTCGCTATGATGTGCACCGACCACCAGGGGGCAAACACTCAATGCAGGAGCTGCCCCCTGGTGATCAGTGTGCTCCCACACTCAGCCAGAAGCCAGGCTCAGCGCAGCGGCAGCCCCGTTTCTGCATCAATCGGACATCCCCCGAGGGCTCCCGGGACAGCGAGAGGGCGCAGACTGGGCTGAAGGACACAACCCCCACCCCAGTGCATGAATCTCATGCACCGGGCCTCTAGTTTATATATAATTTGCCATGGTCTAGTAAGTTTTCAGAAATATTTTTAAGAAAATGCTGTCCATATTGTTGTATATTAATGTACCTTCTATTAGTCAGAGGCCATGGGATGAGCAGGCCAGAGAGAGGACAGTCTGACATTAAACCTCTACCCTTAAAGTTGAGGTTCTTGAACTCGAAGTAGGCAATGGTGGGGTAAGAAGTGAGCAAAACTACAGAAAAGCACCACCTAGCTCGTGGTGTATTAGTTTTACTGAAGAATAAAGGGTAGCATTAATTTAATTGGTGAGTAAAAACACTTCAAATTATAACAACCTCTGCAATAAAATATGATATAAAATTGTATGTTTTTTCAAAAGATAAACTAGAACAGGGGCCTATTTCACTAGTCATTTAAGGGTGTAATTTTGTGGCGGATTGGTTTGTGCTTCTCTACTGGTAGGAGTTCTCTGGTAGGGCAAGTTGAGGGGACTCCCTTAAATGGTCAAGAAAGGCAGATGGAATCTGTCCAAAGAACAGCCAGGAACAACTGATAGAATTTGCAATTAAATAACATGTGGTTGCCATGAACATATGGCCATTCTTCTGACATGAATGTACAACACTGAACAGAATCGTGATCAGATAAAACAAGTGCTTGTCCATGTGTGTCTTTCCTATTTCAGGTTTGATACAAGGTTTTGAATTTAAAACTTGTACATTTTACTCATGCTCTCCTCAAGTTCAAATCAAGAAAGGCAAGTACTCTATAATCCTTAAGGCTTAAATGAACCTGAGATTTCTACTTACAGACCCCATTTTGAAGAATGTGGCTCTTTGATATTTGCCTCTTAAAAGTACTAGATAACCAGCCATCACTACTTTAAGTCAAGTTCCCTGGCTTGGGGATATGACATAGGAAATTAACCTCAGTATCAAAGTTCATAGTTCAGAAATTCTTAGAAAGGCAAGATGGGTAAAGAAAAGTCTAGTACTATGTTTGAACAAAAGTGGACAGAAAATAAAGCTTTACTTAGCATGATGTCTTTGTACCATGTGGAAAACATATAATTCCTGAAATTGATGTAAGACCCTCACATATCACATGGTACTGGAACCAGGAATATGACCCTTAAAGACAACACTGGGGCTAAAGTAGCAAAAAAGTGATAAACAGTCCTCTCAAATATTTTATTGGCATTGTAAAATGTTATTTCTTAACATAAGTTAAATATCTGGATCCACTGAATATGGATGGATTTAATCTAGTGAAGGAAAATCAGGACTTTTACTTGTAAATGATTGTCTTTAAAATAGATGAAATTGATATAACACCTTCCTATCATATACAAAAAATTCCAGACAATCCTATATAATAAAGAGCTAATATACAAATGGTCATCACGCCCTCATGCTCACTCAACACTGGCTAGAGAGGAATGGGGACTAGCCAGGCACAAATGAGCTCGTGAGAGAGGAATGGGGACCAGCCAGGCTGCAGCCTGGGAGAGGAACAAGCCACCCACCCCATGGTTCCAGGTGCCAGTGGCTGTGCCTGTGCCTGTGGCCCAGGAGAGGGACAAGCCACCCACTGCACGGACCCAGGCACCTGTGGCTGCGGCCGGCCCAGGCGAAGCCAGCCTGGGTCCTGGGTGCCTGCGGCCAGCCAGAGGGAGGGAAGCCTGGGTCCTGGGTGCCTGCGACCAACCAGAGGAGGGAATCCTGGGTCCCAGGTGCAGGGCGAGACAGAGGTAGTTAGGGGCAATCAGGACAGCAGGGGTGCAGTTAGGGGTGATCAGGCAGGCAGACAGAGGTAGCTAGGGGCGATCAGGTAGGCAGGCAGAGAGGTTAGGGATGATCAGACAGGCAGGCAGGTGAGCGGTTAGGAGCCAGCAGTCCCGGATTGCAAGAGGCAGTCGGACATCCCCCAAGGGGTCCCGGATTGGAGAAGGTGCAGGCTGGGCTGAGGGACACCCACCCCCGTACATGAATTTTGTGCACCGGGCCTCTAGTATATAGATAAGAAGGTGCACATGCACACACATGAACATACATATGCACAATACTTTAAATGCCATAGAGTTTGAATATAATTTGAAAAGCATTGGGTAGGGTTATTGCCTAAAAGTATGCCCAACCCCATCACCAAAAACTGAAATTCAACATTTAAGAAAGATTCCTTTGGTTTAATTAGTGCAAGTACCATAGGGGATAATGTAATAAATGTTCTCAATTTGTGAATTATTAGAACTTTTCTAACATATTGGTTTTTAAATTTTTTAAGTAATTCATGTATATGTTAACATATTAAATAATACAGAGGTGTGTGGAAAAAAGTTAGCAGTTATTCCCTTCCTTCTCCAACTCCATTGCTCAAAAATTTATTGCCTATTAATGGGCCAAGCATGTTGTAGACTAATTAGATATAGCAATGAACAAAACAAAGTTCCTGCCCTTGTGGACTTATAGTCTAATGTGGGAGCTAAACAAACAAACAGTAAATAATTCCAGGTAGCAATGAGTGCTATGAGGAAATATGTATAATCAAACAAATAAATGTTCTTTGGGTTCTCTAAGTTTGAATATTGCAATATTAGAAAGAAGAAGACATTCTAGAGGTCATTCTAATCTGTCCAAATTGACTAAAATCTTAGTTAAAAGAGAGAAACAATACAGTTATTGCAAAATACTTTGTACATACTAACCCCTATTTATTATTGAACAGAAATGTATTGAATGACTACTATGTATAACACTGTTAGGTGCTATAGAAGAAATAAATATAAATTAGGCCTAATCCCTGCCCTTGAGAATCTTACCAACTGTGCCAGTTATTAACTTGTGACATCTCAACTACCCATCTATCCTTCTCTGCCTTGCTTTATTATTCTAGAACTGGATGCTGTAGGCATTCTGCTTTGACAACTGACAAAATATTAGGCTTTGCCAATAGAGGGCGATGGAAAGACACTGTGAGTCTAGAGCAGGAGGAAAAGGACTTTCCTTTCTGTACTGTTTTTCACGTGGACAAGTAGATTGGTTCGCAGGTGACTGATTATGTTCACCTCAGCAGGGCTCATGGTTCACTTGTGGTCTGTACTGGCGGTTTGTACATTCCTATGGCAGCCATACCTGTCTAAATTTCTAAGGTCTTCCTTGTTGCTCACTCTTCCTTAGCCAAGGGTAGAAGCTATTCCCACAGTTGCTACTGTATCCCTTAGAGTCCACTCTACCCTTCTTAGTTAGACACCTTTTACTGGGTAACAATCTTTATATTAAATTTTTTGTGTACCTAGTAGATATACCATGGAATAAGGGGGAAAGGCTATTTCTGCTGTAATCACAGCCCAAAGACCAAAGAGCTTCAAAGATGTAGATCTATAGAATTATATATTTGCTTGGGTTGTATTCCGCTGCATATAACAGAAGACAGACTGTAGGCAGTTAAAAGCTGCTGTAGCTATTAAAAATTAAGAACTCGGGCTCATTTTAGTTTCCAGCTTCTCCATCCCTAATGTGTGGCTTCTGTGATCATGGCTGCAAGATTGTTGCTTCACCTCCAGACACTAGGTCCATATTCCAGGCAGGAAAAAGAAAGAGAAAATGAAAAAAGAAATGATCTAAGTAAATCTATCCCCTTTCTAAGCATTCTAAACAGCAATACCAAGTCAGCTATTACTGACCATTCCTAACTAACTATAAGGGAATCTAGGAAATTCAGTTTGTGTTTTTTTGTTTTGTTTGTTTGTTTTTACTATGAACAGGGTTCTGTAAGTAAGAAAAAAGAGAGAGAATGGATGTTGGTTAGGCAACTAACTGTGTCTGCCATGAATTGATTGAAAAAATAGTAAATTATTTTTGAGATGGGCAAGAGTCAGCAGAGGGCCTTGATCTCATACCCATATACTTAATCATTTTCTTTTTAAGTAAATAGTCTTTCTATATTAATTCTTGACCATGACATAACATTTTTCTGAATAACTAGCATATCTTACCAGAAAAAGGATGGAATAATATTTATTTTATTAGTAGATTGTCTTCATACAACTCTTTAATATAAAATTTATCCTTAAACCCTCTGGCCCTCTGAGAGGACATGAAGAGATACATTTACTTTTAATTCCTTGCTGAATTATTTGGAATTCATTTAGTAAATATTTTATTCCAGCATATTAGATGGCATGAAAGTAGCTAAGTAACCTATAGAGGAGTCAAAAAATGAAGTTTAAGGACAAAAATGTTGGCACCAGAAAGTGATTCATAGTCTAGGCAGTTAGTAGATTTGGGAGTTTGGGTTTTAAGAGATCCCAGGAAATCTTTCCTAAACAAATCATCCCATCTCTCTCATCCTAGTTCAACAATGAAGTATTTTCTGAATGAGCTAACTTTTTTTCTGGAGATATTTCCCTTATTATATACCATACAACTTAGTCCTGGGACATTTACTGATTTGTATTTTTCTCAAAATTTTTTATATACCTTAGTCCAATTTTTCTTACACCCCAATTATATTGTAAACTGTTACATTTTCCTGTATACTCTCTATGTTCAGAGAGAGGACATACTATTATGTGGAACTCACTTTGATTTAATGATCTTATAGAATGAGTGCAGATGTAGAGGCTTTTTTAAAAAAGATAAATTAATAACAAATGAAGGCTAGTAATAAGAAATAAAAACTTTTATAAGAAAAGCAAAGTATTATAACAGAACTCAGACTATTTTTAACTTACACTTCTAGTTTTCATTTCCACAAATAGTATTTTTATCTTTAATAAAAAATAAAAACTTTTGTAAGAAAAAAAATATTACAACAGAGCCCAGAATATTTTTGACTTACATTTCTGATTTTCAATTCCACAAATAGCATTTTTTTTATTACACTAGCATGACAAGACTGGTGAAAACTTTATAGGGTATTAAAATAAAAACCTTCAAAAGTAGATAATTTAAACATCTTCCCATATGTTTGGGTTAGAATTACAAGAGTTTTAACGCTAACAACCCTACTCCATCCCCATACCTCAAAGAAAGGTGAGTCAGTCACAGAAACATGTGCTTCTCTCTGTCTGGTTTGCTATGAGCTATACCTGGAATTCTGAACTGAAAGTTCCCAATATTAAGAAACTGCTGTGCTGCTACCTCCACATGGATCTAGTGATCACTACCCCAAATAGGAGTAGTGAATATTGGATGGACATTATCTCCTGTTTCTTATCTGCTGCTGCTAACAGACGACCATAAAATGTAACAGCTTCAGCCAACACCCCTTTCATTGTTCTTGATTCTGCAGGTCAGGAATTTGAGCAAGACTATGGGTCAGGAATTTGGGCAAGGCTCATTTCTGTTCCATGTTGTGTTGACTGGGAAGGCTTCACTAAAGCTAGAGAATCTAAGAGGGCCTCACTCACATGTCTGGGCACCTTAGTTCTCTCTCATAAGGCTTTTTTCTGTCCAAGTTGTTTCTTAGTATTTATTTAGTAGTCTAACCCATGTTTCTTGATATGGTGGCTGGCTTCCAAGAAAGAGAGAATGAAAGCTATGGGACTGCTCCAGGCCTAGTCCAGAATCACAAATTGCCGCTTCCAAGACATTCTCTTGGTCAAAGCAAGTCACTGGGTCAGCCCACATTTAACAAGGGAAACAGACTCCACTGCCTGATGAGTGAGTGCAGAGGAGATTGCAGGATAGGAGCTATATGGGAAATGATTTTTCATACTTCTCTTTACCTCCCCATTTCTTTCTTCCCCTATAATCAACACCAGGCTTGTCAGATACTACCAAATTATGATGTCTTATAATTTAACATATCTCTACAGTCTAAGGAAAAAATACAGAGAGGATTAAACACTTCACAAACGTTCTCTATTCATCTTTATGGTCTCACTATACTCCTCTCAGAAGGTGCCTTTTTTCTTCAAATTTCCTCAGTGCAATTATATACCCCCTGTCAACATGGGTTGGTGTCAGTCAAGATCCACTCCCCTCCTTCTATCAGTGTAAGTCTGAGGATGCAAAACTCAGCAAAGTCCAAGTAAATTGCTTTAGAAAGCACCTTGGAGATATGGCCATGGTCAGAGCCCTCAACTGTCTAGATTGCCCTTTAGAACCCTTCAGTTTCTAGCCTCCAGCTTGTGTGAGCTGGATATGCTTCCTCATTATTTAAGGTCTTTCTTCCTCCAGCAAATAATTATTGGGTGGGTCCTTTCTCTCTCTGTGTGTGTTACACACACACACACACCATTTTCAAAGATACAACATCTGTTCTTTGAACACCTACTATTCTTCATAAATATTTAAACTCTAACGGATAGAACCCACCAAGCACCTACTCTCTCCTCTTCTAGGCCAGTTCATCTGCTTGTTGACACACTGACAGTGCAGGGCCTGAACTTAGACTTCACCTCTCCCAGCCACAGGCCTCTGTGGTAAGTACCCTGAAGTGATTCTGTTGGGAATCCTGGCTTGTCTCGTGCCTACTCCTCCTCCTCAATAGTTACTGCTACTGATTTATAGCTGAACAGATAGGAGCTTCCCTTAATCCATCTCCATATACAAATCCGTTTAGAATGATTTTCCCCTTAAGAGGATCTATTATGGAAGTATAAAACATGTGATGGTTAATTTTATGTATCAGTTCGGGGTGCCGAGATTAAACATGATTTCTGGGTGTGTCTGTGAAGGTGTTTCTGGATTAACATTTGAATCAGTAGCCTCAGTATAAAGTAGAAGTTTGGTACATTTCTGAAACTTTTCTGTGGTCATCTGAAGAAAAAATTATTTGTCCAATGTTGGCAAAAAACGGTTGTTAAAGTTGGGTAGGTTTTAAAAACATTCAGTCTTTTCTTTAGTCTCAGACCCTACATGAAATACATTATAATCACTGAATTCTCCCGATCATAGAGCTGGAAGAAAAAATTGACCTTCTCACTTTACCAAGAGTCAACTTTGTGCCCAAATTCACCAAACTCTTCCATGTACTCATTTGCTCCTTCCTTTGTCCCAGTACTTCTAGGTCGGGGCCTCTTTCATCCAAAGGATTAAGCATACCTCTGGGATCCTTTTCCAGATTCCTTTAAAGAAATGTATTCACTTTGCTGGGGACCCTAATTTGTCCGGTCAAGTAGTGAATCACCCTTTTCCCACACACACACACACACAGAGTCCTATTTCACAGAGAAAAATGACCAGGAAGGGGACCCCTCTACGAAAGAGCAACTGATAAAAGGCCAAATGTCTCAGGTGTCAACCGAGAGAAAAGCAGCACTTTCCTCTGGCGGCTCAGATCAAAACCCGTTCCCTTTTTCTCTGCCGGGGCGAGTTTTCAACCTCTTTCTCTCTCTCCTTTACCAGCCCCTGTCCCTCAGCCCATCATCGGATGGCTGTCCGTGTCCTTCCCAACTGGTTACCAATAAAGTTGTTACAAAGTGACCTTGAGCGTCTTCCCCGCTGCACCCGATTCCCCGCCTTCTCCATCCGGGTGCCACGCCGCGGATAAGAACCGGACCGCGCCTGCGCGCCCAGCCCCACTCCTTCGACCTCTGCCGCCGCCGCAGCCTCCTGGGAAGGTGAGCCGAGGGCGCGGGAGCCGGCCTGGCCGCGGGAGCGGCGTCC
Source organism: Cnephaeus nilssonii (assembly GCF_951640355.1). Lineage (NCBI taxonomy): Eukaryota > Metazoa > Chordata > Mammalia > Chiroptera > Vespertilionidae > Cnephaeus > Cnephaeus nilssonii. The sequence goes on from NC_137081.1 coordinate 43,094,804, forward strand.
ACGGGGACCCATTCATTCGGCTGGCGTCTCGCCGGGCGCGGGGCCCAGGCCGACGGCGCGCACGGGAGCCTGGCGGGACCTGGCGGGGAGGACAGGCCCTTGGGGGGCACTTGACCTTAAGCCTCTTTTCCTCCGCAGGAAGCGGGAGAGGAGCCCACGTCGCCTGCCACCTAGTCTCCAGCCGCGCCGCCCCAGGAGTGTAAGATGTTCGCCTGCGCCAAGCTCGCCTGCAGCCCCGCTCTGGTGCGTAGCCCCGCGGGGCCGTGGGCTCGGGGCCCGACCTGTTGGCCTGGAGCGTCCACGTTGAATGGGCCGCGTCCCGGCGGCGCACACCGCCCGCTCGGGACAGCGCTCCCCTCACTCCTAACCCTGTCATTTCCCCCCCTTTCCTTCTCATCCTGGCGCGCCTCACTCTCCTCACGAGGGCGATGGAGGGCAGCCGAGGCCTAGCTGTCAGGCGCCCAGCGGTGTAGGTCAAGCCCTCCTGGCGTCCATGCCCGGAGCGCCCCCTCCCCCTCCCCTCGGTTGCGCTGGTGGGTCGGGGTGGACGCTGAGGTTGGGGAGCCGGGAGGGTAGGAGAGGCCGCCGAGGCCTAGTTCGGCGAGCAGCGCTCTCCATTGCCTGTCTGTAGGTCAAACTCGCTGCTGCAGAGGGAGGGACTTTGCCTCGCCCTGTGTGGGTGTAGGAAGGTGGCGGAGCAGCCGTACCTCTTCCTGCCTCTAGAATGTGATTTCCATAACCATTTTGCAGGCTTTAGGGGAAGTGAAGATCTGGGGGATTTGTCTTACAGAATCCGGTCTTGGTTCTGAAGGGATTTTCTGTGACCTTAGTTTAGTGGACACTCAAGGACAGGCAGAGCAGCTGGGCTGGAATATGTCCTTATGGTCAGAGTATTGCACCGATTATTCTTACTCTGATAAAGAATTGCTTAAACTGCTTTTTAATTTTATGGTTAACTGGCATATTGGAATATCTTGGAAATGGTGGGAGCTCATATTAACGAATGTGCTATTTTAAATAAGACGCTTTTAGAGTGACACTCCTAATATGCTCATTTGTTGGTCCTCTTAAACTTAACAAAGAATGTGTGGTGTTTATTGTCGTTTTTCTGATCTGAATGTGACACCACAGTAAATAAAATTTTAAAAGCATTTCATATTTTTTAAACTAATTGTTCTTAGTTTTGTTCGGTATATTACAAATAGCTTATGAAGCAAGCTTTAAAATTTCATTAGCAACTATTAAAATTGCTTCATCTATTGAAAACGACCAAACAGCCAAGATAAGTGTCAGTACAGAAGCCATGAACTTGGACTCATTTTTCTTCTTGCTTTCTTAGAACTCATGGTGCAAGAAAGGCCATTGAAATCTTATCTGTATCCTTACTTATTATGTGGAATTTTCTTTCATTAATAGATCCGAGCTGGATCCAGAGTTGCATACAGACCAATTTCTGCATCAGTGTTATCTCGACCAGAGGCTAGGACTGGAGAGGTAATAGTAGTAATAACAGAAATTAAGTGACACTCCTAAGTAAGTCTTAATGGTTTTGACTAAAGTGAAGGGGGTGGGGAAACAACCTCATTAATGAATGGTTTGAAGGCAGTCATTTCCATCTGATAATAAAATGTGCAGAAGATAAGCCAATAAAATAAACTTCGGTTTCCACCTGATTTGGCTAAGCAATATAGTCAGTATGTATATTTAAGTGCATAGGCTTGAGTTGTCTATATTTAAGATTATAGTAGCTGCAGTTATTGAAAAGCCTACTCTATTAAAAAGCATATGCACATATTTTGTTTCTTAATTTTCAGCTTTCTAGGGTATAGCTAGTGTTATTCTTATTGTGCCAGATTGGATTTATTTTAAGCCCTTGATTTTTCTATTGTGCCACATCACCTCCTATTCAAAATTGGCTACAAAAGAGAGAACTAGTTATCATTTTGACAGTATGGTCATTGAAATAGCTAACTGTGATAACTGATTTGACCTTTGCCTTTATTTCTTGTTCTCTAGGGCTCTACAGTATTTAATGGGGCCCAGAATGGAGTGCCTCAGCTAATCCAAAGGGAGTTTCAGACCAGTGCAATCAGCAGAGACATTGATACTGCTGCCAAATTTATTGGTGCAGGTGCTGCAACAGTAGGCGTGGCTGGTTCTGGTGCTGGTATTGGAACAGTCTTTGGCAGCCTTATCATTGGTTATGCCAGGTAATTTCAATGACCAAATAAGAAATAATAATAGCTAATTTGTATAAAGTGCCCACTCTGTGTTTTGCATTATATTTTGAGGGCTTTGCACACATTATGTCACTTAACTCCCCATTTGTTATAGCTAGTAAATGTCAAAATAAATTTTAACTCAGTTTGACTTCAGAGTCTACACTCTTAATTGTTAAGCTCTACTGGGAATATAATAAACAGCACATTCTTTAAGAGTCAATTTCCATTTTATTATGTAAGACCTTATTTCTAAACTCGGATCTTAAAAGGTATAGAACATACTTTCATAGGCATAAGAATGGTTAGTCTTCACCCAAAATGGGTGAAGACTAACCGTTTATATTGACATACAGAGTCAGCTCTCCCCCTTTTCTTCATATGATTAGGATTGAGGAGGAAGGGGTGTCAAAGGCAAAGCAAAAGAGATCTAGACAAATACTCTTCCAGTATTTCCAGTTTACAGAGATCCCCACACTAGTAATCTGATTATTTAACATTTACCAAATATTGAAATTCAAATAATATTTCAAAGTAATAATGTGTTGTGTGTCTTTTTTAGAAACCCTTCGCTGAAGCAGCAGCTGTTCTCATATGCTATCCTGGGATTTGCCTTATCTGAAGCTATGGGTCTCTTTTGTTTGATGGTTGCTTTCTTGATTTTGTTTGCCATGTAACAGAAATTACTGCTTGAAATGTTGGCATTCATATTAATTACGGATGTAATTCTGTGTACCTTACTGTGACTCCAAGCACTGTAGTATTGGTGTCATGGAAATAGACATTATTTCCAAAGTCATTTCATTAAAGATGAAAACTTTAATTTTTGCTGTGATTTGTACTTCCCTACATTTAGATCATCACAAAGAAGGACATGCATTCAGGCAGATGCTGTACAAGTCAGAGGGAACTACAGCCATTGCCTCACTGATGAAAAAGACCCTAATGTAATTTTTATGGGAATTACTTTATATAGTGTCTGAACATTGTAAATTATAGGGTTTTTGATTATTCATTAAAGCAGAAATATTTGAGTGCTTTGAGCTTCTATGAAATATGATTAATGAAACCAAGGTAGTTAATTGCTCAAGATGGTTTTGAGTTTTTAAGGGCTAATGAATTCAATACTTGGAAGCAGGATCACCTTCCAAGAGTAAATTTGCTGGTCTTACACAGCTGGGTCTTAAAATCATGTCAGCTTTTTAGGAATTGAAGCCTTGTTAAAGGGGAGTGGAAAGCAATTTTCACTTTTCATTAAGTTATAAGCAATTATGTGTCTATGATGAATCTTATCTGTCTTCTAAGAAACAATCTAGCAGCTATTTTCTTGCCTAAACAAGGCTCTCCTTAACCAAATATCAAAAACTAAACTGAATTGGCTACATTTTAAAGCCAAACGTTGCTAAAGCATTGCTTATCATTGATACTAACTTGTTTATAGTAGGAGTTGCTTCAACAGTATTTTGCTTATAATAGTACATATTGCTTCTTGGTCAAATTTTTCCTATTAAAAGGAAGAAAGTAGTGCTACTATAGAAAGACTGAGTTTTCCTCTATCCTCAGTTTCAGGGTTTTCTGTAAAGGTTAGGATGACAGTTACTAAACCTACTTTTTACTCCTTTAATGTCCTCTACCCAGTTTAATTCCAATTGAGTCATCAATTACCAGGGTTTTTCAGTGCTGTGGAAAGACCACCTCCAGCAAAATCACCTAGGATGTCTGTTTAAAATACAAATCCCTAGATTCTGGATCTACTGAATTGGAATCTTGGGCCATGAGACTCAGCCATCTGCATTTTTTAGGTTTCCCAGGTAATTTTTGTGCACACTTAGAGATTCACTTATATGTGCCCTTCCCATTTTCTGTACTGTGCAATGAGTCCACAAAGAGCTAAACCTAGAACTACTACCACTTTTTGGTTAATCATCTAGCCTATAACATTCCTGGAGCCTTCACTATTTTTTTAATAGTATTACCCAATGTTTGAACCCCAATGTAAATTAAAATTATTATATGATCCAGCAATTCCACACCATGGTAAATACCCAAAAGATTTGAAAACAAGTGTTCAAACAAAAACTTGTATTCAAATGTGCATAGCAGCACTATTCACAATAGCTAAAGGTAGAAAAACCAGTAGTCCATCAACTGATCAACGGATAAGCAAAATGTATATCCATGTAGTAGAATATTGTTCAGCCATAAAAATAGAGTACTGATACATGCTACAATATGAATGAACCTTGAAAACATGGGTAAGTGAAAAAAGCCAGACACAAAAGGCTGTACACTATGATTCCATTTATATGAAATAATCCAGAATAGGCAAATCCATAGAGACAAAGCAGACTACCAGGGGCAGGGGAAATGGGAAGAATAGGAAGTGACTGCTTATGGTTATGGAGTTTACTTTTGGGGTAATAAAAGTATTTTGGAACTAGATAGTGGTGATGGTTATACAATATTGTGAATGTACTAAATGCCACTGAATTGGTGCACTTTAAAATGGTTAAAATGGCAAATATATTTTACTACAATTCAAGTACTATAACAATATATGTAGTATAAGTCATACCACATTTTTTTAAACCTAGGAAAATAAGTAAATTAGTCCTCTGTTCCAAGTTGGTTTAAATAAAATCAACTTGTATTTAAAAACAAAAACGGTTCTTAATACTGTTTTGGTGGTTGGCTGAAGAGGCCTGAAACTGATTTTGGAACAGGTCTCTTGCAAGAGGTGCCCCTCCCTGAGGAAATCTAAAAGTGGAAAGAAAATATCTGGGCTGTGGCTGCCTGACTTCCATGTTGCTGAGCAAAATAGACTTTAGAAAGTATAATGAAGTATAACCACAGCCTACTTTACCTAGAAGGCAAAGGACATATTAAATGGTCAATATCCTGGAGTATATCTCTCTACTATACTTTCATTTCCAGTAACAAGTTTCTGACATTGAAAGTACCTCATTGGAATACATCAACTCTGACAGCAGAAATGTTTATTGTGCACCATCTTATAGGAGGTACAGCTTCCCTTAGTTCATGAGCATTATAAACAAATAAGCTTTTCACCAGCTTCTTAGTTTCTGAACAGAGGCCAGTAAGATGTTATTTTCACATCAAACAACAAGTGAATTCATATTGATAGGAGTTGGGTCTTTTAATTAATAAGTCCACGTTTTCTAGGCATACCTTCTTTTGGTATTAGGTTCTTACCTTTCCAAGTTGCAGAAATGTGATATTTTTTATGCTTTTGGGATTAACTCAAAATACAGGCTTGAGTGTGAAATGTATGTTTGAACTAAAGAGAAACTTGTGTAGCCACAAACACTAGGTATGTATGGAAATAACTAAAACTCAGAATGGTGAGTTCCAGAAGAGGAGCAGTAATTACTAAGATGTTCAGAGGTGGCAGAAAGAATTTCCACGGATGGAATCCCGTGAAGAAATGTAAACCTCAAGGAACTGGTGAGGTGAAGACAGGCCCGAAGAAGAGGGTATCTTGGCTAGTGGTTGCATCAGGAAAGGTATGTGAGAAATAAAGAGCTGCCTGGGTATGGGAGGGAAGTAGTGTGAGATAAGGCTGCAAAGGTAGATGGGCCAAATTATGTAAACTGGCAGGTTTGAGAGTGGGTTTCATTCAGGTGACTACAGCCAGCCTTTGAAGGTTTAGAACTATGTTTTAGAAAGGTTAATATAAGACCAGTGTGTGAGATGGATGGACTAGGGCCAGTAACAATTAGTGGTTGCTATAGTACAGTGGTAGGCAAACTGCGGCTCGAGAGCCACATGCGGCTCTTTGGCCCCTTGAGTGTGGCTCTTACACAAAATACCACAGCCTGGGTGAGTCTATTTTGAAGAAGTGTCGTTAGAAGAAGTTTAAGTTTAAAAAATTGGGCTCTCAAAAGAAATTTCAATCGTTGTACTGTTGATACTTGGCTCTGTTGACTAATGAGTTTGCCGACCACTGCTATAGTACCTTTGCTGAGGTAATGAGGGCCTAGTCTAAGATGGTGACAATGAGGTGTGTGTTTTTTTAAGAGTCTACAAAAGTATCAGTAGGATTTGGTTGTCTAGATCTTGAGAACTAGTTGGGGGAGGAGAGGGTGTGTACATCAAATAAGTAATTTAATCCTGATGACAACTCTGCACAACTGGGATTACTTTCTAAGATGTAGAGAGAAAAAATAGTCTCAGAGGGGTTAAACAATTGCCCAAATCACCTAGCCATTAAGGGACAAGGTCAGGATCCAGATTTAAATCTTGTTTCCATAGTCCATTGCTTTGATTTTTAGTGATTATGGTAGGGATGACAAAGGAAAAGCTGATTTGGGGGGAATGAGTATTTTGTTATAGAATTTTTTAAAATATATTTTTATTGTTGATAGTATTACAGATATCTCCCTTTTCCCCCACTTTAGCCCCTCCTCTCAGCCCCTACCCACTCCTCCCAGTTCACTACCCTATTGCCTGTGTCCTGCATATAAGAATATAAGTTCTTTATCTCTTCTCATCCTGTTATAGGATTTTAAATACAAAATTGAAGTACAATCTTACAGAGAGACTTGTGGGCTTGAAAAGAGGAAAGATGGTTTATAGTAAGGAGTAGATGTGCATAAAAGAAGTGCAGAGCAGCAGTTAGGACCCAGCTCCAGGTAGATAACATGAATTTGTAATGAAGCTACAATTTGTGGTCACTCTGATGAGTGGCTAATGTTGGGTAGAAATAAATGTCATTGAAGTTAAGTTTAAGGAAGAACTGTAGACAAATGAGAAGTAACATTTGAGAACCAAATAAACTATACTCATGCTTCTGCCATAAGTTTTAATTTCTATTAAGGAATTTTAACCAATATGGTTTGATTTGGGTGATAGGTGTTTGGGAGAGGAAAAGGTTATATTGTGCTACTATCCTCTGCAAAGCCTTTTTAAATAATGTGACTTCTACAGGTGAAATAATAAATGAGTTCAGTTTTCTACATGCTGTGCATATGTTAATTTAGCAATTCCATGGTATAACTCTACTGATAATATTATGGACTTAAGTCCCAAACACAGAGTCCATCAATAATTTGCTCAATTCTTTATTAGGGGCAATTATTTTTCAGATCTAATGCCATCCACCTCTGTCTTGACAAATATGGCAGTTGGATTGTTTCTGTCAGTAGCAACATTATACCTTAGCTTTGATGTAGCGATAGCTAATCAGTGGTGGCCAAAACTTACAGGATTTATAAGAAAATATCTTTTTACAAAAGGCCCGGTGCATGAAAATTTGTGCACTCAGGGTGTCCCTCAGCCCAGCGTGCGCCCTCTCACAATCCAGGAGCCCTCAGGGAATGTCTGACTGACAGCTTAGGCCCAATCCCCACAGACATCCCTGTGGGAGCACACTGACCACCAGGGGACAGCTCCGGCCCCACCCCCCAATCACCCCTCTGCCATAGGTTGCTGCTGCCCCCCCACCCCCCATAGCCATCCCCTCCCTCTGCCCACTGGCACCCACCTTGGCTGGCCTGGCGCCGCCCGCTTGCAGGCCCTTCCTCCTGCCAACCTGTCGTTCTGCTGTTCGGTCAATTTGCATATTAGCCTTTTATTATATAGGATAGCTTTTTAAAAAAGATCACATGAGTTGATTATACTTCTCTCTTCCTTCTACCCATTACTATCCTACCCTCTTCCTCACCCCCACTGCCCCAACACACACAAGTTCACTTGTGCATGTGTTTATAGGCTTTCTGGTGATATGTATAGCATAATATACCAGAATATTGCTACTCAAAATGAGGCCCAGCAGCAGCAGCATTGGCATCACCTGGGAGCTTGTTAGAACTATGGGTTCTAGAACCTTACCCCCAGAACGTCTGAATCAGAATATGAATTTTAACAAGGATCCCAGGCAATTTGTATATACATTAAACTTTGAGAAGCATTGTCCAAGAATACTGCATACCATGACTCAAGTCTCCTTATCTTTCAAAAAACTGTCAATTCATTCACTGGAAAATCTTTCCCCCCTTCCCACTGGAATATACTACTAATTCCGTGATTCTTCAAGTGTGGTCTGAGGACAGCTGAGGTTTTCAGGAGGTCCTTCCTTTTCCACTTACATAGCTGTGTGAGGCTAGATTCTTGTCATATTCTTCAACCAAAGCAACATAATGCAACAGGTCAAATGCTGAAGAATGCAAATATAGGCATGCCTCTTTTTTTAAAAAATATATTGATTTAAGAGAGGAAGGGAGAGGGAGGAAGAGATAGAAACATCAATGATGAGAGAATAATTGATTGGCTGCTTTCTGCACGGCCCCTACTGGGGACCAAGCCCGCAACCTGGGCATGTACCCTTGGCCAGAATCGAACCCAGGACCTTTCAGTCTGCAGGCTGATGCTCTAGCCCAGTGGTCAGCAAACCGTGACTCGTGAGCCACATGTGGCTCTTTGGCCCCTTGAGTGTGGCTCTTCCACAAAATACCACGGCCTGGGCGAGTCTATTTTGAAGAAGTGGCGTTAGAAGAAGTTTAAGTTTAAAAAATTTGGCTCTCAAAAGAAATTTCAATCGTTGTACTGTTGATATTTGGCTCTGTTGACTAATGAGTTTGCTGACCACTGCTCTAGCCATTGAGCCAAACCAGCTAGGGCTAGGCATGCCTCTTTTTATTGAACTTCACTTTATTGCGCTTTACAGGTGTTGCATGTTTTACTAAGGGAAGGTAAGACCCTCCACCTGCAAAAAGAATATGACTCGCTTTATTGCGATACTTGCTTTATTACAGTGTTTGGAAACAAACCCACAATATCTCCCAGGTATGCCTGTATCTTCTATTTCCCTAGGTCACATCCTTTCAGTTATCTTTTTATAATCTAAAAATTGGCCCAGGCTCCTGGTCAGAATCTGTACTTTCTCCTGACCGATGCTGATAATCTAACTCCTCTTAGAAATTTACTACTGTAGAGCTCCTTTCTCGAGGGAGTTTAAGTATTAAAAAGAGGAATTGACCTGAGACTAACAGGGACTCGTAAATCCTAGAGCTTTTGATTGTTCCACCTATTAGGGTGAGCTAACATCCTACAATTGATCTTGGCAGACTCCTAAGGGGACCCATGGTTGTTGGCTGCCTTTCAACAGCAGCTTTTAGTCAGCACTTCCCAGCCATGGAGATTCCAGGATCTGCTCCTCTTATAGGAGAGTCCCAGGGTTTGCTTCCTCAAATAGCTACAGGTTGGCTGAGTCTTTCAGCCACTGACCAGCTCAGTATTTGAGAGTATTGAGAGGCTGCCCCTTAATATTCCCTTAATACTTATAGCCAAAGGGCAGCTCAAAGCATTTATCTACCTCTGGAGAAATATCTAAAATATCTGTAGCTCTCAAGTCCTCTAAAGTCATATGAAAGAAGCTTATAATATTGCATATTATTACATCCTTGCTATATTTTCTCCATAGCACTTACTACCACTATTTAAATCTTATTTCATACTAGAGGCCTAGTGCATGAAATTCGTGCATGGGTAGGGTCCCTAGGCCTGGCTGGCAATCAGGGCCAATCGGGGCCTTCCGGCTGCCGGCCAGGTCCTTCCTTCATTCCGCGCCACCCCCTGGTGGTCAGCGCACGTCACAGCGAGTGATTGGTCTCCTGGTCGAACTCCCACAGGGACAATTTGCATATTAGGCATATATATATATATATATATATATATATATATATAGTCTCACCTTCCCCATGACAGCCTCCTCAAGTGACTTTGTCTTGTTTATAGTTGTAGCCTCAGCACCAGGAATAGTGCCTGACATGTTAGACGTGTTTATGCTCAATACATCGTGGTGTTATGAGTAAAGAACCATATAGACACAGAGCATCTGATTGACAGTTAACCCAAGAGGCTGCGTCCAAAGTTAGAAGGTACCTAGAAAGAGCAAGTTATTAGTCTAAGGGCCCAGGCTAGTTTTGGTTCCTAGCATAGGAGTTCATGGCTTTAGTGTTATGTGGGCCTCAGGTTGACAAATAGATTAGCCATGAAGGGTAGACACTGAAATACCAGGCAAAATTATTTATGCTAGGAGTTGTTCTATCTATTTTTACTGATAACTTAGTGTGGGGAAAACAATATGTTGACAAGCCCTCTGTCTAGTGCGTGGGATGAGAGAGAGATTGGAGCAGGCATTGATATGAAAGATGAAAATAGAGCCCTTAGATTCCATTCTCTGTCTCTGGGCTGTTCTCACTGAGGCCGGCATAAACTAATTGATATGATTTAAAAATAAATACAGCCCTCTAATTTTTCCCCCACAAAGCTACACACAGTAAATAAGTTATTTTGGGAAACCAAAGATTGGGGGTGAGAGGTGGACAACGGTCCCCCCTGCACTTGAAATTCTCTCCATGGCAATTTCCATAGTGAGAACAGGCACTGAGAGGTAACTATAACATAGGTCATTTTAGCAATGTATAGAAAAACCCTGAGCTGTCAGATATAAGAAAAGATGACCTGCCATGGATAGAAAGTACTAAAAATAATCAACACTATGTCTAGGGCCACACTGTTTTCATCTCATCTCTCTGATATCAGGTGGGTGCACACTCATGTCTTGCCTCGTCCACCTTTTTCATGACACACACACACCTGATCTCACTGGCAAAATTCCAGCTAATGCACTGTACTGGGTTGCATCTTGAGGATACCTGTGAAAATGCAGAGTCCAAGGCAGATATAAAGGATGCCCTGGAGTATGTTTAAAGACAAACTAACACCCTAGCCAGTTGGGGTCAGTGGATAGAACATTGGCCTGTGGACTGAAGAGTCCCAGGTTTGATTCCGATCAAGGGCACATGCCCACGTTGCAGGCTCGACCTGTTAAAATGTCCAGTGCTATTACAATTTCATTTATGCCGGATACCATTATTGAATTGCAGGTTCATTAACTCTCAAATACTATCCACCACAATCTCCAACAATTTTAGTTCCACTTTGATTTAGAGATGTTTGTGAGTAAATTTTATGTTAATCCATAAACTGTATTCATAATTTTGTTATGGACTAGAAATTAACACTTAATAAATGAAAAAAACAAGATACTGAAAAGACTTCCCATTTATTAATAGTTAATGCAAATTTTCACAGGGGTCTGATCATACTTCTCAATTTATGCCAGTGTGTATTTATTGAACAATCATTATCTATACACTTAACATTTAAACATTTAAATTGTATAGATAATCATAGAGCAACATTAAAAGAAATAATTTCAGCACAGTACTTATTTTGGTGTTTTTAGGAGTTTATGTGTGTCAGTGGCAAAGAAAGAAATACAGGGGTGGGCAACAGTAGGTAAATTACCAGCAATCATTATCTAAAAGATAAATCATAAGAAAGGATACAAAATAATAATAAAGAACACAAGTAATACAATAATTAATAATACAAGAATAAACCCTGTGTTTTGGTACTCACAACTGTAAACCTACTTTTGCCCACCCCTGTATGGTTTTTGTCTCTCATGTTAATTTAACATTTTAAGCAGTGGGATAATATTGTGGAAAGAGTGCCATTTCTATGCCATATTCTAATTTAGTGTCCTTTGGTCCTCTCTAAAATAGTTATTGTTTTAAAGGGTTGAAACTATTTCTACTAATATTGATACATAACTACTAAATGAAGGGAAATTGATAATATAGGATACACCAAAATATGGAAGACTTTCTCTTACAAACAAGTTCTTGCATTGTTTTAAATTACGGTGTTATAATAGAAAGCATTGAATTTCCTCTTCTTAAGTTACTTAAAACATAATTATATGCTACTGTCATACACTAGTAGACGCTTAGTAGCTGGAAGAATCAGTTCTAGTTATAGCTTAGTAAAATTCCAACAAACGCTCCTGAGAGCGAAGGCTTTTTCTTTTCTTTCCAGAACTGACTTATCTGACTTTCCCGCTTTAAGCATAGCGGGGCTTGGGGGTTATTTCCGGCAAACTCCGCCTCTTCCAATCTTTTCTCCGACGCTCCCCTTCGCAGGCTTCTGGGTGGAAGAGAGGTGGGTTTAGGCGCTCGGCTCCCCGCGCTTCATTCCTTCTTCCTACCCGGGGCCGGGAAGTGACACAAACGGAAATGCGGTGCCCCGGGGCTGCGCTCGGGGCACTCGTCCCCGCTCTCCCTCCGGCCACTCGCAGCTTCCCCTCCCCGCACACGGTCACCTCCTAACCGCGACCTCAACATCCACCTGCTTTAATGCCCCACACCCAGCCCGCCTCCACCTGCTGCCAATCACAGGCTTCCGCAGGTGCTGTGCCACCAAGACACCCCGGTTTCGGCTCCCTGGTTGCGCCCCCTCCAGATCTGCTTCCCGCCCTTCGTGATCTTTGTCCAATCACCAGCTACCGAGTGTTCCTTGGTCCCCGCCCCCTCAATCCCCGCCTTCCCGAAGTCCCGCCCCTTCCCTTAAACCTGAGGGAATCACTGGACCCGGAGGCGCTCCATCTGAAAGAAGGCAAGGAGGGGCGTGTGCACGGAAGGGAGGGGCCGGAGAAGAAAAGGGGGGATGCCGGGAGAGGGGCGGGGAGAAGGGTTGTCAATCCGATCTCGCGAGAGAGGACGGAAGCCTGTGGGAGTCCGTGGCCTTTAAAGTGCCGTTCAGCCCTTTCCTCCAAGGGTAGTTTGTAAACACGGCTGAGCTCGGGTCTTCCCGGCGACCGAAAGCAGCATGAATTAGTGACTTAGGCAGGTGAGTAGTGATGGGGAGAGGGCCGCAGGGCTGGAGACTGCAGGGATACGGGGAAAGCAGGCGCTAACATGGCGACGTCGCTCACCCTAGTCCCCACCCCCCGCTTCCCATCACCTCGGGCGCTCCTGCCTCAGTACCTAGCCCTCCGGGCGGTTCTCGGTGCTGCCACCTCCGCGGCCGCACAGCGTCGCCTGCAGGGGCCCGACCGGCGCGGCCGGCCCGTTAGGTAACTGCTCTTCCTCGGCCCGGCCCCTCCCCGCTCGCGCGCTTTCCTAACGAGGAGGAAAAAGGGATAACGGCTCCTCTTAGACCCCTCCCCCCCGATTTATCTTCTTTCGTCAGCTCCGAGGTTCCTGGGCAGCAGGTCGGAGATGCTCAGGTCTCAGGGAGACAGACCTCCTGCAGACCTTGGATGGAGCAGGGAGAGGGTTGGCTCGGTCTCCCCACCCCGGACTCGGAGGTTGGGGACTGTGGAGGCGATGCTGGCGGGGATGGAGCTGAGGGAGGCGCGGCCGAAATAGGGTCAGGGGTTCGTGCTGCGGGGGAACATGATCGGACAAATGGTACGGAGAATCCTGGAGTTGGAAGTCGGCCTTTTCTGCCCGTTCTGCCCTCTCACACTCCCGCCACCCCCCACCCCCACTTTTTTCCCGGTGGGGCGGGGCTGAGGTGTGGGTGCGTATTGATTATTGTATTCCCACCCCACCCCCACCCCCACCCCACATTTCACCTCCCTGGATGGACTGCGGAGCCTCTGTTGAGAAATAACCCGTGTTTTGTATTGATGCCCTAGGGACCGGAACCGAGAGTGTGTGTGTGTGTGTGTGTGTGTGTGTGTGTGTGTGTGTGTGTTCTATGTTCGCTCGTTGAACCTGCACCGGAAGGAGGGAGAGGGTGTAGGAGCTGGGGACTATTTGTGTGCCCTTATGTAGTATGAAATTGTCCTCGTTTAATGGGGAGTCTTCAAACTAGTGAAGCCAAGAGTAACACTAAAGTGCATATGCTGGAGTAAAAGGGATTACTCCTGATGGAATTTAGGCCTTTTGACTAATCCTTAAATTATAATGTGAAAGCTACAATTTCTTAGGAATTTTAAATCATGGAAACGGTAACAATGCATGAATTTAATATATATATTTGAAATGAGAACAAAAACTCTTCCTCTGAGCACATGTTGTCCTATTTGAAGAAATTCATAATCACTGGCATTGTCAGTAATAGCTTTTCTAGGCATAATCTTTAACCATGTATCCTTGGCCTTTTGTACCAAAGCTCTGAAGGTGAGAAGCTTGTTAAAAAGTCAATCCTATAGGGAGGGGTAAGTGCCCTGAAAGACACCTACAGTAGCAGTTATATCTCTTAATTAAATGTGTTACACTGACTGAGGAATCCATTGCAAACATTTTTTTTTTCAAAGTTGCAAGGAACACTGATGTGAAGTATGTTAAAAAATAGAGGATCAAGAAACAGAGTCAAGAAAGTCCATGCATCTTCAAGGCCACCAATTGAATTATAATTAAGAGTCCTAGTCTTTGTAAAGTAATTATGAGAATCTTCCAAATTTATGGTGTGTATGTTGCTTTCCCAAAACATGTTTAAGCTTGCTTTTAGAAGATGCTACTCCCATTAAGTTTTTAATTATTTAAAATACAACATTGTGATAATTTCAAATTTAGGTGTTTGTATTTACTAACAAGTAAGGAAGGAGTTTCCAGAAAGAGACTTTTGCATGTGTGTTTTTAAGGTATATAAACATGCATTCCAGAAATTCCTGCATTTACTTTTTTACTTGGGAGTATTGGTTTCATGTGTTGTTGTTTTTTAAATATATTTTTATTGATTTTAGAGAGGAAGGGAGAGGAAGAGGGAGATAGAAATATCAATGATGAGAGAGAACCATTGATCGGCTTCTCCTGCACGCCCCTCACTGGGAATCAAGCCTGCAACCAGGGCATGTGCCCTGACTGGGAATCTAACCGTGACCTCCTGGTTCATAGGTCATTGCTCAACCACTGAACCACACCAACTGGGCTGTTTCATGTTTTTAAACTAAGATAATAGTAGAAATGGTTATTATGTCAGCTCTTTAATATTTTGCAGGGATACATTTTATTAGTATTTTACTTCAGGATTTAGAAGCTATATGAATATTAAAAAGTTATATGATATGCGTCAAACGCCTACTACTTAAAACTAGCATTGCCCTAGCTGGTTTGTCTCAGTGGATAGAGAGTCAGCCTGCGGACCAAAGGGTCCCAGGTTCGATTCTAGTCAAGGGCACATGCCCGGGTTGCGGGCTTGATCCCCAGTAGGTAGCGTGCAGGAGGCAGCCAATCAATGGTCCTCTCTCATCATTGATGTTTCTCTCTTTCCTCTCCTTTCCTCTCTGAAATCAATAAAAATGTATTTAAAAATAATAAAATAAAATAAATTAAAACACTAGCATTAACTCTTAAGAAATCATCTACATTTTTTCTACCTAAATTTTGTATTTTGAAAAAGTTGGATTTCAATGATTTTTATGTTCTCTGCTGGTATGTTAAATTGTTAGATCAAGTTTGTGGATCATACTGTGTCACCGAGGGCAAATAATAGAATCTCTCATTTAAGAACCAGGGAATAACAAAAGTTGGATATGCAACTAATCCTTGTAAAAATCAGTACTTGTTATGCTATTCTCTGTAACTAAACTGTACTGTACAAAACCCCCAAATTTCCCTTGTTGTAGTCAGTTTAACATAGTATTTCTGTATTTAACCTATACTCACCCCTATTCTTTGAGGCTAAGAAATTATCTAAAATGCTGCATGTTCTCTTAATGTTTTTAATAATGAGGTAGTAGTGACAGTATTTACCTATTTCTATCGAGGGGTAAACCCCATAAAACATTTTATTTTTTTTGTTCTGATTCTTAAGCTCAGGATTAAAAAGTATAGCCCTAACCGGTTTGCCTCAGTGGATAGAGCGTCAGCCTTTGGACTCAAGGGTCCCAGGTTCGATTCCGGTCAAGGGCATGTACCTTGGTTGCGGGCACATCCCCAGTAGGGGGTATGCAGGAGGCAGCTGATTGATGTTTCTCTCTCATCGATGTTTCTAACTCACTCTCCCCCTCCCTTCCTCTCTGTAAAAAATCAAAATATATTTTTTTAAAAGCATAGAATAAGATATAGTTTCATAGAAATTTAAGGGAGTTTGTGGATCTTTAAAGTCAGCAATAATTGGAATTATTTTGCATATATTATTATAAATATATATCATATAATTATATATACATATATACTATTTCCATTTATTCTTTTTAACAACCTTAAAACTGTTGTCTTTATTTACATTTTTAAGTACATTTAGTGATGCTGTTTTTTTCCTTGGCATTTTGCAGTGGTAATAAAGTGATTAAAAACTTTTTGTAACAAGAAAGGATGTAAAGAAGTAGAATGTTTTGGGGGCAAGGCCTAGTCACCCATGTCTGTATTCTGTATCTTAAAAATAGTGGTTCTCAACCATTTTTTCTGTCTTGGTATCTAAGGAATAGAAAACACTCTCAATACTAGTAGTAGGTATTACCACAGAGATTCTCAATAAGATTAATGGGGAAAGACAGGGTGGGAATGATAATAATTAGCAAACGCCATTTGGCAAAATACCAAGTGCACTTTGGCAATTTTGGTAGTATATGGTTACCTTAATGTATAATTAATTAAATTTATAAATATGTTCCCTAAATGTTCTTTAGTTCTTTAGTTCATCTAACTGAACCTAAACCTTTGCTATTTCAGTTTTATAGCTTGGTGGTTTTTTTAATTCTACTGTTTGGACTAGTGTGTTTCCTTTTATTTATTGAACATTTGTTAGAATAGTGTTACTAGAAATCAACTCCAATTTTGCCCTATTAACAAATAATCATTTTCATTTTATTTTTTTGTTAATCCTCACCCTGAGGATATTTTCCCCATTGATTTTATTTTTATTTTTAGAGAGAGTGGAAGAGAGAGGGCGAGGGAGGGGAGGAGAGGAGGAGGGCGAAAAAGAGAGAAAGGGAAACACAGAAACATTGATGTGAGAGAGACAAATGGATGGGTTGCCTCCCTCACTGGACCAGAGTTGGGGATTGAACCTGCAACCAAAGTATGTGCCCTTGACCAGGAATCAAACCCTGGACCCTTCAGTGGTTCTCCTGCCAGTGCTCTAACAACTGAGCCACACCGGCCAGGGCCTTTTTCATTATTTTTGTTGCCTTCTAATTTGTGCATGTATGTTATAGTTTTTACAGAATTATGATACAGAATTTTGTTTTACTTTTATATCATTAACATTTTCCCCATATTATCTAAATTTTATAACATGTAATGATTATATGACATTTACCAAATGACAGTTAAAATGTCCTCAATTTTAAATGCCCAATAGGAAAATAATTATCTTCACTTTTTGCCTACTTTAACAGTGAATTGAGCATCTCTGTGCATGTACTTATTTTGAATTGCTTCCATTGGATACTATTCTCAAATGAGATGACTTGGTCGGAGGATATAAATGTTTCTCCAATTGCTAATTTTTTGCTTTCCCAAACATTTGAACAAATTTACACCATCTGAATATGAATGCATCAATTTTGTTATAATTTCACCAACTTTACAGTTGTGCTTATTAACAAAGAATTATGTAATTAGGAATTATTAGTGGGAATAAGTTGCATTACTTAGCAGTTTGATTTAGTTGACCATATCAATCTCTAGTTATTTGTCTACCAGTGATCTATGTGCTGGAACAGATATACTCCATATTTTCTGTCATTCCATTGACTTTTTCTTAAAGATTACTAAAATTTTTGACAGTCTAATAATAATCCTTAAATTTTATGCAGTTTTACATAGATTGTATGTGGCATGTCTTATGCTAGTTTGTTTTAATATAACACTTTATGAACTATAGATTTATGAGCTATTAAAATTCATAATGAATTTCCATATAGGTAACCTTTGAAATAAAGAATATGCATATTATATAGCCAAATTGAGTTATTGCTTCCTCCATATCATTTTCTGGTACATAATAAGCATGTAATCAATGTCTTAGGGAAGTTATTAGGAGCCAGGTTGTCATGGTTCTACCACTTATTATCTGTGTCACCTTGAGCAAATAATTTCTCTGTGCTTGATTCCTTATCCTTAAGAATAACAATATATAACTTCTAGCTTGTTGTGATAGTTGAAATAATTAACATATATACAATGTTTGAAACACTGTCAGAAACTTAATGAGTGTTCAGTATGTGCTGTGGTAATTATTATTGTTAAAGTTCACACAAAAATAATAATAATCTATCACAGCCCCTCCTGGCACATGTGTGGTGTGACTTGAAGGCAGACATCAACCATCTATTTGGTAGCTTTGGCAATATAGTTGGTTTTCCTAGGAATTTATAATTTGTGGTAGAATTTACCACCTTAGAATTTTCGTAAATCCGTGATAGAGGATATATCATCTTTTTTGTTTTATATATGCCCCTTCACCCCAAATCAGGCTTTTCTATATAAAACACATGCAGTATAGCATATCTATATTTTGTGATGATGGAATTATTTATGATTTCCATAAAATCCAATTCTTATTTTCTGTTCTGTCAATCCCACTTGTAAACATTTCAGAGAGACCTTCCATTTCTTTCCCACTATAGTGGAAGAGATGATTAAAGTACCACATTTCTAATGTTCTTTTGAATTCTTTACCAACTTTTCAACTAATATAACTACATCATTAGTTCTTGACCAGTGTTGAAAGTCACTGGTATCTTTTATCATTTTTAAGGAAGGTTTTTAATGATTGTTGAAATATAGGTGTTTAATTGATGGTTATTTCTATAGTAATATCTCTTTCACTTCCTTGAATTTTGACACACTTTGAGAGGAGTTGAGAGAGGTGAGCTTACCATTGTTGTAATGGGAATTGTACATAATTCATACCCTCTCTTATTTGTGGCTTCTTCATACTGAGGAATTATTTATATACTCTTAATAGCAATGACAACTGTGAATTGTTGTAATACTTGGGGAGCTATGAATTTGTTTTCTTTTTACTTTTACAAAAGACAGGTTTTTAGTAAGAAAACAAAAACAGTGATAGATAAGTACATTTTATACATCTACCTTGAACAAAAATAATTCATTGCACATTACTTTATATTATTTTATACTAGTGCCCCAGTGCACGGATTCGTGCACATTGAAATGAAATTAATAGAAGGTGGCCAGCAGGGCGGGACTGGGTGAGATGGGCTGGACATGCCCTGGAGCCAACCTCCTGAGGTCCCTCTGGCAGGTGGGGTCCCTCAACCTGGCCTGTGGGGATCCGGCTAAAACTGGCTCTCCGACATCCCCCAAGGGGTCCTGGATTGTGAGAGGGCGGTTCTCGGGTGACACACCCCAGAATCGGGCCCCCTTCTCTCTTGTTCTGGGGTGCGTCACCCGAGAACCACTGCTGCCAAGTCACCGCAGCTCAGCAGCTCCTGCATTGAGCATCTGCCCCCTGGTGGTCAGTGAGCATCATACCTACTGGCTGAACAGACAGTTGGACCGTCGCTTAGCCTTTTATATATATAGATAACAGATACGATTACCAAATCTAAAATGTTACTAGTAAAAACTTGGATTAGCACTGTTCATGTTCATAACCATTAGTCTGTAAGTTCTTTGTATTTATATATTTCTAGTGAGCTGTTGTAATTTTAAACTATAAAACAAAAACTTGTTTGCCTTACCTTACCTAGTGATTAGAGGTCTGTGAATAATCAAAACTCACTTTAAAAATGAAATTTAAGTTGGACTTATGTTTTTTATTAAAGAATATTTTGAGATACGGGGCTGACATCACTTCAGATATTAATAATGTATTTTCATGAATGCAATATTGAGAAAAGTCTGTGATACTCTTTATGTGTCCCATTAACTTTGAGGAATTTCATCAGAACTTTAGTATACTCATGGGAGTTGTGATATGTGTGAAGGACATCTGTCATGTCTGCTGTGATTGGGGAAAAATTAAAAATTGCTGCTTTCCCTGTTAAAGCTGGGCTTATATTTTTCTTACATCTCAGGACTTTGATTTAATTACATTGATGAACTAAATGTCATGTACCAAATAACGTTTGGGTTAGAGGTTAATGTAAAAATCTTCTAAAAGTTAAACTACACATGTAGGTCTCAGTTTCTAGCTTTAAAAATAAAGAATGCAGTAAGTGTAGGATTAATTAAGCATTAGGAAAATGTACACTTAAATTCAAAATAAAATGCAGTGAAACTTCTAATAAACTTACTGGATACTGTATGAGTACCATGCACTGTACTATGTATTTTACATATATTTCACTTATTCTTTTTTGGCAACCCTGAAACTGGTATATTGTTTCTTACTAGAGAGGATTGCAGTGAAATCATACTATTTAAAATTTTCCTAATAATAGAAATATTGAAAAGGGAATGAAGTCCTTCCAGCTCATAGCTGCAGGTTTTCCCAAACTCTTTGTTTAAAGTTTGTTATTTTGTTGTTTCCAAAGTGAACTCTAGGATTAATTCATGCATTTTTGTGGTGCTTGACCAAGATAGCCTATATAATAAAAGCCTAATATGTGAAGTGTCTGGTCGTGCAGTCAACCAATCAAAGCATAATATGCTAATGATATGCTAAGGCTGCTCAAGCACTCGCTATTACGTGCATTGACCACCAAGGGGCAAACAATCGACCATCGACCAGTTGCTATGACAGGCACTGACCACCAGGGGGCAGATGCTCCGACTGGTAGGTTAGCTTGCTGCTGGAGTCCAGCCGAGTGAGTGAGATGGGCCAGACATGCCCTGGAGCCCTCCTTGGTCCCTCCCTGGCTGGCCAACTTTCTGCATCCCTCCCCAGCCCCGATTGTGCACCGGTGGGATCCCTTGGCCTGGCCTGCGCCCTCTCCCAACCCAGGACCCCTCGGGGGGATGTCGGAAAGCCGGTTTATGTTCGATCCTGCAGGCCAGGCCGAGGGACCCCACTGGTGCTAATTCGTGCACTGGGCCTCTAGTAAGGAAATAATAGCACAGAGGAAACTCTGTAAGATGCTGATGCCCTTGAAGCCTTGGGATACAAGCTTATCCTCCTGGGCACCTTAGCTTAGGGTCTTACAAAGCCAAAACCAATATGTTGGCAGAGCTGCATTTCTATTTTGGAGTCCTTGGGGAAGAATTCACCTCCAGTTTCATTCAGATTGTTGGCTGAATGCAGTTGTACGACTGAGATCCCTCCAATCTTGCTGACTGCCAGCCAGGGCTGGTCTTTGCTGCCCCCTTCAGTAATGGCAGATCAGGTCTCTCCCACACTTGTACTCTGTGACTGCGGCTTCGGCTGCTGAATCACTGATTCCAGAGGGAGGAAGTTCTCTGTTCATGTAATTAGATTGGGCCCACTGGATAACCCAGGTAATCTTATTTTAGGATCTGTAATCTTTTTACATCTGCAAAGTCCCATTTTGCCATGTAACATAACCTATTCACAGGTTCCAGGAATTTAGGTGTGTGCATCTTTGGGGGACCATTCTACCTACTACACTCATATGCACCTGAAAAGAAATTTGATTTAAAAAGTTGAGAAAAGTATAATTTCTGGCCTCTCTAGATATTTTTTTTAATTTCTTTATTGATTAAGGTGTCACATATTTGTCTTCATCCCCCCCATTCCCATCCCACACCCCTCCCCACGGATGCCCCCACTCCCCTGTTGTCCTTAACCATTGGTTAGGCTCATATGCATGCACACAAGTCCTTTGGTTGATCTCTCCCCCCTACCCCCACCCTTCCCTACCCTCCCTCTGAGGCCCGACAGTCCGATCGATGCCTCCTTGTTTCTGGGTCTGTTCTTGTTCATCAGTCTATGTTGTTCATCATTTCCCCTAGATGAGTGAGATCATGTGTTACTAGAAATATACTTATAAGAACCGAAAATGAGACAAGCAATAATAGTTATGCTGACAGGCAAATGAATCAGTCTGTAGTGAGTTTCTTTCTGGACCAACAGTTCTTTTGAGACCCAATTTCAGTGTCCACCAGTTCCTTATGTGTACATGTCAGCACTGACTTTTCAGTTCTGGATGGTGGACAAATGGTGGTAATGCAGGTCCGACTCCCTCTGGTTTGGTCTCACCTGGACCCAGGGGTGTGCAGCCTCACCCGGACCCGGGGGCGTGCAGCCTCACCCGGTCCCAGGGGCGCGCGGCCTCACCTGGACCCAGGGGCGTGCGGCCTCACCCAGGCCCGGGACCCAGCCTCACCCAGACGCAGGGGCGTGTGGCCTCTCCCGGACCCAGGGGCGCGCGGCCTCACCCGGGCCCGGGATCCAGCCTCATCCGGACCCAGGGGCACGTGGCCTCTCCCAGACCCAGGGGCGCACGGCCTCACCCGGACCCGGGATCCAGCTTTACCTGGACCCAGGGGCGCGCGGCCTCACCCGGACCCGGGGGGCACGCGGCCTCACCTGGACCCGGGGGGCGCACAGCCTCACCCAGTCCCAGGGGCGCGCGGCCTCACCCGGGCCCGGGACCCAGCCTCACCCGGACCCAGGGGTGCGTGGCCTCTCCTGTACCCAGGGGCGCGCGGCCTCACCCAGACCCAGGGGCGCGTGGCCTCTCCTGGACCCAGGGGCGCGGCCTCACCCGGACCCGGGACCCAGCCTCACCCAGACCCAGGGGCGCGTGGCCTCTCCTGGACCCAGGGGCGCGGCCTCACCCGGACCCGGGACCCAGCCTCACCCGGACCCAGGGGCGCGTGGCCTCACCCGGACCCAGGGGTGCGCGGCCTCACCCGGACCCGGGGGCGTGCGGCCTCACCCGGACCCGGGATCCTGCCTCACCCAGACCCAGGGGCGCGGCCTCACCCAGACCCAGGACCCAACCTCACACGGATCCAGGGGCACGTGGCCTCGCCCGGACCCAGGGGCGCGCGGCCTCGCCTGGACCCGGGACTCAGCCTCACCCTGACCCGGGTCCCAGCCTCGCCCGGACCCAGGGGCGCGCGGCCTCACCCAGACCTGGGACCCAGCAGGGCTTCGTCTTCTTGATCCCAATTCCTGTCGGTCAATTCCCTCTCAGCAATTCCTTCGGCCATTTTCTCAAAGCTCCGGGGCGGCTGCCGCGGAACTCGCTGGGCGGCGGGCTTGGCGAAGCTCCGGTGCGCGGCAGCGGGCTGGTCCGAGGTCGCTGCGGCAGCACTCGGGTCTGCAGTGGCGGCACGTGGGTCTGCAGCGGCAACCAGTCGCCGGGCGAGCACACCTGGATCCGGGACCCAGCAGGGCCTCGTTTTCCCGATCCCAACTCCCATCGGTCAATTCCTTCTCATCAATTCCTCTGGCCATTTTCTCAAAGTTCCGGGGCGGCTGCCGCGGAACTCGCTGGACGGCGGGCTTGGCGAGGCTCTGGTGCGCCCTGTGCACGGCGGCGGGCTGGTCCAAGGTCGCTGCGACGGCACTCGGGTCTGCAGCGGCGGCACGTGGGTCTGCAGCGGCAACCAGTCGCCGGGCGAGCGCTCCTGGATCCGGGACCCAGCGGGGCCTCGTCTTCCCGATCCCAACTCCCATCGGTCAATTCCTTCTCAGCAATTCCTCCGGCTATTTTCTCAAAGCTCCGGGGCAGCTGCCGTGGAACTCGCTGGGCAGCGGGCTCGGCGAAGCTCCAGTGCGCCCAGTGCGCGGCGGCGGGCTGGTCCAAGGTCACTGTGACGGCACTCGGGTCTGCAGTGGTGGCCGGTCGCCGGGCGTGCGCACCTGGCCGCTTCCGGGGCGCAGAGATTCTCGAAGGACTCGGAGGTCAGCAAGCACGGAGTCTCCCACCCCATGTCCCCTAGGGGCTCGTCTGTCCGTGCTCGGCAGCGAGCGGAGCCATCCCCTCAGCTGGAGACCGCCAGGGGAACCGTGCCGAGCACGTTCCAGGCCGCCATTGTGTCGCCAGAGCCGTAGTTCTTAAAGTGTGATCTTTGGCTCACCAGCATCAGCATCATCCCGCGTCCCCCTCTCTTTTATTCTAGTTGTAGAGCATCCGCTCAGCCAGCCCTCCGGTGGTTCTGGATGGTGTCTGCTCTGTTTTCCAGTTGTAGTTTCAAAATTGTTGTGGTAGGCAACAATCAGGCGTCTGCCCTATGCCGCCATATTGGTCTCTCATCTCTAGATATTGATACCACTATTTTGTAAGTATACAGTTTCCAGGGTGATTTGATACTGTTATTGATTTTAAAAACAAACTTGACTTTCCATGCTGATAGCACTCTTGCAAACATTGTGAAGTTCCTAACACCTGTCAATACTTTCTGTACGTGTGGCAAGCATCAACCCTACAAAGTCATACAGTACACGAAGGGTAAGGATTCTCTGTATGTGCAGGGGAAGTGGCATTATGACGAAGCAGAGTGGCTGTGGTGGGCAGACTAAGCCAGTTTTCCACAAAAAGGCTGAAACTACAAAGAAGATTGTGTTGAGGCTTGAATGAGTTGAGCCTGACTGCAGATCTAAGAGAATGCTGCCTATTAAGATATGTATATATTTTGAACTGGGAAAGTAAGAGCCAAGTGATCTAAGTTGCATGTTTTGTTTTATTATGTGACAATAAAATCTTGATATGTTCACTTAAAAAAAGTTGAATTCATATATTTTTAAAAATATATATTTTATTGATTTTTTACAGAGAGGAAGGGAGAGAAACATCGTTGAGAGAGAAACACCTATCAGCTGCCTCCTGCACACCCCCTACTGGGGATGTGCCCACAACCAAGGTACATGCCCTTGACTAGAATCAAACCCGGGACCCTTCAGTCCGCAGGCCGACGCTCTATCCATTGAGCCAAACCGGTCAGGGCAAGCCATGCTTTGTTTTAACAAAAATATTAGTAAGACAGGAAAAGACACAAGTCTGGGGTTTAATGGTACCTTGATTAATGGAGGCTTTAAGACATCTTAAATTATCTTTTGTTTTGTTCCCTGGAGGATTTTACAACCTGGGCAATGTATTGTAATAGATTTGATCTGAGAGAGAGAGATGGGTTTCTTTTGCAGTGTGGAAGACTGAGGACTTAAGGAAAGTAGGCAGATCATTTTTAGGAAAGCAAACATAGGGAAGTTGAAGATACTGGAATTGATTTTCTTAAAACTTGTTCAGATTTCTTTTGGAAAGTCTTATATACACTGTTTGAACACTGCTGCTTGGAGAGAATGTCCCCCTTTTGCCTAGCTCCCATCCTCTCACAAGGTCAGAAGCCAACTTCTCTCTTCCAACCAAGATTGCCTTTGAGTATGTTAGACTCCTCTGAGTCCGTGTCCAAGAAAATCCCTTTCTCAAACTACCTTTTGTGCCCTATTTCCTGGCACAATATCTACCTTTTTCCAGAATACTTGCCTTGCCATTAGCAGTGTTTGCCCCCTTCAGCAGAGATCCTACCCCTTACCCACAGGTTAGTTATATCCAAATATAAGAAATACGTACACAGTAGTCAGGATAGAGTAGAAACGAGAGTCTTTCTTGCTTCTGGTATTTGCATCAGTTTTAAACATACCATACTAAGGCTATTTCAGCCAACTTTATTCAAAGTAAAGTGCAACCCTTCTTTCCAACATTCCGTACAATAGGGAAATCTCTGAAGTTCATACATGACCTAAGAATGGGAGAGGAAAGTCTACTTTCCCTTTTAACATCTTGCTTCTGAGTTCACTGCCTTTCCCTAGTGCATTTTGTAACTGAGCTTTCTGCCAAGTTCTTACCCAATCTCACCTTGGGCACTCCCTTGCTTACATAATGGTCCTGTATAATTCTGTGTTTTGTGGACTGCCGGGATGAGTTTATCCTCCTAAAGTACAACTATATAGATTGTTTCTTTACTCTGGCATTGTTACTGTGGTCCTCAGATTTCCCCCTCTGTCACCACAGATTGTCCTTGCATATTTAGAGTAGTCCTTGTGGACATTGGTCTTGTTCCTTGATCACTGGCAGGACTTGCTGCTTTTGAAAGCTCCCTTCAGTAGACTGCTAAGGCAGCTCTATAGGCATCCAGCCATCTCACATTTTAGAATGAAGTGAATGAAACAACTAGTTGTCCACTAATATTCATTCTTTTCTTTTTCCTTATTAGCTGAGCATATGGTGACATAAAAAAATGTATTTCCCAGATTTCCTGCTAGCTGTGGCCATGTGACTTAAGTTCTAGCCTATGGAAGGTAAATAGAAGTTTCCTGTGAGATTTCTGAAAAATTTCCCTAAAGGGAGGCTATTGCTTATCTCCTTATTCTCCTTCTTGTCTGATCAAAAGATGTAATGAGTATACCTTCAGCAGTTACATGTTAAGCGTGACAAAACAACAAAATAGAAAGAGCCTAGACCAGTCAGCAAACTCATTAGTCAACAGAGCCAAATATCAACAGTACAACGATTGAAATTTCTTTTGAGAGCCGAAAACCGACTTCTGCGCATGGGCCACGAAGTTTCAATTGCACTGTACGTGCGCGCCTGCACGTGGTATTTTGTGGAAGAGCTAAAGAACCGCATGTGGCTCGCGAGCCGCAGTTTGCCGACCACTGGCCTAGACTAATGATCACAGTTCTGTACTGCCTGTGTTTATATGAGAGAAATAAACTTCAGAATCATTTAAGCCATTGTTATTTTGAGTTTTCTGTCACTCACAGCTGAGCCTAATTTTGATTCAGGTATACAAAAGTCAAGCTGTTTCCAAATAAGAATCACATAAACTAGGTCCCATGGATATTGTTTCTTCTGTCAGTGTTGGTAGGACTGACAGAAGAAACACTATAATCTGAACTAACAATTTTGATGCTCAGATTTAGCACTGCCATTTCACCTGTCGTCTGTGACTACCTCTCCCTTCTATTATGGTAAAACTAGAGGCCCGGTGCACAAATTCGTACATGGGTGGGGTCCGGCCAGCCCGCCCTGATTGGGGTCATCGGGCCGGGCCGCCCAGAGGGAGGGGATGCAGGAGGTTGGCATATTAGCCTTTTATTATATAGGATAGATATAATAAATATATTCATTTTTCTCCTTTCACCAAGATTCCACTGCCATACTTCCATCCTTAAAACTTAATACTCTCCTAAGTGGTAGTGTACCTGGAGTTATGGAGGCCACAAGATAAATATTTTCCTGGAGCATTGAAGACTTTGGAGGGAACCCTAATTTTTATATAAAAGTAATAGCATGGAAGGCAAACTTCACATGCATTTTAAAATATAAAATACACATTTAAAAAATATAGTGGATGGAGTTGAACCGTATGAGCCATTTTCTTTCAATCTCACAGAGTAATGAGTTTACTCTTTTCTGCCTCTTAGAAGGAAACCTGAGAAGCACTGCTTACCTGCCTAGAACTGGGAGATTCCTGGCAGCAGAGTGACGAAAGCTCATGGCCCACCAACTAGAAAGGTAAGAAATTTTAAACTTTTAATGCAAAAGTATCTTTTTATTTTGTGATTGTCTCTCAGATATTACTGAATTCAACAGATATTTCCTGATGGTAGTCCTCAGAATGCTGGTGTTCTACCATATTGATAAAAAAACTTTAGTAATAAAATAGTAATAAAAAAATTCTGAGGTTCAGCAAATGTGAAAGTGTCCTTTTGGAGCTACTGTGCATAGTAGCACGCTGTATACTTCATTGAAGTGTTTAATTTTGTTTAACCCAGAGGTTCTTCAACTTTCTGATTAGGGAGCCTTCTATATGGTACAGGGTCCTAATATGAAAGTTCCAATTCTCCTAGGATTTCATAAGGATAGTAACAGGAGTTAATCCGTGACACATTTTCTACATTTCAAAAATATTTCACCCACTCTAAGGCAGTACAGCTAACTAAAATGTCAAAGTTATTTGCTTTTGGCTTGAATTATATCAGCTAAGTTTAGTACCATGATTAGTTCATGCTGATCAGAAACATTTAATAGGAAGTTATGTATTCAAACATTTACCTTTATTAAATATATCTGTCGCAGCCGCAGTGTGCTGATGTTAAAAGATACAAAGTACAATGAGTTCTGGTCTCAAGCCATTTATAATTTGGGGATGTAGCTTCTAAAAATGGAAAGAAAATACTGATTTATTAAATGTGGCCCAGCATACAGAATCTTTCAGTTTGGCCTGGTGATAGACTTTGTCAGATATATCAAGATACACAAGCAAACTGGCATATGTTGTTGTATCTGAATATGGAGATTCAGATCAAAAGAAAAACTGTATGTAAATGTACATTTGCTCTAATTTTGATAAAAATTTAGAAAATAATTTTAATGTACATATATATTCGAAAAAGTAAAAAATTTTCAGCAGGTATAAGGAGAAAAGGGTGGCAACACTCAATAATTTTTTCTTATACACTGATACCTACATTAAATAATTTTGATCTACCTGTCCAACTTAAATGTTCAAGTCTACTGATTTGGTTAGAACTATTTCCATAAAATGTAAATTCCATGAGGACAGGTATTGTGTCTATATCATTGTACTCTAGAATCTAGCACAATTACTACCCATCTGCACCTACTCAAATATTTAATCACTAAATGACTAAGTAAATAAGAGATCTGAATTTCAGGTTGGGGGTAGAGTGGATGGAGGAATATCAGAGGTGAGTAGTGTTAAAGATGAAAGGGATAGGTGAGTGGGAAATGAGGCTGAGAGAGGGACCTGATTAAAAGCCTGAATAACTAGAGCCAGGAGATGAAGAGGCAGCAAAAGATTGGGATAGGAGGTAGGAGGCAGAAGGCAGTTTATGCAAGGGTCTAGAACCAATGTAAGGATATGAGGTTTTATCTTAAGAGCATTTTTTCATAAGCAGGTCCTTTTCTCTCATTTTGATTGGTGCTGCTTGACTTTAGACCATTATTCTCTTTCCTGAGGTTAGCAGTATATTGTACTGGTTTTCTTCTGTATAGTATTGCCCTCTCTAATCAATCCTTCATACTTACATTAGTGATCTTACCAATATGCCCCTTTTATTATCTAATTCACCTGCTTTAAATCTTTTCACTTTTTTATAGCAGGGTTAAGCAAGCTTTATCTTTAAAGGGCCACATAGTAAATATGTTAGGCTTTATGGGGACCACATATGGTCTCTGTAGTTTTTTTTATTTATTTAATTTACTTATTAATATTTAGAGAGAGGAAGGAAGGGGTGTAGAGAGAAACATCAGTTTGTTGTCCCACTTATTTATGCATTCATTTGGTTGCTTCTTGTGTATGTCCTGACCAGAGATCGAACCCATAGCCTTCGTGTATTAGGACAATGCTCTAACCAACTGAGCTCCCTGGTAAAGGCTCTGTTGCTTATTTTTCTTCCCTCTCCCACTCTCCCCGCAACCAATTAAAAATGTGAAAAACTTTCTTAGCTGAACATTTTGGCACAGGGCCCTAGTTTATAACCTCACAGTGGAGGTGGGGTGGGGAGATAAGTATAGAATTGAAACTCCTTGCCAAGGCACTAAAGGCCCTTCAAGTTGTGTTTCCCTCTTGCGTTACTGCTCTTCCCTTCAACCTATGTTTCTACACTTCAGCCGTCAGAAGTTCTTAGAGACCCTTCAGTGTATTCTGCTTTATTGTGCTTTCTACATGGTGTTTTCTCTGCCAAAACATCATCTCTAACTGGCTGGTGCCTCTTTCATTGAGGAGACTAAGCTCAGACATTGTTTCCTTCACTAGTCTTCCCAAACTCTTTTTCTAGGTGTGGCCAGGTACTGTCTTAGTTAGGTGATAGAAAATCAGATAAATCCGGGTAAAAAAAAAGGAAAGGAGCTTCACACTCAGGATAGAGAAGACTCTCTCATGACCCAATCATAAGCATAGTTAAGCATCACAGAAACTACGTTCCTTCATACTGGCTGAACTGTTTCTCATATCATTTTCTACTCCATTGTGGTGTATGATCAGTATGAACCTGAGAGAAAATATCCACCAGTCCTGAGTATGATTTTGAATCTCTGGTGCCCACCTCTGTTTGGCTGATTATGTTTTTCTTTTATAAATTTCTTGAAGAGGTAATCTGATGGACTTAACTTGGCCAAGTGTCTCCCCTGGTTCACCTGAGCCAGGTATGTCAGGGGCAT
This sequence comes from Cnephaeus nilssonii, assembly GCF_951640355.1. Taxonomy (NCBI): domain Eukaryota; kingdom Metazoa; phylum Chordata; class Mammalia; order Chiroptera; family Vespertilionidae; genus Cnephaeus; species Cnephaeus nilssonii. The sequence goes on from NC_137081.1 coordinate 43,124,852, forward strand.
GGATATCTAGGATTGCCCTTTACTGTGCAATCTCTAAGGGCACTGTGGGTGCTGAGGAAGATGACTGCTCCAGTATACCCCTTATTTCCCCATGTTCCCTTAGTGTCTGTGTATCTATATATATAAAAGCCTAAGTGACTGGAACTACCGGAACGCCAGAACGACCTGAACGACTAGTTGCTATGATGCACCTTGACCACCAGGAGGCAGACAATCAATGCAGGAGCTGTCCCCTGTGGTCAGTGTGCTCCCACAGCCAACCTCCTGCGCCGCCAACCTCCCCTGGTCCCTCCCCGCAGCCGGCCAGCCTCCCACGGTCCCTCCTCCCTGTCCGGCAGGCCCCAGCCAGCAGGCCCTGGCTAGCAGCTGCCAACTGGCAGGAAGAAAGGCCCTGGCCAGCAGCCTAAAGGAAGGTCCGGCCAGCAGCCCGAAGGCCTCAATTGGCCCTGATCGCCAACCAGGCCTAGGGTCCCCACCCGTGCATGAATTTGGTACACCAGGCCTCTGGTATCTTTATAATTATGTGTATTATTTTCACTTGTTTGTCTTCCTCACTAAGCTGATTTTGAGAGCAAAGACTATATATATGTCTTATTCTTAATATGGTATTGGGTATACAATAGATGTTTTCCAAATAAATTTCATAAATTATTTGTATTAGAAATGTTTGGGAATGATGTATATTGTATTAAACATTTAATATTATTCTTATTTTAGAAATCTGCTTTGAAATATTTTAAAGGTAAGAGGTTAACAACAATTTTAGTTCTGTAACCAACTAACTAGAAAATCAGTTAAATTCACATATTTTTTTAATATTTTTTTTATTGGTTTCAGAGAGGAAGGGAGAAGGGAAAGAGAGATAGAAACATCAGTGATGAGAGAGAATCATTGATCAGCTGCCTCCTGCATACCCCCTACTGCGGAGTGGAGCCCTTGACTGGAATCAAACCCAGGACCCTTCAGTCCGCAAGCCAAGGGTCTATCTACAGAGCCAAACCAGCTAGGGCTAAATTCACATTTTAGAACAGGGGTCCTCAAACTTTTTAAACAGGGGGCCAGTTCACTGTCCCTCAGACGTTGGAGGGCCGGACTATAGTTTAAAAAAAAACTATGAACAAATTCCTATGCACACTGCACATATCTTATTTTGAAGTAAAAAAACAAAACGGCAAAAACACCCGCATGTGGCCTGCGGGCCATAGTTTGAGGATGCCTGTTTTAGAACATAGAGGTTTCTGAAGTTAGTCACCAGAAATTGTCTCCTATTTATTTTTTAAGATTCATTTACTCACATTATTTTTTAAAAAGTGAATTAGTTTTCTTTTTATTTGTTTTTAATAGAAATGTTAAAAAGCAAATATTTTTGTCAGCTGAATTATTTGAATGACAGAATTTAAAATGGCATGGGAATATTAATACTGCAGCCTAACAGATCATCTAACAGCTTTAATGCACATTTTATATTTTTTTAAAGGAAACTATCCTTTGGACAAATAATGGTCTAATATCACACCTTGAGACTTCATTCAGATATAGAAATTGTTCTACTATAGTATTAATCTGTTTGCTCTTAACCTTGCAGTACAGAATACAGTTTTTCTATTCTTTGGTGTCTCATAACACGAAAGTTATAAACCAGAAACAAGCAGAGAATTGTTAGAGAATCCATGTTTTATGGTATTTTTCTCATATAACTACTGGTAAAAACTACCTACTAATTATATAATGGTTGTATAGTAAATTATTATAGTGCATATTATTTATATACAATGTAAACTATAAATTTTTCTTAATTTAAATTTTAAATTACTTTTTGAAATTTTTTTTAAAGTTCAGAATCTTTTCAAAGTAAGTTGCCAGCATATCTCATCATCCTCTAAAACTTTTGTTTTCTATAATAAAACATTCTCCTACAAAATCACAATATAACCATGAAAATCAAGAAATTAATATATTACTACCATCTAATTTGCACATCACATTTAAGTTTTGCCATTTATTCCAATAATGTCTTTTATATTTATAGCAAAAAGATTCAGCTGGAATCTCACATTGCAGTTAGTTGTTATGTCTCATTGGTCTTTTTCAATATGAAACAGTTCCTCAATCTTTCCTTGACTTTGATGACTTTTGGAGATTATAAGCCAGTTATTTTGAAAAGTTTACCTTAATTTAGAGTTGTATAACATTCTTCATGACTAAATTCAGTTAATGTATCTTTGATATGACTATCATAGAAGTGATAATATAT